>NC_142248.1:16392083-17045000 GCF_052056855.1 Sturnus vulgaris | reverse complement strand
AAACAGTCCTAACACTAACCCAAATAACCATAACCCTAATCCTAACCTAAGTAACTCTAACCCTAATACAAACCCTAACCCTAACCCTAACCCTAACCCTAACCCTAACCCTAACCCTAGCCCAAACCCAAATAACCCTAACCCTAACCCTAACCCAAAAACTCCTAACCATAACGCAAATAAACACAATCCTAAGCAAGACGCATCTAACCCTATCCCAAACAGAAATAGCCCTAACACTAACCCAAATAACCAAAACGCTAACCCTAACCTAACTAACCCTAACCCTAACCCTAGCCCTCATAACCCTAACTCGAAACCAAATAACCCTAACCGTAACACTATCCCAACTAACGCTAACCCTAACCCAAATAACCATAACCCTAACCCTAAACCAACTAATCCTAACCGTAAACCAAATAACCCCAGACCTAACCCTAACCCTAACCCTAACGCTAACCCTAACCCTAGACCAAATAACCCTAACCCTAACCCAAATAACCCTAACCATAACAAACTAACCCTAACCACAACGCAACTAACCCTAACCGTAACAGAAATAGCCCTAACACTAACCCAAATAACCATAACCCTAACCCTAACCTAAGTAACTCAAACCCTAATACAAACCCTAACCCTAACCCTAACCTTAACCCTAAACCTAACCCTAACCCTAGCCCTAGCCCAAATAACCCTAACCCTAACCCTAACCCAAAAACTCCTAACCATAACGCAAATAAACACAATCCTAAGCAAGACGCATCTAACCCTATCCCAAACAGAAATAGCCCTAACACTAACCCAAATAACCAAAACGCAAACCCTAACCTAACTAACCCTAACCCTAACCCTAACCCTAACCCTAGCCCTCATAACCCTAACTCGAAACCAAATAACCCTAACCGTAACATTATCCCAACTAACGCTAACCCTAACCCAAATAACCATAACACTAACCCTAAACCAACTTATCCTAACCGTAAACCAAATAACCCCAGACCTAACCCTAACCCTAACCCTAACCCTAACCCTAGACCAAATAACCCTAACCCTAACCCAAATAACCCTAACCATAACAAACTAACGCTAACCACAACGCAACTAATCCTAACCGTAATAGAAACAGCCCTAACACTAACCCAAATAACCATAACCCTAACCCTAACCTAAGTAACTCTAACCCTAATACAAACCCTAACCCTAACCCTAACCCTAACCCTAACCCTAACCCTAGCCCTAGCCCAAATAACCCTAACACTAACCCTAACCCAAAAACTCCTAACCATAATGCAAATAAACACAATCCTAAGCAAGATGCATCTAACCCTATCCCAAACAGAAATAGCCCTAACACTAACCCAAATAACCAAAACGCTAACCCTAACCTAACTAACCCTAACCCTAACCCTAACCCTAGCCCTCATAACCCTAACTCGAAACCAAATAACCCTAACCGTAACACTATCCCAACTAACGCTAACCCTAACCCAAATAACCATAACCCTAACCCTAAACCAACTAATCCTAACCGTAAACCAAATAACCCCAGACCTAACCCTAACCCTAACCCTAACCCTAACCCTAGACCAAATAACCCTAACCCTAACCCAAATAACCCTAACCATAACAAACTAACGCTAACCACAACGCAACTAATCCTAACCGTAATAGAAACAGCCCTAACACTAACCCAAATAACCATAACCCTAACCCTAACCTAAGTAACTCTAACCCTAATACAAACCCTAACCCTAACCCTAACCCTAACCCTAACCCTAACCCTAGCCCTAGCCCAAATAACCCTAACACTAACCCTAACCCAAAAACTCCTAACCATAATGCAAATAAACACAATCCTAAGCAAGATGCATCTAACCCTATCCCAAACAGAAATAGCCCTAACACTAACCCAAATAACCAAAACGCTAACCCTAACCTAACTAACCCTAACCCTAACCCTAGCCCTCATAACCCTAACTCGAAACCAAATAACCCTAACCGTAACACTATCCCAACTAACGCTAACCCTAACCCAAATAACCATAACCCTAACCCTAAACCAACTAATCCTAACCGTAAACCAAATAACCCCAGACCTAACCCTAACCCTAACCCTAACCCTAATCCTAACCCTAGACCAAATATCCCTAACCCTAACCCAAATAACCCTAACCATAACAAACTAACACTAACCACAACGCAACTAACCCTAACCGTAACAGAAATAGCCCTAACACTAACCCAAATAACCATAACCCTAACCCTAACCTAAGTAACTCAAACCCTAATACAAACCCTAACCCTAACCCTAACCTTAACCCTAAACCTAACCCTAACCCTAGCCCTAGCCCAAATAACCCTAACCCTAACCCTAACCCAAAAACTCCTAACCATAACGCAAATAAACACAATCCTAAGCAAGACGCATCTAACCCTATCCCAAACAGAAATAGCCCTAACACTAACCCAAATAACCAAAACGCTAACCCTAACCTAACTAACCCTAACCCTAACCCTAACCCTAACCCTAGCCCTCATAACCCTAACTCGAAACCAAATAACCCTAACCGTAACACTATCCCAACTAACGCTAACCCTAACCCAAATAACCATAACACTAACCCTAAACCAACTAATCCTAACCGTAAACCAAATAACCCCAGACCTAACCCTAACCCTAACCCTAACCCTAACCCTAGACCAAATAACCCTAACCCTAACCCAAATAACCCTAACCATAACAAACTAACGCTAACCACAACGCAACTAATCCTAACCGTAATAGAAACAGCCCTAACACTAACCCAAATAACCATAACCCTAACCCTAACCTAAGTAACTCTAACCCTAATACAAACCCTAACCCTAACCCTAACCCTAACCCTAACCCTAACCCTAGCCCTAGCCCAAATAACCCTAACCCTAACCCTAACCCAAAAACTCCTAACCATAATGCAAATAAACACAATCCTAAGCAAGATGCATCTAACCCTATCCCAAACAGAAATAGCCCTAACACTAACCCAAATAACCAAAACGCTAACCCTAACCTAACTAACCCTAACCCTAACCCTAACCCTAGCCCTCATAACCCTGACTCGAAACCAAATAACCCTAACCGTAACATTATCCAAACTAACGCTAACCCTAACCCAAATAACCATAACCCTAACCCTAAACCAACTAATCCTAACCGTAAACCAAATAACCCCAGACCTAACCCTAACCCTAACCCTAACCCTAACCCTAGACCAAATAACCCTAACCCTAACCCAAATAACCCTAACCATAACAAACTAACCCTAACCACAACCCAACTAACCCTAACCGTAACAGAAATAGCCCTAACACTAACCCAAATAACCATAACCCTAACCCTAACCTAAGTAACTCAAACCCTAATACAAACCCTAACCCTAACCCTAACCCTAACCCTAACCCTAACCCTAACCCTAACGCTAACCCTAACCCTAACCCTAACCCTAACCCAAATAACCAAAACCCTACCAATAACCTAACTAACCCTAACCCTAACCCTAACCCTAACCCTAGCCCTCATAACCCTAACTCGAAACCAAATAACCCTAACCGTAACACTATCCCAACTAAGGCTAATCCAAACCCAAATAACTATAACCCTAACCCTAAACCAACTAATCCTAAACGTAAACCAAATAACCCCAGACCTAACCCTAACCCTAATCCTAACCCTAACCCTAACCCTAGACCAAATAACCCTAACCCTAACCCAAATAACCCTAACCATAACAAACTAACCCTAACCACAACGCAACTAACCCTAACCGTAACAGAAACAGCCCTAATACTAACCCAAATAACCATAACCCTAACCCTAACCTAAGTAACTCAAACCCTAATACAAACCCTAACCCAAACCCTAACCCTAACCCTAACCCTAACCCTAACCCTAACCCTAACCCAAGTAACCCTAACCCGAACCCTAACCATACAAACCCTGACCCTAAACCTAACCCTAAACCAAATAACCCTAACCCTAACGCTAAACAAACTAGCCCTAACACTAACACCAAGCCTAACATTTACCCAAATAACCCTTACCATAACCCTAACCCAACTAACCATAACCCTAACCCTAACCCTAACTCTAACGCTAACCCTAACCCTAGCCCACATAACCCTAACTCGAAACCAAATAACCCTAACCGTAACACTATCCCAACTAACGCTAATCCTAACCCAAATAACCATAACCCTAACCCTAAACCAACTAATCCTAACCGTAAACCAAATAACCCCAGACCTAACACTAACACTAACCCTAACCCTAACCCTAACCCTAAACCTAACCCTAACCCTAGACCAAATAACCCTAACCCTAACCCAAATAACCCTAACCATAACAAACTAACGCTAACCACAACGCAACTAACCCTAACCGTAATAGAAACAGCCCTAACACTAACCCAAATAACCATAACCCTAACCCTAACCTAAGTAACTCTAACCCTAATACAAACCCTAACCCTAACCCTAACCCTAACCCTAACCCTAGCCCTAGCCCAAATAACCCTAACCCTAACCCTAACCCAAAATCTCCTAACCATAACGCAAATAAACACAATCCTAAGCAAGATGCATCTAACCCTATCCCAAACAGAAATAGCCCTAACACTAACCCAAATAACCAAAACGCTAACCCTAACCTAACTAACCCTAACCCTAACCCTAACCCTAGCCCTCATAACCCTGACTCGAAACCAAATAACCCTAACCGTAACATTATCCAAACTAACGCTAACCCTAACCCAAATAACCATAACCCTAACCCTAAACCAACTAATCCTAACCGTAAACCAAATAACCCCAGACCTAACCCTAACCCTAACCCTAACCCTAACCCTAACCCTAGACCAAATAACCCTAACCCTAACCCAAATAACCCTAACCATAACAAACTAACCCTAACCACAACCCAACTAACCCTAACCGTAACAGAAATAGCCCTAACACTAACCCAAATAACCATAACCCTAACCCTAACCTAAGTAACTCAAACCCTAATACAAACCCTAACCCTAACCCTAACCCTAACCCTAACCCTAACCCTAACCCTAACCCTAACCCAAATAACCAAAACCCTACCCATAACCTAACTAACCCTAACCCTAACCCTAACCCTAGCCCTCATAACCCTAACTCGAAACCAAATAACCCTAACCGTAACACTATCCCAACTAAGGCTAATCCAAACCCAAATAACTATAACCCTAACCCTAAACCAACTAATCCTAACCGTAAACCAAATAACCCCAGACCTAACCCTAACCCTAATCCTAACCCTAACCCTAACCCTAGACCAAATAACCCTAACCCTAACCCAAATAACCCTAACCATAACAAACTAACCCTAACCACAACGCAACTAACCCTAACCGTAACAGAAACAGCCCTAATACTAACCCAAATAACCATAACCCTAACCCTAACCTAAGTAACTCAAACCCTAATACAAACCCTAACCCAAACCCTAACCCTAACCCTAACCCTAACCCTAACCCTAACCCTAACCCTAACCCTAACCCTAACCCTAACCCTAACCCTAACCCTAACCCTAACCCAAGTAACCCTAACCCGAACCCTAACCATACAAACCCTGACCCTAAACCTAACCCTAAACCAAATAACCCTAACCCTAACCCTAAACAAACTAGCCCTAACACTAACACCAAGCCTAACATTTACCCAAATAACCCTTACCATAACCCTAACCCAACTAACCATAACCCTAACCCTAACCCTAACTCTAACGCTAACCCTAACCCTAGCCCACATAACCCTAACTCGAAACCAAATAACCCTAACCGTAACACTATCCCAACTAAGGCTAATCCAAACCCAAATAACTATAACCCTAACCCTAAACCAACTAATCCTAACCGTAAACCAAATAACCCCAGACCTAACCCTAACCCTAATCCTAACCCTAACCCTAACCCTAGACCAAATAACCCTAACCCTAACCCAAATAACCCTAACCATAACAAACTAACCCTAACCACAACGCAACTAACCCTAACCGTAACAGAAACAGCCCTAATACTAACCCAAATAACCATAACCCTAACCCTAACCTAAGTAACTCAAACCCTAATACAAACCCTAACCCAAACCCTAACCCTAACCCTAACCCTAACCCTAACCCTAACCCTAACCCTAACCCTAACCCTAACCCTAACCCTAACCCTAACCCTAACCCTAACCCTAACCCTAACCCAAGTAACCCTAACCCTAACCCTAACCATACAAACCCTGACCCTAAACCTAACCCTAAACCAAATAACCCTAACCCTAACCCTAAACAAACTAGCCCTAACACTAACACCAAGCCTAACATTTACCCAAATAACCCTTACCATAACCCTAACCCAACTAACCATAACCCTAACCCTAACCCTAACTCTAACGCTAACCCTAACCCTAGCCCACATAACCCTAACTCGAAACCAAATAACCCTAACCGTAACACTATCCCAACTAACGCTAATCCTAACCCAAATAACCATAACCCTAACCCTAAACCAACTAATCCTAACCGTAAACCAAATAACCCCAGACCTAACCCTAACACTAACCCTAACCCTAACCCTAACCCTAACCCTAACCCTAACCCTAGACCAAATAACCCTAACCCTAACCCAAATAACCCTAACCATAACAAACTAACGCTAACCACAACGCAACTAACCCTAACCGTAATAGAAACAGCCCTAACACTAACCCAAATAACCATAACCCTAACCCTAACCTAAGTAATTCTAACCCTAATACAAACCCTAACCCTAACCCTAACCCTAACCCTAACCCTAACCCTAGCCCTAGCCCAAATAACCCTAACCCTAACCCTAACCCAAAATCTCCTAACCATAACGCAAATAAACACAATCCTAAGCAAGATGCATCTAACCCTATCCCAAACAGAAATAGCCCTAACACTAACCCAAATAACCAAAACGCTAACCCTAACCTAACTAACCCTAACCCTAACCCTAACCCTAGCCCTCATAACCCTGACTCGAAACCAAATAACCCTAACCGTAACATTATCCAAACTAACGCTAACCCTAACCCAAATAACCATAACCCTAACCCTAAACCAACTAATCCTAACCGTAAACCAAATAACCCCAGACCTAACCCTAACCCTAACCCTAACCCTAACCCTAACCCTAACCCTAGACCAAATAACCCTAACCCTAACCCAAATAACCCTAACCATAACAAACTAACCCTAACCACAACCCAACTAACCCTAACCGTAACAGAAATAGCCCTAACACTAACCCAAATAACCATAACCCTAACCCTAACCTAAGTAACTCAAACCCTAATACAAACCCTAACCCTAACCCTAACCCTAACCCTAACCCTAACCCTAACCCTAACCCTAACCCAAATAACCAAAACCCTACCCATAACCTAACTAACCCTAACCCTAACCCTAACCCTAACCCTAGCCCTCATAACCCTAACTCGAAACCAAATAACCCTAACCGTAACACTATCCCAACTAAGGCTAATCCAAACCCAAATAACTATAACCCTAACCCTAAACCAACTAATCCTAACCGTAAACCAAATAACCCCAGACCTAACCCTAACCCTAATCCTAACCCTAACCCTAACCCTAGACCAAATAACCCTAACCCTAACCCAAATAACCCTAACCATAACAAACTAACGCTAACCACAACGCAACTAACCCTAACCGTAATAGAAACAGCCCTAACACTAACCCAAATAACCATAACCCTAACCCTAACCTAAGTAACTCTAACCCTAATACAAACCCTAACCCTAACCCTAACCCTAACCCTAACCCTAACCCTAGCCCTAGCCCAAATAACCCTAACCCTAACCCTAACCCAAAATCTCCTAACCATAACGCAAATAAACACAATCCTAAGCAAGATGCATCTAACCCTATCCCAAACAGAAATAGCCCTAACACTAACCCAAATAACCAAAACGCTAACCCTAACCTAACTAACCCTAACCCTAACCCTAACCCTAACCCTAGCCCTCATAACCCTAACTCGAAACCAAATAACCCTAACCGTAACACTATCCCAACTAACGCTAACCCTAACCCAAATAACCATAACCCTAACCCTAAACCAACTAATCCTAACCGTAAACCAAATAACCCCAGACCTAACCCTAACCCTAACCCTAACCCTAACCCTAACCCTAACCCTAACCCTAGACCAAATAACCCTAACCCTAACCCAAATAACACTAACCATAACAAACTAACGCTAACCACAACGCAACTAACCCTAACCGTAACAGAAATAGCCCTAACACTAACCCAAATAACCATAACCCTAACCCTAACCTAAGTAACTCTAACCCTAACCCTAACCATAATCCTAACCCTAACCCTAACCCTAACCCTAACCGTAACACTAACCCTAACCCTAACCCTAACCCTAACCATACAAACCCTGACCCTAAACCTAACCCTAAACCAAATAACCCTAACCCTAACCCTAAACCAACTAGCCCTAACACTAACCCCAAGCCTAACATTTACCCAAATAACCATTACCATAACCCTAACCCAACTAACCATAACCCTAACCCTAACCCTAACTCTAACCCTAACCCTAACCCTAGCCCACATAACCCTAACTCGAAACCAAATAACCCTAACCGTTACACTATCCCAAATAACGCTAATCCTAACCCAAATAACCATAACCCTAACCCTAAACCAACTAATCCTAACCGTAAACCAAATAACCCCAGACCTAACCCTAACCCTAACCCTAACCCTAACCCTAACCCTAACCCTAACCCTAACCCTAACCCTAACCCTAACCCAAGTAACCCTAACCCTAACCCTAACCATACAAACCCTGACCCTAAACCTAACCCTAAACCAAATAACCCTAACCCTAACCCTAAACCAACTAGCCCTAACACTAACCCCAAGCCTAACATTTACCCTAATAACCCTTACCATAACCCTAACCCAACTAACCATAACCCTAACCCTAACCCTAAACCTAAACCTAACCCTAACCTAAGAGAAAACCTAACGCATAAACCAAACCCTAATCCCTAATGTGTAAATTAAACACTAACTGCTAAATCATAACCCTAACCCCGAGCTCAAACACCAAATCCCAGATCCTAACCCTAACGCTAACACTTAGTCCTAACACTAGCCCAAACCCTAACCTAAACCGTGACTCCTGACCTAAACGGTAACTCATAGATTCTAACTCTAACCCTAACTCCTAACTCATGACCCTAACTCCCAACTGATAACCCACACCATAACTCCTAACTCTAACCCTAACCCAAACACTAACCCTAGCCCTAACCCTGACCATAACCCTAACCCTAACTCAAACCCTAACCCTAACCCTAACCCTAACCCTAACCTTAACCGTAACTCCTAACCTAAACCCTAACTTGTAGATTCTAACTTTAACCATAAGTCCTAACTCATGACCCTAACTCCCATCCCAGAACCCACACCTTAACTCATAAATCTAAACCTAACCCTAATCCAAACTCTAACCCTAACCCTAACCCAAACCCTAACCCTAACCCTAACCATAACCCTAACTCCTAACCCTAACCCAATCTCCTAGATTCCAACTATAACCCAAACTCCTAAGTCATGACTTTAATTCCCAACTCATATCCCTCACCCTAAGTTTTAACTCTAACCCTAACCCTAACTCACAACCAAACTCCAAACCCTAACCGTAACGCTCATGACCCCAACTCCCAACCCATAACCCACAACCTAACTCCTAACTTTAACCCTAACCCTAACCCAAACCTTAACTCCTAACCCAAAAGCTAATTCCTAGTATCCAAGTATAACGCTAACTCCTAACTCATGACCCCAATTCCCAACTCATTACCCACACCCTAACTCTTAACTCTAACACTAACCCTAACCCAAGCCCTAACCCTAACACTAACCCTGACCCTAACCGAAACCCTAACTCCTAACCTAAACCGTAACTCATAGATTCTAACTCTAACCCTAACTCCTAACCCATGACCCTAACTCCCAACTCATAACCCACACCATAACTCCTAACTCTAACCGTAACCCAAACTCTAACCCTAGCCCTAACCCTAACCATAACCCTAACCCTAACTCCTAATCCTAACCCGAACCCTAAACTTAACCCTAACACAAACCCTAATCCTAACCCAAACCATAACTCCTAACCCAAACCTTAACTTCTAGATTCTAACACTGACCATATCTCCTAACTCATGACCCTAACTCCCAACTCATAACCCACACCTTAACTCATAAATCTAAACCTAACCCCAATCCAAACCCTAACCCTGACCCAAACCCTAACCCTAACCCTAGCCCTAACCCTAACCCTAACCCTAACCCTAACCCTAACCCTAACCCTAACCCTAACCCTAACCGTAACCCTAACCCTAATCCAAACATTAACCCTAACCCTAACGCAAACTCTAACTCCTAAACCAATCCCTAACTCATAGATTCTAACTCTAACCTTAACTCCTATCTCATGATCCTAACTGTCAAATCATAACCCACACCATAACTCCTAATTCTAAACTTTAACCTAACCCTAACCCTAACCCAAACCCTAACTCCTAACCCAAACCCTATCTCCTAGATTCTAACTCTGACCCTAAGTACTTACTCATGACCCTAACTCCCAACTCATTACCCACACCCTAACTCCTAACTCTAACCCTAACACAAACACTAACCCTAACCCTAACTCTAACCCTAATCCTAACCCTAACGCTAAGCCTAACCCTAACCCTAAACCTAACCCTAACCATAAAACAAAACCTAACCTATCGCAAAATCTAACTCCTAAACCAAACCTTAAACCCTAACGTGTAGATAAAACATTAACTTCTAACTCATAACGCTAACTCTGAGCTCATACACCTAATCCTAGATTCTAACCCTAACCATAACCTTAAGAGTAACCCTACAATAACCCAAACCCTAACTCCTAACCAATACCCTAACTCCTAGATTCTAACTCTAACCTTAACTCCTAACTCATGACTCTAACTCCCAACTCATAACCCACACCCCAACTCCTAAGTCTATTACCCTAACCCAAACCCTTACCCTAACCCTAACCCTAACCCTAACCCTAACCTAATAGAAATCCTAACTCCTAAACCAAACCCTAAACCCTAACGTGTAAATAAAACTAAAATAAATACAATAAACTAACTGCTATCTCATAACCCTAACTCTGATCTCATACACCTAATCCTAGATCCTAACCCTAACCCTAACCTTATCAGCAAACCTAACCTTACCCAAACCCTAACTCCTAATCCAAACCGTAACTCCTAGTTTCTAACTCTAACCTTAACTCCTAACTGATGACTCTAACACCCAACTCATAACACACACCCTAACTCCTAAGTCTAGCCTTTACCCTAACCCAAACCCTAACCCTAATCCTAATCCTAACCCAATCCCCAATTCCTAACCCAGACCCTAACTCCTAGATTCTAATTCTAACCCTAACTCCTAACTCATGACCCCTACTCCCAACTCATAACCCACACCCTAACTCCTAAATCTAAACATAACCCTAACACCTAACTCTAACCCTAACCCAAACCCTAACCCTAACCCTAACCCTAACCCTAACCCAAACACTAACTCCTGGATTCCAACTATATCCCTAACTCCTAACTCATGACCCTAACTCCCAACTCATGTAGCCTGGTTTTGGCCACTCTCTTTCTTACAGGCTACTTCTATCAGGGCTGTAGTCCAAAAAGATTCTGATGGCAGCAACTGCTGCAGCAGCCATCTCACTACTGTTCTTTTGGCAGCTCCTCCTTCAATCCCATGGATTTATCTTGAAGAACAAAAATAATCTTGGAGATACAAGGGCTCTGTAATTCAACCCAGAATTTTGTCCTAAAGAGAGTCACAGGGAGTGAGCTGCCGGATAAAGTGTCTTGGTTAGTCCTTAGCAGTCCATCAGCCCATGTTGAGCACCCTTTTTTTTAATAAAAATTAAGACTTTTGTTCTGAGTATTTTAAAAATAATAGAATAAATACTCTTCCTTTTTAACTACAAGAAACTGAAATTATTCCACTTTTTATAATGCAATTAATTAGAATTTTAGACATAAAATATTTTGTAACATGTTAAAACAAACTGTTTACTAATCTCAGGCATCTCTTATTTTACTCAAAATGTTGTTCTGTTTCCAGGATTTTTGGACATAAAACATTTCTTAAAAAAAATAATTTTCTCTTATTTTACTCAAAATGTTGTTCTTAAATGGCCTTCATTTGTAACTCCTCCTGCTCTATATAAGGACTTTTAAATGCAGAAAAAGAATTTTCAAGGACTATATGCTTCCTGCTGTAGCATATATTTCTAGCAGCGATAACAGCTTTGTCACAGTTCCTCTCAGTCCAATTATTTGTTTTCATCTCAGCAATTTATTACAAGGATAAACCTGTACCTTCTCACTGGTACAAAACTATTCTAAATAATTTTATAAGAAAAAGAAAGTTAGGACAAGAAATTTTATAACAAGCTCAAGAGAATACCAACAGTGGTTGTAAGCATTAAAAGGCATTTCAAATATACTTGTAAGTGAGTTTTCTATTTCCACCAATAGATGTCACTCTTGCACAAATTTGACTTGTGTTTCTTTGCACAAACTGTATTATACAATCTAGTCTTTAAAGCAAATTCTTTCAACCATTCAATCCTTCCCATGTTTTTTTCTTCTTCTACATTCTGTTCTCTTTCCTTCCAGCTTGAAAATTACTGCCAAAACGTGTCTCTGTAGGCTGCTTACTGCTCACCCTGGGAGCATGTAAGTATTTCCAGCTACATTAAGCTGGCCTGACATTATGATGAACTCAGGCTGCCCTCTGAAGCTTCATTGTTTCATACCCCAGGAAGTTTAGAAACTTTTCCTGTCAAAATCATGGCCAGTCTGACTCCAGTGACAGTTCAACTTCTCCAAAACTCTGAGAAGCAGCAGCATGGCTTGCAGTGCTTGGGCTGCACACATGCACATGTGCACACACACAGCTTGCTCCTGCAATGCATTTCCAGGAAACAACTAATGTAAACTAAACACCCATCGAGATTTTAGAAATGGAACATCATGTATCTTAATCTATTTACATAATGCAAAATTTTTCCATATGTATTGCTCTCAGCTGCACAAAGACATATGGGCTCGCAGACCATCTGGAAAACTGTATCCCATCCAAAACTTTGCAGTTTGTCAGATATTTTGGAACATGCTTTTAGACTGACCCGAAATAAATGCATACAAAAAAATGTAATTGTATATAATAAATGCTTGTTGAAATCCAATATAGCATGAATACAGTCCTACTCACATTCAGTTCCAGGCTCAGATGCAACACACTTCTGTTGATCTTCTCTTTCTCACTTGAATGAGGAAATGAGTTTGGGTGCCCCAGTCTACAATCCAGAACCCACGTATCTTCACCTCTGTTTGCCCCATCCAAAGTAGTCAGCTGTTCAGTGAAATCATCCTTCAAAGCAGACTCTGCTGGGAGGCACAAATTAAATTAAATTAAATTAAATAATTCTATGCATCTGCATATAATCCCTGCATACACAAAGTTCTGTATCTTTTTGAAACTCTAATACACACTACCCAACATGTGCACTTTCAGTTCTCCTGTTTGTTTAAAGCATAACAGAATGGTATAAAGGGGGTACCAACTTTGTTTTGACTCTGAAAAAAATCTTTTCCTCCTTAAATTTTGTGGGTCAGATCTAGCATAAAAAAAAATGGGTTGCTTGTCTTTCCCCCATATACAGACACAGACTAAGTTTTCACCTCTGCCAAGACACTCTTACTGGTCATTCTAAATGTGCTCATTATGCACACATATTTCAGAGGTGGGTGTGAAGTCTAAAATTACACTAAGGAAGTTCCCTATACTGATTTGACAAACTTTTTAACATTGGCTAAACACAGCCTCAGTGAGGTGCCAATCCACCTTAGTCCCTTACCCAAAGTGCATAAAAAGTAGAGCCTTTCAATAGGTAAAATCTTCAGTATAATTTCTTTTCTCCAGTAACCTTAAAACATAGTATCAGCCTGCTTTTGGAACGGTTTAGGTACAAACAGCCATGGATTTAATGGCAGAGGTAAGAACTAAACCTGTCAGCCACAGGTGTACTCCTGTATGTCATGCATTGCAAGCACTCAGCACTCTCCCTCCTGTTCACAGCATTGCTGGTTTATTAGATCCCCCCAAAACGTCTGTTTCTGCATGATAGCCTCCACTTTAGCAATGAGAAAACTTGTTAATTCCATGAAGTTAGTGTGTTCTCTGAAGTGTAATGTCTGACATAGGACAACATAACGCGTCTTTTTATATTCTATAGGATATATACATATAGCCTCATTTAGACATACTCTTTCATATACACAGACACATCCATCTTGGAACATTTTACCGGAATTACTTCACATATTAGCATGATTGCTGGCTGATGCATATCATAGCTTAGCATTATAAAAGCAGCCCTGGAAGATTTTAAGGCCAGATTTGATGGAGCTCTGGGAACCTGAACTAGTGAAAGATATCCCTGTCCATGACATGGAAGTTGGAACTAGATGGTGTTTATGGTCCTGTTCAATCCAGGCCCTTCTCTGCTTCTATTAATGGCACTTATAATTTTGTAATTTTTATAAGTTTTTTCTTTTTCCATAACTCTAAACGATATTTTAAGAAGAGGCACTACCATCAGAATCTGTAAGAATATTTTATTAAATATAGGCTGATTTTCAAACTTTCTGATAGCTTATGCTTAGTATTTAGTAATTTAGATGCCACACTGT
Source organism: Sturnus vulgaris (assembly GCF_052056855.1). Classification (NCBI taxonomy): domain Eukaryota; kingdom Metazoa; phylum Chordata; class Aves; order Passeriformes; family Sturnidae; genus Sturnus; species Sturnus vulgaris. The sequence goes on along the minus strand of NC_142248.1, from coordinate 17,030,108 downwards.
ATCAATAAGCATAACAAAGTATAATACTTGATAAAATGACCAATAATGCAAAGTACAAGTCAGTCATTATTGTGTGAATAAACTCATCTTTCATCTTATTCAGAAGAAATCTGAGAAATCTATCAAAATACAGCATTTCTGCAAAAGAGGATTACATATACCTTTACACATATCGAATTTATGCACTTCATATAATATTAAACTGTATCAAGATATTCAAACACAAGACAGCACATTTTAAGACATTCTCAAATCCAGATGTGCTATCTTTTAGACCAGGGATCTAAAGAGAGAATTGCTTTCTGACTTTCTGAGTCATTAGTCTTCTGTATATTTCTACACATTTGATAAAATATTTCTTTTGTTGGCCCTTATGCCATTATGCAAGTGTTGTGGTTTAACTACAGCCAGCAACCAAATACCATGCAGCAACCATGTATCCAAAACATAGCCCTGTACCAGCCACTGTGAAGAAAATTAAGTCTACCCCAGCTAAAACCTACTCATAAGTCATTTCAATATTTAGAAAGCTTTAAGATCAGAAATACAAATATTATGCTTTTAATATTGCATACAAATATTATGCCTATAATAAGCTGAATAAAATGTATTGGTTGAATTTTAACCTCGTTTTTATTGCACCATAAAATTAGCCCAGTTACCTCTAGTCATCCCCCTTTACATGATTATGATGTGGAAAATACAGAGGAAGTTCCAGGTGAGTGGAGAGGAAAAAGTAAAAATCACCATTTTTAAGATAATTGGACATTACTTGTATTAAAGTTAGCAAACCTGTCATGACAGTTTTTTGGTGCTTCTCCTGATTTCTGTCACAGATCAGTGCTACTGTTTTTGTGCGTATTTACTGACTTTTCATCACGAAAAAAATTGGAATCCTGTCATATAACCTATAAAAACCATATGCGTTTTCATTAAAAAATGAAAGCAGCATTAAAATGCAAATATACCTAGTAAAACCCAGGAAATACTACAATTTTTAATTCAATGCTCTTTGGGAATTCATTTTATCCTTGTAATTGCCAATTCACTGGTTGCCCACCCTACTCAGCATTACCTCTAATACTTCAAAGTTTGCAGTCATTTTGGATCAATTATTTTTAGCTGTGTTGTTCAAGGTGTCTCTTCTATGTCAGCTACTGCTAAAGAGCAAATTCCTTTGGCAGCAGTGATTTTTACTCATAATATGCTTACTCTGATCATTTCCATTGATTCATTAAGTGATACAGAGCTGTAGCAAGAGGCCAAAATCAGAATTCCTTCTTGCAGCAGTTAGTATTTCCCATAATTAACTGTGGCCCAGCCAAGAACAGTCAGCCTGCCAAATGCTGCTTTCTGGGCCTCCAGAAAAATGAGTGCCTCTCTCAGCTGCAGAGATTCAGTTTTTGTCCAAATTTAATTTTATGCACCATTATATTAATTTATGGTATTTTTTGCTGTTGGCAAACTCCTTCCAAATCTGTTACCAAGCCTCTATTCTCCACCCTCTATGTAATTATTATTTAATGTTCTGTTATCTATGCATTTACCGCAGTAGCTGATGATTGCATTCCTCCCTGAACCAGTTCTCACCTGCACTCACCATTAGCATACAACCACTTCTATGGTAAGGGACCCATTCAACCCAGCAGACAGTGGAATATGAAAGGAGAACTTTAACCATCTCTCCAAGTATTCTATTTTAAGCAAATGCTTAAATGTTTGGCCATATTTTTCCCTGAAGTTCACCATTCTGTCAGCTCCGACAGATGGATTTTACTGCTATTTACACTGATCCAGGAAACTTTTTTTTTTTAAACTGGCAACCTAATCCGATTGTACATTTTAAAAAAGGTCATATATATTTTATGCATGCATATGCAAACACATGTATATATCATTGACTCATAGGCTAAATTTAGGAAGTTTTAAAATGCATATGTTTATCCTTTACTCAGCTTAAATGAATCGGCATAATTTTTTTCCTGCTGAAAAGAAACAAAGGCTTTCAAGAAAGTTCAATTGCTATTCAAACTGTCTTCCAGGTTTTACAGTTTATACCACTTAGGAGTGCACTGTATGTACAAAGAAGACTGCCCAAACACAGATCTGCTGCCATCTATTGTCCCAAGGGAATGGAAGACAGAGCAATGTAAATAAGGGAGAAATGAATACTTAATGCTTTTTTGGTAATTTTTACTGTGCAGACTTTGTGAGTGTAAGGAAACAACTTTTTTATGTTGTCACAAGTAAGACAGATGAGACATTCAAACCTCAGGGGTACAGACAGGGTCACATCATCAGACTGTGACAATAAATAGTACATCTAGGATTTCCTAAACCCTCCAGTCCTATGCTGAAAGTACATAATCATATGGTAATTGCATCTAACTTTTTTTCGGTACAAACTGCCATTCTTGTTGTACAAAGTCTTTTAAACACAAATTCTTAAATTAGCAAACAGGCATATTAGATACATGTAATACATTTCTGTTAAGTCACCGTTGTGGAATACACAATTCTATGGAACAGTTTCTATGGGCAGTCTCTATAGAAAACCTGCTTGTGCTTTCTCGGCTGTCTGGGAAAAAGAACTTGGGGGAAAAAGAATCAGCTTCTTAAGGTTGTTTTGTTTTTTGCTGTTTTTTTCTTGTTTGTTTGGTTGGTTGGTTGGTTGGTTGTTGTTGTTTTTGGTTTTTTGTTTTTGTTTTTGTTTTTTGTTTGGGTTTTTTTTGCTAGTTCAAGGGATTAGGATGTCATGATATCCATTTCCTTCAGTGCATGGTTTCCTTAATCACAACTCACTTAACTCTGCGGCCAACGTTTACACTGATTGCTTTTAGCAATGTTTCCTGACCACTATATGTTAATATTTCCATCACACTCCATTCTTTCTAGATTGCTTTACTCTATCACATAAGATAAAAATATAATGCTTATTCTTTTTGCATGATTCCTATGTAATGTGACTCTGTTGCCTAGTTGATTGAATGTTATAAGCTTTCATATGCAAGAATGAAGAACACCTTGTGGCAATTAGATACTTGTATTCACTGCTTGCCTCTTGGAAGAAGTGCCAAGAAGGTAAATAAAATTTAAATCTTTGTACACCATTTGGGAATGAGTTTCAGAATGCCATACTTTGTGGATCTTTAAATTTTGGGGGTCTTAAATTTTAGGGAAAAAAAGACTCTAACCGACAAAATAAATAACTAAATAGGTTTTTCAGCAAGTGAGCCACAAAACTGAAACAGTCCACCTCAGAAGTTGACTATTTAAAGGCACCATTTTGACAGTAGAAATGAACACTCTAAACATCAGAACTACATTTAGAGGATTTACAGTATTACTGACTTAAGAGAATGTTATTACTGTAGGGATTTAGCTCTTGCAAGATCTTAAGTCAGTAAATTACAGCATGTTACAGAGTCTTTGGTACACTTCCTTGTTCAAATAGATGAGGCTTGGCTATTGTAATTGATAGCATTGGTGGAACATGAAGATAAACTTAGTCAATATATTTTTTTTAATTATGGAAATCCAAAATATGCGGATCCTCCCGAATTTTTTTTTGTTTTGCAGTGAGAACCTCAAATTTCATGACCCATCCCTCTGGTCTGACCTTTTCCTATCTAAGCAGTAAAAGCCTTCTGATTTTTCCTCTTTAAACTGTCTCTCTTATTTCTGTTATTGCAGACCCCAGTGTATTAAATCTCAAATTAAAACAGCACTGGAAGTAGCCTCAGCAGTTTCAGATTCTGTGGTTAGATGATATTGCACAGTTTCATCCACATGCCATCTGTGGTATCTCATATCTGTTATTACAGAAAGACATTAATTCTGTATAAACATATAAGTTATGTACTCAGTGTTCCTGTGTATGTAGCTGACACAGAGGACAATAGGATTAGATTTTCTGAAGTTGAAGTCTACTATGAAGTTCAAGAAATATGAGTAAGTAGGGAGAAAGATAAGAGAAGTAGAAAGGGGACTTAAAAACCTAAAGGAAGCCCTCCTCCCTCTCTCTCTTTTAATTTTACAGATTTCCTTAATGAGAAAAAAGCAAATAGAAGAAACCTGTTTGCTCTGGTAGAGACCCAAGAGAAAATTGAAATCTCAGCATCAATACAGTTCTTTCTGTTTTATTGGATAGAATGTAAGAAGTATGTAGTTGTCTGAAAAATGAACATTGTGCACTTGGTAGATGAATAAATCCTTTTTAAATGAAGAAAACTGATAATGAAAAGCTAGAGAAATTGGAAAATTATACTAAATGCTGTCTTTGGGAATGAAAACATGTCATCTTTCACCCTAATTTATATAGTTCTATTTAATCTGTATTGCAGCATGGGCATTTCATAGTATAAGCAGTTTAGCAAAATCCTTGCTGAAGATTACCTGTTTCCACAGTAGATTTGGAAATTCTTTTTGCATGATGACAAATTGTAAAATTTAAAAAGCAATTGTTCAGCCTGGTACTTCTTATATTGCTCTAACAAAGAAGCCTGAATGGCACAGTCCTTGAATCAAATCTCTCAAAGTGATGAGTTGGAAACAAAGCCCTGGAGCAGCAACACTCTGCAGTGGCAGTTCAGGTCCTTGTAACGCTCAGAAAGCTAGAAGCTCCTAAAGTACCAATATCCAAAATAATCAACCATTTATTGTCTTGTTTCTGTGTCTTCTTTCTCCCTGCAAATAGTAAATACAACTTAGTACAGCTAATAATGGAGAAAAAGTGTGTAAGTGGCTTTAAATCCATACAATTACTAACAGAAAAATCTATTGCCAAGAAAATTAAGACTTCTCTCCCTTGCTAGCAAATAAAAATCAGTATTTTGTTCTGAAGTGTGAAATTGAAGAAGGATATCTTCCTGCAGGAGGTGGAAAACTGTACATAACTTGCCATGAACAACTATCATTGAAAGAATACCAGCAAAACACAGTGAAAATAAAGCTCTCTGGCCTAGAAAGTTTGACTGAGTAACCACCAAATTTAGGGATACGAAGGAAATCCCAGATATTTATTTTCTTGTAAAAAAAGTTTGTGCAACTTCTCAATGCAGAGTGTATCAACTGCAAAAGCATGTGCTACAATTCAATGCTTTTCAAAAATAGTTCAGAATCATTATAAACCTAATAAAATCAGTGACATCTATGAAAGCCTATAAATTCCTTACATAAATTTAAATGGTTTGCATTAAAGTAAACTTTCATTTAGTCTGTTGATATTGAATGATTTATATTTTTTTAAATTAAGGGTTTAAATTTACAGCAATTTATATGCTTTATACTGCTTCTTTTCTTTTACCTCAGTCTATTCATTCTAGAAAAAAAACTCCATAAGAGAGAAAATCCTAATAGAAAGAATAAGAATACTTATTACTTAGTCTAAAAGAGCTAGTAAAATTTAGATTACAGAAAAAAACCACCAAAATACAACAAACAAAATGAAGATAAAACAAAGAAAAAGGCAAGATTGTCAGCAGAAAGATGAGAGAACCATATTCAAGATGCAATGCTGTATCATCCAATATGTGCTTGAGAAACCCGAGGAACAGAAGCTCTAGTAACAAGTACAAAATGTATTTTCTGAATTAGGATACAGACATGAAAGGTGCTGAGCCAGTTGGTCCCCATATAAGCCTACTGCTTTAGCACATACTCCAATTTAAGGAGTTTAGTTACACTGAGCAAATAACGAGCAAGACCTGCCTCGTCACTTGCCAGCCCACTCTTGCTTTCAGATGCAAGCAAGATGCTCTCCAAGTGTTCACAATTAGCACAATGAACAAAGATCCAATGATTCTAAAAGCCCCAAGAGGATACAACACAGGAAGCAATTGGCACTTCAGTGCAAATTCTTAATCTTTTACTATTCCCAGAGAAAACGAAAACTTCACATGTCCACAATCAAATGCCACAATCCTCAGGCCAAGGTTCTGAGCTGCAATGCCAGGAGATTTTAGTGAAAGGCTCATTTTTAATGCCAAAGAACTTCAGTGCTCACAGTGCTTCCAGATGGGGAATAATATCCAAAGTAATCTAGTTAAATATCCAATCAGCATGTATTAATTGTACAATATTTCCCAAGTGAGCCTTTTATGGACATACAAAAATTAAATACTACAGAAAACTTTAAAATACCTGACAATTCACATATGTTTTTCTTAGTAAGCATATGCTAAGTGTCTTGTGGGGCTATAAAATGGATAATGATAATTTTCCAAAACCTATTTACAACTGTTTACATCTTCATTACCTGAAGTAATTTCTATGCAATCGGAGCACCTACCATATTTGTTATAGATTACACTCAAAGCAACTACCAAAAATGGAAGCATTCCTAATGCTGTAATTGCTGTTATGGGGAGTGTTTCACTGTGACTTTTTACAACTAGTTCTCTCAACTGTGGTATTAGACAGTTAGCTAAAAGAATGTGGAGAAGACTGATGTTTAATTTTTTTATTCTTTATTTTGTTTAGCAAGATTTGACCTTGCAAGCAACAGTTTTTGAAAAGATTATAAATCTGTAGCTAGTGCAATAAGGAAAATTAAGAACTATATAGAAAAACATTACTCTTCTCATGTGATTTTCTATAATATTTCTCCTTATACACTGGTTCTCACTCTTAACCATGAGAAAGGCAAAGTCACCACTGAAAAAAATTTGGTTTGGGCATTAGGTAAGTAAAAAAGGAATGACAGCAGGATTGATTTTAAATATCTACATCTTTTACTTTACACTTCAAAATTTTGAAAGTTGCCTAAAATAAGCTTTAACATCAATGCATCTATTTGTAGAGTTCACTCAGGTCAGCCACCTCTACATTGCATTAATGCCATTATATAAACATTTTAGTGCAAATATTAAGATTTGATATAATGAAGTATGGATAGAAATATGCAAAAAGTGCCAGAAGCAACAATCAAAGAACAGACTGTATAGATAACCAGGGACATTATTGACAGCAACACAATTAATTAACACTGAGCATGTTATTTATAACTAGACCATGATTCATCATTGCAAGGCTGCATTGTGATAATAGGAGAATGCACATGGCCTGCATGGCCTGTGCTCTTCCTTATTCCTCTTGGAATAACATTGCATTGCATGTCACAGTCTTCTGCCTTTTATCCAACAGGAAGACACACAACAGCCTAAAATATACTGAAAATCAGGAAACCAGGAAAATGGGCAGCAACCTTGCTTAACATTCACGAAGAACAAAATACACAAGATTTTGCAGCAAAAGGATCACCAGTTTTATGACCAATTTAGCAGAACCTAAGAGATATAGTCAGGATTTGACTCTAACCTCACTCCCAACGCTGTCCAGACTGCTTTAACATATGCATTATCTTGAGTGCAAATGCTTAACATTCTGTGAATGTGCACAATCAACCTGGACTGTACTAAAGCCTTTGGCATTTTATCCCACAGCATTCTGCTGGAAAAACTGGCAGCTCATGTCTTGGATGGGTGCACTCATCACTGGGTGAGTAACAGGCTGTATGACTGTGCTCAGAGTGGCCATGAAGGAAGCTGTGGCCAGGGATGAGTGGTGTTCTCCAGGGCTCAGTACTGGGGCTACTCCTGTTAAGTACATTTATCAACAACCCAGATGAGGGGATCAAGTGCACTCTCAGACAGATTACAGGCAATACCAATTTGGGCAGGAGTGTTGATCAGCTGAAGGGTAACAGGGCTCTGCAGAGGGACCTGGACAGGCTGGATCCATGGGCTGAGACCAATGGTATGAAGTTCAAAAGGCCAAGTGCCAGGTCCTACACTTGGGTCACAGCAACCCCAGGCAGTGCTACAGGCTGGGGGAAGAGTGCCTGGAAAGCTGCGCAGCAGGAAAGGATTTTGGCCTACTGGTTGACAGCAGCTGAACATGAGCCAGCATGTGCTCAGATGGCCAAAGAGGCCAAAGGCATCCTGGGCTGTATCAGCAATAGTGTGGCCAGCAGGAGCAGAGCAGTGATTGTCCCTCTGTTCTCCACATTATTGACACTGCACCTGGGGTTCTGTGCTCAGGATAGGGACCCTCATACAAGAAGGACATTGAGGTGCTGGAGGGAGTCCAAAGAAAGGCAACAGAGCTGGGGAAGGGTCTGGAGTACAAGTCCTGTCAGGAGTGTCTGAGAGAATTGGGGTTTAGCCTGGCTCAGGGGAGACCTTATTGCTCTCAAGGTGGTATTAACAGGGTAGGGCTTGTTCTCTTTTCACAAGTAGCAAGCAATAGGACAAGAGGAAATGACTACAAGCTACACCAGGGAAGATTTAGATTGGTTATTAGGGAAAAGTTCATCACTGAAAAGGTGGTTAAGCATCAGAACAGGCTGCCCAAGAAAGTGGTTGAGTCATCATCCCTGGAGGGTTTAAAAAATATGTAGATGTGGCACTTACAGACATGGTTTTGTGGTGGACTTGGCAGTGCTGGGTTAATGGTTGGACTCATTGACCTTAGTGGTTTTTTCAACTTAACTGATTCTGTGATTCTAAATTAGTAAGTGAAAAATTGCATCCAGGACAAGTAAAATGCATTTTTGCAACTGTAGGATGACACAGTTCAGAGTCATTAAGGAATCTCCATCCTGTTCTGCAAAAGCAGCCACATTAATATTTACATCCAATCATAAAAGAAATAAAGAAGTCTGTCTGACACCTAAAATTATTTGATAATTCATGTCCCAAAGATCTACAGCTATGTTATTTCACCATGCTGTGGCAACCAATAACTACTTTCTCTGCTTTACTAAGACAGGAACAGAAATCAAGCAGTGAAGACTTTTCTGCCATGGTCAGATTCTGAGCTGTAATATCTCAGCATGAGGACAGTAGCAAACAGAAAAAAATTGCCTTAGTTCATACTTTTGCTAAGTCTGGCATCAGCACATCCCATGTCACTATTGACAGGGTAATGTTGAACCTAAATCACTCATCATCACATAAATTTTCAAAAGATTCAGCTGACTTTTCTAATGCAAGTACCTCTGAATGCGTTTTAGTACATCATGAGATTACAGAAACTCCAAAGCCCTGCTATGCTTCTGTTAATGGAATACTATCATTGTTTGGAGCACTGCCAAGTAATCTTATAGGTATAGGCAGACATGTGCTGACTTTTACAGTCTTAGGGAAATTGGGTGACTGAGCAAAGGGAATTTATCACCCATCTGACAAATTTTCTGAGTGAGTTTTCACAAATGTCCAAGTCCTATTGTCAAGGAAAAGGTTCTGTGTAGGATACAATTTTTGTATATGGTCACACTGAACTATCAATTAAATAGGTTTTATTTTTACTATAGCACAACGTGACTCACAAATGAGCTTCAATTCATCCAAAACCTGAGGAAAGCAGTATAACCACATTCATGGAGCACTGAGATGTGTTTTTTACAATTCTAGTCAGCACTTGAATAAGAATTTGAGCTGTGTCACTGACACTGCCTTGTATTCTTCTTACCTCTGAACTTAAATGCAATATTGAATGGCCTACTTTATCTTATTTTTTTTTAAATATTATCCACTCTTTTATTTTATTTATGGTGTTCCAAATCTTCACTTGCCTCAGCTAATCACAAGCTCACTGTATTAGACATTGGACAAGAAATCAGTTAAAACAAAAACAATCCACCAGCTTTTTTCTTAATTAACTGAAAAAAAATTCTTTAACCCTTTTCCTTGGTACTTAGGAAATCTTAAGTCAGATTTAGTCCACAACCACTGGATAGTTTTTCCCGTTTTCCATGCTGTTGAATATTCCTTGCTTTCATAGATTTCACAAGAAGTGAGAGGTGAACAGTACTTCTGAAAATAAATTATGCCACCTATATAGAAACTGTTACTTGTGAAAACATGGGGGTGTGAAAGTTGTAATGGATTGCTTAAAGTATTTTAAACTTTCTTTGAATAAATTAAAGGTTCAAACTATTTCTCTTTTACATTTATGCTTTTCCTGGCATCTTGATTTTTTTTGTAAACATGTATTGAGATGTACTCTACATGAACAGCATGTGAGCTCAAGATTAAATTACAGTGGCATCCATGAATGACTTCTCTTCAACTATTAAAAACTGTTGAAAACAACTGAAAATTCTGCATTCAAAGAAGATGGTGTACATTTACCATATTTATTCCATTGTCAACATTTTGGTGCACTTCAGTAGGTATACAGGAAAGAGAGAGAGAAAAATCCAGCCCTATCCAATCTCTTCAGCCACTCAGGTTTCAATCTCTATCATACATCTTGTCAGTTATCTTTAGGGACAATTTCTTTGTACTTTAAAACTGTTGTTTCCTGAATATGACCCAGTTTTACCATATACTTTTTGAGACAGAGAATGAGGACTTCAAGATATTTGAAGTGTGAGAGCACTAGATGTCATAAAGTGAAATGTTTTGGGGGTTACTTTATGTGCTATTTTAGAACAGCTACCTCTCAACATCGCTCATTTTCTTTATTTTACAGTGCGATTCAGTATAGGAGTGGTTAATTATACCAATCTTAAAACCGCAGAGCAGAAATGATTAAAAAAAATAAAAGAGCTAGAACTTTATTAGTTACCACCTACATTTCTTTTTAATCCAGTCTGTATTTATTCATGTTTTAACAAGTATCTGCCAAAATGACAAGCAACATTTCACAGTCTCAACTCTGACACATCTACATGTTAAAACTAGTCAAATTTGGAGACAGCTTTTTATTTTTTGGGAAAGATATTTTTTCAGTGTATGGCTGTTTGCATAATGTCTTCAAGATACTATCTGCATGTTCAATAACATTTGTGTGTCAAAGTAACTGTATAAACAACCAGAAGTCACAAGTATCTCAGCTTTATCAAGGCTTTCTTGAACTCAAAGTGTTCCATTACAAAACAAAACATTCTTCATTATGTAACCTAGCCCTTTTTATTGGCCTCAGTTTGGTCTGTCAAAACAAAGCCTTAGATGTCTAAGTACCTAACAAGTGGTCTGCTTAATCCACTAGAACATATTTCTGTCATTCAATTCACTTTTGCAAGTGTTTTATGCAGTTATATTACACTACTGAGGAAAAAAATAAGCTGTATTCTTTTGAAAGTTCAGAGCCTAATTAAAAGGTGGCTCATTAGCCAAATGGATTTTTGTCACATGAAATTTTTCACTGGCCTGCTAATGAACTAGCTATAAATACAGTCACTACTGCAATCCAGCAACCTCAAGGCTGCCAGTATTATTACATTTACTTTAAATATAAAATTACAACTTTGCGAGTGTTGGCCATCTAGCATATAATTTTGTTTTGGAAAGCATTCCTATTTAAATCAATCATAAGCATATGCTCTCTGTCTTGCTTTTAGTCAAGCCTGCATTCAGTGCTGCTCTTGAAAAGGGTGGTTCTCTCTTCCAAGGCACTCTGATAACATACGCCATTCTGAAGTACACCACGATAGGAATGTGACAGCAAAATGCTATTGGTCACATTTCTGATTCATGGGAAAGATACACCTCCTATTTCAAACTTCTTTCATCTTCAACATGTAGATGCCAAAGGAACCAAATGAAAAGCATAACTTCCTTTTATTTCTGTGCTTATAGTTCTGTTGTAATAGTAAACCTGTTATGCAAATTCTGCACACTGGCCAGGGCCTTCTAAGGTTTGTCCTCCTGAACCCTCCAGAACTTGTGTCACCAAGAAGTACAATTAGTTTCACTTCATCAACTTTCATGCTAGGATTAAAAAAAAAATGGATGCTGTATCTGTGAACTGAGGATCATAAAATCAGTTTCCAGAACATCCCAGTATAGTCTGTTAAGTTTTATGGTTAAAAGTCAAATGAAGTACCTTACTGCACTGACACAGAGACAATGACTGAATTATACTTAACTAGAAATGTAACACAGAAATACAGGTAGTTCCCAGGAGAAAGAATACAGAGTTAAATAGAGTTCAATTTTTAGAACAATGAACAAAGACTACAAAGCACCAAAATGTACAATGAGTGTCTAGACCTAAATTCAAGTGCATTTTTTAAAAATAACTTTTTTTTTCTGAAGGAATAAATCCATTTTTAATAGCTTGTCTAGATGAAGTTAACAAAAAATGCTGCAATAAAAAGCTGAAACATCATTTACAATACAATTATTTGAACTCAGTTGCCTAAATGAATGCTACATGCCAAAATTAATTTACCACAGTCCAGAAAGGTGTGGATCATTCCAGGTCAGATTTTCCAGCTCTGTGTCTGTGTCTCAGGCTCCCCTAGGGCACCTAAAACTGTGCTTTTGCCATTCTGCACAATTTTGCATCCATTCTGAAGAGCTTGTGCAATAAGGAAGTAACATTCAGCCTTCCTTCCTTTCATTTGTGAAATTATCTTACAGGTAATTGCCCAGTATATTGAAAAGAGTGGCAGAGATCATTTTGTGTGAACAAGCAAAGTATGAGCTTGTTTCAAAAGGTGCAGATAGGAGAGTGTATGTCAGATGAAGAAGTAATGGAAATGAAGGAGACGTGATGAAGGGGTTGTGGGAGTGTTTTAAGGATGACTGCTGAGTAAGAAAGCAAAGCAGCATGCTACTATACAAGAGGATGGGTGAAAATATTTCCATGATTATTCAAAGTCATGACTATTTAAATATTAGTATCATTAGATGTTGTTTCTAGCAGCCAAAGCTGCTAAAGCAGACCTGAATTCCAAGAAACCTTTCATTTGTTCTGCTGGAACACCCAGCTGTCATCTCCATTTGCACATTTAACATCAATTTCAATGAATTACACATAAAAGAAATCAACCTTCTGATGACAGAGCTGCAACTTACTTTACAAAGTTAATTGAACCTCCTTTTATGCTCTGTCTCACTGACCGTCCACATTATTAATGCCTCAAGCCCAGGCACTGTCACAGCCTTGCTCGTAGCCTGGAATCCCCTTGGAGCCTGTAGTCACACCTAAGCCACATGAGGAAAGCTCCAGGTCCTTGCCCTGTGCCACAAGAGTGGAATGACTGCAACTCACTGGTGCGAGAGCAGCTGTGTGACACCAGCCATGCCACAGGGATTTTGATAGGTGTATGAAGTCTGTGCACACATATCTTAGCAACTGCCATTCTGCAAGAATTGTTCAGGCTCTGGCCTGAAGAGTGTGAGTATCCATCCAGTGAGTCTCATAGACCAAACTGGAAAAGCAGTGGGTGGCTAGTGTGGACCAGACATGCCATGCAAACACACCCTGTGTGACTCCTCTCATATAAAGCATCTACATTACTATAAGTGACTTACAATTACACAGAGGGGAAAAAATAGGAGTAGAAAGTAAATTTGTATGGTTAGAAATACCATGGAGAATGGGGGGAAATAGTCTCACTTAATTTACTTTAAAAAACCCCAGACTTCTGCCTGTTTTTGATAAAGAACATTTCACTTTGGAGGAATTAAAAAAGTAAGTCTTCTCACTGTATTTAGCTATCTCAAAGGTATCTCTTTAACAAAAGAGAGATGTCTCACAAAGTGTCACCCTAGAAATCTGAAACAGCTTCTAACTACTTCTAACTACTTCTAACTACTTCTAACTTCTGCTAGCCTTCAAATAGCACCTTCAAAGTTCTTACAGGAAACCAGATTCTGAATAGAATAAAACCCTTTTGTTTTGGTTGCAAGGTGAAACAGTTTAAATGTTATCCAATCACTTTGATGAAAAGGACTTGACAAATATTCAATGCCTGATGAGACAAAAAATAGGGCTCTCTGGATTAATTAGGTATGGCCTCTTTTACTAATCCACAGATTGGAGGAAAACTCTCAACGTGGATTAAGACTGACAAACTAAGCAACAAAATTAGGATTTTTTTCCCCATGATATAAGAAAAACATTCAAATGCAACACTGGCATTCATACTAAACATAAGAGGACAAGATAGAAACCTGACAGCTAAAAAGTAAGAGATTTTTGAAAAAAGTGAAAACCTGAGAAAGTATGTCCTAACATTTTGTTTCCCATTTTTGGATGACAAACCTATTTCATTTTTGCCTAAGTATAATCTGCATAAATAAGTATAAAAGTGGAATACAAATTAATCACAAGGAAAAAAACACGGAAACTATTCCTGGGAATTCATATAGTGCTATATGTCTTACTTATATGTAATACAAATACACTACGTGTCAGATTTAAAGAATAATCTGTTGTAGTAAACTAGTACAAAAATTATTAGGTCCGTATCCCATGAAAGAAGCATATGAAAGGAAATTAGGATAGAAAAGTATGATAAGTTAGTACTTAGACTTTGTACAAGACTGTTTTTGCCAATGCAAAAAGATATATTGCTATCTCCTGTTCTTGGTATCTTAGTTGGAGTTTATTATTAACCTGGAAAATAATTTTCAGAAGGCTGCTAATTCTGGAAAAAAAATTGTTTGGGGTTTTCTTAGTTTAAAGTTTTATGTCTATGAAAGCTGGCATTTTTCAAAAAGAAGAAAAAACCTGACTGGCATGACTACATATATAACTATTAAATACATGCTCAAGTTTAAACTGTAATGTCTATTGGAAAATTTACATGTAACTCTATATAAATTATATTACATTTTATTATGTATAACTGTAATTATGTTTTAATATAAATTTATTTAAAAACATATACTTTCCAAAATTGAGTAGCTTTAAATAGCTTTTTTAAATATATTTTTCATACTTGCATACTTTAATTTCTTAAGACAAAACAAATTTCACTTTGAAAGAGCAGAAATTAGTGAACATATGCTCAAGTTTACAATACATTGATAGCTACATTACTGACAAAAATATATACTCTAGAAGAAACAGAGGATAATCTCTAAATTTTAGTTTCTGTAAGATGAAGTGGCTTGATGTCAGTTGCTTTACAGGTCATATACATATATGTTTTAAATAAAATTAACACAGAAGAAAATACCCCCAAAACTTTACTTTCTCCAACAAGCTTAACAAAGATTTAGATTTCACTTCTGCAACAATAACTATCAGACTCAAGTATATGTTAACAAAATGTTAGTTGAGGGACTACAAAACCACTGACTTGGTTGCTGCATAAAATAAAAGAAGCCATTTTTTCAGTAATTGCTCCAAAGATCTTGGAATGAGTACTGCTGACTAATGCTCCTAATTTAACACAATATGCTTAAGAAAATTCTGCAGCTTTTAAATATGCCTGCCGTAGCAGCTGTAGTGTTCAGTTTTTCTGGGCATGGAAATCAAGCTATTTGTTCTAAGTACACTGACAATATGAATCAGATCCCATACACAAATTATGTATATGAGGTAAGCACGATTAACATCTTAGGTCACAGAGAGCACCTGGCATTTTGCAAATAATAACAATTAAAGCTGCTGGGAGCAGGTTGGGAACTCAGGGTGTGCCCTCCAGCTGGCAGGACTACTAGCCTAGCTGCTGAACAATGTGGAGTGTTAGGGGGTAGAAGGATGGGAACAACCAGTTTTAGCTTTCCTACAATTCATGACTCAAAAATAAGTTCATGCACTCATAGAAGTAATAACTTTTTGTTCACCAAACTCCCCTGTACTACAGTTTTGTTAGTTTTACTTATGTTTCTGTAATAGAAACACTGAAGCTTAGGGAACAAGAATAAATTTACTTCATTTTGTACACATAATAATAATTATTTTTTATTCATATATATTTGGTGGTTTTGGTGATTTAACACGTTCAGATTTGCAGGTCTAACAATCAATAAACAGTTCTACTCAAAAGATAGGCAAAAAAATACTGAAATGACTGAAAATGTTATAGAGTAGAAAGTCAGAATTACTTTTTCCCATAAAGTCAGATTTTTCTAGAACATATTTTCCCTCTTAATTTTCCAATATATTCAAGAAAAGTGAGAGCAAACACGGTAATATAGGTTAGTTAAACCATTCATCAGTTATACTCTTAATCTTTGTAATTTTGAACTATCAAAGTCACAAAAGATTGAATTGTGCATTGATAGCAAAGAACTGCTGACTGCTTAGGACAATTTCAGAGAGGCTCATGGTATTCAGAATGCAAAAATGTCCCATATGCCTCTTCATTGTAAAAGCAAACCTAATAAGAAAAAAACAGCACTTTCCATTTTAACACTTCTAAAATGTAAATACGAAAAAAAATGTAGAAAATTACAAAGCATTGAAATCTTTATCACACAGGACATTATAAGTGGCAGTATATAGAGACTGTCACTCAGGAGAGGACTGTGAATTATTTATATCTTCTTCTTTCCTCACCTTTTGTTCTGGTAAAAAGATGAATTTCCAAGAGCCTTTAAAATTCCTCATGTAAAACACATCCAATAGTTCTCAACATCTCACCTCTATTTTTTCTGTCCTATTTTTACCTCACTGATCCCAGCATCAGAACAGACAAGCCTGAAGAGATCTTTGAATATCGTCTAGAAGTCAACATAATCTAAATGCAAGGGTACTCATAATCTAAGCCCAAAGAAAATTACTCTGACACACTTAAATAAATCATTAAACCACTAGGTGCACTATTTCAATGCTATGACTCATAAATAATATTCACTACTTACAGGTATTATTTAAATGTATTATTATAGATTTATGTCACATCTAAATCATGAAATACTATTCAAAATTATTTACTGGTATGGGACACCACAAAACATAAATTGCTTCTTTATTAATTTTCAGTATTTTAAAGTATACTTTTATGCAGAGTGTGCAGAATTTTTCACCACTTTTACAAGTTGTGTTTGGTGCTATGTCACTTTTTCAGAGACAAAATACCAAAGGGTAACTACTAAGGATTAAAAAAATTTCCTAAATTATTAAATCATACTTACAGAGATAAATACCTGAATCTGATCTCAGTTTATATGTCATCCTGATCCATCAAGAAAATTTCAGCTGAGCCATTTCTATCAGCTTGTTTTAAGTGGCCAACAGAATACATATAGATTTAAGAAACGGCAACCACCATATTATCCCAGTATTTTACTTCAAGAAATTCTTTTTGTACTGATGAGAAAAGAAGTCCATTTCATTATAGTAAGTTTCTTAAACTGAGTGCACAAACTGTAAGCCAGAAGGAATGTTTTGGCCTTTTCTCCCCCCATGAAACAGAAAATTGTTAATCTATGACCTGCATAAAACATTAAGCTGTCTCTGGTTTTCCATTCCAATTTAATTCACTTGGTTTCCCCTCAGTGATTGCCTTTGACTGAAGAGTCACATGTTACAAAGAGAGAAGAAAATATAACTGTTGTTTAAGTGTGTCATGCTGGGAAGTCATTCAACTAAAACAGGAACTATTTGTTCACAGAATCTATCAAGGCCAATCTTCAGAGGGTCTTTTTAACTCAGAGATCTTGTCTTGAACTTATAGTCCTGCCTACGTTCATTTCAAACTTCCATAAGTCTTCCTTTCAACGCAGCATTGCCTTATTTTGTTTCTACTGGTACGAGATTTGAGCTGCACTGGGATGAAGTATTAAGGATCTTTTATCATTACCATGTGTAATAAGACTCAACAGAGAACACAGGATGATGTCCTCAAAGGCAATCACAATCTAGTGTACAATGAGTAACTGCACTGAATATAACAGGAAAACAAAGATCCATTAAACAGCTATGCAGTGACTGTAATTTTAGTTAGACATACAATTAGCAAACTTTGCAAGATTACATATCTAGAAACATGTAACTTAACAGGAAAATTTTAGACACAGCTTGCAACTATATCCAGAGGCAGTATGAGAAATCCTTATAAAAGAGTAGACCTAAGTGACAGTCAGGTCAGTGGTGTTACTCACTATGACTCAGAGAGCCAATAGCTGGAAAGATTTTCAGAAATAATTAACTCTGTTTTAGCCACACTGAGTCTGTAAGTAACACAATTCCCATAGGATATTAGAGACATACTGGGATAAAGGAAACGAATCTAGAGTAGAAGTTACTGGTGTTTGTAACACTGAAATGCTAAATTGAAAATTTACATAATTCCACCTGAACTAAAGAAAACATTCTTTTACTGTGAGGGTGACCAAGCACTAACACAGGTTGCATAGACAAGTTGTTCAGTCATCATTCTTGGAGAAATTACAAAACTGCACACAGGCCCAGGCAATTTGCTCTAGGTGACCCTGCCTGAGCAGAGGGTTGGACTAGATGATCTCAAGTGGTCCTTTCAGCCCAAATGATTCTGAGATTCCATGATTAATTCTCTCTTCTTTTTTATTTTAATTCTTTTCTTACACCAGTGTCTTAATTCTTAACTCCTTTATAGCATCTTCAAAGAACATTTATTCTGAATAAGATAGGTTTTGTGAAGCAACACACTCATGTGTATTACTTTCATGTGAATTACCTGTGAGAAACTATGCATCATCTTTCCAGGTGATCCATATGCAAACTTCCTTCACGAAGTGCATACTTACTGTGGATAGAACGCTATAGTGCTTTTAAAATGCTAATTAGCAATTCTCTGAACCACTTCAATTAGAGAAGATATTTATAAACCTTTCCCTTCCCTATAAAAGGAACATCAAAAACACTATAATATAATCTGTCTCCTGTTATAAGAACCTTCAAACAGAGTTTTGTTTATATGAAACTTCATTTTCCAAAGCCATGGTTCAGAAACACATCATAAGGTCTTGTTATTGAATTTCTCTTAACTGACTCTATTTGTCCCTTTTCAGCTTAAAGAGTAAGTTAGGAAAAAACAAAATAATATTCAAATAGTACCTTGATATTAATTTTTTTTTTGCTGCCTTCATTACATATCTAGGGTGATATGTTGCCTGTATGCCATTTTTCAATTACAAGTCTTCTGGCACTGGCACTGCAATAGATAGATTCATTCTCTTGTAGTTAATGATAATACATCCAAACAAAGACAAAACTAAAGCTTTTCACATCCTGCTACTTTAATGCTGGAAACTTAAATGGATGTGTAGAACTACAGACTATATAACTGCTATATTTGTAGAATCAGAATGTTCTTCTGCACATGGAAGTAAGCTATGTTTACACTGCAAACAGAAATGAATGCAGGAAAACTGGGATAACCCAGTTTTAGCAGGCAGTTGAAAGACCTAAGGAGTAGGGCAGCTCTTAGAGCACAGATATGAACAGTTTCTCCAGCCACCAAGGACTGAATTATCAAAATGAAAGTATTATTTTTTGCTTTTCACACCCTTCAAGATCTTTGAGGATTAAAATACAATCTTATACCAATTTAATAATACTACTTATTCAAGTATTTATCTATATAGTAAACAGTTCTTTATAAGTTAAAGTACTTTCATATTTTAAGACTGCAAAATTGATCTGCCAGAGATAGCCATTAGCAATTGGCATGCTTCCAAATGGCAGTGTGCAATTTTTGACAACCATACAAAACTACCAGAATGTTTGTTTTCAATTCTTTCTAATGGAAAGTGAACTCTGCCGTAAAATTCTCATTGGCAGAAACAAGCAAACACAACATTCTCCATCTAATAATCAGCAGGGACGGGGATAGATGCATCTACAATTACATCCAGAATATATTGCAAATAACTCTTGGGTAAGCATCTTTAACTAGTCAATTAACGAAAATTATTTGAGAAATAATCTTAAAAACTTAAATTCACCAACCTTTTCAGGCAGTTGCCTTCACTACAATACAATAAGCATTATAATTTGGAAGACCTTAAAACCAGAACTCTACCTCAGTTACCTTTTTCTTCCTCCCTTCTCTTCTCTGCATCTCCAAAATTTCATGATACTGCACACTCACTTCATGAATCATCAGCAAGCCACATAGATTGATACCCATAATGTACATTCTTCTAATGGTTGCAGTTCCTTTTGCAGACTTTCCCAACAAAACAAAAATAAAAATTATCTCACCTCTAATCAGCCACGTTCTACTTGTTTAGTGATACTCTATAAATGCTCCCTATCATAGCCAAGGTAACACTCTCTACTCAGTCTTGGAGTTCCCATTTCTCGCTTGTCCTCCATCTCTTGTTCTTCCTGCTTCAGCATTAATAGCACCCACTCAAAATATCAGTCTCCTATATCTTCATCCAACTTGATTCATCTAATTTCCCACTCCTAAAAACTTCTGTTTTAGCCAGTCCCAGCCAGCCTTCTGGCTTCCAGTTTTTGGATGCAACTGAGATTTTTTGGGGATCAAATAATTCCCAGCAGGAGGGGTGGTCTTGTTCATTTGTCCTTTCTGCCACACTTGCATGTCCTCCCTCATCCTAGCTGTGGTTTTTGTCAGCACACTGTGAACTGTTCAGCTCACTAAAGCAGCCAAAGCTACTCACCTGTCTCCTTGCTGGCTCAGTTTTCGGCTTGCTTAGTGATTTGACTCAAATTACCAGAAAGCAAGAAAAACACCAAAGTTGTTGTAGAGAAGGGGAGGAAAAGTGAAGGGAGGAGGCCTTTGCTGGAAAAAGGAAGAGAGTAACAAGAGAATGGGCCCGTCTTTTCACTCCCATGTCTCAACCTTTTTACCTGACACAAACCTTAATCATTCAGTTCTATTCCACGTTTGGTTTAGTTTCTCTACAGTTCTACCAACTTTGGATTTCTGTGTTTTCTGGGTATCTTCTTCCTTCACTACTACTAGATACCAAAAAAACGAGCATTATTCATTGGCTGGGGATAGGGTAACATCATCCTTCTCATTTATTCCCTTTCTTGCTTTCGCCATTCCCCCTTGGCAGATTTTTATTCTTCTTTCCTACACTAGGAGTAAAAGATACAACAGAAAGTGTGGTGAATGACCCTTGCCAGTCTCATCCTGACTCAAAGAACAGTCATCAGTCACTGTCCTTGAAGCTATGTCATAACCAGTGATTTTTATTTTTAAGTTTCCTGCTCTGAATCAAATTCACTTCAATAACTGCTAAAGATATCCCTAATCTTCTTCCTCTTACACACAATACTTAGTAAAATATTATATTGGTGTCATTCCATACTAAATTAATACAATAGCTGTGAAAATCTTCTCCCTAGTTTTTTTCTACCGCTGTGAACAACTTGAGAGAGAAGCAGTGACAGGAACTAAAACGTCTCAGAAAATCTTTCCCTGAGACAACATATCTGATATTCAGATACATTGAAGACCGTTTCAATGGCTTGTCCAAGACTACAAAAGCATGATGTACTTCATACTAGAGTAGAAATAATTTCATAAAGAAATGCAGGAAGTATGTTTCTGAGGATTTAATAAATGTCATTCTATGAGAAATTTTACTGCTTTTGCTGCCTGTAACTGAGCAGTTTATCATTTGAAAACCCTAAGTTATTATAAAGCTTTTCCTTAGAGTTTTGATAATTCAAATAAAGCTATTGCATGCTTATACAGGAATTTTGATTCCCAGTCCCACCTACAGAGAAAATTGACAAATAATTATTGTTTAACTATAAATTATTCCCAGTTAGCTACTAAGATGAAATCTGTGACCTATTCCCATGGCACAATAGTTGCACTTCAACAAGAAGATTCAGTAAACTGTACTTTCAAATTAACTACTAATAGAACTTTCTGCAATGAAACTATGATATATGGCCATATATGTATCTATATATCTATAAAGAAACTGAATTAGAGAAAAAGTGGAAGTACAGAAGTTAGGCACTCTGCCTTAGTTGTTTGCTTTTTGACTAAAGGAATATTCTCCAATTATAGAGAAGGACTGTGAAGAATCATGTTTACAAACCATAAGAAAAGAGAATTAAAATTATGTGTAGAGCTGCATGATGAGTCCAATTTGTACTTTAAACTAATAAATTAATTTATTATTATTAAAATGTTTAACTAATTAATGAAATTTTCCAAATACAATGTTACATGGATAACAAAAGGCTCCAAAAGTTCTTCAGGAAGAAGCAGTGCATACTGTGACAGCAATAGAACTCTGAAAAGATGTTCGAAAGGCCATAATTTCTGCCATGAAGTAAATCCTTCAATCAATCTCACTGATAAAAAATTTACCCAAGTTCTCAGTGATTCTTAGAGTCATTGTAGATACTTACACAATTTAATAACAGACTGGAATTGAAAGAAAACATTTCACAATAACATCCTATTGAAGACAAATCTGGAAAATACTCTTGAACTCTGCTCTTCACACATGGGAGGAATCTGATAAGAATCAAACCAGGAGTGCAAGTCTATAACTGTAAATCTTAATATCATTTACATTAACTAAAATTGGAGATACGTCATTTGTCTCACTGAACTATAGTCAGTTATTTTTCATGTATGTTTACAGAAGAGTGGTATTCCAAATGCTCTGTCAATATGAATATTCCATCCCTGGTTCAGATAAAAATGGAAAGTCATATTATCCCAGATTCAGAGACATATCTACAGTATTATATGTGCCAGTAAAACAGGGAATTTTTCCTTAAAGTCAGAGATTACTAACATACCAGTAGTAATGTTGGAATTCAATCATATTTGAAAATGAAAAAAAAAAAACAAACCAAAACCAAAAACCAAAAAACTTGTGATATTTTCTGTCTGTCTTAATGTTTCCAGGTAATTGTAAGCAAGAACTAAAATTGGGCTTGTCTGCTTTTCTTCTCTTCACAAAGATGTTTCTGCTTAATAGCCAGGATTTTCAGCCAACAGATGCCATTAGTATGTATGTGTGTTGTTTTGTTTCTTGTAAAACCATTGTGGCTTAAGCCCAGTGGGAAAAGAAGCACCACACAGACTCATTCCCTCCCTCCTCCCTTCCCCCAAGTGACATGGGGGAAGAGGCACGGAAAAACCCCAACAACTAGGGGTCAAGATAACAAACAAAAAGTTTGTTTAATAACGGAAAGATAAGTGGAAAAAGAGGGAAGAAAAAAATGAAACAAGTGATGCTGCAGCAATCACTCACCGCCTCCCATGGGTAGACTGATGCCCTGCCAGGTCCCAAGCAAAAGATGGCTAAAAGATGGCTAACCCCTCTAAAGCCCCCTCTTTGGGCTTTTATTCCTGAGCATGACGTTATGTGGCAGGGAATTTCTCTTTAGTTAGTCTGGGTCATCTGTCTGTTTGTGTCCCCTCACAGCCTATTGTGCAGCCCCTGGTCTATTCACTGGGGGGATGCAGAGTGAGAAACAGAGAAGGGATTGATGCTGTGCAAACACTGCTCAGCACAAGCTAGAACATCCCTGTGTTATCGAGACTGTTTTCATCACAAATCCAAAACACTGCCCCATACAAGCTACTGTAAAGAAAATTAACCCTATCCCAGGCAAAGACAGTACAAGTGTGCAGCACAATAGGTACAATTCCACATCCAACAACTCTAAATGACATATTAATTGAAAAAATTCTAATGTAAAACAGAGACAAAAAGATTTGCTGTGCTACTTTAGTCTTATAAGGGGTGAAATTGCTGGTTTTGTCAGCTAAACCAGCTCACCGAAAGGAATGATGAATACAAGATGTAATGAGAGGGGTAGGACAGCACAGCACAACAGGAGCCAAGAAAGGAATGAGAGAAGAGCATTGCACCCATCTTTTCAGCCTTGTCAACTCACTGAACACCTCACATTTGATTTAGTCTTGAGTGGAACTGACACAACTTCTAGAAGTAGCAGGCATAAATGCAAACCTTATAGGCACTATTCAGCACCCTCTGGCTAAGGTAATGTTTTCACATACCCACATACCTACACACCTCCCCTTTTGGAATCCCCCTTTCATGTCACTTTGTACTGCCAGCCCCTCCCATGACAGGGACCAGTCTGAGCCACATCTAGACCACTGCAGCATTAGCTCCACCAGCCTTCCTGTTTCTTAAGTTAAAAATGAAGGGTATAGATGTTGATCTAGCTAACAAAAATAGCTGTTCACGATGTCATATAATTATGCATTTTTACACAGTATATCTTTATAAATAAACCATTGGGCTGTACTAAAATACATTGTAACATAACTCCTGCATACAATCATTTTAAAAACAAGCCTTTTCTTACAGAATTTACGTTGACCTCTTGTAGCTAAATGGTCAAAGTACCAGTCCTATACTTAAGGCATTGTAAATTAGCTTGTTCAGAAAATATTCTATCAGTTAAGGCAAACAAGCAAAAAGAGCATTTTGGAGAATAAATGTTATCATAACACTTTGAAAGACTAGAACACAGCACAGGAAAAGCAAGAAAATAAGCATGTTAGCTTTTCCATTTTATATAAAAAGACTTTTCCTTAACTTTGGCTAAGAGATCATTCAGTAACAATGGGACTGAAAATAAGCAGATATAAAATTATCTTGAAACCTTTTATAGCTGTAACTTTTGTTTAAAAACTTCAACAGCTTTACACCCAATCCATAAGTAGTGAAAAATATTTTTTTATTTAACACGATATTTATTATTCATAGCTAGTATTAAAAAAAGCCAAACCAAACAAACCCAGAAAATACCCCAAGACTTTCCTGCTTGATTGATTATATTAGTTTAAAATATATGAAATAGGACTGACCTGGGCAGAAATTCTGCTGTGTCTGAGCAGTTAATTTTTCTTGCACAGCACACTTTTCAAAATGTCCCGCAGTTGCATTCTGATGTAGGCCCCGTTGTCTGGTGGCAAATCCCAGTTCCCCAGGATCAGAAAACTTCCGATAAAACGGTGGCTCCAGATCACTGAAAGAGAAGTTTACAGCACCGTGCCTTCCACGGCCACAGTCACTGAAGAAGGATTCGTCCTCGGTGCCCTGTGCTGGTAGCGGGAGGATGCGGTGGTGCAGCTGCGGGCTAGGCAGTCTCGAAGATAACGGAGAAGGAATAGGAGACATTTGTTTGTGTGTATTAGATAGAGGATATGAATTACTAAAAACATTACTCACTGCTGCTAATGGGGGTGAATGCAGCCTTTTCTCTTCCAGTTTAAGATTATTACTTGTCTGAGGAATATCAGGACTTTCATTTACAGGCAGGTTCAAAAATAAATGCTTGCCGTTTCCCCGGGATACCGTGGTCCTTTTCTCATATAGTGAGCCTGGCAGGTTTCTGTCTACTCTTGTAATTTGTTGCAGCCTCTTCCATTCTGCAGCTTCATCTAAACTGTCGCTCCGGATAACTTTCAGAAGAGCTTTATTAACAGCTCCCACAAGGTTGCATGACTCATCAGTAATGTGCACTCTCTCTGCTTTGTACTGCAAACCAGAGCCATCTTCCTCCTTCTCCTCCAGCACACTGTTATTAGAATCCCCAGTAGCTTCATCTACAGAGTATACATTAGTTCTTGATATAAACTCATTATGTGCTGTTGTGAGAGCAGGAGAAATGGTTTCATTGTCTCTGTGAGGATCATGTAAAGACTCTGCAGGAAGGTTGGTAACTTTTTTAATACAGGTGTCTAAATCCTGGACTTCAGCAAGAACTGTGATTCCTGGTTTCTCCTTGCATACTGGCTCAGCATACTTGCTACTTTTCAAGATTTTAGCAGCTGCAGATTTACTTAATGTCTCAAGTTTGTTAGACAGACTGTACTGAGATGAATTCACCAAAGTGGTCCTCTGTTGTACCTTGGTAACTTCAGGAATGCATTCTCCATTATCCACTGGTTCAACTGCAACAACATCATTGATGTCTTTTGAGCTAGAACTTGGTAAGTCAACATCCAATTTCACAGCTTTGTTGCTCTTAAGAAAATACCCCTCTTCTGTCCACCTTTCTGGTTGTATTCTATTGTCTACTGGTAAATTATCCTTACCTTTTACTGTTAGCCAGCTGGAGGGAGAAAAGGAGCTGGGATAATTCCTGATAGAAAGTTTTGTGGAGACCATCTTCTTATTTTTCTGTTGCATGTCTTGTGCACTCAGTAAAAATAGATGTTCTTGTATCTTTTTTCCCTCTTTCCGATGTCTGATCTCCTCAAAGCTCTCTTTCCTTCTGTATTTCCTCATTTTTTTGTGATTCAAATTGTCCCTCTTTGTAGAATCCAGCAATAACTCCTGCTGATGTGTAAGACTGGAGTAATTATCACCTTTAAGTTTCGGGACTCCGGAAACATCCTGCTGCTTTTCCTCCTGACGTCCTGCCTTAAGGTCTGGAATATGATGAGATCTCAAAACACTGGATAACAGTTTTTCCTTTTCAGCAGTTAGTTTGTACATTTCATTGAGAAGGTCTTTTGTGGTAGTTTGCTTGAAAATAATAACTCCACAGTCTTTATCTGGCAGTTCTCTCAGGTTCATGTCCAACCTCTCCCTTGCTTGATAGCAGCCACAGTAACTCTTACTGGTTCCATCCAGAGTTCCAGAGCTCTTGCAAGTAAATCCTGTGACTTTCCCCTCTGGATGATAGAAGCTGATGTAACAAAGCTCCATAATGGGTTTGTGCAATTGAAGGATGGTATGTGTGCCTTCCATTATGCTTGCCAAATTAGTCATTCGTTTAAATTATGTTCTAAGTGTTCCAAAGCTTGCATGACATAGCATGTGAGGCAGGGAATGGACAGAAGGCATCTGACTAATCTTCAACAATAATATTGTCTGCTGGGAAAAATAAAGAGAAGCCTGTCAAACTTGATTATGGCAAATTTAATATGACAAATAACAAGCCTGCAGAAGCACAATCTTCTCTCACTATTTTCTGATACAAATCTTTTACCTTGAAAATCTGACACAAAAAGAATGACACTGCTAGCACTTATAGTTGGAGTCATAATCTTTCTGTCTCATACATCATCCCTCTGTTTCCAGGGTTCTCAGTCAATGCTGTTCCATCAGGTCACAAGATGGTCACTGAAACACTCATTTCAAAGAGATTTTACTTTTGAATAGTGGAATCTCCTGCCCTCTCTCTGTTAAAGTTAACTTGCTGTTAAACATTTAGTTAAAAGAATCATTCAAGCATGCCTGTTGCCTTTTTACTCAAGACAACCACCAGGATAACACCATCATGATGTAATTAGGTCTCACTGCTTTATTTACCAAGAAAACATTTAGAAGATAAAAAAGGCTGAATATTTTCTTCTTGTACTATTTTGTGGAACTGCCAAGACATGAAGAAAACTTGGAATAAGAAAAAAAAATTAGGTTCTGTTTACTTGGCTAACATACAGGTACTATACAAATCCATTTTGAATCAACATGCAATAGCATAATTGTTCTTTTATAGGCAGATTTTTGGAACTTTTTATTTCCTTTTCTTTTAATCACGTTTTCTTCCTATAGATTGGATATATTTACATTCTTTGGATACATAATGAAAGTTTGCCTGCGCCTTTTGGGAACTAAATTGTTTTTTATCCAGAAGAAACTCTGCTACCACAATTAAAGTGGAGAAGTCTGAAGTAATTAAGAAATGCATAAGCATTAGGAAAGGCCTAAAGCTCAGGACCACAAAAAGCTGGAGAGCACCTGCTCCTACATGGAAAAATGCAGGCATTTCAGTTTTCAACTGGAAAAGAACAAATACAACAAAACTTTTCATCATTTTAAAGGAGTCAAACTTATTTCAAAGGAAGCTGTCATATTACTATGTAGAATATTTCACAGAATCATAGAATAAGCTGATTTGGAATGGACCCATCAAGATCATCAAAGTTCAGTTCCTGGCCCTGCACAGGACACCCCAAGAGTCACACCCTGTGCCTGAGAGCATTGGTCAAAAGCTTTCTGAACTCTGTCAGGCTTGGGGCTGTGACCACTTCCCTGGGAACCTGATCCAGTGCTCAACCTTCCTGTGGGTGAAAAACCTTTTCCTGATATACAACCTAGATCTCCCCTGACTCAGATTCATGCAATTTCTTCAAGTCCTCATACTGTTCATGAGAGTGAAGAGATTGGTGCCTGTCCCTCTGCTTCCCCTCATGAGGATGGTGAAGACTGCAATGAGGTGTCTCCTCCAAGTGGAACAAAATGAGTGACCTCAGCTGTTCCTCTTAAGGCTTCCCCTCTAGACTCTTCCCCATCTTCGCAGCCCTCCCTTGGATGCTCTCTAGCACTTTATATCTTTGTTGTACTGTGGCTCTCACAAGTGCCCCCAGCACTGGAGGTGAGGCTGCCCCAGCTCAGAGCAGAGCAGGACAATCCCCTCCCTTGCCCAGCTGGCCATTCTGTGCCTGATGAAGCCCAGGACACACTTGGCCCTCCTGGCTGCCAGGGCACTGCTGAATCATGTTCAGCTTGCCATGGACCAGAACCACCAGGTCCCTTTCTGTGGCACTGCTTCCCAGCCTCTCATTCCCCAGTCTGTCCATACATCCAGGATTGCCCATCACAGCTGCAGAATCCGGCACTTTGCCTTGTTGGACTTCATATGGCTGGTGACTGCCCAGCACTCTGATATGTGATGGTGTCTCTGCAGGGCCTCCCTGCCTCTGAGGGAGTCAACAGCTCCTCCCAGTTTAGTGTCATCAGCAAACTTATTTAGTATTCCTTCAAGTCCTGCATCCAAGTTGTTAATGAAGATGTTGAAGAGCACAGGGCTTAGGAGAGAGCCCTCAGAACCCCTAGTGACTAGTGACAGGTCACCAGTCTGATGTCACCTCCTTCACTGTTGCCCTTTGCACCTGATCCATGAACCAGTTGCTCACCCATCACATGATGTGTTTATCCAGCTGTGTGCTGAACATTTTATCCAACAGGATACTGTGAGAGACAGTATTTAAAGCTTTGCTGAGATCTAAAAATATACAAGTTTTGTATCACTTTTTATTATGCAGAGTTAGATATCATTTTATAAAGATGCCCATAACTTATAATAAGTAATTTGTGAAGCTCAACTGTAAGAATCAAGCAGCATTTACCCAAAACATCTTATCAACAAGCAGTCATTTCTTCCAGTGATTTAATTGCATCTGTTCATAATGTTCTTTAAACAGTTTCAAATTTCCATTTATCATTCTTCATGACAGCAAAATTCTTAAAATGTATACATAATCCTTAAAGACAGAGAAGATATCCTAAGGAGAGAGACTACAGTAAGAACAATGTTCCATTAGAGCCATATGAACTTCTTAATTCTGCTCACCAGCAGTTGAATGGCATCATTCAGAATACTCTTCAAGTATAGGAAGTGGTAGGAAAGGTGCAAAACCTTTAGTCACTACTTTTGTTGAAGACTGACTTGTTGCTCCATAGACCTGTGAGAGAGTCTGAGAAAAATATGTCATTCTGTTTCCTATTTAACTTTTTGTGTGAGTCTGGAGTTCAAGATACAGGCAAGGCTGAGGACTATCTAAAAGAGCAGCCTCACTTCTTGCCTCACCAGTCTTCCTTGTCTCCAGCTGTGCACTCTAACATAGAGTGATTGTGCAGTCACAGGGTGTGTGTGCCACTGGCAGATGCAGTCAAGAGTGGTTCTGCTTACAGAAATATTAGGAGCTTTCTTAAGCCTGCTCATTCTTCAGTCAAGCCAGTAGTGAAAACCCCTCAGGAAACAGCATCATGGAAACTTCATACCCAGTAGCTATAGACCCAGACATTATGTTCAAATTTAGTATCCTCAAATGACATCTGTGATATCACCAGGTTCAAGTCAGCCCTATTCTGTAGATCATATTACACTTGGTAACTTGCATTGTTTTGGTTTGGAGGTTTTTTTGTGACAAAAGATGATATGTGTAAACAAGA
The DNA here is from genome assembly GCF_052056855.1 of Sturnus vulgaris. Taxonomy (NCBI): domain Eukaryota; kingdom Metazoa; phylum Chordata; class Aves; order Passeriformes; family Sturnidae; genus Sturnus; species Sturnus vulgaris. The sequence continues at coordinate 17,000,538 of NC_142248.1, read as the reverse complement.
GAACTAGCTAGCCCTTGTCTCCGCTGCATAGATTTGCTGAGCTATGCCCCTCCCAAAAATCAAGAGCCCCCCAATCTAATCTGAGTTCTGAATCTACTGAAACAAGACCTACGGCTCTTCTTGAATGGTATTGCAAAAATGATTAAAATTAAAAGCTATTTTTCACTCAGAAAAAAACCAAATCTATTGAACTTTCTTTTTTTAAATGGTATTGTCTTAGTACTGCTTCAAGGAAAACATCTGCTTAGAGAAAGCTAATAAGTGCAGAGAACAGCTGAAATTGTTAAATAGACAGCTGAGAAGCAAACCTGCTCTGCTAATGGATTTTCTTTCAGTTTAACAAAAACAAAAAGTGTCACAGTAGTCTTCAAAGTCTAATGCAAACACATCCATTCATTATGCTGTTCAAAACACGCTCTTAAAAACCCAGGACTCTGTTCCTACAGTTCCTTTTCTCTAGCAGGACACAGAATTTACTTCTCAGCATGACAGATGGTCTTTCTCCTTTCTCTGATACATAAGTAACCCAGAATTGACATTCCTTAGTTTCCCGGCTCTCCCTAATATCTGATTGTTAGTAGGTGACAACCTATTTCTGAGCACACTATGAGTAACTTTCTGAGCTATGTAGCTAATTAACACATCACAACAAAAAAAGTAAGGTAGAGGAAAGGTAGTAAAAATGTGAACAGATCAAGGTTTCACACCACAAGCTCGAAGACAATGAAATGAAATCACCATAATCTTTTGTTTACTGAGCACAACTGTTTTGATAGACACAAATAGAGACAAACACTATCATTTTCTTCTTTTGCCTAAACGCTCAAGTTTCTCTGAGGTTCTTTCAAATTTTTATTGAACTTACAAATATTGTCATTAGAAAGATAAAGGTTATAATATTTTCATGAAGACAAAATATTACAGCTCCTTCCAGCAGCTTTGACATAAACAAAAGAATTCCATAAAGAACTTTCCAACTCTAAGTCTGCATTGTGTTTATTGGATTGTGGCAAAACCAACAAAAAACCCCAAACCAAACACCACACCAAAAAATACCAACCAAATTTAGAGTATTTAATTATTTTCATAATAGTTTGAATGATACTGCATATTGTTAGCAATAGTGGTTTAAAATACTGCTCTTCTCAACTTCACAAGTACTGAATTACACCAGCAAATAGAGCATTAAGGAATACAAAACAGAGTCTATGCCAGACAGGAAGCTGCTTTATTAAATTTCAGGTCTCATCCAACAGTACAAGGGAAGTATTAAGGCATATGAGAGTCTTGCCAACAAATTCAGATGAAACAGAAACCAACCCAAACCATAGTGTGGCAAGTCATTAAATTAATCTACAATGCAGAGCTTTGTATACCAAAACCAATTTTTAATCATAAACACAACCTTTGGCTGTGTTGGTCTGTTCAATCTAATCCAACACCAAGAATCAGGAAATCCAGGACAGAGTCCATGAAACAAAAAATCTGAAACCCAGATCTCTGAACACATTATCCTTGTGTTCCAAAAGATGAGGAGATCTAAACTTCTTGAAACCAAAAACCAGAATTTATCAAAAAGGTAATTTACACAAGGCACGTAAAGTTAATTAAAACGGGGTTTAAAGGTTTCTGGCTGGACTGAATAACATGATGATGCCTCATTAGGAACAAATACATTCTCAGTAAACAAACTGTCCCACACTTTTTCTGGTCCTTTGTAGATCACAGTTTCATTTGACATAGCTACAAATATGCATTTATCTTCTTAGTATACTGAAGATGGAAAAAAGCAGCAATGATACTTTGGGGTTTAGAACTAATACTCACCATTTACACAAAGAAAATGTATATTACTTGTGACTAGTCAAATATAAAATAATACATGTATTATTTGCACCACCAGGTCTCAAAAAAATGTTCCTGAAAGGAGTCTGACATGTAAGTTCTCATCCCTCTGTAGCTTACTTCAGTTTAACAAAGCAATATCTTTTTTTTTTTCTGGCACAACTGCATCACCAAGTTAAAAAAAAAAAAAAGTGGTCACACAACACGTCCTCATGAAACTTTTGTTAGAGTCAACCACACCACAAAAATGTCCAAAATCTGTTTGTCAAAGGCGACTAATTTGCAAGAATTAGCTACCAAATGAGATTTCCATCACAAACTCACACATCTGACTGTTTAAGAGGTAGCTAATAAAAAAGTCTGCAATGGATATTACAAATATGAAAAGTTTTTAATGTATGAAGTACATTAAGTAGCAAACTAGCAGACATTAAAACAGAGAATGAGCAAAGACTATCTGTACACATATTCCAAAGAAATAACACAGTATCAGCCTGTTTGAAACTGACCATTTCAAGAAGTACAGCATTTAAACAAACAGACAAACAAATTCCTTCTGCACTTCAGTCGGGTTTTTACACTCTCCACCTTGCTCTTATGCATTTGGCATGGAAAAAGCCAAGAGAGCAGGTGAGCCAACCATCTTGCTTCTAGGTTTGTTTTTTTTTACTAGAACAGCCTTCTGACTGCTGAAGAGGCAAACTTCACTAAAGCCATTCTTCATACTCTCACCATATGTAGAAGCTCAAACTTATGATTCAAAGGGATTCCAAAGATGCTCATAAACAAGCAAACAAGCATTACCCCAAACTCTCTTTGATGGTTAGAAAACCTGTAATTATCTCAGTTGGTTAGGGCATGTGATGACAAAGTTGTGGGTTCTATCCCTGTATGTGCCATTCACTTAAGAGCTGGACTCAATGATCATTGTGGATCTCTTATAGTTCAGAAAAGTCTGTGAAAAGAGTAATTTTGCAAAATCTGGAAATTAAAATAAATGTTACAATTATTTTATCTATTTTAAAATCAAGACAGGGTTCATTCCTCAGCAACAATCACTTGGTATACTGTGCCTTACTAATTTTACATCAATGTAATAGTATATATACCTCATTCAGACAAGTAACTCTCCCCCACAACATCCTTACATCCCTAACACCTCCTCTATATCCTTTGTACCTAAGATAAACACTCACAATGAAATCTTGTAACTTAAAATAGAAAACTACTCCTTGATATGTGTACAGGGATAGTGGCTAATATTCAGCTGAACTCATACAGTGATGTAAAAAAGCAATTAGAGGCAAGAGGAAAAGATCTTTTGCCTTAGGTTACAAATGTCTTAATGAAAAGCTGCACTTATTAATGGTCAGCTGATTGTCAAGCAACAAAGAAACAAATTAACAAAAAGCCATAGTAGACCAGACAAACTACTACAGACAAACTATTCACATTATCTAAAATAGAATTTTACATATTTCAGCACAGAAGAAATGTATTATAAGGAAAAGTAAGGTAAAAAAAATTTCACTTACAGTCAACAAAAAGAGGTAAACTTGCAATATCATATTTGTACATGTCACCCTTGGGTCATAAACTGCACACATGACTTTTTCTAGTTCTAACCCAGATAGATAATACCCCTTACAATAAAACATTTTTTCTCAATACTTTATCAATGGGTAGGTTCTACAGGATACACAGTAACTTGTTTCCACTTCTGGTAGCAAGCATAGGATATTTATACAGGAAAACAACATGAATTAAATAAGTATTTTCTAAATAAAAGGATCATCTTCTTGTTAATCTTTGTCAAAAAGCTTTAATTTTGATTGTTCAAATAGCCAATTCTTCAGTAAGAGCTGCATCTTGTTCCGTGTTGTATTAATAACATCTTTAATTTCCCCAAACCAAGAAAGTACATATTTTTTTATTTAATTATTGCATGCCCATGATTGTTAGTGTCATGATGATATTTAAATGACACATTTAGTATGCAGCCTTTCAGATCAGAGGTCTTTCACCAAACATTACTTTCAGAGACGTATCTGGCCATATATTCTGAACTTTAAATCCAATATGGTATTTAGAGAAAACAAAGAAAGAAACTAAAAGGCTACATTGCAGGAAATATTTGAGCTATTTCATGAGCAAGGGAACAAAATACAGCTGCAAAAAGTATGGACTTATCACAAAAGGAAGTGCAAATCATAAGGAAACTCCAGTGGTGAAAGCAAGAGAGAAATTGAATTTAAAGAATAATAACAGCAATTGAAACCCCTCCCATAACAAAATTTTATATAGAAGGACTCCTTCACAAAATACAGCAGGCTTTGAATACATCTTCCTGTAATTAAAGGTCAAAGGCTCTGCCCCACATTAAGTTCTTAAGAATCAAGAACAATTTTCCAAAATAATGTATTTGACAACTTAATAAGCCTGTTTTTAATTGTGCATATTTTTTCAAAAATTATGCCACAGTTGCCAATAAACTCAGTAAATACTTTTAACTTTTCTACCTTCAAAAATTTTAGTGGCCTTGAAATTACTTTAGTTCTAAGGAATGTTGGGTTGTTTCAAAAATTCTAACAATAATTCAAGTTTTGAAAACCTTGGCTGTACGAGATGAAATGGGATGTAATGTCTTGGGATGATAATATTATCACTTCAAAGAAGAAAGTATTAGATCAGAGAACTGTGGTCGCTTGTGTTTTCTTCATTCCAACTTTTTGCTGGTAGTATTGCATACACAGGTAAATCGTTTCAACATATGACTACAACTAACAAAAACTACAAACTAAATTGCTAGGAGAGACTATAGATTTTCAAAAGGCCTGTTAAAGAAGTAAGCACTAGATTTTAGATATACATTTAGTCTGTTTTATCAGTCCCAAGTGCATAACATTAATGTTTTTAAGAGTCTTGAAAATGGTTAACTGCTTATATGTCATTGTCATTTTCTTGGTCTGGCCCCTATCATGGAAGATTGAACACAGAATTTTTATTAAATTCAGCACATCTGTCAACAGAAAATGCATTAGTTTAAGATTGAACAGGTTACATAAATCCCTCAAGGAAGTTCTAACTTAAGCAACAATACAACCCTCATTGGGAAAAGAAGCAATTAGATTAAAACATGAACAACACAGTATTTCAATGTAATAAGATTAAAATGCCACAGGATCAAGAGAATGACCAAGGAAAATGTTGACTTAAATCTTGACTTAAGAAATGCTCATTTTACTTCAAGATTTCAGTAGTGCCATTTAAATTAATCTATAAGACTTGATGACTCTTTAAATGGAGGACAGAAGCAATTCAATATTAAGAATTTAAAGGTCTATTGTAATTTTCTAAGGGCCCAACTCAACAAAATGTATATGATCTTGTGGAGATAATCAGCCCTCCATTATCAGCCCGTAGAACTGGATTTTAAGTCAAGCTGAATGTCCAAAGCAATGGTTGGAGATTCAATCTTCCATGGAAAGAGAAGAAACAGTAGTACCTGCCTGACCAGGAGACAGTGACTTGGATAAGAATTCATGCATAGCATTTTGTGTGCTTTCTTTCCAGCTTCTCAGCCAGAAGTGTTGAGATATACATACTGCCTATTTAGCTATACATACTGTATCTCTAGTCTGGCAACACTTACAGGGAAGAAAAGTCACAAATATCAATCTGGCAAGATGGAATTAAATTGCATAAGACTAAATGATCATGGTAAAAAGAAGCCTTCCCTTAGGTTTCTTGTTACAGGCAGATCTAAGCTCTATAGGCTCCACTGCCTCAAAGGAGGTTTGAACTACTCTGGACATTCGACATAAAACCAGACTTAAAAAGAAAAATCAAGTACCAATTTGAGCTTTGTCATTAAAATATTATTGCAGCCTTTGCTCCTACTGTCTCTAAGTATGGGGAAATAAACATTAATGGTCACAACTAGAAACTATAGCAGTGACGTGATTATTAACTAAAAAAAGAGAGGCTGTCATCAAGGAATAATGTATAAATATATAAAACAGTAGAAACAATTTACACATGGTTAAGGTTCAGATTCCATTGAGTTATATCTATTTGATTACCCTATGATGGCCAGTTTCCTGCATTTTGATACTCCTCCTGATACCTAAAACCTAATGGAATACACATTCAAATTATATATCTTTTAAAGTCATATGAGATCCAAGCTAGAAGAGGAAGTTATTTCATGCCAAGATAGCTAAGGAAAAATTAAAAGCTGACAGACTTAGATTCCAGGAGGAGTGGGTGGAGAAGGGGATGCACACTAATTTTTGATAACAGCAACACAAAGGCATATAGAAAAGTTGGGGTTTTTTAAGACTAGAACTCGTTCAGTTCTTAAATATTCTACTATATTGTAGGAGCAAAAAGCCATCCAACCCTCGAGCGTATTGAAGATCTCTGTGATTGTTCTTGCTTTTTTTTCCTGCTCTTGACCACTGTCTGAAAGTATTATTTGGATTTGATTGCAAAGGCTGTTTTTGACTGTTGGCTCCATTTTCAAATATTTTATGCGTGCAAGTTAAAGAAGGATCAAAGCTTCAGCAAGGATGACCCTGTTAAATGATAGGGTGAAGGCCCTAGGTCTTTTCCTAGATAAACATAAAAGACCAACCAAAAAAACCACAACAACAAAATAAACAAAAAAAACAAACAAAAAAAAACAAACAAAAAAAAAAAAAAAAAACAAACCCCCAACGAAACACCAAAAACATAAAATTCTGTCACTACCCCCTGCCAAGTGGTTCTTCATATCCCAGGCAGAACTGTCTCTTCACCACCTTTTTATATCCTGACAAATGTCAATATAAATTTGACATTCATTACCTTGGCATTTATTGTGAAACGCAGCCATTTCCCAATTTTCTACTTGGTATTTGCCTATAGCTTTCACTTCACAGATACGAAAATCTGAAAACAGAACTTGAAAGGAAAAGTTCTGATTTCCTGGAAATACCTATCTATGTAAGAAAATCTCTACAGAGATCATGATCTTTTACCCATGCCTCTACTTCAGTCTTATCTTCACAAGATGTAAAATATTACAGAAACATTGTCCTGTTGTTTACTACTTACTGTATGATTAAATCACCTATGCCCATGTAGCTGTACCCCTTACACATCCATCCATTAAAAATCCACGCAGGAACACGCATGTCCATGCCACTTTTAGTGAGATAGGTACAACTCACGTGAGAACTTATTTCCATTATTCACATGTTTGATTTCATACTAAACTGCAACTTTCTGTCTACAGTCATCCAAATTAAGCTAACGACGTTATGTGTTTCTTTTTTTATAGTAACACAAAAAAGCAGTTCTTCTTTCACTCTTCATTTAACAAAAAGTTGCTGAACTGCTTCTGCTGAAACTTACCAAAACAAGCCAATTCACCAGCAAGCACAGTCCAAGCTATCTGAAAGGTGAAAGTTTCTCATTATGTGGAAGTGATTTACCTAAACCTCACAGGAATGCTACTGATGCACTTGTAGAAATATCTTTCAATGTGCATGTAATAGTTTAATGGTAACATCCGCAAAAGATATTTCTACAAGTAAAATGATCATTAAGCCATCATGAATGATTCAAAGGATGGGCGTAAAAAAATAACTAAAATTAGGAACGTATTCAAAATTCCTTCCTCTGTAATTTCTCTGCAATTTAAAAAAATTGGTTGATTTTCTGTGAAGCTTCAAGAAAAGAACTCATTATGATTCCTGCTACACACTTGAGAAAACAAGTATCACAAGACAAGACTGTAGGACAGCCGGAAGGATTAAATATATACAGTTCCCAGACCAACTCTCTGTCTGTTGTATCATGATGTGATTTAATATTGCAGTTGAAGACAGGAGACTGTGCAAAGCAGCAAGAGAAGGGTTTCTCCAGAATGTCAGTATTTGTCCTTTTCCTACATGTAAAAGACATTAGCAAATGTCAGCACACAAATGCATTCTAACTCAGGGTAACAGTCCATCAGCCTCATCTGCAATGGTGACCCCTGTAAGCTTCACAACCCAGAGTAACAGATTGTCTGAATGCTGTAAATATTCATCACGTGTTTCCCACTCATCTGCCCTCCCGAGTGCCCGACGGTATTTGCACACATCAAATGCTACAGAATTATAACAGACTGCATTCCCCGCTTCACTGCACCTATCCCACACACCACACTAGAAGAAAACGAGGGTAGTTTTAAGAGTCATTTTGGGGCGGGGGGAGGAAATCCAGTTAAATTTACTTTAATAGCACTGTCAAGAATGGGGGAGGAAGGAAATCTACGGACTTTCTTCGGACCGCAAGAGAAACTAAGAGATCCCAGCTCTCGTGATCCCTCAGAAGCTATTTATAAACAAGCAGCCAGAGAGAAGACGAGATGCTAATGACGACCAAACAGATCCCTTCCCTGTAGTCTTGAGTTAGTGCTTTTATTTTATAAAATCCACTCGATTGCGACAGAGCCACTGCGGGGAACCGAGCTGACGGGCAGAGCGGTGGGCAAGCGAACGAAAGAACATTACCTTGCGAGAAGCAGCGCGCCGGGTGGCGATGCTGTGCGGCAGTTTCAGGTGCCGGGGCGGACGCGGGATACCGGGCGCTGCAGGGCTGCGCTGCCCCGCGCTATTCCGGGCCGCCCCCGCCTCCTCCCCCGGCCGCCTCCTCCCGGATCGCTCCCGTTGCGGGGCGCGCGCCGCACCGCTCCCCGCCGCGGGGCGGGACTGACGGCCCGCCTGGCCAATGGGCGGGCTGCGCGTCTGGGCGCTGACCAATGGGCGGGCTGCGCGGCTGGCGCGCGCCGGCTCCGCGCGCGGTCCGGCTGCGGCCCCGGGTCCCTCCCGCGCGCGGGGCCGGCCCCGAGCGGGAGCGCAGCGGGAGCGCGGGGCCGCCGCTGCCGGGCCGGGATTCCTGCCCCTCGGGGAACCAGAAACACTCTGCGGAAAAGCGTGGGGCTGAGGGGAGCTAAGGCATAGCGGCGGCAGCCTGCTTATTCTCGTCGTTAACTGCCGTTGCATAATCCGTCAAATCTGTTCTCCTCCTGGATGAGCATCGCTGCCAATCATGTCGCTGCCGCTCACCACAGTAATTGCAATACAGCCCTCAAGCAAGCCAGACATAACTCTGAACTGCAACACTAGAGGACAAGAAATCCTCTCCTTTTCTCCTAACACTGCTAGAAGAGGAAAATCAGAATACAAGCTGCAGTCCTAAACCACCTCATAAAATACCTTGCTATTTCAAGGGACGGAATTTTAGGCGGCGCAAGGATCTGGCTCATTGGTCTGAACCTCACTTTTCTACAAGCAATCTTCCTACTACTCTTCCCTGAAAGTTCTCCGTTCTGAAAGGCACCGTAAAGGAAGAAAAACGCTTTTGGAATAACTGATTTAGGTAAAAATAAGAGCGACAATTCAGAAGTAACAAAGTTAGAGTTAAAATATTTCTAATAACAGACACAATTAGGACAAAGAAATTCTCTTGTAGTTTCCATAGGCGTTTGAGACCCTTGTCTGTGTGGTCAAAGATTGCAACAAAATACCTTTTCTCACTGTAACTTGTAGCTTCCTGGAAATGTCACATTTCGTTCTGCTTCATGAATTAATTTATTAATTATTTATTATCTCGTTGTACAGATATTTCATAAATAATTACGAAAAATTATGATCTTTCTGAACTTAATCAGAAAACACTCACCTCTATTTGAAATACGAGACATTATCAGATTCTTATCACTTTAGACTGCTCGCAGCTTCCTTTCCTTTTGAAAACTTAACAAAATAAGTTTTCCTACTTTTTACCTGAAATTTTTTGACCGTCAGCTGGTGACCTATACAAGTACTAGCTCATACTCTTCATGTTGAGGCGTCTGCAGACTAGGGAATGGAAAAACCCCTGGCTGAAAATAAGTCTTGTTCTTCTGATGTCTAGTACTTTCAAACAAAGATTAACAATTACTTTCTTAGTAACTTCATTTTGCAAACACATGATTTATGTGGAAACAAAAGTTCACAGAATGCAACCAACATGAAATGATTATGTCAGGCTGTGCTGTAATGTAGGGCACAGTGAGAGCAAAACCTAATCTCTGAGAGGTTTCCACTTCATCTGCACTCATCTGCGTAATCAGCTTTTCATCTTGTCGTAGGATAAATGCAACCTGCCTTCTGCTTCATTTACCCCATATAGAACACCAGTATAGGTTTGTATGAAGCAGCTGGTAAGAGCTTGTGTAGAAATGTATTCGGAAAGGAACTTGAAACCATTCAATTTTTAAGGGAAATGAAAGGTTGGAAGTCATCTATTTGCTAAGTTTATACACTAATTAGAACTGAAAGCTATTCACTACATCCAGTATGCAAACTGACCCTGCTTTAGATGAAACAACCTTTACTTTCAGCTACCATTTAATTTCTTAATCTGTGACTTTGTGTATGGTAATAAACAATAGTTGTTGTTTAAATCTTTCGGGAGCTTTTATAAACTCCACTTTATAACTTTATAAATTCCAGTGAATAACCCAAGCTGTTGAGTGGAACTAGTGTCAGTATTTTAGTTCATTTGAGTGTGGAAGGCTCACACAAGTGAAGACCTTAATGGACCAAAGTAATGATTAATAGCCTCCTGTTCAAGCTGCTCCTTTATTTGGAAAGGTTGGAAAATCACCCAAAATCATAGCTAACAATCAGTGAAACACTTTACCAACAATATTCTCAGAAGTAATGTCTGATTTGCTTTGATGTCGGACAACCTAACTCTAAACAAAGTTCTAAGGACTAACAAGAGGATACAGGCTGGCCAACTACATATTTATAATTCTTTGAGCTCTTCTCTCAAAGGATGAATATTTTTCTGTAGTATTGTCAGAAACTTTTTCAAAAAGATGTATGGGTAATCTGCAGGTACATGAGGAAAACATGACCTGTATAATGCAAAAAAGGGAGTAGGAAATATATCACAGCTTGCTGCCAAAACAATTGTTACCAGTTCATTTGCACTTGAAGAACTAAAAAGCAAAGAGCTCTCTCTTATACATAAGACAACTTTATTTCCCCCTTTTCCCCCCATACCTGCAGCAAATTCTAACCCCTGAACAGGTATTTCAGTCTTTTAATATGTTTAATTTCTTGTCTCAAAATTGCACATCAGAGCTGACACTTCCATATAACAGGGATCTAAGACTTAATATTTTTCATCTTAAAATTAATGCTTTGAATTCCCAATAAATGCAGCTCCATAATGCAACAATTCATTGTCTACTTAAATTTACATGGCCACTTTTGCACCAAAAAGATTTAAATCTATTCCTGACTTGTTTAGAAACATTAATTGAATATATTTATGGCATAGCAAATACACCCAGAACTCTTTTCTCTTCAGTTCCTCCTCCTGCACGCTCTCAAATCTCCCTAGTGTCATCATCCCATTCTTTAATCCATAACATTCCCATGTCTTGGAACTGCAGCATGAGCTGCCATTCCAGGAATACCATGTACTAACTACTACTACAGATTCTGATCCCTTCTGTCCTGGCTGCCAGTTTTATTCTCATATCTAAAACTCAGTAGAGATTCTGCTCAATAATAATGGGAGCAAAATGTGAAATTTTATTGAATCCTTGACAGGACCAATTACAATTCTGGTATTATTCTCTAACATAATGGATAGACAAAGAAAGAAACAAACACAAAACCCTCCGTATACTTAAGTGTAAGAAACCATCTGTTTTCTTAAAAATTATTAAAATAAATATCATTGGAATTGTAGAATCTTGATTAATTTCTATCTTCATACATAAAAAAAGCAATAACACTTTTTATATAAACAACGTAAATGCAAAATATATTGAAACGCATGTTTAAAATGGATTGGATGGCTGGGTTTTGAGCAGTGCTTTTTTTTTTTTTTTGTCTCTGCAACATATACTGCATTGTTTTAATTTGGTTTATTAATAACTTCTTGACCTGAAACTATCTAATACAGAAATATTATGGTTTACATTAGTAGTCCATTAAATACATCAATATCAAAGATTTTATCCTAATGAGATATGACTGTTTCAAATGATACCAAATCACCCACATGGTTAAGTAACTTTGGCCAAAATGGCTTTTTATCTGATTAATAAAATTGAACTTCAAAAGACAACAGAGGAGAATCTTTGTAATTTTCAAAATCCTGGATGTAAGACTTTGAAGTGCTGCCAACTCTTGATATTAAATGACCTGATTTTGGACAGCGAGGAGGCCAATGTTAAAACAAATACCAGTATGTGTATGCAAAATTCTGAGAGCAGGATGAAAAATTACTTATTTTTATGGGAAAAGAGCATAATCAGGATTGTTACAGAAAGCAGAGAGAATGTTTCAGAAAACAATGTGGAAGATCTCTCTGGAAATGACCACGTATTTAAATCACTGCTAAAGATGAAGTGGTAGGTTCAATTTTATCAGTACATTGAAATTGCCTCTGCCAAGCTTAAGTACAAGAAGAAAATTAAGGGAACTGGTGACAATTTAAATTTCAACATAAAATCATACCAAGAAAAAGCTCTCTTTATTTGCATATTGTATTCTGTAAACAAATGCATGGAAATATGAAACATTCTCTAATGATTATAGACACCAGTTACTTGTCTGTTATTTGAAGAAGGAAGGGTTTACTGTTTGGCATATACTATGTACCAACAGATTTAATTGAAGCTATAAAATCAATATTAAATCCATCTTAAAATCAATCTTAATAAATCAATCTTAGAAATGCCTCCTTAAGAAAAAAACACACCAACACTCAATGATCCAATGTTTTTAATACAAAACATTCAGCAGTTCTGCACAATAAATAGAAATGTAGGAAAACAGTCAATGTTTTTCTATCTATATCAGAGGTTTTATACACATTTCAACCAGATGCAGTCAAGCAACAGTGGAATTAATTAGATGCAAAATTATAATTCCTCAGGCCTAGTAGTCTGAAGGAAAAGGTGGAGGAGAAGAAGAAAAGCAATCTATGTACAAAAGAGTCACATCTTTTCTAAAACATCAATGTTCAGCAGCATTGTCTGAAAATATTTGCAAAATAAATTCAGAACCATACAATGGCTCTTGCAACCTCTCTGAAGGTAACTGAATTTACTTCAATTGCTTTTGGAAAAGTGAAGGTGCTTTGCAAAATTTAATTAAACTATTACCTTGTAAGAATCTCAGTTTCACACTTTGATGAGTCAAACAACATTCTAAGAGAAATTTGCATGTCTAATTTGTCTTATTTGTCCACAAATAAGGAGCTGAGATGAAAAAACCCAATTCTCTGCATATTTTGCAAAGATGGACTATTACTGCTTCCTATATAATGCAGAAAAATATCTGATATTCCAAACAGTGGCAGGAGTAGACCATGATGCAATACTGTCAGACCACAATTATCTACTATAGCTTAGATACGGTCTTTATGAAAAAACCTTTATTTCAAACAATTTTCTCTTTATGTCTGTAGGGTTTTTTCTCAATTTATTCAGGAAAAAAAAATCAGCTGCTCTGCAAGCACAACACATATTTGGAAGGAGAAAAACAGATAATCTTCCATGGTTTAATCATATAAGCCACTTCATAAATTGATCACGTGAGTTTGACATTTCTCATAAGAATATTTAGCTTAGAACAGAAGTAGCTTTTTTGTGCTGTTGAAAATTACTAAAAAATTTTTTATTTACAACCATCATTTATGCAATCTCACCAAAATAAATCCCGAAGTTAAAATGCCTCAGACATTTAATGACTGCATTTCTTAAAATTGTGTCTCCAGTTTGAAGTTTTTGTAACTGTCTGATGCTGACCAGACATGGCATGCACACTGTCTACAAAAACGCAGAGCATGCCAAGTCTAGGGCAGCAGAGAGCAGCACAATTTATTCTCCCAATTATTCCAGGAAGAGGACTCACATGTAGCAGTGGTGCTAGTCTTTCAAATGCTACTTAATTTACCTTCAGATTCCAATCAGTTGGAACTTTTGCAGTTGTAACAGATTTGAACACAGTGGTTACAATGTTAAATAGGATAATCAGCTGATAGTCATCAGTCTGACTGTGTTTAAAAATTTCGTTAAGCTTTAACATAATATTTCCATGGCCTTGAATGCCATGGAACCGTCCATTCTATACACTTTGATAAACTTTGAAGTAATATTAATCTTTGGATGTAGGAGGTGTGAAAATGTATAGTTCCAGTGATTTAAGTAAAATTCTTATTTAAAAAAAGGCTTTTATATTTTTAACATTTAAAATATAGGCTTATAAGCAATATTACATGTATGTATTTCTACACACAATAAAAAATAAGGTACTGACATATCTTGAAATAGGCTCAATGATCAACAGATTAAAAATATATTAAAAAGCTAAAGGGTTTATTTACAATCTTTATTTACAACTAGTATTTGCCTGGGAAAAAAAAAATAACTAAGAAACCTTGTTTTGATGATTGAGGAAAGACAGTCAGTATAGAATTCAGCCTGTGCAGCAGGATTTAATAATTGAGCTTTGAGGTAAGCTAAGTCTGTATATGGCTAGTAAGGGTATATGTAGTCTATGAGCAGGTAATATGAAAGAATAAACTGGAAGAGCTTGAAATTAATTGTCATGGGCAAATGGTCTCTCATTCAGAAACATTCCTGATACAGCTGCTCCTTGTTAAGGATTTGAAAAAATCACAGTGGATCACACAGATAAAAGGCACTTTCTGAAAGGGAAAAAAGAACCTATTCTATTCATACAAACCAGTTATTTCCTCAAAGTTCATAGTGTAATATTTATATACTCAAACATACATGACAGTGAGGGACTGGCCATAAGGTGTATCTACTGAGCAGTACTTTGATCATGTAAAAATATCAGAATAGCAAAATTTTAGGCAAAGACATTCAACTTGATGGTCCTAATGTCCAACTTGGTCCCTGTACATAGGATTTAAAACCAGTATGTGTAATAAGAGCAATCTGACTTCTTATGTGAAGCCACTTTCCAGAATAAAGCACAAACATGCCAAAATTGTATATGTCATAAAATCACTTGATGACAGATCATATAGTAGTTACAAACATACAAAACACGTCTACTGATATTAAAAGGTACCACATAATAACTTGTTTTCACTAAAGTCTACTTGACAGGAAATGCGAGTGTTAGCTATGTGCAAGCTTCCTAGGTGCATAAACAAATTTAAATATGCCCCCCTGCCCCCTAAATGTGCAAGAAGCTTTTAGAAGAATACAATAAGCCATTGGAATTTTGAATGTATTTTTCTTCTGTTGCATGAACAAAAAAACTTCTTCATGCATTTTGCAAAATATTTTCATATATTAATTGCATAGTTGCAATTTGATACTTTAGAAAATTCTACAAGTTTGCCTCTGGGACAAAAATATTCAAGTACTCATAGCAGAAGCAGGATACCAAAAGTGGTTATTTCTGTAAGCACATTATATAGATGTAAGATACCACAGTATTTGAGAGGAAGATCTTTTCTACAAGGAACTTCTGCATGGAATAAAAGTGGCTGGATAAATAAGGCCCTTATACCTTACTGTGAGAATGGCACATGGCAGAGGGGCAGGCAAGGAAGATTACTGAAATGCCATTCACTACTTCCATGCTCTAGGGAGAGTTAGGTATTCCCTGAAAGATAGTTAGGCATCAGTCAAAGAAAGCAGTTACCAATTGAGCTATGAAGTACTTTTAAATTAATTACATCTTGCAGACTCTGATCACTGCAGTAAACCAACCACCTGGAAAGTGAGCTACTGCTTGGACCAGACAAATGACCTTCAAAAAACTCTAGCTGGTTGTTTAAAGACAGTGTCAGGAGAAAGAGCACAACAGGTTTTAGATTTGTGATGCTTAGTTTTTCTAGTTACTGTTGAAAAACCCTTTCAGTTGAAGTACCAATACAAACAATGACAACAAAATAGATATAACCGCAAAATTTAAACATACATTGAAATAAAGATAGCAACTTTGTAAAACTAAAGAGTGTGAAAATACGGTTTCCCCACACACTTTCAGGAGAGAGTAAGGTTAATTCAAGTTTGTGTGATGTATTTGATCAGAAGAACAGCTAAGACAATGTAAGAAGTAAAAGAATTCAAACTGAAAGGTTTCATTGTCACAGAGCTAGTTCTCTACAAGGAGTTGTATAACCTTCAGATTTACTGTGGATGATCTGTAGTAGAACTACTCAAACAATAATACACCTGCTTCAAGGAGATGTATGCAAAACTGACAAATATTCGTGACAAAAAAAATCAGAGCAAAAGATGTGATTGAATATGTGAAGCTGAATTGAGGCTTAAGGAAGCACATTTGAAGGTTGAACTGACACAAGTTTCTGGAAATAATGTTAAGCAATGGTATGTAAATTCAGGAAAGAAAAAAGAAAAATGCACTTTATAGCTGCTTCATGACATTATGTTGTTCATGGTTATGAAGCTTCAGATCAAGTTATTTTGTAGTTTCATTGAACTACAAATTACTGTTAGGTTTTGACTTCATAAATTACCAAGCCACTTTCAAACCACAAAAAATGTAGTTACACTTTTCCACATCAGATGTTATACTGACCCTATTTCTGACAGCCTTTCAATTTCATATTCATCCTAATTCAGTATGTTAATTAATATTAATATGAAATTTAATCTCATTTTCCAAATTTATTATAAATGTTAAATAAATGTACATTTTTCATATTTTCCCATTAGAAACCACTTAAAGTCTGCTTGATATTTTACCAAAACCTTTAAAAGAAAACTGGTGAAAGATCTATAATGTAGGTACAAATTTCTGAGAGTGGTAGTAAAGGGAAAAGAATGTATTTAGTGTGACATTTTGGCCAGGAAAACATTGTCAAGGTAATTTAAATGCAGTTTTGATAATACTTACATGTATTAAGAAAAAGTGTCCTGAAAACAAGGTTCTGAGGGAAAAAACCCAAACCAAACATGTATTTTATGACAATCCAGGTTAAAGCCATCAAATTATTTACAGAAGAAATGTAAGTTAGAACAAATTAAGAGAATGCAAGATACCCAAAAATGTTATTTAAATGGCTGAAATAATATATAAACCTTTATGTAATTTAAGATCATTCAAATTCACATGTAATTATTTTATTTTGTTAATTTGAAACTAGAAATATAACTAATCTACAATATCTTTTAATCATTTTAATGCAGCAGAATATTCCAATTTGGTTTTATACCTTTTATATACTTGTCCCATAATTAAAAGTTACAGTTAACTTATGGAAAGTGAAGAAACCTTCCAACAGCCTTCTAATATATAAAATATATTTTATTATATATATTATTATTATATATACTATATATACTATAATTCTAGTAGCACCAAACAAGAGGTGACCACAAATACTTGGTACTTAGTCATTTAGGATTTTATGGATTAAACTAACTGCATAAGCCCAACCATAGCCCAAGCAGGAAACAAGTGCAGATGGTGTGCTACTCAGCCCATAAACCTGTTAGAAAGATGGAATTCTACCAGTGTCTCTCCCTCAAGTGATCTATTGGATGGGGTTTGTGATACTACTAGAGCTAGAGCTAGTAAATGTTATTGAATTCATTCATTGTCGGAAAGGTTTGTTAATACATTTTCTACTGTTGGTAGAAATTAGGTATGTTATTCTTTTAAATATTCTAATGATTCATGACCTTGGAAAAACTTAGACATATGACAAAAGCAATACTAGGCAGGTGGTGTTATCTCTGAACAGAAAAATAACAGGCAGTCTCTTTATCATCTGCATTGTCTGGGAGCTGAAGAGAAGCAATTCTGCTTGAATAATGTTCTGTCAATTACTGCTACAAATCAGCATTCTAGGGTCTAAGTTGACAACTTCCAGGAATTAAGGTGGGTAAAGAGTATGAGAGAAAGCAAAACAGAGAAATAGAAACACAATCATATATAGAGTCAGATATGGTGACTCACACAAGTATCTACATTTTTCCAATTTGTTTGTGTAAAATAGAATTTCATAATAGGTAACTGTAGGATGAAGATATGTTAAAATAATAATACACATCTTTTGAAAAAAAATCACTCAGCATGACTTTAAGCTATGAAAGTTTCGGTGTAATTGGCCACTGAGAGACAAATCCTACAAACAGAAATGTATTTTTAACACAATCGTAAAAGACGAACTGGTAATTGAAATAGAAGTATTTTTCAAATAATGCTTATTCAAGTATCTTTTGGGAAAACCGAGGATTTCAGCCTAAGAATGTTAAAGTAACTGATAATATTTCTAAAATATTGTAGTCTAAAAAAGTAATTTCATGGTGCCAGAGCAGATTTTTTGAATTTTTTTAAGATTGAGAGGAAGGATATTTCTGCTGTAAAAGGGGCTCAAAACTTTAATCTTCTATAAGAATAAGTTTGAAATTCTCATAAAATATAAATCTAGAAACAGAGATATTGATCTAGATCTAGAAACAGGGAAATGAAAGAAAAATTTATCTTTGCCCCTTGACTAAAGAAATGTGATCATGCTAAGACTGAAATAGGTATAACTCTAGCATGAAGAAAATAAAAAAAACCAGCAAATACTATATATTAGAAAAAGACAAAATGTCATAGAGACCTTAATGCCCAAATTCACAGGGTCAGGTATACATGACCTCACACATTTAACTGTAAGAATGTGCCAAAAATTCCTAGATGTTTGTAAATGTAAAGGTATATGTATATTCAGGTCAAGAAGCAATTAAACAGTGTCCACATCTTTGTGAATACAACTCTTTCTAACATACATTTTTGAAAAAGGAAAAATTAAATTAGGACCAACACTGTGTGGCCTTTTCTTTGACTGCAAGTTGAACTAAGTCCAAAATGTTAGTTTACAGTATTTAGCCATGATTTTCATTACAATTGCATGACTTTCAGGAAGAATTGCTGATTAACATCTATGAAAAGTGATATCTTAATTTATTATTAGTTTTATTTTTGCTCATGAAGAAAACTGTTGATTCTCTTTTCTCAACTCTAATTGTTCTTTCACAGCAAGTTTTTAAACACTGACTGTACTTTTAAATGGTAACCCAAAAATAATTAATTCTATTTTGTTTTTTAAGCATTTGCTAGGACGGTTGGACACAATAGGGTTTTTTTAAAAAAAGCACTAATAACATTAATCAAAGGTTTCTTGAATTTCATTGTAAGTCCTTTCCTTTGTTAAGCCATATTTAGTTTACACTTGGGATACTTTTTTTATTATTTTTATTAGAAGTATTTGTTGGAAACACTCTCTAGGGAACAAAAGACATTTAGTATAGCATTCTACCCGCACGATGCAGCATAATGACTCACACATAATTAATGAAAACCACTAAATTAACTCCATAATGGTTTTCAGAACTACATGAAACCAGTACCTGCTAGTTGAAGTACTAAGGAGCTATAAAGATAAGCACGAAGCTATAAAATTAATTCCTCAATCCAAGTCACTAGGCTACACTCCATGAAAATATGGTAAGGCTTCGTGTAATTTGAATTGAGGGGCGAGAAGTTGATTCTAAATTTTGATTGAACTTTCTCCACACTTTTAAAAGCTATTTGGACACATCTTCACATGTAATAACTTTACATTGTTATACCCAGTGCTAAAGTAAAAGCATATATATTATTAACTGCTGAGAGGAGATAAGGACTACTCCTGCACACCTAGTATGTGGTCGGCTTTACCTTGGCAATCTCTTACAGGTGTTACAAATTGCAGCAGCTGCCTTTATTTCTTCTGCAAAAGCCATAACCTTTCTCTGGCTGCAGAGCTGATTCACTAGAGTCTCGGTAAAAGTTTGTGGCATTTTGAAGGCTAAATATTATTTCCCATCAATTTCTCATTTCAGCCTGCAGTGTTTTTGAACCTGTCTATGCAGGGCTCGGGAGAGTGAAACAAATTTGAGAAAAGTGTAGCAGCAAAGCATCGACTACTCCAGTTTTGCTTCCTCTGTTCCCTGAGGCAACTCAATGGGGCAGGCGGCATTTAACTGGCTTACACGAGTTAGGTAACAAGGGGTTGATTCTTTTTGGGTTCTTTCAATTATGAGCCGTTTGTACGCGGCAGGTGAAGCTCCCTCCTGCCAGGGCACGGTGCCGCAGGGCAGCTGGGGCCGGGGCGGAGCTGTGGGGCGGGCACGGCGAGCAGCACGGTGGCTCCGGGCAGCCAGCACCTACCACACCCACACCAGCAACAGCACAGACCCCTGGCAACCCCAGCACATCTATTCAGGCACAGCACAGACCCGTGGCAAAGCTCAGCACAGACCCGTGGCAAAGCCCAGCACATCTGTTCGGGCGCATCACAGACCCGTGGCAAAGCCCAGCACAGACCCGTGGCAAAGCCCAGCACATCTGTTCAGGCGCATCACAGACCCCTGGCAAACCCAGCACATCTGTTCAGGCGGAGCACAGACCCCTGGCAAAGCCCAGCACATCTGTTCAGGCGCATCACAGACCCCTGGCAAACCCAGCACATCTGTTCAGGCGCATCACAGACCCCTGGCAAACCCAGCACATCTGTTCAGGCGGAGCACAGACCCCTGGCAAAGCCCAGCACATCTGTTCAGGCGCGCTCCTCACGCGTGCTCCCGGTGCCGGGGAGCCGGGATCGAGGGAGCGGGACCCGGCCTCATCCTCCCCTTGCTGTGTCCCGGGAAAGGGCTGCGCTCCCGCTCCGAGCCCGGCCATCGAACCTTTCTGCTTGGTGGAGCACGGCTGGGCTCTACCCGCTCCATCTGGGAGCTGGGATGATCCCGCTCTCCTGGAAGGAAGGGGAGGACTGGGTGTCCCAAGTCTCGTTGCCGTTCGGTTAATGGGGCGACCAGGGTCCGCTCTCACGGCCCCTGCAAAACCACTTAGGATGGCTCGAAACTCAGCACGGGATCCGCTGAAGGTGAGAGAGGGCTTAAAAAAACATTCTGTGGTCAAGTTGAGGTACACTAAACCTAAACAATTTACTGGACTTGGTAGAATAGCACACCAATTGAACATTGAACAACATATCCTTGCCCTGTTTTTTAATTTTACTTGTTTATTAAATGACTTAACACAATTTTTAAACAATTTTCTTTGTTAAACCGGTTAGACCATCTAATAGTCTGAGTGATCAGCATCTTTTCTATCTCTGTCTGGGCTAATACCTGTTCCTAATTAAGCTTGGGCTTGCTTTATCTAGAGAGCAGTATCTCTTTGCTTTAAAGTAAATATATTCCTTTTCTCGCATCCAGTCGGTGAATGCAAATAATTAAACTATATATTTCTAGAAGAGCTCTTGAACCTAAAGTTATACAAAGTAGATGATGAAAGCAGATTTTTTAAATTGCATTTTTATTGATTTTTTTCAGATTTTGACTCCTTTATCTTGGGAATATTTGCAAGAGTTAGTCTCATAATTGGTTTCTACATTTTCCCATGAGATCATATCTAATATTTTCAGAATCTTGTTACAAAAGTTAATTAAAGCATCTCCAGCACATTTTCATTTGCTGCAACGCAAGTAGGATTAATGCTTTCACAGTGTCTATGCTCCAGTTGAGAATAAGCATTTGATTAACAAGTTGTGACAAAAGTCTTACATTTGGATATTAAATGGCTGGTCTAAAGCTGTATAAAATTACAACAAAACTTGAAAGTAAAACCAAGTAAACAAAGAGGTGAATAAATAGGAATATGCATAAAAGTAGAAGTGAGATTGGCTACTTCTTCTAAAGCACAGTAATATGTATCAATAAGTCTGTACTAAATCAAGGAGCGCTCAGTACAGCACAAGTCATTTATGGGAGAACATTTTAGGTTTCTTGGTTTTTAGTCATTGAGAAGTGAGAAACAATATGTGTTTTTTAAAAAATTTAGTGTCTTAAAGGGTAGAAGTTGGAATTCTTTATTGAATGAAATACAAATTATGTTCAATTTTTACTTTTTTTACATCTTTATCTTATTAGTTATGCCAAATTAATTTTTTAAAAATGCTGCTTTATACAACTGATTTGTAGTTAGGACATTCAACTGTTCAAATGCAACAGGATTTTAAAATTCCGTATTTGTTGTCCCTCCTTCCCAACTCTGCCTCCTCCCCCAGTGGCACAGGGAGAGAGGCAATGGAGGTTGAGCTCAGTTCATCACCCCTTGTTTCCAACACTGCGCAGGGAGAGGAGTCATTCCTTCCCCTGCTCTAGTGTGGGATCCCCCCACAGGAGAGAGTCCTCCATGAACTTCTCCAACATTGCTCCCATGGGAAACAGTGCTTCACAAATTGCTTCAACGTGGGTCATTTTCCATGGGGTGCAGTCCTTCAGGCCGAGCCTGCTCCAGCCTGGGTCCCTCACAGGGTGACAAGTCCTACCAGAACCTGCTCCAGTGTGGACTCCTCTCTCCAAGGGTCTGCAGGTCCCTGCCAGGACCCTGCTCCAGCACCCCAGGACTCCCAGGGGTCACAGCCTCCTCCCAGGCATCCCCCTGCTCCAGCCTGGGTCAGCCCAAGAGTAAACGTTAATGTTGAAAAATAGGATGCTATCAGATTACCAGGGCAAGTTTTTCCGATTCCTGTCCCAGTCACAACTGTCCTTTCTTCTGAGCACTTTTTCTGGAACTTTATTTGGCTGGGATTAATTTGTGATACACTAGAAATTACTTGCAATAGAAATGACACCTTTCTTAGACTTTATTTCTTTCTATGGTACCATAAGATCTCAAGATGAACTGGCTTTATATAGAGTCATGTAGTAGAAAATATGAAATGATTAAAGAAATTCAATATTTTCAATAAATGACCATAAACAATTTTCTCTAAGGCAGAATGTGTATTGACATGCTTTTAATTATCTTTAGAAGAGGAATGATTATTGAAATAGTCCTTGGAGTTTAAAAATGTGGATTCTTTTTATATAACAATTTTATATAAAGTAGTTAAATATTTATGTATAAAAGTTCTGAGAAAAGAAAGGTAAATCATAAGCCAAAGTAAATCTAATGAAAAGTGCTTGAACAACTTTCTCAGAGGCAATCCAAAAACAGTGTTGGGAGACTTATCTTACCAATCACAATTGAACAACATAGCTGAGTACAAAACACTGTATATACGCAATATGCACTGTATATATGCAATCTGTAAATATTCAGCTGTTTGGATTAGAAAAGCTATAGTAATTTTATTGGCAGCAATTATAATAGTCTTGAAGGAAGTTAGCATTTAGAAAGCCTTGAGATTTTTACAGAAATAAAAACTATTTTTATAGTTGCAGCTCTATAATTAGCTGAAATGGTCATGGGATTTTCTGGTGGTAATTCTTGAATTACATAGTAGATGCAAGAGAAACACTAGCTACATGCTAAGTCTCAATTCTGTCATATTATACTTTGAGAATTTATCACTTGGCTTATGTCAGTACTCTGTATCACATTTGGGGAGGCAGGTACTTGGCATTGCTAGCACAGAATATTTTCCGCCTCAGTTCTTTGGAAATGGCTGATCATGCTTTTATCGAATTCAAACTGAATTAATGCAGTTCTCTGTTGGCAGACGGGCTGAAATTTTCTTTGCGCAAACTCCAGGTTCTTCATAATGTGTTGCCACAGGCACTTCAATAAAATTATAATTTAGTTTCAGTGAACTTTGTTCAAGACCTTGAAAATCATTCATTAAAATTTCCTAATTGGTCATCAAAACAATCTATGCTCATATGCTTATAGAAAATTATACTGAAACAGTCATGGTTCATCTATGAGATGGATAAGACTTGGGAATATATGACAGATATTTCAAGAATAAAGCAAGCTTAAAAATACGTGTTTATCCATATCGTATATAATAGTATGAAGCAGAAACATAAAATTTGGTATTGGCATCGTTTTGAGGCCAGGAATAATTTTGGTTTCCCAGAGACAATCTCCCCATATCATGCAACTGCTATAAGACACATCAGCATTTCTAGTTATTCTAATTAGCTAAATTCTATATCTGTTTAACCAAAATGCTTAACCAACCTCACTCAGAATGAGGAAGTGGATGAGGCCTTCTGCAGGCAGCCAGCAGTCTCAAAGTCACAGCCACTGATTCTTTTGGGGGGCTTTAACTACTCTTATATCTGCTGGAGAAGCAACACAGTGAAGCACAGTTCAGGAGGTTTGTGAAAAGCACTGATGACAACTTCCTCACAGGCAGCAGAGAATCCTACAGGGGATGATGTGCTGCTTGACCTTATGCTAACAACCAGGGAAGGCCTCTGGAGATGAGAAGCTGGAGGACAGTCTTGACTGAAGTGGCCATGAGACTCTGGAGTTCAGTATTGGGTGAGGATGAAGCAGGACAACAAGTAAGGTAGCAACCACAGATTTTATCAGAGCTGACTTTAGTACCTCTTCAGGGATGTTACTGGGATAATCCCATGAGAACAGGCTCTGCAGAGGAGAGGGGTCCAAGAGAGCTGGTTGATATTTGAGGAATGATGCATGCAAATGGGCAAGAAATTGGGCAAAGGGGACAAAAGACCTGTGGATAAATAATGAAGTCCTGACATTACTCAAGTGTAAGTAAGAAATACGTAGGAGAGGGAAGCAGAGTCCGGCCACTTGGAATGAATGCAGATAGGTTGTCAGAGTAAGCAAAAATGACAGAAGAAAGACAAAAGCCCATCTGCTATTAAATCTGGTAAAGGATGTCGAGGACAACAAGAAGAAACATATCTCAGTAACAAAAGGAAAACTGAGGATAATGTGAAGGATGCTAGTTACAGAACACAGAGCAGGCAGAGTTACAGAATGCCTTCTTTGTGTTGGGCTTTACCAACAAGACCAACCCTTGGGAATCTCTCACCCAGGAGAGCAGAGTAAAGGAATCCTATAAGGAAGACTCCCTTGGTCAAGAAAGATTAGGTCAGAGAACACCTAGACAGAACACCTTGACATCCACAAATCCTGATGGAATGTATCCACAAGTGCTGAGAGAGCTGGCAGATACAATACCTAGACTGCTCATGATCATCTTTGGAAGGTTGAGTTTGTTAGTAGAGGTTCCTGAGGATTTTAAGAAAGCAGATTTCACCCCCAGTCTTCAGAAAGGCAAGAACGAAGACCTAGGGAGTTAATGGACAATCAGCCTCACATCAGTCCCTGGAAGATGATGGAGCACCTCATTCTGGACGCCATTCCGTCTATCCACAAGGATGACAAATAGGTGTTCAGAAGTATTCAGAATGGATTCACTAAAGGTTCATGCTTGACCAGCCTGACTGGCTTCTACGAGGAAACAAATGTCTTGGATGGATGAGGGAAGATGTTGTCTACCTCGATTTCAGCAAGGCTTTTGAGACTGTCACTCACAGCATCCCCACAGGCAAACTCAGGAATTATGGAGTGGATAAGTGGACAGTGAAGTGGATTGAGAACTGGCTGAACAGCAGATCCCAGAGAATTATAATCAGTGGCACAGGGTCTAGCTGAAGGCTATCACTGGTGGTGTCTTCTCAAGTTCAGTGCTGGGCCCATAATTCTTTACCTTAATTTCTTGATTTCTTGGATGAAGGGCAGATGCCTCCTCAGCAAGTTCAGTGATGACACAAAGCTGGGAGCAGTGACTGATAGCCCAGGGGCTGTGCAGCCCTGCAGAAGGACCTCGACAGGCTGGAGAGATGGGCAGAGAACTGTCTGAGATTCAGCAAAGGCAAGTGCAGGGTCCTGCACCTGGGCAGGAACAGCCCCATGGAGCAGCACAGCCTGGGGCTGACCTGCTGGGAAGCAGCTCTGTGGAGAAGGACCTGGGGGAGCTGGGGGACAACAAACTGTCCATGAGCCAGCAGTGTGTCCTGGTGGGCAAGAAGGACAATGGCATCCTGAGCTGCATTAGGGAGAGCACGGCCAGCAGGTCGAGAGAGGAGATCCTGCCCCTCTGCTCAGATGTGGTGAGCCTCACCTGGAGTGCTGTGTCCATTTCTGGGCTCCTCAGGACAAGAGGGACAGGGAGCTCCTGGAGCTGGTCCAGTGAAGGTGACAAAGATAATAGGAGTGTGGAACATCTCTTACATGGAAAGGCTGAGGGAGCTGAGCCTGTTCAGCCTTAAGAGATGAATAAGGGGGGATCTCATCAATGTCTGTCAGTACCTGAAGGGAGGGTGTCAGAGGATGGATCCAGACTCTTCTTGGTGGTGCCAAGCAATAGGACAAGAGTCATTGGGCAGAAATTGATGCACAGGAAGTTCCACCTGAACATGAGGAAGAATTTCTTTACTGAGCAAAGAAAGACTTCTTTACTGGTGACTGTTGTGGAGTCTCTCTCGCTGGAGAGCTCCAAGAACTGTCTGGACACAATCCTGTGCCCTGTGCTCTAGGATATCCTTGCTTGAGCTGGGAGGCTGGTCCAAATGTATTGCATAATCTATAGTAAAAGTGGAAATAAGTCTCCCAATATCTCCGGCTGAAATAAAATTAACTGCTGTGCTTACCCAGACACAGAATCTTTTTTTAAACTTTACCACCAGATGGCAATCTAACATAAAGGTTTGATCATTGGTTAATGAGGTTTTGAGCATGTTTTGAAATACTGTACTTTCCTCATTTAGCTTTAAGTAGTGCTGAATTTGCTTAGAAAGCCACTGAATTAGGCCTTGCAAGCAATATTGATACTACGTTATGAGTTCTTAAATACACTTTATGCTTTCATATAGAAACGGCATCAAAGGTTTTGTTTTTAAAAATTGAGGAAACCTTTGACCAAGATCCTACATTTTCCACATGAAAATTTAATGCAGTTCCTCTAGACTGAATTTAAAAGAACCACCCCCCCCAAAAAACACTTAGAAAAACCAAGTAACAAGACACAATGACAACATAAAAAAACCCAGAAGCAAACAAAGAACTGTTTCGTTGTATATCCCCAGAAGTAGTTTTCTCTTTGTTGAATGAAATGTTCACCTCTTTAAGTGCCTAACATTTATGAACTGAATAAGGAGCTGACTGCTGAAGATAGTCAACATAATGAATTTGAATACTTTTGTGACGTTTTTGCAAAGAAAACACTTTTTTACTTTTAATGGCATTTTCAAACCTGTGTTTGTGCATGTAATTTTGTACTTAAGAGGCACATAAGGAATGCAGAGATATGGCAGTCTTTTAAACAGCACCTAACTTTTAGTGCTAAGGCCTGTAATTATCAGTGGAGAACATAATTTTGATTCCTCACCCAGCTGACTCTTTGGTAACTGGTATTACCTGTACTTTTTAAAATGTAGGCGTGCATGTATTACCATTGCAAGTTTTGTAAATATCTTCTACTTGGTATTTGATTCATCTTTGATTTGGCATGTTAAATCAATCTTCATAAAGGTAAAAATACTCACAACAAAAGTTATTTACAGATTGTTCAGATATTCATTTTTCACAGATTAATGATTGTTTATTTTGTTTTGTCATATCTATCTTACTATTTTATTGTCAG
Source organism: Sturnus vulgaris (assembly GCF_052056855.1). Lineage (NCBI taxonomy): Eukaryota > Metazoa > Chordata > Aves > Passeriformes > Sturnidae > Sturnus > Sturnus vulgaris. The sequence continues at coordinate 16,973,184 of NC_142248.1, read as the reverse complement.
GATAGTGCTACCATAAAAATTCTATCCTACAATCAAGGACAATTGAAGAGTCAGTCGGCCTGAATCCTTCAGTGAGAGGGGAGAACTTATGCTGAAGAATAACCAGTCTGCAGGCTTGTAATGAAAACTGAAAAGAAACTTTCCTTAAATTTGGTTTGTGGACAAGTCCTTCTGATAGATTTAAAGTACCATGAACTCTGTCCAGAGTGTGATTAGGAGCAAAAGTGCTAAATTACAGATTGAAGATTGATTGGGATAAATAGAGTATCATAAAACACACAAGTAGTCACAATTCAGATTATTGGACCTATGTGGTTTTCACAGTGGAATGCTGCAATTTACAATCATATCCAGTAAAACAGAGTGACTGTGTATGTATATACACATCTACACATATATACATATAAACCCTGTGTGCAATATGTGATCATTACAGCCAAATCTCAGTCTTGTAGCAATGGGGAAGTCCTAGATAGAAAACGTATATGAGGACATGTGGATCTCATGATGTAGTAGTAGATAGACGAATAATTTTCTCCTTAAATATATAGCAGGGAAAAAATCTAGGGAACAGGAGTGCTATGCAATGGTTTTGCATTACAGTTGACAATTTTAAAAAGAGGAAATCTAACAAAAATATTTTATTTATTATGGCAGGATATTGTTTTCCAATACAAGGCATGGGATATTTTGTAAAGATGAGTATCAAACAATAGAGGAACTTTCAAACAAAAACCCAAACCTACTGGTTTGACATGAACCAGAATTTTACCTAATCTCTGCTATAATGCTCAAGGTATTTCCAATATTCCTTTTTTCATACACTTTGTCTGTTTGCAGAAATTCAAACAAATATCCTAGCATGTTGATGTCTGCTTAAAGAATAAAAAAGTTACCTTTCTATCTACCTTATTAGGAGTTGCAGACATAGATATCTATAGCCATCTATATTGACTGATATAAATATATTATTTTACTCTAAATTTTCTTCATTTCATCGGAAGCATTTTAATTAAATACTCTAACATATCAGGAAAACACTTGAAAAGTTATATATTTTTCCCCTTTTCATTTGATTCAGGTGGATTAATCTCAGCTTTGCATGTTCAGAACTTACTATCTGGAAATCTTATTGCATAACTGAAATAAAATTTGGGCAGCACATATACTAAATGACATTGATTTCCACTTGTGAAGGAAATTCAGCACTTGAGCTTATTTTCTCAGTTTTTTTTAGTCATTTCTTACTTATAATCTTTCAAAGTAAAGTAGTATACTTGAAATGTTGTTTTGTTTAAGATGGTACAGAAAAGCTTTCCTTACATTTGTAGTTTTTGCCATGCAATATCTGTATCAAATCCATTGTGCATATAATGGAATCATAGAATGGTTTAGGTTGGAAGAGTCCTTAAAAATCCTCTAGTTCCAACATTCCTATCTTCACCTACTCTGGTCAAGGAAACCTTCCACTAGAATGTAAATTAGAAAAGAATATAAATGTATGGATAAGTATGTGTCATAGTAGGCCTCACTGCCTTCTCTTTTTAGTGAAATCTCTGAGTGACACACTTTCTTTTTGGGCAAATTTTCCCCACTTCTCATTATTTTTTCTGAAATAACAGTATTCCATAAGGAAGATCTGTTACAGTATGTTCTTTTTATTGATGAGGAATGAGATATAAAGCATTGATCCAAAGATGTCTGGAGTTAAAATAAACACCACAAAAAAAGCCCCAAGCACAAAAATGGATGTTCAAATGCCAACCATATCAGTTTCCTGGCACTTCAGGGAAACATTTTTCTGCCCCATTGCTTTTGCCTTGCACAAAGCTCTTTCTCTTCCTCATAGCAACCAAGAAAAACTGCAGGGTGGGGAAAAGGGAGAGGATGGACTGGCAGGGAGAGTCTGTATGATTGTATCAGCTAAAGGCCTCTGAGCTGCTTTTGACCTGAAATTGCCCGTTGCTGAGTAATGTGATTGGCATTATTTTTTGGATGGATTTTCTCGGGGTAATAAGACAGAGTGGAAAAAACCATTTTTTAGAGTTCTGCCCATCAAGGAGAGAAAATCTTGGGCATCTCATTTCCTGGCTTGTGACTATGCTTATTTTAATTAGTGCAAAATCAGAACACTATTAATTTGGGGGGCAGAAGGACAGTTGTTCAGAATTTATTAGCTTGTGGGCACAGAGTATGTAGTTTCAGTTTTCAGTGTGCCACACTCATCCTTGTGACCCCAGAAAAGATATTATTCCCTTATTGTACCTATGTTTTTCTTTGTAAACCATAAATGTGTTTTTATTGAGAAAAAGGCTGTATGCACATGGTAGCCTGTGAGGGAATGTATCAAGTTAAATAGAAAGTGCACAAAGTTTGGGTAACTCTTCTCAGGGGTTGAATGTAGGGGTAAGCTGTGGATGCAATCTTATCACAAGATTCAAGATCACACAGTGAATTGGCTGGCTAGAGCCTCCTTGGTGCTTTCTTCTGTTTCCTTGTGTCCTTTTTGTTTTCCTCGCCTCACTTAATTAAATTTTGTTCTAGTGTTCAATTTTTTCCCATCATAATTTGCTCATATTGAAGTAATAAACAGCAATTTTCATTAATAGCAAATTTCTTCATTATTGAATTAGAATTTAAAGTTATTTTAAGTTTTATTTTAACATAACTGTGTTTTATGGAGTCTGAAGTAAATATGTAACATCTTGTATAAATTTTCAAGTGTAGTTCTAAAAAGGTACAGATAAAAGCCTTGAAGTCCTTAGGATATAGGTATAAATAATAGCACAAATAACTACACATAGTTGGTTCAGATCATGAAGTCATCTTGGAAATCAGATTTGCAGCTGCTTATGCAGAGAAGCAAGAAATGGAAATTATTGTAAGCAAGCTGAAAATACCTGCTGTCAAAATCAGCTTGTCCTGTGATCATCAGGATTACATCCTCCTGCTGCATAATCAGTAGGTTCAGAATTGCTGAATTTGATACATTTCAGTGCAAAATTGGCTATCCTGATCTGTGAAAATGGAAGCTCAGGCTCTGCTTTTATTAACACTTCACCATTTTTGTTGTTCTGCCCAGACAGTATCTGGAGGGAGAGAAAAATCAACACCTAGTGATGCATATAATGCTTTCTGCAATACCTTAACAGTAGGGGATTTTGCCTCCAGGGTAGAGAGAAAAGGGAGAGTATTGCTTGCTGTGAGCTGGAAAAGCAGCGCAGTTGGCTCTGGCAGTGAGGGGGTTGACTGACAGTCTGCAGTGCAGTGGAGTTAGCTGAGCTCCCTATATGGCTGTGGATTAGCTATATGCTAATACTGATAGGAGAGGAGCAGTACAGAGCGCAGTGAGCTGACGGTGGAGGCGATCAGCCTCAGCAGAGCTGACTCCTCAAGAGCCATGGCTGAAGGGGGTGAAGGAGGGGAAGATGAAATACAGTTCCTACGAACTGTAAGTATCTGCTTTTTATAGGTCATGTACTACATGATTTTGTGCCTCCTATCTATTTCTTTTCTGTTGTATTAAAAATGAAGTGATATTTCCGTGCTGGGCTTTGCCAAATGGCAAAATTGATTTAGTCAGTGGATAAAATAAAGCAAGAATAAGAGCTTTAATAGCATCGTGCAGTCTCGGTGTGTTCTTGCCTGAATCTGCTCAATAGCCAGTTTGGTATAAGGAGACCTATTTCCGCTGTAATCCCCTGTGTTTGAAGCGTCCCCGTCAACTTTGTACTTGGGTTTCTAAATGTAGCATGCCAAATATGTGACCTCTGAAACTTCTGTCTGGGTTAGATTTCACTGACATTAACAGAAGCTTTGCAAATAGGAGTGTCTTAAAATGATGAATAAACCAAGCAAGCCCCCGATGACCTCTTCTGATAAACATGCACACAGAAGCACACTTGTGTGTAGGGAATACCAACAGATGTTGAAGTCTGGGCTCTGCAAATGTTTGGGGTCTTTTCTCTGCTTAAAAGAAGCTTGTCTTTAAAGGACATAAGGATTTTTTTGGGAAGGGGTGTTAATTAGTGAAATATCCTCCACTTGGTGTAATTTTCTATTAAGAGCCCTCACACCATTCTTTCCTAAAGCTTTACACAAATCTAGTATGACAACTAATTTGGACTTTTAAGCGAGTAGTGTACATACTAATTTTTGGGAAGAGGATAACATCCTTTTCATGTCTCATCTTGTGTCTCCTTATTTTTACCCTGCATGACTAAGAGTGTGTTGTTGTGTAACTAGCATGGAAAACTATTAAATGTGTGTATTCCCTCCTCTTTCCATGCTATCTTTACTTTGCATTTATCAAAAATAATGTTCCAGAAACAGGCTCCTCTAGAGCTGATTCAACTTTAAAAGGATAAGTCACTAGAATAAAACATTATAAGTTCCCAAAGTAAGAAATTACAAGATTGATTTGTGAGAGGCTGGGGTAAGATATTTACAGGAAATAAAGGTTGGAGTGAGGTGATGGCTGCTGCTGTAACTTGTTTAGGTGTGATGAAGTGTCATTAGCACTTTTAAGCCTCAGAGAATTTCATGGAGGGGTGGGGGGAATGGATAATGACAATGAAAAATCTTTTCAAACATTCCTCCCCTCCACAACACTTTTAAGAGATATATATTTTAGCAGACTACTCCAGCCTTTAATCCAAGACTGGAGCTTTAAATGTGTATCCTTCATCCTTTCACTTTCTAGGATGTTGTCTTGACTGAACAGTCATCCTCAGTGATGGAGTGAGAAGCTTTGCCCTTTCATAGGTAGCCTGTGTGTGCTATATGAGATGGCAATTTCTGCTGCTGTGATACATTCTCATGCCAGAGTACCTCTACTGCACTTCTTTCCAATGGTTAAAGTGCTAAATAGAGGTGTGGGCCAAAAAAGGAAAGAGCAAAACGAGGACTATGCAGAAGTGTTCCTTCCACGTAGTGCAAGGAAATCTTCTACAGGGGAGAGAATGGACTAGATTTCTGTCTTGGAAGTTTTAGCTACTTCTTGTTCTAAACAATTTTATCAGTTACTGCTGTCTCCTTTCCATTATAAAACTTCCTTCACCTTCATGGGCAAGGGATGAATTGTTGTTTCTTGATATACTGAGAAAGGAAACCTTTATTAGATACTGAGTGCTACCGTGATATACACCTTTAGGAATGTTTTCTTACAGCTTTTATTGCTGCCTAAACAGTGTTGGTGCTTACAAACATAAAGTACAGTAGTCCTTAAGAACTCTTCCAGTGAAATTGTTAATCAATTAGGATCTTCTCCAAATCAAAATATTTTCTGGAAATTTGGATTGCTACTGAATGTTTTATAGGCTTATGCAGCTGAATCTTCCTTTGAAAATGTTGATATCCATATTTTTATTTTTGAATCTTTAGGGAGAAGTTATCCAGGCTATTTTAGGGTCTTGGGGATAGCTCTTTCTTGTTCATGTATAAAATAGGGTTAGATATCTTTTAATTCAAAGATATGCATCATTTTTTGAAAGAGCAAGAGAATGAACTCTTAAAAATCTGCTTAAATTATTATTTGTTATCTTAAAGACAAATGTCCTTTTGTCCTCAATTTTTTGTTGGTTATGACTCTTTTGTCTTACAGATCTAAGTCATTGTTTAGTTTTGTGCCTCACTTTTATATTTTCTCGTCATATAAAAGGTCAAGAAGCTTGTTAATGCATGATGATGAAATCTGCATTTGCTTCTATGGAGCAACTTGTGGGCACATTTATAAGATATGATGGAAAGCTTTTTGCTGCCACTTTCTGTTCCAAAACATTCTTTATATTTGATTCGTTTGGCAGCAGTGAGAATGCAAAACACCTAAAGAACAAATTCTTTAGAAGAGGATAACAACATTATCATTGTTCTAGTAGTAGTATGTCTTCAGTACTCATTTCAAATATGTCCTAATGCTTGTGTAAAGCCTTTACATGCAATGACAGCATTTCAAGGAAGGTATTGTTAATAGAGTGTAATTTCTGTTCTGAGTTTTTCCCTGGCTTGTAAGTTTAGTATAAACATAAATATATAAGCACACTTTTTTTTTTTTTACGCTGCTACCCTATTGTTGTGTTTTTGTTATGAAATCTTTGGCGTTTTCTTTTTTTGTAATAATGCTTGGAATTGTTTATCTATTTTTCTAGTTGGTGGCTTCCTTCTGGTTTTGGCACTGGATATTCAGTGTGTCATATATGGAAGGGAGAAGCAAAGCACTTGTTGCATGTAACATGCAATACTGCTGTGTTTTGGTTTCCTGTTTGTTTAGATTATTTTCCCATATTGTTTATTTGTTACCCCCTCCTAAGGTGTGAATACATGAGAAATCAATGTAGCTGACATTATGCAGCATTAGATGAGAATACATATTTAAGTAAAAGCACTATTTTGAAATAACAGACTGAGGCATATAGAAAGAACTTCGTTGACCTTAATGTGAATGAGTGAGTGTAAAGCATTCTCATTTGAGCCTTTCCAAGCTACTAGGAATTTACTGCTATGATAAATTGAAAAAGTCCTCTCCTCTCTGGAAATTATTCACAAGTCCCCACTGCTGCCGAATTATTCAAATATGAGGTGGTCTCCTTGGAACAAAGAGCTTTTGCCTTCTTCCATTAGAAACACCTAAATAGTAACTTCCTAACAGTAACCGAGAACATGGTTGAGGTCGTTTGCCATCCTAGAGTCCAAATTATGGTGGTAACTCTAGAGTCTAAGTCTAAGTCTATTGCTTTGCAATTTTTCCTGAAATTCATGCTATTAATAGGAAGAGTTTCTCCTTATTTTAATAGAGATCTCTTTTTTTGGTTTCTTTTTTGAGGTGATTCATTAAGTCAACAAAGTTCTGCCTAATTTTCTATAAATCTAAATAGTGTTTGTGCTGGTGTGTCTGGGTGTAAGTGTACATATGCCTTTGTGCATGTATCAGTGTATGTGTGATTCTTTCCACAGCTGGTTACTAGGCCTTCATTTCTGAGTGACAATTGATTCTTCTTTAACTTTTGCTCTTTTAACAGCTTATCTTAAAGACTTTAAGTGTTCTGATAAACCTCTCCATTCACTATCTAAAAATTTACACATAGGAATGGGAAACTGTTTTCTTCCACAGACTGAGTGTGGTCATCTGTTATATTAAAATAGCAAAATATTGTTGTTGCAAAGACCCAGAAAAGAATATTTGGCTTTTCTTTTTCAAGATCTAGTCCATGTATGTAAATTTACACAATGAGTTTACAGATATTTTTAGGATCATTTGTGTATTCAGTTGCTGCTCAGAATCAAGACAATTGAGTGGCTCATACACATATTTATTGTGGATACACATTCTTATCTATACTTCTTGAAAATTAGGTCTTCTGCTGTTCAGATGTTACAAATGAGATGGGAAGTAATCTCAGTTTTACAATGTGAACTGTCAGGTATAGTGTGAATTATATTTTCTTTTTTTCCCCCAATCATTTACACTGTTGTCAAATATAAATATAAAAATTATATCCTACTTCTTAAAAACTATTTGAAGAGTTGTACTAAATAATTTCAGTTTATCAGGGATTAGTGTGGCATAAAACTAGGGTTTTTTAGAAGCTTCTAATACATGTTTCATCAAATCTGTGATCCTAGTTGTGAATCTCAAGTGACATAACAAAGAGCATATGAAGTGGAGATGTGAAAATAATTTTTTCTTAATAGTCCAACTTTATATCTAATAGTTAATTTCTAAATGCATGCTGATATTCTGTAGCACAGATCTCTATGGCTTGATTCAGATACAGATATCTCCTATAAAATACCCACCAGACCAATACCTGTAAACAAATATATTCAACAAATGTCCAAATACCAAATAATAATGAAAGATATTTCTAGGGAGAACTCTTTAGCAGTGCTTAATTAAAAACTGGGAAAATGTGGAAACTAATTGCAGTGAGTTGTGTGTGAATTTATATAAAAGTATAGAAAGAATAAGAAATGCCTTGAGATCAAATAAGTGGAATCTTCCTGAGGGCCTTTTTAAGGGATGGCACAAATTCTGTATGCTTTTTGAACACCTGTGTGTATTCCACTGTATTGTTTTCAAATTAATTTGAACATTTTGTCTATTGTCACTGAAATGTGCTGCAATTCATGACACAGCAGTTCATTAGTCTGTCAATTCCTTAAAAAAATGGGTAAAAATAAAGAATAATGTTATGTAAAACTTTAATTGCTTCTGAGAGCTGGTGTGCTTTAGGAGTTCAGTTATTTTTGAGTTAAATATTTCTGTATCTGTTTATCTATTTATTATTAAATAATAAATAATTGTGTATTAAATCTCCCCCTTCTGATCCTATTGCTGTAGTTGTACAGTTGTGTAGCAGTCTATACTTCTAAGGCTTTTAACTGTACAACAAAAATTATGTGACAAACCACATTTTTCCTCTCCTTAAAAAGAGTCTTTCAAATAGACTTGCTTTTTGTTTCTTAAACTTTAGGCTATCACCAGTACAACTATTCACAATCACTCTAATTTTCCTTCATTTTCTAATGTAGAAATCATACTTAATGTTGCAAATTTATCCTGACTTATGTTTCTAAGAACTTTTAGTGTCCTTCTTTTTAAATTATGTCGTTTAGTTTATATCCACTCATTCAACTGCCACTTTTGCTTCCTGCATGTGTTCTCAACTTTATGAATATTTTTGCTCAGTTTGTCATTATAGGCAAAACTACTCATGGTCATTATTTGCTTAGGACTATTTCACTCTGAAAATAGGATCATATTAAGGACAGATTTAGAATATGAAAAAATTACCAGTGCATCAGGTGCTGTGATATGCTGTGTTTATTTTTTATAAAATAAAAAAATAAATCTTGTGCAATTAATTGCAACCTCTTTTTAAGGCAGGATGGTTTACCATAGTATAAAGATGTTGCTTCAGACTGTAGTGTGAAGTCTTTTTTTTTAACCTTCAAACATACTGGAGTAGTTGCTTGATATCTATATCAGCCTTTCAATAACTTTGTAATAATTTCTCTTTAGCAGTGAATGTGTATTTTAGGCTCCTGGCATGAAATAGTTCTTTGCACCATGATTAGATGGAAAGGGAAGCATTTCAGTAATTTGGTATGTTTAATTTAATGAGAGTTACTTGAAGTTTATAAAAACCCAACTGTAATAAATAATTTCGGAAAAATACATTTTATGGGTTGTTGTGTATTGGAAGACTACATCAGGTAAATAGGAGCAGAAAGAGGAAAAGGCAAGTAGAATTTTTGCAGACGAAACAATAAACAATGAAGACTTGCATCATGATTAATCAGAGGTGAAGGCAGAATTCTTTCTATCAAATTGAAGGTAGCTGAGGTAGGAATATTCTTCCAAAAGGTCCTGACATTGCTCGTGAGATGGTATGTTGTTTGGTGGTTTCTTTGAGACATTTTTAATGTTTTATTTAACATAGATCTATAGAATAGGCAGTAATCTTATTTTTTTTTGTACAAAGATGTAAATCAGTAGGATCAGTAAAGTTCAGAGATGTTTTGTAAAACAATATATAATTATAGTACATGTATGTATGACATATGTATGGATATATTGTGATATCATATCAATGGGATATATGTAATTATACGCACAAAGTTGCACTTTAACAAGCTGCTTCATATTAGACCAGCCTACATCAGTTAAAATCAAAGCAGTATTATACCACACGAACTCAGCATCATGCTTTTCTACTGCTTCTTTGTACAGTATAAGTGTTAAGAATGCTATTTCAAAAATAAATCAGTGCATATACTACAATGTTACAAATCCAGTGGATTGTTAGAAAATGCCTGTGAGATTGATCATATTCATGACTGATTTAGCTTCTAGGATAGATCTAACTAACTCCTTGTTAGTTTCTTTTCCCCCCAGTTATATTTCTGACAGTATTTGATGTTGATGCAGTTCTTCAGAAATAACATCAAATTTGTTACAGTCAGGCAAAACTCTTCAATCTTGCTTTAGAATGCTAGTGAGTGAAAAGCCTTTTGATAGGATTTGTGATGATGCAATAATCCTAAATTGATACCCAAGCATATATTTCCCTATTTCCTCCTAGTCACACTGGTGGTTGTTGTAGGGATTTGTCTTCTGCTCATGCTCTGTTTTTTGGTGTCTAAATGAGAATTAATATCTTCAGTAATAAATAGTGAATTTGTTAGTGAGGTTATGATTTTTATAAAATGCAGCAAGTAGGTTTTCTGATCTCTAGTCCCATGCTGTACTAACTGGGTATGATTCATATTGAAATCCAGCAGTGAATATTGCCTCTTCTCAGTTCCCATGGCAGTGCTCTGACCACACAGCCAAATGCTGCCAGGTGCATTAGCTACACATTCCAAAAATTAAAACAGAGTTGCAGGCATGGAGGAGATGAAAAATAAAATTGGCATGCAGTTATTTTGAAGATATTGATTTTAATAAGAGAAAATTAGCTAAAAGTTTTATGTCTCTTGACTTCACAGACAAAATGTACATTTTCCCAAATGACACATAATAACAGTGTAGCTATATAATAAGCATAGATGTCTATAGACAGTAAAATCATTATCTAAAAAAAAAATTGGTAACATAAATACAATTTAAAAGATTCAGAAAGAAAACATGGGGTATTAATGTATGCCTCAATAAGTATTTTGGTTTATTTTCTCAATATTTAAATCTAAACATTTTTAAAAGTTTTAAATTTATGTTCTGTCTTTAATGTCATGACAACATCACCAGACCATTCCTTCTGTCTATAACTTAGTTGGATATAGTGGTTTTGGTACTGGAGGATCTAAAAATGTGTAGCAGATAATATTTTAAGAGAATATATGTCCTAATTTCAGCAGATACTTTCTACCTGAATACTTGATGTGCTTGGGTAGCTTTTGGAAACGTTTTCTGAAAATTACAGTGATGTTCTGAAGTGCAAATGGCAAATATGTGACACCTCAGGGTGCGTCTAAAGTAATTCAGTACTGGGATATGCATTGGAATTACAAAAGGCTGTAAGGAAACTGAGACCTGCTCGATGTGCTTTTGGTGGTGGCTGGGTGTGAGGCACACAGAGCTGTTGATTGCCAGTCACTGCACACCTGCTGTCAGTCAAGTCTCAGTCTCACAGACGGGTTCAGCTGTAAACAGGAGCTGATGACCAGGCTGTAACCACCCTTTTCCAGTTCCCACTTCTGGCACGTCACATCCCTGGGCAGGAGTGTCAGCTATGGTCAGCAGAAGGAACAGTAGAGACATCAGCAACATCAGGTGAAAGATTCAGTAGTAACATCGAGTTTGTTCCTTCTACTGGGCTTTTATCCAAATAAGCAAGTGCTAGTTCCTCAGTGAGCTGAGTAGTCAGCACACGTCTGAGCTGTTTTTAGTCCACAGCAAACATCTCTGTCAGTCTTGAGTATTTCAGCTACTTCAGCACTCAACCATGTTCTCTAATACCTTGTGCCAGAAAACCAACTTCCCCTGACACAATTGCAACAATCTGAAATCTCTTTAATAACAAAGTAATACAGAAGAATTGCAACTTAAATAAAATCTTTTAAAATTACTTGTACAAAAAGTAGAATTTCAACTTGCAAATTGCAAACCTTTTAAACAGAAGATGCAAAATTAATTTACAGCACTGGAAGTTTAACATGCTTTCTAACTATATCAGCAGTAGGCCATACAAATGGGAATACAAGGATCATCAAGCTCAGAATATACACTAATGCTAATGTCACAGATGATTCACTAGAATGCTCAAGGCCGAATGACTCCCATTTCCCAAGACTCCATCTGATGTTCATTGAGGCTTCACTGCCTCATCTTTTCTGTGTAGGGAAAATTCTCAGGAGATCTATACACCTGACACATATTAAAGATACTTAATGTCAGTAGTTTGTATAATTTGAAAGCTTATGAAGAATGTATAGAAATATTGATACAGTTAGTTAACATTTAGACTAAAAAAAAGTTAACCCTCACCTGTCAGTATTAAATTCCAAGTTACCAGCCTGTCTTCTCAAATGCAAATCCATTTCTGTTGCACTTTCCAAGAGATCAAAATCAATATACATTGTAGTTTCTATGTGGCCAAAGCTGAGAAAAGTAGAGCTTAGAATTTGGAACACCTCAGTCTGATCATGTATATTATGCTTGCATTTTTAGTAACAAGGCAACCTTTTTGTGAAGAACACTTAGGGAGCAAAAGATATTTTGCTGCATTCATATTAACCATTACAGGATGAAATGCTAATAGGGATTTATAAGATCTTATTTTGTTATTTTTTTGTGGAAAGTTAACGATGATTGTGTGCCAAATGTTCATTAAAATCTTTGTATTTTTCCTTTATTTTATCAACTACTTTGATATACTAGAATTAATTAAAAGTGAGATTTTTTTAAAGTGCATAGAAAAATATTAACATTTTAAATTTGCAGACACTAAACATTTTCTCTAAGAGCTGTGAGCTGCTCCTTACTTGCTTTGCTAGTAAAGTTTTGCAGATCTGTTGGAAATCTTTATTTTAATAACTTTGTTACCAAATCTGGAAACAGTTGCAGATAATCTGGCAGAGGTGAAGTTACAAGCGACTTGATGGCTGAATCACCCATGTGTCAACTTGGATGGTAGATTCCAAAAAAAAAAAAAAAAAAAAAAAATATTATTTGTTTGCTTTTATTTTTTTGACACAATGTAGCAAAAAACATTCTAAAATTAATTTCTAAAAATTCTTGACACTTTTGAAAAAAGTTTCAAAAATGTCAAGAATCTTTCTGGGTACTATATGGGATCCTAGGTGACTGATTTAGGAGGTGTCAAACTGGCCCCGTCTTTAATGCAGCTCTGTTGTGTGAGTGAATAAAAGAGGTGAGTGCTTGAGTACCGAGTAGTACCTCAATAATAACTCTTCAAGCAATTCTTGATTAGAAAAATAGGTATTCTCACTGGATCACTAATCATTGATTATTATTTCAAAAGTTTCAATTAAGCCTTGTTAAATCTATCAATTTTAATAAACTTTCTGCTGTTACAACTCTTTAAAGTAATTCTGTTGATTAAGACTTCTTCCTTCCATCACTGTGAATTCTGATTATCCATATTTGCTTTAGGTATTTGGTTTTATTCAAGATTTATTTACTGTGTTTATTGTTTACTGTATTTGCTCAAGATAGCCCTAATTTAAAAAAATTTCTTCCATGAAATGGAATGAGGTAAAATTTTGGATCTTGTACAGGTCCAAAATATTTCCACCTGTAAAATTAAGTGAAATTACATCTCATATTGTGCCAGGTAATATAAGTGTAGAATATTTGGATTCTATTATTATCTTTGATTTTGTATCTAATTAGATCCATAGTATTTTCTTCTCACATTTCTCTTAATAAAGATGTTGATATATCTTTTTTGTAAAATAATGATGTTAATGTGTTTTTTGCATAGATTAAAGCTTTTTTCCTAATATTTTGATTTCTATAAAGAAAAACATTGTTTTGTACATACATAGTAAAAACAACATAATAGAATTTATTTTAAAAAGCTTCAATAATAGTAGTGTGTTAATATAAAGTTTTTGCTTTATAAGAGAAGGAAAAGTCAGCAACTATTATGAATCTTTTTCAAGACTGATGGGTTTTTAATAGTGATTTTAAGCTGCACTGCAAAAACAAGTTTACTGGACAAAGTTTCACAGAAGGGAATTCAAAGGTGTTATTCAATAGTACATGGGATTATATCCTTCACCAGTGATGTGAACATTTCCCTATTGTTGCTTCAGTTTCATGTGTGAAACAGTAAAAGCTTAGTATATCAAAGCTGGCCTGGAGAAGAATCACTTTGTTTTACTCAAGCAAATCATCCTGAGTTTCAAAATTCTTGCATTTGCATATTTTGCCTCTGATCTCCTTTGTGCACGAAATGAACGATGCTGTGTGGATAGCTTGTATCATTGCGAAAATTAAGAGAAGAGAAACTGAATCAGCTTGCCCTAAATAAACGGTAAGGTCCAAGAAAATGTGCTATGATATATGCCATATGTTGCAAATATAGTTTAAACACCTAGATTGTTCTTCCAGTAGAGGAGACATACTAACTGCTAAGTCAGATAGTAAAGAGTTTCCCCAAAGAGGAAAAAAAAAGGCTAACACTTGCATTTAAAATATATTGATATGAATACATGAAAATATTAAAAAAAATCTTTATTAAGGAAGAGAACTTTATCAGAAGGGAAAATGTTTTTCTTACCAGGGCTTTTGTTCATTTTTTGATTTGAAAAGCCACAATTTGATGACTCATTGTGAATGGCCTAGCTAGCCTAACTGCAGATAAGTTACAGAAGCTGCTGTTAATGACCTTTCACTGCTAACCAGAGTATAGGTTCTATTTCTTGTCATAGTCAATATTTGCTTGTCACAAGCAATAATCTGTAATGGTGTATCCATTGATGCCTTGCTATTGAAAAACACCAACTTTGAGAGAAGCTGAACAAGGAAGTGCAGACTTTCTGTGTTTTATTTGAAATTCAGGAACCTTGGTGATATGTGAAAGATTCTAGATTCAGTCAGAGCATGTAAATTGAATTTCATGACAGAAGTTTATTTTTGTTAGAAAGACACATTTTTTTCTGCCAGGGATCTTTCCGAGCCAGCTTCTCTCAAGGTTGACCTTAGGCTTAAATAACATCACTGACGAAATAAGGGCCTGTTTATGAAGCTTAACTTGCTAATTAGAGTGGTAATATGACCTTTCTTACCTTTGCCAATATGAAGACCATTTAGAATCATAAATCACAGCATTCTAAAGGGTGAAATGTGTTCACTACAATGTAAAAAATGGAGGGGGAGGAGAAATCTACAAGGAAAGAAAGGATGAAGAAGACTTATATTCTGCTACAGATAGTCCATGACATTCGTAGAATATTTCTAGTGCTATTTAGAAAATTAATCACATTATTACATAGTTCTGTCATATGTTCATGCAATTTAACTGTATCCTGACTACTTTACTACTTCTATCACTTCTTTCACGTCTGCGTCTCTTTGCTTTTCTAAAACAAACTAGACAGAGAGCCGATGATAGCATGGGAGTTGATGGAATATTATCCTGACTTCCAGGCAACATCAGTTAATAACATCCAGTCTCTATTTCTGTGCATCCCTTAAATCTCTACAGCACTACTGCTGTCGGGAAGCATCCTATCAACTAGCTGTGTAATGCAGCTAGCTATTCAGAACACCAGAACCAGACACTAGCTTCTGTGTACTCTGTTTTCTCTTTCTGTCATTTCTTAAGCCAGATGTTTTCACAGCAACATTAACAACTGCTTGCAGTTGTTACAAGAGAAGTCACAGAGCTATTCCTCTGAAAAACAGCTGCAGAAGACACAGGCAAAGACACGGTTATTATTTTCTGGAAACTAGGAATAGGACATTATGTAGAAGTTCTTCATAGAAAGAGTGTTAAGGGAATGGGCTGCTCAGGAAGGTGGTGGAGTCACCATCCCTGGAGGTGTTTAAGGAAAGACTGGATGTGGCACTTGGTGCCATGATTTACTTGACAAGGTGGTGTTTGGTCACAGGTTGGACTCGATCTTATCTAGTCAATTTTGTAATACTGTATAAACACAGTAAAATGGTGAGCTTTTAGCAGTATTGACTTATCTCCCATCTGACCATGTCACCATGCAAGTGCAGTTTTCTTTGATTGAGATGGCATCCCAAAAATAACTTATACCTCGTCTTGTTCAAGCAGAGATTTACATAGTCAGGATTCTTGGTACACGTGACCATTTTGGGGTTTTTTAAGGTTGGTGGTTTGATTATAGGATAATTGCACATTGATTTGTAGGCAATTGGGGTGCAAGGCGAAGAGTTACAATATTTGCAGAAATGCTGTCATAGACGATATTGGGCAATGTGCTTCTGTCCTAAAATAGAGATCTGAAGCAATGGTGACACCTGCTTCTTCCCAAGTATTTCTTCTCCTGTTACAGTATTCTGCATGCATATTCACTCTGGTTACTTTCTGCCTAGTACATACATTGTTTGCACGGCTCTTGTGACTGTTAGCTGTGCTTGAATCATTGGCTGCAGGTCTTGTCTTCAGCTATTTGCAAGTTAGTGTCATGTTCATAAGTAGAACTTGATAAAATGTTATAGTTATGTGTACGAGTCAGTCGTTGGTAGTTGTATGTAGTGAGAGTGTACTGTTGCTAAATAGTAATTGGAAGGTAAATGTTCTAAATGTGAGAGCCTGTTGATGCAGAAAGGGAGACCTACTGCATCTGTGGTTCAATTAAAGAACCCAGTTGGATATTTAATTTCTATGCCTTTTATATTAACTCACCAATAAAGAAGTAGAACAACCACTCCTTATGTTATAATGAGAAGTAGTAATTTCAGTCCAGTTATCTAATGATGGCCAAATTTGAAAAAAATTATCTTAAACCATCTCAAGTGACCCATGATTAAAACCTATGTTTTTGCCTAATTAATGTGCTGTGAAAGACTCCTTTAATGTTTGCAACTGTCATTCAAACTGTGATGTTAATCTAAGGAAGAAAAATAGTACCTGTGATATAACACAAATGTATAGACCATGTGGGCAATAAACTCTTTGTTTTGCTTTTAAATTTTTTTAAATATTTGACTAGTTTTGATTTTTATTCTGGTGCACCCAGATAAAAGTTAGGTTCTACTTGTGTACAGATGCAGGAAAACAGTGCATTCTCTGACACAAAGTGGATGTGTGGATGGATAGGCTGCAGATGAGTGCACAAGAAATGGTCAGTATGAACAGGAGTCATCACACATTTTAAATATTACACTGCAAAATGAAATGTTAAATAAAATTTAAATGAACTAGGTGAAACCACCAGGGCAAACAAACAAACACTCAAATAAATCGGAAAATGCTAGTGGGTTACCTCTGCAGGGAATTTCCATCTGTGGAAGATGGAAAATGATTCCCCAACCAAAATCTATAACCAACCCCTAACCTGAATGTTTTGTAGATGGGCATTTGTGATTAGAACCATAAACTTAAGAGAAATGGAATTTGCTTGATTGAAGGGATGGCATTTAAAGTAAGTGTTGTAAAATGTGAAATGTCTGCTTATGAAAGAATGTTCTTTGATGTTTGATCTCAGCATTAGGCCTTCAAGCCTAATCAACAAGAAGGGAGATTTAGTCCATGAAACAGAGAGCAGCTAACAAGCAAGCTCCAAGTGATGTCCATGAGTTAGAAACACAAATTACTTGTTGGTAGAATTGCCTCGTTAAGGTACAGAGCTGGACATGCTTCAGCAATCTCAGACCTAAGGGGAGGCTAACAAGGCTTGGGAAGCAGGATGCCCTCTGAAAGTGGACACAAAGAATGCAGAATTTATAGACCACCTGGCAAAGCTCCCAAGATAAGGAAGAAACCAATAAGCCCAACTCAGCAACTGTGCTGAAATTGGCTCCAGCTAAAAGGTAATTATCTAAAAGGTAATTCCAGCAGGGGAGATTGTGACCACAGGAACAAGAAACCCACCAACTCAAAAGAAGAGAAAACCTGAGCATGTGGAGTAATCAGGGTGGGAAATGAGAGAATCATTAATGAACAGAAGATAGAATACTAATATATAAGAGAGCTATGCAACTTGTAGCCAATGAATGTTAATTCCTTAGCGAAAATGTATGAATAGTAAACATTTTTGATAGTTGCTGTGCTTGGTTTGTGGAATACCATTAGACACCCAGGCTTCCGCAGCTCTGAAATAGATAATCGATGTCTCTCTCAACTGTGCAAACATTGGCTTGTTGCACATCAGAAAATGAATCTGATTTTTGCAGACAACAGAAGAATGAGTTGTAAAAGATACAATTATTTAATGAGGTAAGAAGGAAAAAACTAAGGTAAAATTATCCCACAGAGATGGATTTTTTTCTTTGACAAGAAGGTTAGCAATATCATAGTGAGAAAAAAAAGGAAGTATGGGGATAATGTTGACTAGGGAGACAAAGGATTTTTATGTTCAGTCACCGTGAGTACATATCAGTAGTGAAAATTATCAGAAAGAGTGGCACACAAGTTCATGTCCATTTCCCCTTTAACTCTACCTGAGGGTGTGAAAAACAGAGTGAGAACAACTGTCCTTTTGTCTCTTGTTTGACATCATAAGAAATACCAAGGAATTATAAGAAATTGCAGGCTTTTAATTAATTTTGATATGCATTACTTGTCAAAATTGTGGGTCTTACCAGGAGTTTTCTTGCTCTTAATGGAAAATTACAAATAGTTAGGTATTTTTTTTCTTCAGCTTCAAAGTGGAATCTACATTCAATAATAAGCAAGACTGCATTTTCTTAAATATGTAATGAATGCAATAAACAATAAAGATAATTTGCTCATAATGCTGAAATTTCTCTGTCATTACTCCGCAAAGACCATCTTCAAGGTTCTTCTCCAGACTTGTTAAGACACTGAGACTTTCCAGTCTTTTTGTTCACCTAATTTTTACCACATAGCATCCATCTGAATTATCTTTTCTCAGGTTAGTCTTGCATTTGCTTTCAGTTAATGTGTAAACATTTATTTATGCATCACAAGAACAGAGGACTGGGAAGAACTTTCTGAGTTATTGAATCCATTTTGAACTGAAATTCCATTTTAGAGCTAATTATAGCTTTTCTCCTGCTGCCTTTATCAAGGTACCAATCCACTTATTTAGTAATATTCCTTCCATTTTTCAGCTTAAATATATTTATGTATTTATAGATTTTTTTTTTCATGTGTCTGAACGATAATTTATCAATATATTTATAAAGAAAAATTCTATTCCATCTCTAGTTTGTCTTTTCTGGAATAAGTAAACTGAGTTTGCTTAGCTTACTTTCATGTGACTGGATGTTTGGTTTCCTTAAAATTTTGTTGTTCATTTTTTATACTCCTGCTGTCTCATTGTCCTTTAAACATTGGTGACAAACACTTCTTGGACAGTGACATAGTAAATTCTTCTTATTTGGCCAGGGCTTGCTCACCTTTCATAGCAAGGCCATATATTAAAGAATATAAATTCAACCTAGACACCAACCTAAAGAAAGAAGACAGGCTATGCATCTAAACCTCTTCTGAAGGCTGTAAAATCTCTGACTATGTTAGTAAATGAAATAGCCACAGATAATTCTCTAGCCTTGAGACAAATGGGAGGCATACAGCCTACATGCATACAGTTTAAAAAATTCCCCAGGGTATTAGCTGTGCTACCTATTGGAAACAGTCCTGACCTGCCAAGGTATTTCTGACAAGATTCTGGTAGGTACAGGGCAGTGTATTTCCTAGATTCCTGCTGAGTGTTGTCTCCTGTCAGTGCAATGTCTCTGTACTGTCTAAGAGAAACTAGAGAAATGTCAGGTGCTCAGGTAGTCACGAGCCTTTATTTGCACTGGCATCAGTCAGAGAGGACTGTAATACTGCTTTTCATACGCTTAAAAGTGCTTTTTTTTCTCCAATATCACATTTTAGTTTTGAAGGAAATTTAATTTTAATTCAGAAAGAAATAGTTCCAGAAATGTGCTTTTTTCTTATAGCACCATAGGAAAGAACCATAGAATCATCAAGGTTGGAAAAGACCCTTAATATTGAGTCTAGATGTTAAGCTAGAAAAGCTATGTTCATCACTAAACCATGTTCCACCTATGAAACTTTTAAATTCATCCAGGTACGGTGTCAACCACTTCCATGGGCAGCATTTTTCAATGCTTGACAAGCATTTCAGTGAAGAAATGTTTCCTAATATCCAATCTAAACCTGCATTGGTGCATCTTGAGGCCGCTTCCTCTTGTCCTATTGCTTGTTGCTTGGGAGAAGAGACTGATTCCCACCCCAGCCTCCTTTGAAGGAGCTGCAGAGGGTAATAAACTCTCCCGTGAAACTCCTTTTCTCCAGGCTAAACAATCCCAGCTTCCTCATCCACACCTCTAGTCCTTTCACCACCTTTTTGCTCTTCTCTGGACATGCTCCAGCACCTCAGTGCTTTCTTTTAGTGAGAGGCTCAAAAGTGAGCACAGTATTCAAGGTGCAGCCTCACCAGTGCCAAGTACAGGGGATGATCCTGCCGGCCACACTATTTCTGACACAAGTCAGGATGCCATTGACTGTCTTGGCTCTCTGAGCACACTGTCGGATCATGTTCAGACAGCTGCTGACCAACTCCCCCAGGTCCTTTTCCAAAGGCAGCTTTCCAGCCACTCTTCTCCAAGCAGTTTGTTAACAGATTATGTGTTACCACTAAACCACTTAGTTCTTCTGACAGTATTTACTCACCCAGCTTAATATTTTGTAAGGCACAGGACTTTATCAGAAGCATGCCCTCTGAGACAGAATCGGCCAGAGAAAGAGTCCTTAATGCTGAGTCAGAAGGAAAAATTTAGGAATAGCACTGTAGTTATCTATAAGCCAAAATTCTCTAAACCAGGCTTACAGTCATAGCTGGATTTCTGTTTACTGACAGAATTATCCTTGGGGAGTAGGAATGGCATTCCTGGTCATTGAATTTATGAAGAATGAAGTGTGATAGCCTTAATGTTAATTGACTGTGCTCAGGAAGCCCACGGTAAAAACTTGTATCCAAGCTAGAACAAGCTATCAGTGTGCAGTAGAGTAGAACTAGAGCTAACTGCTATTCTTCAACAGATAATCGAATAGTTTATTTTAAAAATTCCTTAAAATCGTGACTATGTCCTTATTAACATGGCTTTAGAGCTGGAAAGTCTTCTTTTCTTGGAGTATGCATTAATTAGAGACAAAACGCAAACACATTCACAAAAGTCGGTGTCGTGCCCAGGTACTGAGAGGCAATTTTTATAGCAGTAATCTCCTCAGACATGGGATGCCTTTTACATAATCAAATTCAAGAATAGAAATGCAGTTCCTACAAAGAAGGGGAAAGATTGAGATGTGCCTTTTTTGTATTTGTTATTGTTTGGTTGTTGGAGTATTTTTACATTCACTGTTAAACCAAGTTCCTCAGTTCATTTGCAACAATTGTTGGTAATAAGAAAGTGCATTAATATGGTGAAGTCTTCCATTGCCCAAGAAACTTACCTGCAGTTCTCAGTCAAAGATTTCTAAATTAAAAAGGCTAGAGTTGAAATAGTCAGTAAAAGACTATAAAAATCCCTCCCCTGAGCTTCCACTTGCAGGTAGAATTTAAGTGACCTAATTAAGTCTGAAAGTGATGCAGTGTCATTTATTTGTCTGCCTGTGTGCTTCCAACAAATGTTTCTAAATGCTGTATTTTTTTTCTGTGGGAGTCTTAGCTCCATGGTAACCATATCCAGTTTAACTCTTTAGGAATCTTGTCACTGTAGACAAATCTTATTTAATGTAAAATTTACTTCAATCTCCTTTTAACTGTCTTCCTTTCCTTCCCAATTTCCCCCAAGCAAGTTTTTGCTAAGTGTGGGTGCAACTGATCCTCTGGTGTAGGATGACATCACTTCAGAATAATTCTTCATGTTTTCCTCATGAACAAGAAGAGAAATACAGGGTTAGGACAAAGTAATACTAAGATGATGAGTCAGACTGTAGTCTCACAGCATTCAGGAACAGTACCATTGCCAAGTTTGAAGTTCAGGACGTGGGAAACAAAGTATTATGAGTACGGAAATATTCATGCATGAATTGATGATGAAATAATTGGGACCTTCAGTGCAGAAACAGTGCTGTGACAGGAGTGCCCATTCTCTTTCTTAGCATAAGATAAATTTTGAAGGGAAAAGATGACAAATTCTTATGATTCATATGGAAGTAAGTCTCACATTCAGAAAGAATAAATTACACTAGAGAATATAGGTTTTCTAATAGGAAATGCACAAGGGTTTTTCAAGGAGTTGTGCATTCCACCCTAGTAGACGAGATACAAAGTAACCACTGTGCATTTGAAGACTATGAGGAAGATTCCAGTACGGTTTTAAGATAACTGACTTAGATTTGCATGGCAATTTGTGGAGTGTACAGGGAGGGGGGAGGTTGTTTGTAAATACTTACCACCTTCCTCAAAGTAATGGTGTTCATTTCAAACCACAGGGACATATCAGAAGCTATACCATTGATTTGACTGCTTCTGAAATAATTTGACCCAAAAGCTATGATATATATTTTTGTGGATTTCAGTTATTTGCAGTCAGCTGCCTGTGTATAACCAGGGAGAGAAAGTCTTGTCTCATGCTGAAGTCTTATGCCTGGTGCATATTGAATGTAGATTTTATTGTTTTTCTTTCTATACATATCTGTTCTCCCTTAAGCAGAAATCAAGTGTTGGCAGTCTAACAGGACATTAAATTAATCTCATATTAGTTCTGGTTACTCTTCCATTTGATTTTCACTGTATTCTTACTTAGTCATTATACTGAAGCCATACTGAAATCCTGGCAATCTGCCTGAGACCTTCACATCCTTCTGTGTGAAATAAACTGTATGCTGCTATTTTGATAGGAGTCACAATAGACGGTATATTTTTTGGTTCTATTTGTTTTCAGAATTAATTTTTTCTTTTTAGTCAAATACATAGATACAAAATACTGGCACAGCTTGAGAACTGTACACATTTTATTATAGCTGAAATTATTTTGTTGTTTGCCTACATCACCAGTCTTTAGTAGTTCTCTGGATACCACATCTTTAAAATATGTCCCACTTTTGTTTACCTGGGTCTTACTAAACACATTAAAATTATTTATTTGAATTATTGATTGTCTTTGCCTCATGTTGCTTAGAAAATATTCAGAGAGTATGAGTTGCCCTCCTAAGGTAGGAAAACATAGGATTCAATGCCCCCTAGAACTATGGCATCAACCACTTGCTAGTGCAGTGAAATTGATTACAAGTCCTACCAGACAAGCTGCACAAACTGATGGGCACAATAGGAGTCTCCACTCTCTTCTGTTTGTCAGAAATAGCACATTTGAGGCAAGTTGTTGTTGCATTATTTGGACCAGGGATAGATACACATGTACTTAACACTTGAAATGTAAATACAATGTATGTTATACTCTCTGTGGCCTTCACTGACCAAAAAAGTGCAGGTTAATTTCACAGAATCAAGCCATGCTTCTGGTTTTTTCAGGATCATGCTTTGTTAAATTAAATAAAATATCTTTGTGCTAAATATTCAAAGTACACTTTCCCTTCTGAAATGATGATATCCATATTTGAATTTGATATTTTAATTTCCTTTATATATTTAGTATAATCTTTCTCTAAGCACATCTCATTGGCTAAAAATGAACATAATCAGAAATTGCTTCTCTGCCATTGTGATTAATCTTTATCCAGGCTTTTAACAGTGAGAGAAATTAATGTCTTAATGTGTGTGAAAACAGGTAACTTCTGCTCTTCAGTGAGACAAAATATCTTTTGTAAGTATTTTCAGGCATACAGGGTCCTCCCTGGACCAGCAGCTTTGTTACCTCCTTTTTTTTTGTGGTACTAACAAGTTGACTTCTTCTTTGTATAGTCAATTTTTTTATGTATTACTAGAATTAATGATAATTGGAACATGTGATTTATTACAGTATCTTTCAAGTTTGCTGAGCAAAGAATTTTATTTAAAAATGAGGTTATTAGAAGTTTAAGGAAGAGGAGGGGAGAAAAGTAGAATATGAAGTCTTCTGAGCATTAATTTTGCAATTGCCTTTAAAAAACATTTTTAAATGCATAAGTCCGATAGTTTTGATTTTTTTTTTAAATAATCGAAACACAGAGTTTATATTCAATTTAGCTACATTTCTATTTCTCCTATCTCAGATAGCACATAGTCCACAATAGATTTGCAAATCATATCACTTCCTGTCTCCAATTCAGCGACTTCCTAATTTAGAACAGAAAATATCAGTTCACTTATCCATATGTATTTTGTCAGCTGTTTTTTTTTTTTTGTTGGCAGTGATGATGGTGTTTGGATTTTGTTTTTATTTGTAATTACATCAAAGAGTTATAATCTCAGAACAACATTTGATTATGTTTGATGTGCTTGAATCTCAGACTACAGACGGTCTTAATTCAAAAATTCAGTCTTTCACGTCTGGTAAATACCTCTTGTGACATTAATCATACTTTATATGATAAAATTTAATATAATGCAAATACCATAATTATCTTCTTTAATAAATTCACTGTCTTGAATAGTTATTATCAGTTTATTTATTTGTCTGTGTTTTTTCAAAATTGTGAAATCCATTCAATTCAAAATGTGAAATCCAAGAGGGGATTGGCATCTGAAATATATTACCTGGAAAATAGGAAACAGAAAAGAGAACATTAGTATGCTTGACCAATTCTAATAGAGAAAAGAGATTTAGTAATAAAAAACATTGACTAAAGTAATATACTTACTCAGACAAAAGCACTGGCACTAAAATATGAGATTAGCACTTAAACTGTGGAGACAAAGTTATGTACATTTGATACAAAAAGCAGAAAAGTGCCAATCAAACCGCTGAATTTGTGCTCTTAGGCAAATGAAAAATCTAAGTAAAATGTATTGTGTTATCTCTGCAAGGGAGACAAAGAGAAATAGGAACTTGTAAAAACAAGAGGCAGGAATGTCTTCAAATGCAAAGCAGTACAGACCTCTACTATTTCCAAGTTGTTTCATCATATTGAGAACAGCCAGTTCAGTTCTATGGTGCTAAGGTTGAAAGGTTTAATAAAAACTCTTAGGGGAAGCACTTATTTCAGGAGATGGGATTTATTTTAAGTTCTCAGTATATGTTATCCAGTGCAGAGTGAAATCTATATTGGGACAAAGTGTTGTATACTTTTATTTTTAAATGAAGATTAAAAAGAAGGCTATCCCATGAAGGCTGCTGAAGTCCTGCTGAAGGTTTGTAGAATATAAGTTTTTTCCCAGATGTGAGGTTTAGGATAGGCTTATGTGAACAAATTAGCTGTGAATGTTTATCTTAAAAATCATATCATATTCACACATGTAGAATAATACTTCTACAATGTAGATTGTACTTTTACTAATGGTAGTAGCGTCCCTGAAGAATGGATTACTTAAAATATAGTAAGGTATTTTAAGTACCTTCAGGCTTAGAAACCTAAATGCCAACTTTTCATTATGTCCTAAATGATTTCCAGTTAAAGCAATACGTTTAAAAATAAGAGCTATTTTAGAAATTTGAGTCAGTTATTTCTATAAATGATATATAATCACCATGAGATTATAGTTCTAGCTGTAGCAGATGACTCTGTAGTTACTAAAATATTTTGTCTTTTGTCATTGAAGAATGTTATTCCTTTAATATAAAATTAGTTTTGTTTGGAGTTATTAAATAATTCCCCAAATATTAAATTTTCTCTTACAACATCTCTGGCATGCTCCAGAACCATCAAGGACATTTTTATACTTGATTTCAAACCAGTGACAAAACAGTCATGTGAAAAGAAATTTGATGTCCCAAAGACTGAGAGACAGGATTGGGAAGTTAGGGAGTCTCTGTTAGTAAGTTATATCAGGCTTGCATTGCAAGCTTAGTTTGTATTTTTCCAACATTCAGATTTATATTTGACATATAAATCCATATCCAACCTTCCTAGAACTGAGAGAAATATTTATTGCCTGGGTGACTATGTAAACATTTTTGAATTTTTCTTTATGTAAAACACAGCTTCTCTAATTCACTCAGTAAGAGCTGCAAAGCTTTGGGAATGATTTCATGATAGCACTTATTTTCTGAAGAAAAAAAAAAAAATCTGTTTTACCATATAGCTTATTATGTAATTTGGAGCTTCATGCACGAAATTACTGCTTTCTCAGCTTTGTTTTGATTTCTCATATAAAAACTGTAGCTAATAAAATTATTTTTCTATTAAAATAATGTAGCAGTGTATTGGCTAGTGGATATACAAGGTATTCTTGCAGTATAATCAGCAATGCTTAGAGGTTTTTTGCGTATATATATATATATATATATATATATATATATGTATATATATATATATACTGCACAAGGTTCCACTACAGGCAGGGAAAGGCTCAGTTTTGCATCATGTGATAATCATCAAGCCTGTGATTGGTTTCACTATGAGTCAGCAAACCCTGTCCTTCGTCATATGATGAAGGTATTTGATGTCGTGTCATCACACACCATAGTGTCTCACAGTGTCTCAACCCAGTTGTCGAGAAAATATTAAAAACTAGGAAGTTATAATATAACAGCCTCTTAAATGTATTCCAAATTACTTTTGGTATCCACAGATTAACTCTAGGTTTTTTTGAGAACTGGATTTATAATTTATTTTATTTATTGTTTGTTATTATGCCAGTGCAGGCTATTTGTACACTTGTATATAATCTAAAGTGTATTATAATACTATGTATAGCAAACTCCCTCAATTATTATTTAAATTAATTTTTAAATAAGCCTATTCATAAAAAGCAGGAAACACTAACACCTTATCAGACATTTAGAGAATTGCAGAATATTCTGATTAGAAGGGACCCACAAGGATCACCAAAATCCAACTCCTGGCTCTGCACAGGACACTCCAAGAATCACACCATGTGCCTGAGAATGTTGATGAAACACTTCTTGAGCTCTGTCAGGCTGGTGCTGTGACCACTTCCCTGTTCCAGTGCCCAAACACCCTCTGGGTGAAGAATCTTTCCCTAATCTCCAACCTACCCCTCCCCTGACACAGCTTCAGGCCACTCCCTTGGCTCCTGTCACTGGTCACCAGGGGGGAGGGATCGGTGCCTGCCCCTCTGCTTCCCCTCATGAATAAGCTGTAACTGCAATGAGGTGTCCCCTCAGTCTCCTCCAGGCTGAACAGACCAAGTGACCTCAGCCATTCCCCATACCATTTCCCCTCCAGACCTTTCACAATCTTCGTAGCCCTCCCTTGGATGCTCTCTAGCACTTTATATCTTTGTTGTACTGTGGCTCTCAGAAGTGCCCCCAGCACTGGAGGTGAGGCTGCCCCAGCTCAGAGCAGAGCAGGACAATCCCCTCCCTTGCCCAGCTGGCCATGCTGTGCCTGATGAACCCCAGGACACACTTGGCCCTCCTGGCTGCCAGGGCACTGCTGAATCATGTTCAGCTTGCCATGGACCAGAACCACCAGGTCCCTTTCTGTAGCAGACTCTCCAAGCTCTCATTCCCCACTCCACACACATAACCAGGGTTGCCCTGCTCCAGCTCAGAATCCAGCACTTGCCCTTGTTAAGCTTCATACACTTGCCTATTGCTCAGCCCTGTATGTAAGACTTACTCTTCACTCTCCAAAGGGATTTGAGGAAAAAAGTAAATTATATTTTGGGGTTTTAATTCAGATTATTCAATAAGTTGATTTTATGCTTTTGAGGCAGAATTTTGATGCTACCCTTATAACAGTTTTCTTTCATATATCAGTAGTTATTTTGGTTAGTGAAGTACTACACATGGTACTCTGGAAGAATTTTATACTCAGTGGACAAGATATTAGGAAGGGATAGTACTTCTGTAATTAATGGGCAGTGTCTCACAAATAGTTAGAAGCTTTCTCTTTCTCAAGCTTAAGATTTCACATATTAAGGAAATAAAGCAACCTATGTGTCTTCTTGTATAGGTGCTGTGAGTGCTTATTTTTTCTGAAGTACTTCTTCGACTCAATTATTTGTGTGCTGGAAATGCATGGAGTGAAACAGCTTGGTGATACAAACCCTTCAAATTTAATTGAACCTGTGGCTTCTGCTATATATTTACTGAAATAACTGCTTACGAATTTTTTTTTTCTCATTCTTCTTTGCTGCCTGTCAGGTTCTATTACCTGATTTTCTGCTTCTATTTTATTTCTGATAAATGGAAATGGAATTTCATTTTTCTTCAATTCTCTTTAGATGAGAAAAAAAACAGAATCACAGAATTGAGGCACAATCCTCAGTCTGAAGGTCTTGGTAAAGAAGGAGAGAGACAGTAGAAATTTCCAGTGTGGCAAATGACTTGATGAAGGAGATAGATATGTAGCTTTTGAGATTAAAAATAAAAGGTTCTGCTCTTTTGCAAATACATCATACTTACCCATTTATGTTTCCCATGCAAAATAAGAGGTAAAAGAGATGAGAGAGGATGAAACAAAAACCCTGCTAAGCATTAAGAGGCTATATAATAAGGTAGAAAATGGCAGAGTGGCAGAGAAGTAGAGAAAACTGCAATATTTTGTGCCTTTTGACATTTGGGCTGGAGAAGGAGGCAGAGCAGAGGTGGTAAAAGTCACCATTCCTGGTGATCTTTGTCACTGGTGACCATGACACAGGCTGTTTTGGCTGGATATGTTTGTATGCCATGGAGGTCTTCTGTTGGTGTCTGCCTCTTAAACAGATGCTCTCAGACTCCTGTAGACAAGCTGATATCAGCCTGTGGGAGACAAGTCTCTAACCTGCTACATTTCTACATTTTCCTGATGCTGACAGCCCGTGATCAAACAATTAAACAATTTAACATATGTGAAGTGAGTTCTGAACAGAATATATGTGAGGGCATACCTTGAAGAACAGACTTAATGTAGGGGTAAAGGGGTATTTGTCTTACATTTTGATTACAAGTACAGAACAGATTAATTGAATTGATGGAGCCCTGTTAGCACCTACCTGGTACAGGACATAGTTATTTTTTTTAGTAGAGACTCAGTTTAGTGATAGACCAGCATTTTGTCATGCTTTACAAAAGTGTTTATAGCTCTATTGCATATTAAATCTTGCACTTTTTTTTCATATGCTGCACTGGGCCTGGCTGGGATATTTGATAACTATCAAACCACAAAACTGACACTGTTTTAAAGTTTAGATTGGCTTCTTTCCTTGTATTCTTTTTAAAAATTTGTTTACAGTATTTTTTTTTTTTTTTAGCTGGGTATGAAATTTTCATGCAAGATGTGTCTGCATTAAGAAAAGCAGTTTACATCTTAAAAATAGCATCTGGGCATTTGGAATGCCCATACATATCAGCAGTAGCCAGAACTCTCCTTCAACTGAAATAGACACATTGGTTGTGGGAGGGAGAAGGCAGAATACACAAATAGAGAGAAATGATTATAAGATTGATGTGCTAAATGAAGAGTGAAGAAAATCAATATATGACAAAGACTGTGGTGAGAAATGATGCAAGGAATAGACACGAGAGATGTGCAAAATTGAAAAAGAGGAACTGAGCTGGGCTACATAGGTTTCAGCTTTTTGGAAGTGTTCTTTTAGGACCTTCCTCTCTCAATACAACTATGAGAAATACATTTTATTCACTAAGATTTTGCTGATTCTGTGTAGGAATTCTGTCAGGTGTGTTCTAGTGAATCTTCAGAGACACCTTTTGCATTCCCATTAAAATAAAGGCCAGTAAAAAATAATTTGTATAGGCTTAAAGTTGATATTATGTGAATTTTGCAACTAGTGATGCAATCTTTTGAAAGAGATAAAAATGACTGAAGTTAGCAGTGATGCAGAAAACTTCATCTAGAAATAGAAGGATCCTTCGGGAGTGTTATTGTTCACGTAAGTACATTTTCCTTTAGTGGATATGGGTCGAAATACCACAAGAAAATGGTTATGTAGGAGCTTCAGATGTCTTTGAGCCCTGTACTAATTAATACAGATTAGATACAGAAGATACAGAAGCAAGACTGTACAACTGAGGCTTTTGCTATCTTTGGGTGTAGTAGGTTGTAAGTTTCCTATTATTCTAGCCAGTTTTAATTTGAACTAAGATACCTGCTCTGTTAAAGGTGAAGGAGAGAGCGTGAGACATTTGAATGTGGCACAGAGCCCTTTTTAACCCTGATGACAATGTAAAACACTTGATAGTTAACACTATTATTCTCATACCTGCCTTTCTCCAAGTATATAATTCTCCTCACACCTCAGCATGTAACCTTTTAAGAGGCTAAAACAATTGATCTGCAAAGAGGTCTGAAATATTTGTATGTCGAAAAATGTAGCTTGAAATAGCTTTTTCTCTCTTCTTATAATTAAAATAATGTCAGCATGCTCATCTGAACATTTTAAAAAAGGATAATGAGTAGCGCCTTTGCAGTGCAATTGCCTTTTCTGCAGTATAAGAATATGTAATTTGTTTACAGTGTATGTAAAAATAATATGTTATCTGACTGCATTAGTAAATCATAGATGCCCATAAAGTATGATATCTGCCTCAATGTAAAATGTGGTCCTATAGGTAACAATATTTGGAAAGTATTTCATAATGATTGCCAGATAAAGCTTTAAGTCCCCTTTTTTAAGTTCTCATATAGAACTACAGAGAAGTAATCATTAAGGATGATCAGTATCTTCACAATCCTTTTGAACAAAAGTGCAGAAATATGTTTCTAGTATGTTTAATTCATTTAATTGTCAAAAGTATCTGTATTCTGATAAGGGGTTTCATGATTTTAACATTCAGCCTGATATATTTATTATATATTTGTCTGCTGCGCTTATGATTCAATTATTTGGCTCTTATCTCTGTGAAGGAAATGTTATTCCTAGCAATTAACTCAGGCTTATCCTTAGGGCTTTTTCATAACAACCACACTCGAGAGATGTCAAGCTGCTGAAGGTGACTAAAGATACTCTGTAACCTACTTTCAGCTTCATTGGTAGCCTTTTCTCGTTTGAAATGTATCAGCTAATGGCATGAACAGTCAGCATCTAGTAAAAAACTGGAAAGTGAAAGGGCTCTTTGTTACTGTGTGCTCAGCCAAAACACACTCAAGCACTTTATACCTGCCTTGTATACTTTCTTTGGCAGCCTGATGAAAGGTGTGCACCGGAGGGCTAAACTGGCCCAAGCATGCCTGTGATTTTTTGAGTGAGCTTAATTATCTTGGTGTTATCATTTAAAGAGAACGTATCTTTGCATGCTCATTTAGTTGCTAAGCAGTCAAGTAAGGGTGGAAGTTTTTCTGTGCTAGTTGTCCTACTGCTCTCTATTTCTGTCTAAAAATCTTGTCCGAGGAGAAAGAGATGTTCTAAAAGAACTCCAATAGACAGCCAGTTTTTACCACCATGCCTACGAATATACATATAAAATCTGATTAGAATTTGCATGATGACAAATAAGTTCAATTGTATCATTTTATTGTGGCTCTATGAGAGTTTCTTGCAGATGTTGAAAAATATTTTGTAAGGCAGAGTGCTTTATTGACTACAGAGAATGAAGGACAATGTAAGGGTAATGGGGCTTGCTGACATATATTTTCTATCTGATTAATATCACAGTTATAACTTCTGTGATTGTAGACAGAATATACTGTTGCATAATTTTGGAGTGTGCATGTGGTTTGGGTTTTTTGTGGTTTTTGCTTTCTTTTTTAGCATTTTAATACATATTCATTGTTGTGTCACAGTTTTAATTTTGGCTGCCAATGATGAATACTTTGTATTCATGTTAGAATGAAATATCAGTGTTAATCAACTAACATGACATTCTGAATATGGTTCAAGACCAATTCAGAGGCCCCTGGGTCCCAAAATAATTTGAAATAAAATGTTCAACAAATCTCATCCTCAGATTAAGAAGCACTTTACAGATTTCATTATGTGAACAGAACTTTACACAAAACTGTAAGTGTTTTCTGTCCAGAAGATTTTCCACCCATTCTTCAAATAACAGGAGTAGAAAGTATCATGGCTCCCAAAAAGAGTACCAGAATACTTGAATATTCATATCTCTAGTAATTTTCTTTCCCCAGATGAGTTTTGTAGACATGAACATTTTGAAATAATGGATGTCAGGCAGTAATTTCTGTAGCAGAAACTCACAGTGGGAATATAACAGTTTCCCTGTAAGATAGTTTGAAGTGGTGATAGATTTTCTAACTTCGTAATTTCCTTTTTCTTCATATGTCGAGAGAGATGAATCCATCTTAGCATATGTGAAAGCATAAAAAGTGCCTAAGTATTCATGATAAGAAAATCTAATTTAGCTCTTAGTGATAACTGAGATTTCATGGAAGCAGGCAGTATGATCGTGAATTTTGAAAGTTCAGGCACCCAGTAACTTGTAAACTTAAGGAAGACAATTTGTTACTCTGCAAGTGTTTGCATTTGAAACAGGATATCAGAAATAAGAATTTCTTGTTTCCTTGCTTACATCTGTGTGCAGTATTTGCATTGGCAATCAGCTGAACCAGGTGTTTATGGTGGAGCAGCATTAAAAAAACCCACGAGTGTTCTATACATCGTGGGACATATGCCAACCTAACATACTATGAAGCCTTTACCTTTTCCTACTCTATAAAGTGCTCAGCAAGCAGTGCACTTCTTTTTGCTGCTTTAGAAGTTACAAAGTTCAAGCATTTTATAGATTCTTTTCCCCAATAATTTCCTTGCACGAGCAGCACTAAAATCTTTGCTGAATGTTTTTCCTTTTATTCTTAAAACGAGGTCTAAGTGGAGAAGAAAGGATGAAGTGAAGGGGATTGCTGGATAAACAAAACCACAGAAATACAAAGGTAGTAGACACGGGCAGATGGAAACGATGGCAAAGACCAGGGCTCTTCAGCCGCTAATTGATGGCCCTTTAAGAACACACAGGCAGCACTTGGAGAGGACTCACCTGGACTTTGTAACTGATAAGGCAGCAAATATGAGGATTTTTAAAATATTTGAAGGTAATCTGTAAGACTCTGCAAAACTTAGGAAGAGCTGATAGTGGGAGTGGGGAAGAGTAAAGTGACGCTAGGGGATTGACAGGTGGGGCTACAAAAAGGGCTGGTTTTGCATAAACAGTGCCCAGCCAGTGTGCTTGCCTGGCAGCCCTGTGCCTGATCACAGCAGTTTATCCTCCTATTTAATACTATTTTCCATGTGCATGAGTGCTGTAAGGAGTGATGCTAGCAACTGGGGAAACCAGAAGTGAATTTGGAGCCAGCAACTGGAGCAAGTAAGAGCATCTTCATCAGTGGTTCTGGGCTCCATGGATCTTAGAAGGATTGACAGCTACTGAGTGAACTGGGGTGAATGAATTTGAGACAGGAACTGGAATCAGATTTTGGTTGAAGGGACACACATTTTCTGTACCAGCATCCAGAGTGAGCAAGAGTTTCAGCCTCAAGTGCTGTCAAAGGACCATGGGTCATTGGTCCTAGGTGCAAGCTGTAGGGGTCTGGGTGAAATGAAGTGAGGGTCTTAGTGTGAGTAGCTGGAGTGGGAAATACATTTCATCAGCTGCTGGGGGTGACGCTGGAATTTATTTTTTCCCCTAACCTGGAGTGTGAGGGCCATGATTGTATAATTTGCAAAGCAAATTTCAAGCTGACAAGTAAGAGGCCCGAGTATTAGGCAGATGCTGGGGCTGATAATTGAGGGAACTGCAAATTTTTGTGTGCTTCTGAATCTAGAGAGTTTCACTATAAAATTTCAATCCTGGTCCTGAAAATATTTTTTTTTTTCTATTTTAGGGATAATCAAACAGTGGAACAGGTAGTCCAGAAAGGATCAGAAGTCTCTGTCTCAGGACATATTCAAAACCTAATTGGATATGGTTCTGAGCACCTCCTTGATGTTGACTCTGATTTGGGCATAGGGGTGGAACTAGACAGTCTCTAAAGGTCACTTCTAACTCAAGGTAGAAAGGAGTTTTTGCGGTTGGAAAAGACCTCTAAGATCACTGAGTTCAACTGTTAACCTAGTGCCGCACTGTTCAGCACTAAATCATGTCCCAAAATGCCACATTGAATTCAGAGTTGGTGATTCTATCACTTCCCTGGGCAGCATATTCCAGTGCCCAACCACCCTTTCAGTGAAGACTTTCCTAAAATCCAATCTAAACCTCTGTTGCAACTTCAGAGCATTTCCTTTCATCCTGTCCCTTGTTATCTGTGAGAAGATGCTGACACTCACCAGGCTGTAATCTCCTTTCAGGTAGTTGTAGAAAGTGATAAAGTACCTGACGTTCTACCCCCAGGATTATCTCTAGCAAGCCTGGTTTTATCCCTTTCCCCCTTCAAATCTAATTTAAAGCTCTTTCAGTGAGCCCTGCCGAAGTCTATGTGAAGATCTTTTTTCTGCTTTGGGACAGGTGTGCCCCATCTGTTGTCAGCAGGCTTGGTGTTTTGTAAACTGATCTGTGATGCAAAACCACAAAATCCTGATGGTAACGCCAGGCTCAGAGCAGTTATTCATCTGTGTGATTTTCCTACTCCCACCTTCCCTTGCAACTGCCAGAATAGAGAGCACTACTTGTGCTCCAGATCCCTCAATGAGTTATCCCAAGGCAGTGAGGTCCCTCTTGATATTCCTCAGGCTTCTTGGGACTTCATTGCTGCCGACCTGAAAAACCAGTAATGGATAATAATCAGAGGGCTGTACCAGACTGGAGAGTTTCTTGGTTACATGTCTAACCTGGACCCTGAGGAGGCAGCAGACTTCTCTATGGTTTGGGTCTGGTCAGCATATTGATCCCCCTGTTTCTCTCAGAAGGGACTCATGGATGACTTTTATTCCATAACTGAGGCAGTCGTGGTGTGTCAGGTAGACTAATTCACCCTGGAAAATTCTCCAACCTGTGAACTTTAGTCCATGTTGCCGTGTGTCTGACCCTCACTTCCAGAGCCTCATTAATATCGTGTAAGGGCACTTGGGAAGTGAGGTAGGCTGGGAGGGGATTCGCCTCCAGCCTTGGGCAGAGACCTGGCTCCATTCCCATCGTCTCTTAGGTCTCCTCCTGCTGCCTGGTGACAGGACAGTTGTGTATCCTTAGCTTCTTGTGATGTGGCTGGCTGGTGAATATCATTTGATGTGAATTAGTAAAGTGAAAAGTAAGTGATTATTAAACATTTTAATTTTATGAACTTCTCTGCTGAAAACATATCAAGGTTTGGCTCTCTAATTTGCTACTGAACGTGTTGGGTTATTTTTGGTGGAACAGGTGCTACAGAATTCTTAAGTGAACCTTATGAAGTCATTTGCAAGCAAGCAAGCACTGCTAACATCTTATCTGGGACAGGAGCAGTGGGAAATACAGTGATACCGACTTTTCTGTAGAAATCAACTTAATTGCAAAATTAAGTCCACTTTTCTTTGGCACCATCTAACTTATGAAAAAAGCACAAAGCAAACTAATATGTCTTTATTATGCTTTGTAGCATCAATTAGTAGACACTGAGAAATATTTTTCCCAATTTTATAGAAATCATTCTATTTCCAGTAATTGTGCTTGTCCTCAATTATAGATCCAATGTAATAACATCAGCGATTGAACATTTCCCACTCAGCTCACATATTCCCACTCAGTCTTCTGAGGATAGTTACTGATCTGTCACTTTTTTAGGACATTTCTACCGCTTGCAGATTGGCAGGTATCTCCTACTGGAGTACCAGTAAGTGTAAGGCTTAAACCACTATGCAGGGAAAACTGTGATGCAGCTGCTTGTTGGTGGTTTGAATATTTTATTTTGGAGGGTATAGCTGATGGATATGATTCATTATGCTCTTTCAATATCCTGTCCCTGCCAGTTCTTGTCTAAACCTCGAGCATTTCACTTTCTATAGACCAGCGTTTTAAATATGTGTGAATACTTGACATAGAATGGACGGCAGCTGAATGCACTTAAATTTTCACATTTTATTTCTGTGTTAGCTCTTATACTTTATTCAGTCTTTTTTTCTTTTTTTCCCATGTATTTTGTATGAAGGCTGTTAAAGTATCTGCTGTGTTTTTCAAATACCGTTTGAAAGATTTCTGTTGTAATTTTCCCTTCATCTGATGCCTTTTCTCTTTTTAGCTGTAACAGATGTGGATGATTACTGAGTATTACTGAGGTTTTTGTTTAAAAGAATTTCCAAAAATACCAGAAGTCATAATTCTGGATTGTAATGGATAGTTAAGGTCAAATATACATGACAGTAATTTATGGTTTTCAGAACTTTTTGTTAAAATGGGAATGTAGTTCATCTTAGCAGACTTCTTTAAAAAGTTTTACTGACAGAAAAAACCACAAGAAAATAACAGGTGTGTGCATATACATAGTGCAGTATCAGCATAATGAGTAACAGATTAAGAAATGGAAGATACAGCTGGATTTCAAAGGGATTATATACTCATAGTAAACATATTTTAAAGTAATTTGTAAGCACTATAGCTCAACAAAAAATAAAGTTTCTTATTAGTGAAATAATCGTGGCTGATGCTGGATTGTGTATATATATATATATATATATATATATATATATATATATGTATATATACATAGCTCTCCCATTCTTACCAATCTGTGTTTGCCTGGCAGATCATCAGCTACATGTTTACAGCCATGTTTAAGTCTTGTCTATGGAAGGTTTGGGAAGGAAGCCTCAGATTTAATCTAAACTTCTGCTTTCTGGATTAAAATCTCTTTAAGACCCATCAATGGCTTCCCCAAGAAATAAAATAGTTAGAAAAAGACATTTAACGATTCTAGACCCCGTGGTACCTTGCATTTCTGCTTTAGACCTATCTTATCTCATAACTGATCTCATATCATCTTTGAGTCATTGGCAAAAAAATTATTTATATGGCAACATTCCAGCTCTCAAAAATGTCTTTTTTTTCTTTCATCCTAAATCTGGATAAGTAACATGTAAATATTTATTGGCTGCTCACAGGCTTACTCTGGTTCTGAGACCTGTTACAAAGGCCTTGGTCTTGTAAACTCTCTGTATGTGTCGAAATGCTACTGTCTGTGCTTCTGCTGCCTACACTAGACAAGGATAAGACTTAAATTCAAGCCACTATGACATTTTAAAATCTCCTCTGAGAATACTATTTTTTTTTAAAGTGTCTTTAAAGGTTTACTCTATCTTCATGTAGAAAGCAGCTAGCCTACAACTTCATGTAGTGACTGAGCAAATTCTTCTTAGTTTAATTTTTTTAGGATCTTTTCCAATTTGTTTTGAGTTCCTAAAATTTAAGGTAGATAATTTTTTGTCTCACTGTATGTCCCTAATTTTCAAAACTGTACGCCAAGTATCTCTTTTGTCAACAGTTGATATAGACCATCTTTAAAATCCTGAATGGTATTGGGTTCTGTAAAAAAATCCATACCATTTTTGCTTTAAAGTCAGTATTTAAGTTTCCTAGTAAAAACTATTAGTCCAAAAGGGAAATCTTACATCTTTAACAAAGTGTGGTATTAAATAAATATCTGAAATATTTATAGTTGATAGTTCAGAGAGACTAGTCATATACAGAATACATGATTTAAATAATATTCTAAGTTCAGTGCACACCCATTCTCATTTTGAAATAGATATGATCTAAATGTTTGTTGCTGTTGGTATCTTTACTAATCTGGTAGTGGTCATGCACTAAGATTCCAAAAGGCTGACAACTTCTATCTGGATTCCTTCTTGCTGTCAGGTGTCAAGTTTATTAAATTGGTTCATCTGCAATTGAGACAAGACACTGGCTATTCCATTGATATTTATGGGCATCTTTCAAACAATAAAAGTTTCTAAGCTAAACCCTGCAAGTTGAGTTTGTTACGCCAAAATCTCTTTCATTTGTGAACTTCAGTTACCAATTAATTTCAGAAATGAAAAGAAAATTGTTGTAAATTTGTTGTAATGGGTGTCCTACGTTATATCTTCCTGTTGCTATTTGGTTAGCCTGGTTCACTTGCACCAGATGTAAAAGAAATTGGCAAAACCAACAAAATATATGGAACTATGTATATACACAATAATGTACCTTACATTAATTTCTCTCTCCAAAAGGATGCTCCATTAAAATTAACGGTAATTACTTCCTTTCCTAACATAAACACCTTCCTTTCCTAACATATCTAGTGTATTTCTTCATTTGCTTATATAACCTTTGACAGAGGTTATGAATGTGAGAGTTGCAAAGCATGCCAGTGGTGACGCCACATCTCATAGAATCACAGAAATGATTTAGGTCAGAACGGAACTTTGGAGATCATCTAGTCCAGCCCCTGCCCTGGGCAGAGACATTTTTCAGTGGATCAGGTTGCTCAGAGACCTGCTTCAATGATGGGACATCCACAGCTTTTCTGGACAACATGTTCTGGTGTCTTATCACCATCATTCTAAAATAGTTCTTTCTTGAGTCCAACCTGAATCTATACTCCTTTAGTTTAAAACTGTTGTCCCTTATCCTGTCCTTACAAGACCTCGTGAAAAGTCTCTTCATCTTTCTTACAAGCCCCCTTAAGTACTGAAACGCTGCATTAAGCTCTCCCTGAAGCCTTCTCAATGATGAACAACCCCAGCTCTCTCAGCCTTCTTGATGAGACAATTGTTCCCACCCTCTCAGCCTTTCTTGACGAGAGAGCTGCTCCAAAACTCTGACTGCTTCACAGCCCTCCTTGGAATCTGCTCTAACGTGTCTATTCAGTATCACTTCCTTGATCAGAATGGCGTCTATCTTGATGCTTTTAGTCAATCTGCCATTCTGTTAATGTGTGTACTTAATGTCACTTACTTTCTTGTCTCTTTTAATCCTACCCAGCAGCTAAGCCCCACCCAGCTGCTTGCTCACTTCCCCACCACTGGAATCAGGGAGAGAATCAGAAGGGTAAAAGCCAGAAAAACCCTGTATTGAGATAAAGACAGTTTAATAGGGAAATCAGAAGCTGTGCACACAAGCAAAGCAAAACAGGGAATGAATTCAGTGCTTCCCATGGGCAGGCAGGTTTCAGCCATCTCCAGGAAAGCAGGGCCTCATCATCTGTAATGGTGAATGGGAAGACAAACACCATCACTTCAAACGTCCCTTCCTTCTTCCCCCAACTTTATATACTGAGCATGATGTCACACGGTCTGAAATGTCCCTCTGGTCAGCTGGGGTCACCTGCCCTGGCTGTGTCACCTCCCATGCAGCCCCAGCTTCCTCACTAGTGTGGCTGTACGAAAAGCAGAAAAGGTCTTGGCTCTGTGCAAGCCCAGCTCAGCCATAATAAAAGCATCCTTATGTTATTAACTCTCTGTTCAGCACAAATCTGAAATGTAGTCCTGTACTAACCACTGTGAAGAAGATTAACCCTACCCCTCGTGAAACCAGAACAGTTTCTTAAAGAAAGACAGGGCACTGCCTGATAGGAAAATCTGGCAGTCCATGGCTTGGACAGGAACACTCTTTGCAGGGTTAAGAACTGGGTGGATGGCCACAGAGAGTGCTGGTGAACTGTGCTGCATCCAGCTGGAGATCAGGCATCAGAGGTGTCCCCCAGGGGTCTGTGCTGGGGCCAGTCCTGTTCAATATTTTATTGATGACATGGATGAGGGTATTGAGTCTTTTATTAGTAAATTTGCAGACGACACTAAGCCGTGGGCAGTGTTGATCTGTTGGAAGGGAGGAGGGCTCTGCAGAGGGACCTGGAACGGTTGGATGGATGGGCAGAGTCCAATAGGATGAAGTTTAACAAGTCCAAGTGCCAAGTCCTGCATTTTGGCCACAATAACCCCCTGCAACATAATGGGCTGGGGCTGGTGTGGCTGGACAGTGCCCAGGCAGAAAGGGACCTGGGGATACTGGTCAGCATCCAGCTGAACATGAGCCAGCAGTGTGCCCTGGTGGCCAAGAAGGCCACTGGCATCCTGGCCTGTATCAGGAACAGTGTGGCCAGCAGGAGCAGGGAGGTCATTCTTCCCCTGTACTCAGCACTGGTGAGGCCACACCTTGAGTGCTGTGTCCAGTTCTGGCCCCTCAGTTTAGGAAGGACCTTGAGACATTTGAGTCTGTCCAGAGGAGGCAACGAGGCTGGTGAGAGGCTTGGAACACAAACCCTGTGAGGAACGGCTGGGGGTGTTTAGCCTGGAGAAAAGGAGACTCAGGAGTGACCTGATCACTCTCTACAAATCCCTGAAGGGTGTTTGTAGTCAGGTGGGGTTGGTCTCTTTCTCCAGGCAGCAACTGACAGAAGCAGATGACAGAGTCTTAAGCTGTGCCAAGGGAAATGTAGGTTGGATATTAGGAAAAAATCTTTTATGGAAAGAGTGATCAAGTACTGGAATTGTCTGCCTAGGGAGGTGGTGGAGTCTCCATCCCTGAATGTGTTTTAAGAAGACTGGATGTGGCACTCAGTGCCATGGTCTTGTTGAGGTGTTTGGGCATGGGCTGGACTCGATGATCTTGAAGGTCTCTTCCAACCTGGTGATTCTGTGATTCTGTGAGAGGACATATTTAATTTGCCTGAGGTGCACCAAGCCGGTCTGCACAGCTAGTATACACCAGCTCTATTAATAAGTCTTCATTTTCTCATGCATTACAGTTTGAAATCAAAGCAGTGATTTTTAAAGACTATTTAGTACTCAGTTTTAATGATAGATGAGAGATAAATATTTTGGATATTACAGTTGGTCTTGGTGTTTTGTGTGGGTGTCCCTTTGTGGTCACTCTCTCATGCTATCTCATTTCCACAAAGAGCTGTGTAAAGGGAGAGGTGGAGAAACCTGTGATACAAAGGGCAGCAAACTATCTAAATGCTTCAATGGCAACTATACTGCCTGGAATTGGATTGGAAAAAAAAAGAATCAAAATAGTCAGTATTACACTACTTGACTTTATGAAGTATTTTTTTTTTCGAAGAGTTTTTTTTTGTTTTGTTTTTATTTGGGGTTTTTTGTGGGTTTTGTTGGTTTTTTTTTTTTTTTGGTGCTTTATTGCTGCAGATTTGCTTATTCTGCCTTGCTGATGGCTTGATATAAGATATGGGACTATGTTCCAGAGTTATGATTAGGCTTTGGTCCAACCACTGTTGAAGGAAAAGACTGACAACGGAAACCCCAACTCTATTTTTAAAATCTTCTGAGAACTGTCAGAGGGTGCTGTGTGAATTTTCATCAAAGAAATCTGCTGTCATCATAAGGATCCATTTGCAGTGAACAGGCTGTGGTTACTGGGAGAAATTTGTATGCTTACTGCAGGGAGGACAGGTCCCAGACGGGCCCCAGACAGACCTCACCTTGGTATGTTACTACAAAGAAATAAAGGTTTTTAATTTATAGAAAGATATTAAAAACAACTGATAGCAAGTACTGGAAGTAAAGCTAAATCTCCAGAGAATCCACCTCTCCATGACCACTGCTGATTTAAGATCTGCTCTGGATATTGGTTTCCCTCATTTTTTGTGGGTTTTTTGGTAATTTATAATATGAGGTGTATAAGCACACCTTTATTTTAGATGTTAACACATACTGTTTATCAGAAGATTTATTTATAGACATTTAAAGCAAAGGAAAGCCTAAGATGATATATTCATGTGATCTCTTCCTGATTCAATTGCATGACTATGATGTCTGCACTTGGGGACCAAAATATTCGTGCAGCATGCATTTTTGTGTGGAGGTCCTAATGAATTTTATCATATTGCAGCAGACCTGTATAAGCTTTTATAACTACAGGAGTGAAAAATATAACTTGAATCTTTTATGAACCTTTTTTGGTTCATAAGCTGACTCTGATATTAAACCTTTCTTTAGGTTATCCTTGGATACATCCTCTAGTAAACAATATTCCTAATACTAATTTATGGAGCCAGTAGGTTAGTATTTATTGAAAAAATTTATCTTCACTATTATAAGTGGATAGTGTGGGGAAAAGAAGTACTTTCAAGAGATATACAGAAGATTCACATCTCTTTGGCAGAATATTGCAGGAAAATAACTTTATTTTTGCAGTACAGGAACCTAAACAAACTGAATTGTACTAGCTAGAATGCCAAACGAATACATTAAATTATTTTTCTAGATCATAGCCTCAAACCCAAAACAACCCAAGTAAAATTTAATCAAAAAACCTTTTAATTTTTATGAACTTTATTAGGAAGTCTAAATAGTTGAGATTGTGTTGCCTTGGTAAATAATAAATTCAGCAGCCAGAATTTTTCCACATCCTTCATCTGAAGTAGAACAGTAGCAGAAATAATAAGCCATACCAGAACTGTTTTCTGTATCAGTTTTATGAAATTAATTTTTCAGAATGTGAAAGGGTGAAAAAATCCAAATTTGCCAAGTGTTGCAGTAACAATAACTGAAGCAACAAATCCCAATAGTTGTGTATAAGTTTGAAAAGTTCTGTTCTTTTCAAAGGTGGAAGTAGTGTAATCCTTTAAAGTGGTGTTTTATGAAGCTTCTGTTTTAGAATTAGTGGAAAAATTGACTGTATTTACTAAGAAGTTGGAAATTAGGTAAATTA
Organism: Sturnus vulgaris; assembly: GCF_052056855.1. NCBI lineage: Eukaryota > Metazoa > Chordata > Aves > Passeriformes > Sturnidae > Sturnus > Sturnus vulgaris. The sequence goes on along the minus strand of NC_142248.1, from coordinate 16,931,027 downwards.
TGAAGTCTTTTTTAATGGATAATTTAAATGGATTTCTACAACAGAAGCACGTAGTTAACTCACTTTATTTTTACACTAGTATTTAGGAGGTCTTGGTACACTTCATCAGCTTGCTAATTTGATTCACCTTTCTTCAATTACCTTCTTTAATGCAGCAAACCAAGAAAGGTGTGACAAATTTTTCATGCACATCGTCAGCCTTATACCAGGTGTAAAATTTTACTATAGTACAGAGATTTATTACTCTGCCAAAAAAAAACCCCAAAACATAGAGCAAGTGAAAAAGCACTTTTTCTACTTTCTTAATTCTACATTTTCACTGTTGTCTGAGGATTTAGACTTGCTTCCCACAAAACACTGTCTAGAAATTCAATGGCCTAACCTACACCTTTTATTAAAGCTGCTGTATTACCCGTGATGTAGGTGGATATTGACTATATGATTTTCCATTTTTTGTAAAAACTGGCTATGATGAACTATTTTTTTGGAGACTAAGACTTAATCTGTTTATATAATTATTATAGTCATAAATAATACAATTAAAAAACAATTATTTCCTCTATCTAAGTGAAATACATGCATATGCTGAGCATGATGTCATATGGTCTGGAATGTCCCTCTGGTTAGCTGGGGTCACCTGCCCTGGCTGTGTCACCCCCCAGCCTCCCATAGAGCCCCAGATTCCTCAGCAACATTGCCATAGGAAAAGCAGAAAAAACCTTGGCTCTGTGCAAGCCCTGCTCAGCAATTAAAAGGAACTGCTGGATGCAAACAAATTTACCAAATCCATCTTCAGATAGAAAATTGTCAACTCAGCACATAGTTCCTTACTTTGTAGCTAGTGTTCAAATGCTATCAAGATGTTTATTTACATCCTGTGCTTTGTGATAGAGGAAGAGATGTGAGTAGAATGTTGTCTATCAAAGAGTGGAGGTGGCTGTGGATTTTTACTTAGTTCATATCTTTGTAGCACTGATCTATAATCAGCAAGTGTCTCACAATAATCAGGCCTATATAGAGCATCAACTCGATATGCCTGCTTGTTTTACCATAAAAACCCAGAAATTCTGAGTTTCTTTGTTTAAAAGATATGTGTTGGCTTTCCTTAAAGTAATATATTTTTCTTGATGGAAAGGATATATTATCAAATAAAACTTTTCCGTGGTTTGACAGAAGAATGTACTTTTAAACAATTCTGTATCACTTTGCATTAAAGTTAGTCATTAGAGTGAAAGTATCTACCTGAATGTTTATTGCAGCTATGAGTAAATTATAGGCAAAATATGTAACTTTTCTGAGAAAAGTCTTTCTCTTTGTAGTATAATAAAAAAGTTGATTAATTACCTAGAACTGATTCATTTTCAAAGTCATGTCAATTTTAATTTATCCCTTTATTTTCAGCATTATTACTGAGATTAGGTAGATGTTGACTCAATAGGTAATAAACTAAATCTAGGGTATCATTTTCCAGCAACATTTGCATGTATATAATTCATGTATTTGTGGTTCTGTGCTTGATGATATAGAATATATTGAAGCATGTCTATTTTTGAATACAACCCCTATAGAGATTTATGTGTACTATATAAATCACTACAACTCTAAATTATGGAATATATATGCAATATAAATGAAGAAGGAGTTTCACGAACTATTGGGACTTCCTTATTCTCAAATTCTGCATTGAAAAACTGGTGAACTGTGCAGGAGCAAGGTCATGTCAACAATACATTAACTCACCTTGATCATCGAATTCCATTGCAGCAAGTCAAGTAATTGAGTAATAAAAATCAATTTTTTTTTAAGTTTTTACTTATTCTTTTGTCACAGGGAGCTCAGTTTAAGTTCACCATCACTTTATATTATGAAAACTGAGGATGAAGACAGCCTGAACATCAAGACAAAATAGTGTTTGGTAATGAGTTACTGCACTGTGGTTCTTCAAAAATTCGTTTTTAAAGTTATATAGTATACTGCTTAATTCTGTATTGCTGAAGGCTAGGAATAAAAGTTTTCTGTTAAAAAAATGTTAAATATTTAATGTATTCACAAGGACATACTTTTGTGTAGAGCCATTTTCTATTTTGTAACTTGTTCATTCTTAAAATTAGAACATAGTGAATTTGTAACTGTTTTAGAAATACCTTTGTTTCTCAGTTTATATTGACATTACTGTATCATTACTTCAGCTCTAGCCAAAGAAAGAAGAAATTTACTTTTGCAATACACAAAGTTATGTGGTTACCTACTTTCAAGTCAAAAAACCCAAATCCCCCATAGTGTCTTTTTCCTTTTTGCAAAAGTTATGCAGATAAACGGATAATGGATGGTATTATGACACATTAGCTACATTACACTAGGTAAATTCTGCAATATTTCAGACCATCTGAAATATATTTTAGCAACTTTAATGTATAAACCTCCTTAGATTTGGGATGGTGTTACTTTGTGTGTGTCCTTTTGCTAAAAGGCTGAGAGATGAATCCTAATCCGATAAGAGATTTCTGCACAGTAAGGAGAAAACTTCCACTTCATCTTCATTCAGAATAAAAAAGTTAAGAATTGCTATGCTACTGTATTTGTGAATAGATAGAATGATGGTGGTCTACAGTGTATCTCATGGATGCCACTGGTGGAAACCAGTTATTAGGAAATTATGCTTAGAATGTGTGTACTTTTTGAGGAAGAATAGCAAAAGCAGTTTCTTGTGCAAATGCCCGTCTGTAGTGGACCATTGTTTATGGGCGTACCCTTTCCTGTCTGTGATTCTGTGCACTCTAAGCCTGTTTTATTATAAACCAACCAATCTACCAAAACAAACAAGCAAACAAACCAAACAACAAAGCCCCCCAAAAAATACCCCACAAGACCCCAAACCCCACCCCCAAAATAAATGGACTAGAACATGGAACTGTCAGACCTGCTAGATGAGAAAAATTGCATTTTAAACCCTTACTCAATCAAACCCATTTAAATTTGTTGAATTCATGGTTCACAAACTAGGTACTGAAAACACGGTATTGCTGAGACATGATCTGCATTTTCATGATAGTATTGCAACTCCATAAAACTCGTTTCTATTAGCATCTTCAGGCCAGAAAAGCAATTACAGACCTCAGCCAGAACGATGTTTTTTCAGTGAGAATACATTAATATTTAATCATCTTAACTAATAATTGTCTCATTTGCAGATTGTATAGGCTTTGTTAATTCTTTATACTCAGTCATGAATGAATACTTTTAAAAGCTGCTGCAAAACATTCTGAAATACCATATAACATAATATTCTTGCCATTTAAAAATAAAACCTGTTGAAGTTTTTTACATAGCAATTGAAGTTTTCTTCATAGCAAATACCCAGCTTGATAAGTGTTGGTAGCACAAAGGAAAGAGCACAGTGGTCATTTAGGACAATAACATAAAACATCAGTATTGAATGCTGCATACCTTTCTTAAGACATTCTGTGCTTGTATTTTGGTATTACTGCACTTAATGATTGATAAAGTTTTTCTGATGCCAGTGTAAATTCTAAGTACTTATTTTTCTGAATTCTAAAATATTAAAATGACAATTTCATGATATGAGAAACTCTTGCCCTTTTATTCGTGTGGATTTAAAAATAAAATAGTTTATTCATTTGATTAATTCTCATTTTAAGTAAGTTTTTCATATGTTCATAGAATCATATAGAAGTTTGGCTTGGAAGAGATGTTTAAGATCATCCAGTTTCACCCCAATGCCATAGGTGGAGAAACCTTCCATTAGACCAGGTTTATCAGAGCCCCGTCCAACCTGGCCTTGAACACTTTTTAAAAGTCTGAAGGCATAATTTTATTTTTTAGGGAAATATGAATTACAATAGAAGATATATATATATATATATATATATATATATATATATACACACACCTCTGTGGAATGATGAATACTTCAGTGTAGTAGGGAAAATAAATACAATTTGAGTTATATAGAAGTAAAAAGAAAAAAAGTTATTTTATTGAAGAATTTAAAAGCTGAAAATTTCAGAGACCATTTTATAGAAATGGAAGCAGAAATAACAGGAGGAAAGTTAATTTTTTAGCATTAATTAATTCTGTCTATCTGCTACATTTTAAAATTTTTTGCAAAAATGTCTTGAATTCTTTTACTGTACTGTTGAAACCACTACTGATTGTCATGCAAAGCTAGATAAGCAAATACTGTCTATAACTGTTGATTAGTCTGAAATGGAACAGTTGACCATTTCAGTAGGTAGTAGTAAGTAGGCAGTGAAGGGGTCACCTTAAAAAAAGCCTTGTAACTTGCAGACACCTATGAAATCACACAAGCGAAAAACATGCTTTTGATTTCCCTCTTTAAAGGGTGTGTCACTTAGTTCCTTTGGTGAAAATGACTTTGCCTCTCGCAGCTTTTATTTCAAGTGCCCGAAGCCGTGGCAGTGTCATAGTACTGCAGTTGCATAAGGGGAGTGTAAATAGCAGTGCTGCTTTTAGAACATAATTGTTCAAGTGATCTCAGAGCTCAGCACAGGCGGCTGTTGTGTATCTGCTTTGATAATAATAATTGACACCAGTATAACTTTGTAGCTGGAGGGGACAGTGATATATAATATCACTCCTGTTTTATCAGCTTCTGCCCCCTTGAAAACTTGTCAGGCACTGTCTTTTGGTAAACAGTTACATGCCTGTATAAAAATAAGTGCTTCTACATGCTAGCCTCAGACATTTTTTGTTAGTGGACAAGTTTTGGAAAATAAAATTATTTTTAATTCTGTATATGGCTTAGACACAATCAAACACTAAAATTAATCTCTTTTGGCTTGCTTATATCATCTTTAGTATCACCTATTAAGAGGTAGAAAAGGGCTTGGCACTTTATGTGTTTGGCATTGTATTATGCAGCAATTTGTAAAAGTGCTTTTCCAGAGTGTTCTTATTCTTTGGAAATGTCTTTTGAGGATCAAGTTCTTGTGACTTATCTGAAATTTCACATGAGACATGCCCCTTGGATCTTTGGCTGTACACAGAGATCTCTGTATTACACGAACACTTATAATTTAAGATTATGAATTCTGAGGAATAGTCTTGATATTTTACTGTGCTAAAAACCAGCAGTGTTGTTTGCAAAATTGCAGTAAACGTTTTTTACTGTAAGCCTTAAATATTTTGCTGAGTAAACTGAGTAACAGTGTGCTTGCTAAAGAAACAAAAGGAGACTACAGTTGTAAAAGCCTTGGAGATAGTGTGCTGTCTTTGTCACTTTGATAAAGTCTTGAATATAAATCTATATAGAAATCTTTACATGTTTTTAGATCTGATATAGATATACATCAAAGGAATCTCTGCATATGTACATTATATAATTTAGAAGTATACTGCAATAATTTTCAACAGATGTTGCAGGATTTCTTAACATTGTAGTGTGTGTATAACTTCAAAATAATTTTTTTCTTGTTCTTTGTGTTGTGACAGGATGATGAAGTAGTACTTCAGTGTGTTGCCAGTATTCACAAAGAACAAAGGAAGTTTTGCTTGGCAGCTGAGGGACTTGGGAATCGCCTGTGCTTTTTGGAGCCAACATCAGAAGCTAAAGTAAGAAGCTGATACTCTCAACTGGTGTAACTGATCTGTGAATGTTAACCTACTTATTCACAAGCACATTTAATTCTGATTTCTTAAATGTGATGCTAGAGGGACCTTATGTATGCTTTTCTTCCTGACTGCATCTTAGAATTGTTTGCAAAAATTTCCTAGAGATTCCAAATAAATTTTGAGGCACACCTGTAAACAGTCAAAAGTTGCTATTCTTTAACTAAGAAAATTCCTGTAACTGAAATATTTCCTATTTTCAAGATTAAGTCTTGAGACTCTTATTAATAGTTAAGTTCACTAAATTCTCATATTTCTATTACTGCTGTAGGTTCAAATGTATTGATACACAGGATTGAAAATTTTAGAAGCATTGTCGCCTGTCAGTTACTAGTGTTAAGTGTTGCTCCTGACTTCAGTATCAATCAGGAAATTAAATGTACAGGGACAAGAATGATTAAGTAAAAGAGAATTTTAGAAGATTAAAAATGAAAAATTGAAAAAAGAAGCTAGAGAGATGTGAAGAAAAAAAACCCCAAACCCTCCAGGGTAATTAGCAGAGCTTAAGAGGAGAAAGGAGAGAAGAGATGAAACTGTAAAGCTCTGCTAAAGCATAATGTTAATAATAAGTCAAACAGAGGAGGACATCCTCTCTCTCTTTTGTTCTCTCTGCATCTTTTGCCTTAATTGTTTTAGTTTCTTCACTTTCCATCATCTTAAAACTCAGCATTATCAGGACTTTAATTCTCTCTGGTGACTCTGATTTAAAAAAGAAGTGCATATCCACATTAAAGCTCATCCACAGCCATGATCTTTATCATGAATCACAGAATACGGAGTTGTTAAAGTTGGAAAGCATCTCTGAAGATCATCTAGTCCAAACTCTCTACTTAGAATAGCATCAGACAGAACAGATTGCTTAGGGAACTCAGATCAGAGGTTGAGTATCTTCACAAGTGGAGACTCTGCCACCTCTCCGGGCAACCTGTTCTACTGTTTACCATGCTCACAGTAAAAGGAACGGGATTTTGTTATGTTGAAAAAGTATTTCCTGTACTTCACTTTGTATCTATTTCCTCTTGTCCTTTCACTGAGTACTACTGTGTAGTGTCTGGATCTGTCTTTGTACTTTTCTGCCACCTATTTACTTACGTACAATGACAATTCCCCTTGAGACTTTTTTCTCTTGGACATATCTTTCTTTGGACATATCGATGGCAAAAAAATTGGAAAAAAAAAGTCTACTGCGAAGTTTCGTGTTTCAAAACCAGCAGACATATTGATTAAAAAATTAAGATTTCCTAGAAGAGATCATATCATTATAAGATTCTGAATCTTAGCTTTCTAGTTACTGCTGTAAACATATTCTATCAACTTCATACATTATATAAGACAATATACCTCCTCTTCTGTTTAGTCAGTGATATTACAGAACAAATACAATATCATTGGTGTCATTCTAGAAGACAGGAACACAGTAATACGCAGGGGAAAAGCTTTCGCATTTGAACCTGAAGAAGTTTCATTTTACTGTGAGGAACACAACTCAAGGAAAGTAAAACTGGTGTGTTGTCAATTTATGAAGAATGGATTTATAGAAGAATAGAATGTACCTCAAAAACAAATGAGTTGACATTAAGTATGGATTAAAAATTAAAATAAACAAGTGTTCAGACACACTTCTCATCCTGTTTCACCTGTTCTGCTGATCTGTTCTTGCACTGTTTAATTTATTTTTACAGTATGTCCCTCCAGACCTTTGTGTCTGTAATTTCGTCCTTGAACAATCACTATCTGTCAGAGCACTTCAAGAAATGCTGGCCAGCACAGGGGAAAATGCAAGTGAAGGGGTAAGTAAATTGACTTCAGAGAACATTAAATATGAATATAGATTGTCCTCATTTCTTCCCTTGTCCAGGATTTTCTAGAAGAGAGTCCTGATGTCATTATTCTTGGGACATTATTGCTCCACTTCTGTAATCACATTAATTTCTCTTTGGCAATGAGGAGCTGGGGCAACTCTTGAATATGTCTGATCCACAAATCCAGAAACATCATCAATCTGACCCTAATTTGCTTTGACCCTAATTTTCCAATTTCAGCTGAATCAAACTGAATTGAACTTCTATTCTCTTACAAACAGAGCATGATCAAACTCTATGGCTTTACTTATTTTACAACCTAATGGCTTATTCTGAGCTTCAGATCTTTAACTGGCACATATTATTACACAGATGAGGAAGAAGGAGCTCTATCACCTTTGATCTTGCATTGTTAACTTTTGCATACATGGTTTTCAGACTTCATTAATACTGACCTTTTGTTTTCCACTGCATAAAAAAGTATGATTCTTTATGTTTGCAATTACATTACATTCTATAAAAAACGTATTGATGAAAATAAAAACACAGGTTTAGGAAACCGAAATATTGATTTAAACATTTCTAGGATTCCTAAGCAATTACATAGTTTTTAATATTTCCAAAATATTCACCCCAAACTGCAGCTGAAAGATCTGAAGTTAATAATAATATATGAATATTTTATTTGGGATTGGAAGTAGGGGACATATAATCTCTTTGGTAAAAAGAGTGAACACACTCTTGCTTGAGGAGCAGTAGACAAAAAAAAAATAATGTAATCTGCTGTGCTGTATTTATTTTGAAACTATTTTGTTCTGCATTTAATTTGAAGTTAGATACAGTCCATGGGAGAAACTATAATAAGAACACAGGAGTTCATACTAATAGCAAGGCTGAAATAAAAATCATTTGCTTTTCATATTAAATTAAGTTTGGAATAGAGTTCTGCTGCTAGTTTCAGATTTTTCTAGAGGAAGATTGTAGCTTATTCAATTTGGAGGTTCTGTTGTTTTGGTTGTGTTGTTTTCTTCTTTTGTTTGTTTTTTTTTAAAGTCAGCCTTAAACTTACAAGTGGCTCATTAAAAAACTTTCAGTAATAAAATAGCAGGAAGAGGTCTTGTTCTCAGTATTTTTATATGTGTTGCAAACTGAATACATGTAATTCTTTTTGATGACCTGTTTGAAATTACAGTTGACTTTGTTGTTAAGGTTTCCCTTTTTCATTAAAAAAAGTTTTAATATATAAAAGAGGTATCATATTCACTGCTACTTTTCTCCAGTTTTCTTCATCGAGCAGTGACAAGTTCCTGCAGGATTAAAACCATTTTTCATGAATGACATATTTTGAAGAAGCTGGTGGTAATTTAACTTATGTGTTGTTCACAGTGCTTAAAACCATTTACCTACATATGTATAACCATTATTTGAGTTTTACATATTCAAAAGTAATGACTGTACTTGATTAAAACTACTGATGCAGTTGCTTTAATGAATCTGAAACATGTTAAAGATTAATATTAGCAAGTAGATAGTATATGCTTAAATTATTCTGGGCAGTAGGTATGTTATTTTCTCTCTCAGATTTCAGTTTCTGTATGTATATATATTTATGTTGTTATTTTTTTTAATGCCTGCATGAAGTTTATAAGAAAGGTAAGAAGTATAATATTTAATTTAAAATATGTTTTTGCAAATGCCGTGTTTTACTAAATCATAATAAAAATTAGGTAACAATAAAAGCCTTTGTCAAAGAACGACATTTTTTCCTTTGGCATATATTTGACTATTGCTGTATCAAATACGTTATTATTATTTTTTTTCCCCGGTGAGTACATTTCGTAACTTTTTTGAATATTTGCACTTATTCCTTGAGCTGCCATAGCCCTTCCTGTTGTTGCACAGTTTTGATTGTGGTCCACTCAGAGCAGTGGAGTTCTGACCTTCTGCACCCTGTTCTGCAGGCAGCCCAAGGGGGTGGCCACCGGACGCTGCTGTACGGCCACGCGATACTGCTCCGACATTCCTTTAGTGAAATGGTAAGACAGGGAGCACCTGCACACAATCAGTAGCATGAATCATAAATGGATTTTTACCAAATTAACAAAACCCCAGAAAATAAGCATTCGGAATAATGTTCTTTCCAAGCTATCTTCTGCACTAGATGAAAAATAAGTTAATAACTTGCAGTGTCGCAACACAGTAGAATTGTTTAAAATTCAGATACTTTATCTAATTCAAAATTGTAGGTGAAAAGCTCCTTTGGCCATGGATTATTTCTGTGCCCTTAAGGAATCTGTATTAATGATACTTACAATAGCAAATATTTCTACAACAAGTGAATTTGTTGTGATATGTGCTTTTTATTTCCCCATCGTATTTTATAAGATAAGGTGTTCCATTTGACATCCCATAGTTCCCACAAAGATGCTGTCTTTAGCTCCCTTGTATAAATTTCTTCATGCTATATTCTACAACTGAAAAATTTCAGCTGTTTTGAATCTTTGACCAAATTCTACCATGTGAATACACCTAATAGAAGGCTGAAGAAATGAGAAGTCAGGAAAACACTTCCCCTCCTTTTTACTGTACTGCAAAATGCTACACTGATCTTCAAACAATGTTGCTTATGTTTATGAACCTTGAAAATTGTAGTTGCCTTGATATACCAGAGTTGCAAGTATAATTACTGCCTTTTGGTATGTTTTTTAATGTTTTCATGAATCAAGCTTATTATGATAGGGCTGTAATTAGATGTTTGTCTGTTCCTATCTGATGAGCTGTATGAAATTTCAGAAGGTAGAAGCCATACTGCACAGCTGACATGGAAATGTGCTGCAGTAGAAAAAGGATTTTAATGTTTTAAGTTCAGGAAGAGCTTCTGTATAAATAGCAGCATCATCTTTAACTCATTAAAATAATTAAATATGATAGTAAGATGAAGTAAGGTGAATGTATTCATTTGACATGTGTGTTAAGGGATACTGTTGGGGTTTTTTTCAATAACTTCACTATTTTGCAGTATTTGACATGTTTAACATCATCAAGATCCCAGACAGATAAACTTGCATTTGATGTGGGACTACGAGAAAATGCAGCAGGTATGGCAAGTTATTTTTGGAGGAAAATGAGTCACCCATTTCTGCCTTTAAAAGAGGCATTGAGTTTAATGTAACTATAAGGCTATGAATGGGACCCTTATGTGTTTATCAGAAATAAGATGACTGAAAGAAATGACTGTTAGTACTGATGACTTTCAGCACATTAAATGACTTTGTGTAAGAATGTGAAAGTCTTGCAATTGAACTGACTTAAGACAACTGCAATAAAATGTGTGATAATGGTAAAAGTAAAAATTTCTGTTGAATAAAATAAATTTAATGCTTTTGCTTTTTTGTTTGTTTGTTTGTTGTTTGGGGTTTTTGTTGTTGTTTTGACACTTAGAGTATGGAAAAGCCATATACTGGTACTTTCATAATATACATTATAACCAAGTAACAAAAGAAGATTGCAACTTCTAGTGCAGGAAACCAGAAATTATGTAGTGAAGACATTGCTAAAAGAGCTGGATAGAAATATACACATAATATGGACAAACCAATAATGGGAAAAAGTTGAAGAGATACAACACAAACATGACATTATGAGAAAGATTTAGAATCTATTTAATGTATTTCTGGGAGTACTGCCATTACCATTATTGCTAACAGCAATATAGTAAAAAAAATGCTTCCATGAAAACACATATAAATTGAGCTGCCACTGGGAGCTATATTAAATGAATTTAAAGGCAACTTAGCCACAAAGAGCCATAAAAAAATTTACCTGCTGCTGTGCACATAGTGCTCACGGTTATTGAAAGTGATGAGTACTCCTCAGAAAGTAATAGGTGACTGTAATAATCGTGCCCAGACATATATCTTGAAGGGAAAATCTCAGTTTCTATATACACACTTCATTAATGTAAAGCTCAAATAAAGAAATACCAATTGTGTTAATATAAACATGTGCTTTCTATTGTTTTTTCATTATTCTGAAACTACATTAAAATCAAATAAACTAATTGATGATGGACAGGCACTGGCAGTGTAGGTGTTAAAATGTTTGTAAATCATAATCTTTGAATATGTTCAGGTGACTCTACAGTTTGTCTTTCAAGTTTGTCTTTCAGTTGTTTATAGCCATACAGAGGATGGCTTTGCACAGATATTAGCGGTCTGTTACTTGGCTGTCTTTGATTGTTGCCTTAGATGGAGAACATTTTCCTTAGCTACGGTGAGAAGAAGAATGTATGTGATAAAAGGAATATGTATGTTTACTCTCTACTCAAATAGCTTCAGTGAAACCTGTTTTTATAATTTTATAACTTTTTTTAAGAATTATTGTATGTCTATCTGCTTCTATCTATGAGGTTCTAGAACAAGTATCTGTAGTTGTTTAATAAGTATTTGCTTAAATGTACATACACAAGAAAACCCATGTACACATAGGTAAGATTCAAGAAAGCTTAGTTGTGTTTCTGTACCGAGGGTTTTGGTAATTACTGCATGCCTGGAAACTCATAAACTGAGTGCCAAAATATCACTTCCCCTTCCCCTACTCCCTCACCTATGAACCTGTGCTAGTGAATCAGTTTCTGCTGCAAGAAGTATTCTTCACATAGCAGAGGGAAAAGCCACTGGCTATTAAAAAATATTCCCTTTGAAGATTTTACATTTATATGGATGTAGCTTCTATTTATTGTCTTCACTATAACTAGTTTCATAACCTGCAAATTTTGTTTTAAAGAGGTTTTGCATGAAATATCGTAATCAATCAAAAAAATTTTTGTACTTTGATTGTACCAAATTTGCCTTTTTTTTTCCACTTTGTTTTATTTCGACTTGTTTTCTTCAAGGTCTTTTCTTTCACACCCTTCAGAGTGTGAAATTGTGAAATGAATTAGGTAATCTTCCTCTCTGTATGTGTGTGTGTGTGTGTGCAGAGAAACCTGGATTCTTAAGTTTCATGCATAGGAGACGTTCTATGGTTGTCACCCTTAGGCTTGGCTGTTTTGTAATTATATGGTCTGAAGTTCTAGGGGAACTGCTTCCAGGTTTGTTATACTATGTGATACAGAAGGTTGTGAATTAAATATGACCATTAAACGAAAAAAGAGACAAAAGTTGATAAATAAGACCAAGGTAGCTGTCAGCACTTTCCTGGCACGGAGAGCCTTCAAGGGAGAGCAGTTCTGAGCAGTGTTTTGTAAGCAGTCCCTAAAAGTACTTGAAAAGGGAAATATCATATGTAGCAAAGATTATTTGACAAAAAGTTTCAAGCAAAAAGAAAAGCACTGAAAAGAAAAATGATGTGGTTTTATAAGGGAATGTCTTACAAGACAATTTGTTTGATGATACCTCAAAGTTGTATAAAGATATCCTTAGATTTCTCGGGAGCTGTCCATTTTGTAGAACCTTGATTGGTGCCTCTGTCCTTCAGGTGAGGCATGCTGGTGGACAATACACCCTGCTTCTAAGCAAAGGTCAGAAGGAGAAAAAGTTCGAATAGGTGATGACCTCATCCTGGTCAGTGTGTCCTCTGAAAGATACCTGGTAAGTTTGTTTCTTTAGGTAGTGGTCAAATGGTGGGAAAATACAAAATTCTGTGGAGATATCGGGAGATTGGTTGGGATTCTTATGAATTTTTTTTTTCTAATCTAGGGAGTAATGTCTAGTTGTAATGCATTTTTATTTTTCCACACGGAAAGGGTGGGAAGTGTGCATGAATCTCTCCTCAAGAACAAGACTGCTTCTATGCCTTTTTCCCAAATTTTATAAGAATACTAATTTTGGAAAAAAATTGTATATTTACTTTATGATACATTCTCTTCTATTGATAAATTAATATACTAAATATTTTAAGTGCATTATTTTCATTGTTTACTGTTACCATTGTCTTATTTCAGCATCTCTCCGTGTCAAATGGAAATATTCAGGTGGATGCCTCCTTTATGCAGACACTATGGAATGTACATCCTATATGCTCAGGAAGCAATATTACAGAAGGTTTGCCATTTTATTTATTTAGACACGAATATAAATGAGATTGATTTGTATGCTTTTGATACAGTGGGAAATTTTTTTAAAAAATTCTCCTCAGAATATCAATCAAAAACTTAATGAAGATAAAGAGCTTAGGAGAGAAGAATACTTGAAAGGAAAACAAAGAAATACAAATACATCAGCTGGATTTACTGAAGAAAAGCTAAATGAGTGCTGTAACTTTAGAATAATAAAGCTTTAAAAGCTGCATGAGAAATGAAGATTTCATTTAATTTGGGAGAATAGGAGCTGCAGAACAACTAAAGCCAGAAAACTTAGATTTTTGCATACAATTTTCCTAAATACTGTACCCCCACTAGAGAGAAAACAGAAGGGAGATAAAGGTAGAGGCAAAATGGAAAGCAGTTTTCTCAAAGTTCCTATTTCAGTCTCTTCTGCTTTTTACAGACATTTCTTCAATATCATTTCTGGATGTCACAGTCATGCATCCTTATTACTGTCTTTTATTCAGCCTAAATCCTACACTACAGGGTCAGGATTTCTTTCTGGAAACTTTATGGCACTTCATGGCCATGTTTGAGAAGCATCACCTTATTCTGAGAAATGTCTTATTCTGTACTGGAAGTCTGATCCTTTCAGTATCTCTCCTTATTTCAGTGCCAGAGTTTGTTATTAAAACTGTCACAGCAAACTTTGTACTTCACCTTTGCTGCTCTCTATTCAAAGTATCAGCACTCACCATTCACAAACGACTTAAATGTGTTCAAGTTAGGATCTTTTGTGTCTGTAAAACTTATCATTTATGGCATACTAGTATACAATAACATAGGACAAAATGGAGTGGAGTGTTAAGGGAAGTGAGAGAGATGCAGCACTTCCCTGGGATCAGCTACAGTCAGTCTTTATAGAAGATTACTACCTTGCTGTTAAACTTAATAGTCTTATTTGAGCTATGGTTGGGTTTTTCTGAATCCAAGTGGTTTAAATCAGCATCTTACAGTGTTTCTGTGCACAGGCCCAAAAGAAACCTGTCTCAGAGTGTTAGGTTTTCATTTGAAAATCATATAGGACATGGATTTTGCTCGTAATATTTTCTGATTGCTTTGGCATGCTGGAGCTGGATATTTAAAAATGGCTGTCTGGGGGTGTTCACTTATGGGTGATAAATAGAATAGGGATCAGCCCTGGAAAATCTGTGGTTTTTCAGGCTTCATAGATATAAAAAATTAGCAAAGATAAAAACCATTTTATAGGGAAGTCTAAAACTTGTGACAGATGAAAAACATAATGAGCTACTCAGAGAGATCATGGAAGACCAGTGGTATATTTTAGATTTCTGTACCTGAAGAAATTTGGCAGCTAAACTTCCTAAGAGCTTACAGACTTAGAGTCATTGAGGCTAAAAAGGATCTGATCCAATCCGCTGTCCAAGCTGGTCCACCTAGAACATCTTGCCTAGGAATATATCTAAACAGGTTTAGACTCTCTCCAGGGATGGAAACTCCACAACATGCCTGGGCAAACTGTGCCAGTGCTCAGCCACATTCCCAATGAAAAAGTGTTTCCTGATGTTCAAACAGACCCTGCTGTGTTTCACTGCCATTGCCTCTGTTCTGCCACTGAGCACAACTGAGGAGACTTGGATCCCATAGTCTTTACATTGATAAGATCCCCCCAGAGCCCCTTCTCCTTCTCCTTCTCCTTCTCCTTCTCCTTCTCCTTCTCCTTCTCCTTCTCCTTCTCCTTCTCCTTCTCCTTCTCCTTCTCCTTCTCCTTCTCCTTCTCCTTCTCCTTCTCCTTCTCCTTCTCCTTCTCCTTCTCCTTCTCCTTCTCCTTCTCCTTCTCCTTCTCCTTCTCCTTCTCCTTCTCCTTCTCCTTCTCCTCCTTCTCCTCCTCCTCCTTCTCCTCCTCCTCCTCCTTTCTTCTCTCCCAATTGTCTCAGCCTTTCCTCGTGTGTGACATGCACCAGTTTCTTAATCATTTTAGTAGCCTTTTACTGTATTTGGAACCCTTATCCTGTGTGCCCCAGAATTTTTTGCATGATCAAAAATAATGTTATTTTAAATAAAAAGCTAGGGTGAAGTAAGAAGACAAGTAGATTTTCTGTGTATCAATCAAATTTTTTTCTCAAGTTCTTAGGCTTTGGTTTGAAATACATTCTTAGAATGGTTTATGTGAGATGATTGTATGTCATAGATCATAGACATAGCAGCCTATCTCATGTGGAATGAAGAGACAGTGGGATTTCCTGAGTCTAAAACTGGATTAAGAATTAGACAATGCTATTACTGTGATATTTGTAAAACTATCAAGAAAACAAATAACAGAAAAGTACATTTTTTTCCATTAGTTCTTTGCTTTGACTTTTAAGTCAAATATAAATTAGCAAGACAGTAATTGTCAGTTACAGTTTTCCTCATTTACGAATTTATGTTGAATCAGCTGGACAGTGTGAAAATTCCCTTCTACCCTTCCTCCTTAATGTGTATTCTTTTAAAAGGGAGTAACTTCACTTACAAGGTCAGAATGGCTTGGACTAGGATCTGATGAGTCATTCTCCTGCACCTTCTTTGTATTTTCACTTTTAGTTTTAGGTTTTGACCTGTACTCTTTGTGTTAAATGGGTTGGAATGTCAGCTTCCATTAAACTTAATCTTCAGAACTGCAAAGTGCTCTTCTGTCCTCTGTCTCCTGCTGCTGCTGTGCACCTTTGATTCTGACACATATTATAAATGTCAGAAGAAACCAATGAAATCACGAAACTATTTTGTATTGAGATCATTTAAACTGTATTAAGGGGGAGGAAACTATAGTATTATCTATTTGTTTTGGCTTTTACCTGAAGCATTCAATTTTCAAAACAATAATTGTTTTTGCTGTTTTAAAGAACTTTTGAATTTCCTTTTCTGTCTCAAAATCCTAATTTCAGTTTTAAATGTCCAAAGTTTGCTTTTTGTTTTGTCTTCATTTTCAGAAGAAATATATATTTTTAAAAGGTACTAAAAATAGTATGTTGACACATAAATTTGTTCTTGTTTAGTTTCAGTTATGAGTGAAAATTTGGAAAATAGATCTTATCTGTGTCTTCAACTTTTTAAACTTTCATGAGGGTGTTATTTTCATAATCAATGTTTTAGCTAATGAGTAAATGAGCTTCTTTTTCAGGATATCTTCTTGGTGGGCATGTAGTTCGTTTCTTCCATGGCCATGATGAGTGCTT
This sequence comes from Sturnus vulgaris, assembly GCF_052056855.1. Taxonomy (NCBI): domain Eukaryota; kingdom Metazoa; phylum Chordata; class Aves; order Passeriformes; family Sturnidae; genus Sturnus; species Sturnus vulgaris. Next base: position 16,914,315 of record NC_142248.1, on the reverse strand, counting down.
GACAATTCCATCTACAGATCAGAATGATTCACAGCACAAGTAAGTGATGGTGCATTTTTTAATATTCCCTTCTTTCAAAATGGAAACAGGATGTCAGTTGAATTTGTGGTCAGGTAGATTAAATACTCTTTACAGCAATCTTTAATTAGGTAGTGACATTGCACAAGGAGTTGAGACCCACTAAGCAGAAAATCAGTCGTGAGTTCTTTCATTGTTGAAATTCAAGTAGTTGATTTTCACTGAGATTTCATGCTGTTATATTGCTTGTCTCTAGTTCATACTACAATAAGTAGAGGTAAGAAAGTGTTAGCAGGAAGATGGGAATGTGAAAAATATCCCAAAAAAATCTCTGTAAGTTTGACCTCTACAATGTCTTTCATATTTTATATATTTTGCACTTTTTTGAAAATTTTTAGCTTTCTCAAATTTGATATTTGATATAAAATTACATCATATTAGCTAGATAAAACCACTTTTGTATTAAATTTATATCTACAGTTGTCATTTATTATGTTGTTTTATTATTTGAATTTTTCTGTATTTTTTGAATTTTTTGTTAATCAAAAGCCAAGCGAGCTAATAATTTTGCTACACAAAACTGCTAGCTTTCAAATCACAGTCAACAAATAAACCCTTTCTACCTATTGTGGCAAATGAGTTATGCTTTAGGTAATATGTCACCACAAGTAACATTCAGTTATGTCAGGCAAACATGTCAGTTCTAAATGTTACATGTTTACATTTCTGTGGAATAAAAATGTCTCCAAGCCTTAAAGAGAACCCATACTGAAAACCAGAAAAATTTACTTTGTGAAATTTTTATTGCTGATCTCTTCACATGTAAAGAAAAATAAAAAAAAGTTTTGACTGTGTATGAAAATGTACACACCTAGTATAAAAATACTGGCAACCATGTTAAGATGCTGCATTCAGACTAATTTTATAAAGAATACATATTAGAAAGGTTAAAATTGATGCTGAACTGTTTTAGTGTGTTCAGAAATGCTGTACTTTGCTACTTCTCTTACTTGTCTAGAAGTCAGATATAGCTAATATTAAAACTAATTGTAGAATCCTACTCCCCAGTATGATGTGATTCTTTATGTAGGATTGATGTGTATTGTTACTCTCTTAAGATTTGCTTCCATGTTTTTTATGCTAAGTAAATAAAAGGGTAAAATTAAAATGTCTGAATGAAATCAATATATTTATAATCCTAAAATTGGAAAAAATGTGAATGCTATATTGAACATTTTCAAATGTGTGATAGTGATAGATTTGAAGTTGTCCTGTCTTTTAGATTTATGAGCTGAGTGAGATGTAAGGCCAAGTTTCTACTGTGTCATAGTTGTAGGAGTCATGCTTGCATTATCAAAACAAAATGAAAATACAAAAAAAACCCAAATAGTAACAAGAATGAGAGAGAGAAATATAGAACGTGGTTGTGTTTGTTACTATCTCTTTATTTAATCAGTTCTATTCCTTTCATTAGGAATGTTAAATAAGTTAAATTAGACAAGAGTGAAAATTTCTCTTTTCAAAAAACAAAAATCTTATTTTTGAATGTTTCTATAAAGAATGCTCTTTAACAATTCACAAAGACACTGTTCTCTGACAAGAATCCTAAGGTTTTTTTTACAGGCGAAATGGACATACTTGGGGTGGGCATATTGAACATCAAAATGTCTAGCTTGGCAAGAAAAAAAAAAGATGGCTAGGTGGAATCCAGTAGATGAAAAAAAAATTATTTGGATGATGTTGTGAAAAAGAAGTAATTCTTTTTACATGCAGCTTTGTTACTGAAAGAGCAGGTCACTAATTCTAGTCCAGTGTTGCATAGTAAAAAAATGGAAAAATATCTGGAATTTTTAAAGTATAGAAATTTAAAGTATAAGAGGTGAACAGAGACTATGACTATATCAGGTGAACTGACCTATATCTGTGATCCTGAACTTTACCTAGGATAGTCCTTTAGAGATAGAATGGTTGAGTTGGGCCAAGGAGAAATGAAGGAGGTCAGAGAGTGGAAATGAATACTTAGTTTTGAGCTTAGCTAGGATTTAGAGTCTGCCAAAAGTAAAATCAGTAAGGTCAGCAGGACCAGAGACATAGAATGAAAATGGAGAGCTCCAGATAGTTACTGTGCTTTCAGTATATTCAGAGAATCATGTAACAGCCCAGGCTGGAAATGACCTTGAAAGATCAAATTCATAGAGTCTGGAAATGAAGATGACTTGAAAGCTAGGGATTTTTTTTTTGTTTATTTTTATTCTAGAGTCTCAACACATTTTCATGCAACATAAGTTGTGTAGGCAATATTACTACCTTTACTACGAGGAATATTTATTCCTACTCTTCTGGTGAACTAACATTTCAAAATATTTAATATCACGTGTGCCCTTAAATGTGACTCCTAAAGAAAGTAGAGGTGTAAATACAAATCCATAACTTTATAAAGCTACTAGGTACTAGTGATTAGCCATGCTCCAGTGTATGTCATGATTCTTCCAGGATTTTATTGGTGTTGCTCAAGAAAGAGACCCTTAGGTGTTCTCAGTAGAAGAAAAGGTGCAGAAATACTTGTTCAGATAGGAGAAACAAAACTTCTATTTTAAAAGTTGATTTTCAGGTCCCATAGTTACATAAGAACAATACTAAACAGCTTTTTAAATTTTTGCCTGCTAGCTGTCAAAAACAGAAAAAGAATTTGATCATTTGGAGAACCAGTCAGAATTCTGCATTTCAAAATGCTACTTTAATTCAGCTATATTAACAGCTAGATTATGACATCTTTATGCATGCATTTGCTGTATTCACTCAAGTTTCCCAGAGTAGAAAGGCAGATTTTTAATTCCCTGCTGCACGTTTTTTCAGACACTTAACTACAATAGAAGGTCCATCTTCTGTGCATGTTAGGGTGGATTAGTCCTTCTCAGAGGAATAATATGTAAGAAAGTTTTTCATCTTTTGGTAGGCATTCACACCTTTCTTATGATATTTCCTACATTCATTATAAATGAGAAAGTTTATACAAATTCTGTTGATTAGATGACAAGACATGAATGATTATTAAAACATAAAAATCTTGTTATGAACAGGGCAAATCCACCATAGTTTTCCTTTGTATTTGATTATTGAGCAGAATATTGGTTTGTGCACTAGGACACATTACTAACCCTTGGCCAATAGTTCAGGAAAACTAAATTATAGTCAAGGCTTAATCCTTTCCCTTCCTGTTTTTTATTTCTCTGAATACAGAAATTTTGTTATCACCACCATTTTTTGCCTTTTAATAAGAATCACAGAAATAATTTTAGGAATGAAGTCTCTGATGTTGTGTTCTTGTTTTCATCTGAAAATGTAAATTTTAAAATATGGTATGTATTTAATACCATTGGTCATGTAGATTAATATCTTGGGAACTGTAGGAATTATGTATTTTTATGTTTGATTGAATGACAGGAAAAGTTTCCAATGCACTTTCAAGGTTAAGCATTTTACCAGCTCCTGAGAGAGACTAGGTTAATGGAAATAATCTAATTTACCTGGGACATTTGGATTGTTTATCATAGTCTCCCTGATGAGAGTGAGTCTGTCCATTCAGTGACATTTGTTTACTGAGAGAAAAGTAGTGAGTCATGTACAGTTTCCAGAGAAGTAAATTATAGATACTGTGTAAGCACAAATAAGCACAAGAAGATCTTCTTCTGAATCTTTTCTCTAGGAAAGTGTTTTATGAAACTGGAGGAGCTGGCATTCGAGCAAGATCGTTGTGGAGAGTAGAACCCCTTCGAATAAGGTACTAAAATATAAAAATATTTTTTAAACTTTTTTGGTTAACAACTTTTGTTATAGTAATAGAAATTTGATTATTACACACTCTTAAGGCAGAATATATATTTTCCAAGCTTTATGATATGCATTTGTAGGCTCTTTGTCAGTAATAAAAAGCAATGTACTGTGATAGAAAAGATTTTTTTCTTCTCCCGTATCAAAAGCAGCATTGCCTATCCGATACATGTACTTAACACATTGCTTCTTTCCAAAAGTAAAATGCATTCCTAGTTTCACTTGGAGTTTTATAAACATGAGTGGAAATAAGAGCAATAGTACCCCTTCTGTGTTTCTTGGGGTTTTTTTGATATTTAAAGATTATCTCCTTCCTATATTATTATCTGTCTGTTACTTCCCTGAAAGTGAAATTCCAATATATATCATAAGAGTATAAAATATATTGATGGCCATCTGAACAATATGTTTGTTTTACCCTTGGTGTGTTTGTGAAATACCCCCATAACTAACACAGATGTAAGATAGTTCTGTGGAATGTTGAGTTCCCACTTAGGTTTAATTTGTTTGTTTAGTCACTTAACTAAAATACAGTAGTTAATTTAAACATGTAGGATTTCTTTATGGACACCATATGTAACACCCTGATAAGACAGAGAGAGGTGGAAGCCATACTCCTTTCCAGGGTCCCCTTTGCAAATAAATTAACAGTTTTGCATCTGATTTAATGCAAAGTATTGAGATCAGAACCAAAAAAGGAACATATATATATATATATATGTATATGTGTGTGTGTGTGTGTATATATATATGTATATATATATATGTATATAACATGTTCTGTTTTCTGAACATCCTTGAAAACGTAAAGAAAAACTCTAGTTTTACTTACTTAAACTATTTTTGGATGTCTCTTATGTTTAGCTGGAGTGGAAGTAACATCAGATGGGGGCAGCCTTTTCGTCTTCGACATATTACAACAGGAAAGTACTTGGCTCTGAATGAGGATGAAGGCGTAGTGATATTAGACAGAGAAAAGTCAGACACAGCATCTACAGCCTTTTGTTTCAGAGCATCAAAGGTAAATAAAAACAACACAAATTTGTTCTAAATGTGGAGCACTCAAATACTAAAATCTGAATGTTTTCAACATCTGTATAAATTACTTTTAATTTCTAAATTGAAGCTAATTCTAGGGACTGTGCATTTAAATTCTAACTTAAACTACCTGTGTCAAGAATAAAAAAGGTTTCATATGGGAAAAATAAGGGCAATTAATAAACTTTAGAATGAACTAAACTGTTACAAGTTTAAAAAAAAAAGATTAGTACCAAATAGAGTGCAAAATACAGTGGTTTAATATGAATACTTTAATAATTATAGACTTCTTTATATTGGACAGAATCTCATTAAAGTGTTACACGTTCCAGCTCTATCTGTCATAATTGAATTCAGTTGAATTCAGTTCAGTTGCTATTCTTTATGCAGTGTGCTGATAAGAACTGAACTCAATCAAATTTTTCCTAAATGTAAGGCACATGTAGTCAGTGATTTCTAAACCATATGTTTTCAAATTATGCTCTTTAGTGAGCTGCTAATTGCATGTTATTAGCTTTTTCATTGTTTCCAGCTGGGAAAAACATTACAAGAGAGAGACAATGAAGAATGATTATGGAGGTAGGCAAAATTAATAACTTTTTTTTCCCCGGGAAGTGAAAGGTTTTATAATCAATGATGATTAATAGTTTTTACATTCTTTCATGATTTTATTTATAAATAGTTGCCATAGCTGTTAAAATTGAGCTTTTTATTGACTACAAAAGGCTAAATTTTCCACATAATTCTGAATGCTATATGATCATTAAGAAAAAGGAAATCCCAAACTGAAAAAGAATTTTTAAAATCAGTTATACACTAGACAAAAACTAACAGTAAGAATCTTGACAAATGCCAGATTTTAGTTAGTATAATAAATCAAATACTTCTTTTTAGCATGTTTAAAATAACAATTCTTATTAGTGTGACTGAATATGATATTGCATGAATTTTTATTTTAGCCACTCAAGATAATTAAAAATTTATCAGGAAATTTTCTTAGATTGCTAAGACTTACCACATAGTTTCCCATTTTTTGTTCAGTGTATAGATTGTACATATGATGTTGTGTGGGGGCATTTATTACAGCTGTAATTTTTTCCCAGTATTGGCAAATCATTGGTGAGTATCCCAGGAGTGCCACAGCTACTGGTTAAACATGGAGTTAAAATTCCTCTGATGTACTCACTGCTTAATTGGACACCAACTGTCCTGCTGTTTTTCAGTATTTTAATCTATGCATATAAATGTATACATTTTGAGTATGTCAACTTAGTGGTTATGTTTATGCACATTCATAAAATTATTTCTGTTACATTGAGTAAACATGCTCTATTTTCTTACTCTTTTTGTTGAGGTGTGCCTCAAGGGCACTCTAGTGAAATTTAGGGCACTACCAAAAAAACTAAGCTGAAGCAGGGTAGTAATTAATTACACAAAATTCGTTCATGCCTATTGTGTTTATCCATAATATGGTTGTTAATGTGCATTTTTATATTAAATCCAAACTCAGTGTCTCATCATCTGTCCAATTTGTGCTGTCTTATACAGAAAATAATGTTTTTACCTCATGATAGGTTATGAATTTGGTGCCAAGAATAAGAATTGTTATTTATTGTCTGGGCATGTAAGAGTCACACTGTCCCATGGGTGGAGACATGAGTGTTTCCAAAGGTGAGGGGAACAAGCAATGATAACTTTTCCTGAAGAAAGAAACGTGGTGTTTGGGAAGAGAATAAACCCCAAAGATCAACCTGGACTGTTAGAAGAAAAGGACTCTTAAGGCCAAGTACTGCTTGCACACAAATTGAGGGAGGAAAAGAACCATAGATGTAATAGATAGACTAGATATATGCAGATGTTTTTATCTTAATTTCTGCATATAGGTACTTGTAAACATTTTATTGGTTCATTTTCTCAATGAAGAAACCTTTTCATTTGCATGTACCTTAACATGGCATAAATTCAGGGAAATTTCAAGAGATCTGTCTAATATCTTCACATCCAGCTGTGTACAGATTCTTAAAAATATAGCGCTGGATACCTGTCTGTTCACAGCACTCCTGTCCCTTAGACAGGAATAAAATAATAAAATAATTCTGATTGAGTAGGACCCTGGGGAGCCATCTAGTCCAGCCCTTTGCTCCAGGTAGGGTCAACACCAGTTCAGAACATGTTGTTTACAATAAGCATTGCTGTTGAGTATCCAAAAGGAAATGAAACATTTCTTTCCAGTTTGGAAGCCACCAAAGGGTTTTATAGAAAAAAGATATTATCCTTGCCAGAAAGCAGAGCTATGTGGATATGCAAATGTTCAAGGCTACCCTGGAGCATGTAACACATTACTTAAATAAGGTCTTATTTTTCCAGCAGTTGTTATAGAGAGCCTCTTGTTGAAAAAGCACCTTCATCCTCAATATTGTTATATTCCACTTAAGCAAACGTGTGTTCCTTGCTTGTCAAAACCTGTGATTGTATTCATAGCCTATTTGCTTTCACTGGTTTTTTTCCTTTTGATGGATAACACTGGAAATTGAAACACTAATTTTAAATTATAAAATTCAAATTAAAGTTTTCTTTAACATGTTTTTACATAAATAAGAACAGAAGGGAAGTTTTTTAAAAGTTAAGGTATGTGCTAAAGAACATTATGGTGCTGATTTCAATGAAAATAACATATGCTAAATGCCTGTTTTGCTTCCTAATTGCTGCAAACTAATCTTACAAGCATCAGAAATTGATTGACCACCTTCCCCTCCAAATTGCATCTTTTATTGGTTTTAATACAGAGCTTATTTTGGACCAATTTTTAAAATGTCAACCTTCATATTTTAAAGCAACAGATCTGTAATGCCTTGTGACAACAGACAGCAGTTTCTCTACACCAGATGGAATCCTGTTTTGAAATGGGATGTTCTCATTCCAGCACAGTACTTGGCTCGGTATACACTGCTAAGGAGAATCTTGGGTCTGCTTACAAGTTTTCTTGAGACTAAACATAGTGGAAACAAGAGCATATTTTAAAATAATTGTTAATTTTAATTTGCATAGCCCAGAATTAATATTTGAGTTTTCATATTTTATTTTTGTGGTGGTATGTAGAAAAAATGAGGAAGTTACTGGTATAGTCTTGGTAAGTAACATTCTGACACATTCAAAAGTCACAGATGACTCATGCAGAAGGATTTGATATCATTTTGATATTACTGCCAACATGTAGCTGTCTTAGGGACCCAACATGGCATTAGGATGTCGTAATAGTATGGTGGTAATCATAAAGTTCAATTTGGTTTTGTAATAAGATCATAGGCATTGCAAAGGCCTTTACCTACATTTGTTTCTAAAAGTTCAAATACTTATTTTTAAGTTAATATTTTATAATTATAATTTCCCAGTAAGCACTGCATTTCAAATGCAGTATTAAACTGCATTATTTTTTATGGGAAGAGAAAATAAGGGTTGAAATGAAAGCACCTTTTTTTTCATTGTCTACTGGGATGTACAAATGTATAAAGCAAAGTGTACAGTGTACAACAATACCAGTGGCAAGCTCTTGTATCTGTAGACCTTTGATCTTTTTCTTTTGTTGGAGTATCTATGGCTGTACTTTTAAGGCAAGAACAGTGTGCAATATCAAAAGATACAATTTTGATCAGCACATGAAAGTTAGGTTTAGTAAGAGTTCAGCAGACATTGTTTTGCCATTCTTAGGACGGTCTAAGTAGCCCTAAAGCTGGCAAAAATGTTTCCCCGTTTCTTTACTATTGTAAAATCTTTATAAAGAAATTTGAGTATATTTCTTCTGTTCACAATGCCATTCCTCATATTCCTTTTATCACGTAGGAATCTGATTCTTTCTCACTTTCTAGTTCTTGCCCTTCCTCTAGTATATTAAACACCTTTTGAAAATATCATCTTTGACAGCTTTGCCCTCAAATTCCTTTGTTCATTCCATCTTTTTTTGGTTGGTTGGTTTGGGTATTTGTTGTTGTTGTTGTTGGTATTATTTTTCCTTTGCCAACTTCCAGGCCCACAATATGAACTTTTTTCTTTGATTTAATTCACAGCCTGAGGGAGTTAAACTGAGACTAGGCTGTGAAGAGAGGGTTTTAAAAGTCGAAGTGTTTGGATATTTTACTGTTAAGATATGTACAAATATCTAGATAAGAGAAGGCTTTTTCCCCTTCTCCCCCAATAATCTTTATCTGACTAGACTTTTCAGCTGTTATAAAATACACTGTGTCTTTGCACACTGAGATCAAATTACTTGGCTGAGAAGCCTAGAGAAGCCGGACCTAGTGCAAAGAGCAAAACACGATGAAGAGGAGTTTGTTCTGTATTTCTCAAAGTGAAAGCAACCTTCAGGTCCCTGAAATAATTCTAAATTTTTTTTCTGAACTGAAAAAAGGGTTTTTTTTCACTAGTGTTGTCAAAAAGGATCAGTATCCCTCAAATTTTTCAAAAAAGTAACGATTAGGATTGCTTCTTACCACACTATGATTTGTTTCTCTGAAATTTTCAATGATGCTTGATTGTTGATGCAGACACAATATTTGAAGAAAAAATTTTTAAACTTCAGGTTACTATGTCAAGACAAATAATTAATTGCAGACAGTTATTAAATTTGTTCTATTTTATTGTATTTTTCACTTAATGTCCTCACTGCAAATGTGTTTTGAAATAGTTTATCTTTTTCTGTGTGTGACAGCACAGTTCATGTAAATATGATGTGACATGTTTTCCCCATAGCCTTGACATTGAAATGGCATCTCCAAGGAATGTCTTGTAATTTCATTCAACTTCATCTTGGTGTTATAATGCTACCTGTTCCAACCGAAATGATTGTTGAAATATAAATATAAATAAAAGCAGAGTAGCATAGATGTAATACAAATCCTGTTTACTCTACAGATGTTGAACATTATATAGCCTGAAATGAAATTAAATTAAAAAAACTTGTTCCACATATAAAACCAGCACAATCATGTGCATCCATAACTTGCTCTTACAAAGTTTGCAGCATAATTCTGTTTTTATTTCTGAATTCACTTTTTAAAGGACACTTACTTTATTTCAAAGTGCTGATGCCTTAAAATCCCCCAGTTATAAATTATAAGTTATAAATAAATAAGAATAATGAGATTAAGAAATAAATTTGGCTTAAAAAAATGAATGTTCCAGCCAAGCATCCAGTAATGTCTTTAAAAGAGGTTTGAAAGAATCCAAAACTTACAAAGTGGATAAAAACTTTATTTATTTATTTAATTTCTATAAATAAATGTGAAAAATTGAGAAATGCAAGAGTAAAGCAAATATAAAAGCCAAATTGTGCTTCTAAAATAATTAGTATTTTCTTTTTTGACAGTTTTTCAATACAGAGGCATAATTCTAAGAAAAGTGTGTACCTATATATATACAAATTCTAAACAAAAAATTATTCCACATAAAATTATTTTAACTACATTGCAAAACAGATTTTGGGTTTTTTTTCATGTCTAAGCTAAAATTCAAAAACTTTGCCTACATAGAGTTCTACATACTGTTAATCTGAAACTGTATTACATCAGTAACTTCATTACTGAATAAGTAAAAGTAAACATCTGAAGATATTTTTGTATGAATCCACTGTAATGGATTTGACTTGATTTTTCTTGCTTCAGTGAAAATGGTCCTTCAGATTGGAAATTATTTTAAATCACAGTCTGAAAGATTAATTGCATAGAATCTGATGTTATGTGAATTGAAATTGAGCTGCATCTTAACAGCATAAGTGGCATAAATATTGTTCTGTATTGTAATATGTATCCATGTAGAATTCAATGCTTTATCTCATCCCTATACAGAGATTAAATACCAACTTTATTTTGTCTCCTTAGGAGCTGAAAGAAAAGCAGGAATCTAGTCTCAAGCGTGATATTGATGGAATGGGTGTCCCAGAAATAAAGTATGGAGATTCAATCTGTTTTGTCCAACATGTGGCCACTGCCTTATGGTTGACTTACAAAGCACAGGATGCTAAATCAGCACGCTTAGGTCCCTTGAAAAGAAAGGTAATGGTTGGGGTTTTTGAATTACCTGTAAAATCAATTTGTGGGTATAATTCTTTTGTGCTCTTGTATTGAAAATGTGAGCATTTCACTCTGAAAATTAAAACAGTGATGGATATTAATATAACCGTGTAATTGAAGAAAAGCTTTGTCATTACAAAAATGTATTTAACTACTTTTTTTTTCCTCAGAAGAAATTATTAGTTCAATTTTTATTTTTACACCATAAAAGACAGAAATTCCAGATTTGGATAATTATTTAAAATCTAAATTCAACTGTTGTAACTGGTGCAAGTTAATAAGTCATCTAACATTCATTGGTGTTTCAGATTTTTTAAATTAAGTATATTATGTGAAATGACAATTAAATTTGTCCCTTAAGAAATGGCCTTAGAAAATAATCACGTTTCTTAAGGGATATTAGAGAATCATTTCCTCCCAACATCATAGATGTAATTGTGATGTGACACCAAGGTCTTTCTCTCAGTCTTTTGATTTTAGGGTATGATTATATTCTTAATTAGTGGCATATAAGCTGTTATATCTTCAAATTTTGTGTGCATATTTCATCCAGTGTTAGGGGGTTTAGTATCAGCTTCACATAACTTTGTCATTATTCTCTATTTGTAGATTTTTACAACATGAACCCATCATTTGAACATGAAAAATAAAAAGTAAAAAGTCCATTATGGAGAAGAAGCTGTAATTCTTCTTTAGTTACTTGTGCACATGTACATTCATAAGAGAATGCCCCTACACAAGCACTGCAGTACAGAACAATGAGGTTGTCATCACTCTCCCCGGGCACAATCACATTTATTCACACACAGCACACCTGGCCATCCTCAGTGGGCAGCGAGTGCCCAAGCCCTTCACTCCTCAGCAACCGGGCTGATCAGAGAAATTCTTTAAATGGCAGTCATTCAGTATTTTCTTGATAAAAAATTTAAACACAATCACGGCCTCTTCCTTTCCCATGCCACCACTGGCTATGTCTTGGACCTCAGAGGGTCCAGTTTTCCTTCTTGAAAAGGCAACGTGTGGATTCTTACTCTGTATTCAATGAAGAATTTTGCAATAGCTTCCTGAGGCATTTGGTATTTTCTTTCCCCCGTTTTCTGCTCAGCAGCAAGGGACTGAAAGAACCTCCATAATTACCTGTCACTTTTTTTCTCCTTTGAAACTGTTTCCGTCATGTTCAAAGACTTCAAATCTTTTGTTGCACTCTCACATGGAGAATTCTGTCTTGTTAAGTGCCTTCAAACAGAAGAAAGTCCAAACCTTCTAGCTTTATGCCGTTGACATTCCTGTGGAGGCAAGAAATAGTTTTTCATGCCCTGCAATATATGATACTAGGCTCTAATCTTGTAAGCAATTTGAGATATACATCCATTTCAATTTCATATGCAGTTATTTTTTCTACATTAGAACTGAAGTCATTGCTTGGTATTCATCCTCTGCCATCATTGTGTCAGGTAATTTTTGCTTTCACTCACCATGCTCCTTCTGAAGCTGGCCTGCAGTTTTGGTAACATGATCCATTAGTCCTAAGAAGACAGAAATATCTTGTTTTTGCAAGAGGCAAAGGATGCTTTTCTGACATAGCCTAGCTATTATCACTGTCAGCTTCTGTAAAGCTATAGAGAAGAGAAAACAGCTATGAGATTAGTTCTGTTCTAAAATAATAAAAATTCCATGTAAAAATGTCTGGATTTTGGCTTTGGTGAAGTTTCATGTATCTAATTATTATACTAACAAATATGAAAGAAAATCTAGCATCACTTATGACGCTTTTGTTGAATAATTTCTGCCAGAATTTTTATTTGTTGTCTCTCTCTCTGAGACTGTGGTAACCAAGGATTCAAGATTTGCCAGGTGATGATGATCACATCAATATTCTTGTCAACATCCCTCCACCATCTAGTGAGTGATGGATGTCTATCTTTTCGGTTTGAGAGCTTGCTTTTGTGCAAGCAATGAACTCCTGCAGAGCTCTGAAATGCTAGAGCTCAGGGAACAGAAAAACATATGCTACATGATTTGGATTCCTCTGGAGTGTTGGTCAGTGCCTTGCTGTACTTCAATAAGCAAGGCAGTGCCAAATGCCTCTTTTTATATGCAGAGAAGTGTTTTATCTGAGGAATGGATGTAGCCAGTGCTGGATGCTTCTGTCTGTGATGTACTTCTAAATAGCATTTTTCTGTCATTGTGATGTTTCTGAACGATTTATTTGAGGTTTGGGTTGTTTGTTGCTTTTCTGGTTTGATTGCAGAGAAATAGGAAACATTGGCTCCTTCTAAAAGACTTTTCCCTCATATCCACACTCCAAACTTAAGGAGAAGAGTACATACCTGCTCTTCAGTAATGAAGATGCAATTATTTTGCAAGGCATGACAGCTTTAATACCCTGTCTGTCAAATGTTTTCATTCCTGTAGCTCCAAAATCTGGAGCTACATACGATGGCCTGAGGAAACATTATTTGATTGTCAAATGTTTTCTTACTAGTTTTGTGATAGAAAGAGCAGATCTTCACTTACTCTTCAGTTTAGAGACCTCAAGACCTTCTCCATGGAAACAGCGATATTTTAGCTAGCAAAGTCACCCACAGGGTGATTATATTTATAGAAGTATCTGAAAAAAGAGGAAATATGACCAAATTTGTATAACTTGTATAACATTACCTGTTTCTTTGTTAACTATTCATGCCCTCAGAATTACTCTGCTAACTGGGAAGATGGGCTGCAAAATTTTATTAACTCAAAGCTAAAAATATACATTTTTTTTGGCGGAGAATTCAGTAGATTGCCTCTTGAACAAAGAAGCAGGATAACTCACATTTACTTCTTACAAAATTGCTGTAAGACTCTAATGACTCAAAACGACCAAGACTTGCTTTTGTGACACCTAAAAGTGATGCTAGCTTTCTGTGACTTTGTGTGTTTTTTCAAAGCTAAAGACTAAAATCCCACAAAATGATCTCTGTTATTGTTTGAAGTTCATATGATGTTCATATGTGGTTTGGATAAGAATACAACATATTGTGTAGAAATAAGTAAATGAATCTGAAGTTGCTCATAAACACTATTGCTCCTTTAGCAGCATTGTAATATTTGTTTGTCACTTCAGCTTGATTTTTCTTGTTAATTGTCTTAAAGCATAAATTATTTAATAAATGATGCTTAAAAAAGTGAAGTTCCTCTTTCCCTGAGAGCAAGAATATAGAAAAAAAGACACTTTTTGTTACAATTTGAAAATGTATCTTTTTAATGAATTCTGGAAGAATAAAAGTACATTACATTGCCTTCTCTGAATAATTTATGTAAGACTGAAAAACTTTTAGTTATTTAATGGATGTCTAGATAAAGCAATTAACAAATCTATATATCTGCAAATTATGTTTTTTAGTGCAGTATTGAAATACGTAAAAAAATATTTAAAAGCAAGAAGTGTTTTTAAGTAACTATTGTGATAATTGCTGACTCTCAATAGGTTATATTACACCAAGAAGGTCACATGGATGATGGTCTCACATTACAAAGATGCCAGCTTGAGGAATCCCAGGCTGCTCGAATCATTCGCAATACTACAAGCTTATTCAGCCACTTTATAAGGTAGTTTTTACCCTGTTCTTAAAGTACTTTGAAATTGTAAGAATTTCATTAAGAGAATCCTTATGCCCTGCTTTCAAGTTATTGAATTTAGAAGCTATTAGAAATAATTTTTACTGATTAACATTTGCAATTTTGATTAATAATGTCGTTAAATAGATAGAACAGTTTATGTGAGATTATTTATATGAAATCTAATACCTTGAAGCCAGAAGCAAGCTGGATCATAATTCAGGTTAAAGAAAACATGCTTAACTGATCTTAGTCTTACTCTGTGAGCATTCAATGGTATCTAGAATTTTGTGTCATTAAATCTACAAGAATGTATTTTATACTGAAAAAACTATTTTTTTGTAGTGCTTGGCATAAGTTTTAATTATGATGATGTAGTATTCATCCTTGCAATACTTGATGTAATATTTAATGAAAAAATAAAGAAAAGGGAGTTTGTGATTAATTATTTGCCCATCATATGAGCTGGTGTTTAAAACTATTTCTTCAATATGTCAAGAACCTGCACTACTCCTTTGTATTTCTTGGGCTGAGGATATAAAAACAGAACTACCTTTGCCAAGAGACAGTGCCTGCTAGATGATACTATTTATAGTGGTCAAGCTGTGGAAAACTGGGTTATAACACCAAATTAAGGAAATACTTGAACAAAAAAAGACATTATTTTGCTGACAACAGAGATCCCTTGAAATGCTTTATATTTTTAAATCCCACCCTTCTTTACTTACTATATGGAATAAATACAGAAGATTAAATTCATACTTAGGATTGCCTGCTACTTTTGTGCTCTTTTTCCAGAAGACTGTAGGTGTATAACTTTAATAACTGCTACTGTTATGGCATATCACACCTATAACTTAAATGGGATTTAAAGTGTCTAAACAAAATCAATTACTGTAGAAAATGAACTTGCATCTCTTTTTCTTCTTTTTGCTGAATTATATTGTTTCTTCTTCTGTTTGTTTGGGGGTTTTTTAACGTTCTCATTTTTCAACATTCTCTCTGTTTATATCAGCACAGAAAGGGAAATACAGCTCCAGTTCAGGAAGCTCTGAGTGCTGGACACCCAAATAATAGATGTTTGAATGATGTTCAGTACGGATCATCTGTTGCTTATATTCACATGTCATACACATAACAAGACAAGATTTAGATACCAAAAGAGAATAGGCTGCTACATAACACTGTAAATTATAGGGGGGAAATTATTAATGCTGCCAGTCTTGTTTTCCATAGTGGAAACAACAGAGCACTATCACCCACTGCCCTGCCTGTTGAGGAGATGGCTCAGACTCTGCAAGACCTGATCACTTACTTCCAGCTTCCCGAAGAAGACCTGCAACATGAAGATAAGCAAAACAAACTTCGCTCACTCAAAAACAGACAAAATCTATTCAAAGAAGAGGTACAGAGAAAGGGATTTTTGCATTATCTTAAGTGTACTGTCTCACAAACTTTGAGAAAAATCTAGATGTATGCATATTATCATCTAGATATATGCATATGATCTATAATGTAATGTTCCCGGCCAAAAAAAAAAACCAAACAAAATATATATATATAAAACTTGTCTCAAGCCACACACTCTGTAATAAAATTAGATCTTAATACCTCTGATCATCTTTAAATGAATCTTATTAGAATTTTCTTTTCCTCTCTGTGAACTTATAAAACCTGGATACTCCAAATGAATAATAAAACCTGCATCCAACATAATGGATATTATTTCTGATATATCTGCCTGTAACTTTGTACGTCTAGAAAATCTAAGAGTGCCTGCTTCAGAGAAGGATATGTATGACATAATTGTTGAATTGCTCCTCTCTGAAAATGGAATAATTACATTTTTGTAGAAATACTAGATACATTTTATGATGCTTTTAGACATTTGAATTGCTTGCAGGTTTTCAATACCATTTGAGTGTGAAGTCAAAGTGAAGTTACAAATATCTTGCAGTATTTAAAATTCTTTGGTTTACAGATATTTATTGGTAGTAAAATTTCCACCTTTTTTAATCAGTGAAAATTCTTTTAGATCTAAATTTAAAGGTTTTCTTACTTATGCAAAGAAAATTTTATGTAAAAAAGAAGGTCCTTTAAAATTGTAAAAGCCCTTATTTTTAGATTTTATTCCTTATTTTGCATAATACCTAGTTGTGTAAGGAACAGTAGTGAATCATTATCTAAAATTACTTCTTTTTGTACAGAAAAATACATATCCGAATCTTTTAAGCACAATTGGTTTGTTGTTTGGGATTTTCCTGATTGAAGATAATGCAACCTTCCAATTTGTATAAGAAAAGGTATTTAAAAAGCAATAGCCAATGCTTTTTCATGTGCATTCACTTTCCTCTCTGTCACATGTGTTTAGGGAATGCTGGCACTAGTTCTAAATTGCATTGATCGCTTGAACGACTACAACAGCGCAGCTCATTTTGCAGGAATTGCAAGGGAAGAACATGGTGGTACATCATGGAAAGAAATTTTGAATCTCCTTTACAAATTGTTAGGTAAGTTCTTAGAAAACCTACTAATGTAAAAAAAAAAAAAACCCTAACCAGAATATGTACGCTTGGTATCCTACTTGCTGCTTCACCACCAAAGAATACTTTCTTTAAGTATTGTTCAGTTTATTATGTAAATTACAGAATTTCTTCCATACAGTTACTGCTATTTATTACAGAGAAAAATGTTTATTGAGGAATTATACATCAGAGAATTAGATCTCAGGTAGGAAAAAGATCTATGAAGCATGCCAAAACCTTTTTTTTTAATTTAAATGTACCTGTGATATACAAACAGATGTGAATTATTATTTTAAAAATTAGAAAAACTGGAAAACAGTCTTTTTATATGAAACTGAAGAATAGTCCAAAAGCAGTAGTCATGTCTGCTTAACATGTTTGTCACTTGAGGTTTAAAATTAAATGTTAATAAAAATAGTTACATAAAAAGAAATACTTTTTCAATATCAATGTCAGATTTTCTAGTGCACTGCTATTCAAGAACAAACTGCTTCTGTGTTGTAGAATGACCAAAATTATAGAGCAGAAAAAGTACATATATGTGTGTTCTTTACATTTCTTATTTGATACTTAGTTTGCATTATTCCTCATTTAGGAGAATCTTATCTTCTAATGGAGATTAAATACATCCTATTTTCATTACAAAGCAAGGTAGTCCTCGGCCATAGTGAAATAAGGATGTTGAGAGTTGACAAGTATAAAAGAAACCAGGGGAAGTGCTTTGAAGCTTGAGGTTATTCACACAGAACAGACATGCAGGAGCTTCTGATGAAATGTCATTGCCTTAGAAACTAGAAAGTTACCATCGCTGCATTTTACTACAGTCTTGGCATTCAAAAGAAAAATTGGATGAAAATAAACTCTCTTCAGCACTATGTAGACTTATTTCAGGTTTTTATCTTGATTTTCATCTGCAGGTACATTTTGAACACAGTTGTTCTGATGTAATATTTATTGTGCTTCATAATAAAAACTGAGACAGTTGTACACAAAAGGCGGTTTTTTGTTACTTTTTTTGCCCCTTTGATCTATGACTTCTAGAAGGAAGAAAACCAACAGTGTTGTTTGAAAGACTTGAATATTGATGAACTTTCAAAGTGCAGTCTGCACTACTGAAAGACTAAAAGCTATGCATTCCAAAACATTGTAATCAGAAAGTAGAACTAAACACCAATATCCCTAATCTGCACTTGACCTCAAACTTCTGCATATGTTCTTCCCACACTTTCTTAGGAAGAAATAGAAAAAGAAATGTTTCAGCCCCATGATCATGACATTTCTTGACATTAAGGAAGGGTACTGGACAACTTCTATTTAAATTTAGCAACCAAATAAAATATAAAAAAAACATACTTTATGCTGAGATCCTTGTTTATCCAGTAGGACCCCCTTCAATTCAAAAACTGTGTGCTCCTTAGATATTGTCAGTTGCTGATAATCAAAGTAATGAAAAGCTCATATATGGACTTCTCTGTTCATTGTTTTATGGAGTTACTATAAAAATTGTGTTAAAATAATACATATGATAAACATTGTTGATTTAAAATAGAAATCTCATGTTATAAAATTATACCTTGTGGTTTTTTCCAGCTGCTCTCATTCGTGGCAACAGAAAAAACTGTGCTCAATTTTCCTGTAACCTTGATTGGCTAATCAGCAAATTGGACAGATTAGAATCTTCCTCAGGTGAGACTCACTTTTACAATGTAAATTGACTATCAATGCCTGTTTTACATTATTGACAGACCAGTTTTCCATGAAGCCAACACATAATGGAAAACAAATACACTCTTGGGGTTTGGGTTTTTGCTTTTTGTTTGTTTGTTTGTTTTGTTGGTTGGTTTTGGTTTTTTGTTTATTTGTTATTTTAATTGACAAAAGTAATGTATTTTAGAAAGACGTTCATATGACTTTTTTTCCTTCAATACATTTGTTATGTGCAATACTACAGCCAGTGTTGAAGGTGATTCTGCTGAATTAAGGGATTGGATCAAAGTATCAAAAGCAGTGTACCATGAAATAACACATATTTGTGGCATGCATATAAACCCCATATAGATGTAGCTTTTTTTTACAGAGGAGTATTCAACAAAATATTGATACATTATACAGTGGTCCCTATTAAAACCTTTACCTCTTCCATTGAGAAGGAGTTGAACCTGCAAATTTCTCAAGTGATTTTAGAGTTGTGGCAATATTCAAAAGAAAAGAGATGTCAACATTTTTATTATGCATTTATTCCTAATGTCCCATGCTCATATCATTACTCTTGTGAAGTGGTTTCTTTCTCTTTTTAGGCCAGAGAAAACAGCATCTTGTAAGATACTAATTTAGTGAGCTTTTAGATTGTATTCAGTGGTGCTGATGATTTAATGACAGCATTGTTTTCATATAGGTATTTTGGAAGTTTTGCACTGTATCTTGATTGAAAGCCCAGAAGCTTTAAATCTAATATCTGAGGAACACATCAAATCCATTATTTCACTGTTGGATAAACATGGGCGCAATTACAAGGTATGGAAAAACTAAGGATGTAATATTAATCTTACAATAATTTGTGGGGGAAAAAAGATGAGAAATGTCTACATGGAAATATTTGATTCTAGTACCTTTAAGGGAATAAAATAACCTTAAAGTACACCTGCAAAATTTCTTTGTTGATATTAAAAGAGTGTATAATCTAGAATTGCTTTTCAGCAATTTTCAAATACCAAAAATTTGTATGAGAAGTAAACATTTAAGACATATTGGTAACTAGTCAGAACATTGGATTTGATAAGAAAATGAAGTATTCTGGTGGCTGTAAGAAAGTGGGCAGAATAGCTTGCTCTGGAGAAGTCGTGGACTATCTTTACTATCCACAGGTGTAGAGAACTATATCCTACAAAGTCATTCCTAGCTTGAGTAATAATAATAGTAGCAGAAAAGAAAAAAAAATTGAGAAAGCAGAAAAATAATCCAAATATCTGAAAACACAGGTGTTCTGAAGAAAGAAAAACCCCTGAGTTTCCAGAAGATATACTGGATGAAATTAATTTAGACATCAATATGCAATTTATTATGATAGAAGAAAGTGAACAGAGTTTCTGGCTGCCACCAGGATGACATCACAACACAGACGAAGATATAGGTTTTTGTGTGATTTTCTGATGTGAGTTTCCTTCCTCAATTAAAATTTTTATTTGAAAGACTGATAACCTCGAGGAAGAACAGAGAAAGTTTTAGTGAGCTGAAATTACCTTCTCTTGTAAATCACTAATAGAGAGAGCCTAGCCAACTACAGATACAGTAAAGGAGAAAAGAACTTTTAAACGTGGTTGAGGAGTATGAACTAATATAAGTAGGCATAAGAAAAAAAGTTTAAATTACAGCAGGAAGTTTAGCTTACCATTTTTATCTCTTAGCAAGGTTACTGTGTTATGCCAGTCACCTAGGAAGAACTTTTTGTCTGAAACATCTCAATGTAGATCTCATATTGAGAACTTAGAGTAGAAACAGAAAATGTACCTAGGAGAAGAATTATTCTGGGTAATGGATTTGTTAATTTCTATTTGTAGTGTCTTTGACTATACCTCAGCAAGTCATGAAGAGTGGGAAGAAATGAATTTATCTCTTATTTCACAGTGTATCTTGTTCTCCTGCTAGATTAGTAAGTCTGTTGAGATTTAGGAAATAAGAAAAATAATGAGAAAATAGTCCTGGAAATTATTGTGTTGAAGGACTTTTTAAATGAAAAGTCTTCTGTCAGAAATAGAGTCAGCAAATTCACTGAGATTACATGTAAGCTGTTTAAGTAAAGTCAGAGTTGCTGGTAATCATTAATGTTACTAAGATGCTTTACAGATGAGTACTGGTCAGAGCTTATGTTATGTTCTTTAAAGAATTACCTTTATCCTTCTGCTAGATGGTTTCTGCCCAATAGCAGAGGTGGTAGAAAGGAAAATGCATGGGCTGGGACATAGAAAAGTGTTTAAGCAAATATATTAGCTTAAACAGCATAAGCTGTTAATAGTGGGTTTATGTGAAATTCACTAGTCAGGCAAGAGGAATAGCTAAAATGAATTTTATATTCTGCTGTTTCTGGAGCTGTCCAATAGTAATAACATAATGGTGTGAAGGTGTGTCTTTGGTCATGCAGGTGGTGTGTAGCAATTTAGACCACTTGGGCTCATTGCTCCAAGACTGTTTGTCAGAGGTCAAGTACACATTGAACACTTCTCTGGTTTCTTTGTGAAAGCGTGCAGCTTTGTTCCTCAGCATAAAGCAACATTATGTTGTTGTGTTCTCACTTCCAAAACCTCTTGCTCCAGTACTCTGGAAGAATGATATCAATCTATTTCAATTTTCAGGCTCAAGCTAAAACAAAAAATAGAAATCTGAAGTTTTAGAATAACATCTTTCTGAAATTCTGTTTTGCTTTATAGTGAACTTTTAAAGCATTTTTCATTTTATGGATAAATTGATTATTTATTAAATTGAAAACATTCTTTCCAGAAGAGACACATAAGCAGTCAGATCATTGCCATTGAAAATTATCCACTATTTCCACAGGATGTTTTTTGGGCTGCAGAAAATTTATCAAGGAATTTAATTTTATATTTAAATTTTAAATGAGATTTAATTAAACTGTCTTATGGAATTGACATACAGCTGCTTTAACTTTGTTTTTTCTGATCAAAATGAAAATAAGGAATTTTAAAGAAAGATTTTTGATGCATTCTCAAACCTTCTGCTCTGATTTTATATTCCCCAAATGTTTGATGTCCTCTATGAGTACTATAGACTACACTTGGTCCAAATATGTGAAAAGTATATAGAAAACCATCATGTATATTATATCCCTTCCTTTAGGCCTATTCTGAATGTAAATTAAGCTGACAACTGAATAATAGTGTATGCTCCTAGCTGCCCTTATCTTACTTCTTCTGATTTTTCGTTTAAGGTTCTTGATGTGCTTTGCTCTCTCTGCGTCTGTAATGGAGTTGCAGTCCGTGCCAATCAAAATTTGATCTGTGACAATTTGCTGCCTAGAAGAGACTTACTTTTGCAAACACGTTTGATTAATGATGTGACAAGGTATAGTGATATGTTTTACTGTTACATTAGAAAAATTTGAATTTCCATATCTACAATAATTAATTGAATATTTATTGAATAATTAATTGTAACCGAAGAAATGTTCCAAAGCTTTCAATATTAGGAAGTAATAATGTATTCTGTATTAACTTCTGAAAAAAACCCCATCTTTACTGGCAATATGGTGTTTGTATGGAACCTGGGATCAATTAGAAATTGCTAATTCATAATCAGAACTGTTCTAAAGTGGATACATGAAAGTTGCTTGTTTCTGAGCCAAAACAGGGCACAGAGTATGTAAACGTACTCTGAAGTACTTATGTGATTAAAGAGAGACTTGATTTTGGGGCAACCTCACTTCTGATTTTTTGATTTTAGGAAATGATCTTGTAATTCCTCTTTTGACTGTAAGTTTTTCAAAGCATGGAACCTCTACCTTAGAAGATGATTCTACAGCAGCATTATTAATTTATACAAAATGGTTCACTTTTTAAAATATTATAAGCAAAGTGTGATTATCTACACTTGTATCATACTTGTAAAGTGAATTTGACAATTATACAGTAATATAATTCCTATGTCACACTTCATGTTTACACTAACTGGCTTACATTTTCTTTCTTAGCATAAGACCAAACATATTTTTGGGTGTTGCTGAGGGCTCTGCACAATACAAGAAGTGGTACTTTGAGTTAATAATTGATCAGGTTGATCCATTCTTGACGGCAGAACCCACCCACTTACGAGTTGGATGGGCCTCTACTTCAGGTTATGCCCCCTATCCTGGAGGTGGGGAAGGATGGGGAGGCAATGGCGTTGGTGATGACCTCTACTCTTTTGGGTTTGATGGCCTTCATCTGTGGTCTGGTGAGTACTTGTGAGCCACCACTTTTAACATCTACTTACTTTTATCTTCCCTTTCTTTATATGTATATAACATGCTATTTTATAGTGAGTTACGTTCAGAAATCTCGGTTATCATTAAGTTGTTTAGAAGTTCAAATCAGACTTCTTGACTGAGATGTTAGCCAATATTGAATTATACCAATTAGGCTTTCTAGCAGATTGCTTCTGTTTTCATGAATTTGAACACAGAATGGTATTCTCCAGATCTAGATCAATACTGACTTAATTCTATTTGTCCAAAATCAATGGATGCATGAATCTCAGATAAATTAATTCTATACAAATTGACAATTGCACTATTATTTTACTTTGAATCTACAGTTGAAGGAATATGACAGTTATTTTGAAACCTGTTGAAAGATCAGACAAATTGAATTAAAATTTTGATAGTTTTGCAAAAGTTTTGTCAATAAAAAATAATTGTTATGCTAATGCCAACTTCATTTTTTTAGTGCTTGTGTGTAGAGTATTTAATTATGAACTAGCACATTATTTTTTCTTCCAGGTTTCTCTTGCAAGCACAGTAAATGATGTTTATTCTTTAGTTTGTTCAATTTGTGGCTTATGTTTTAATGTGCAATTTTCAAGGCATGTCGACAAAATCCTTAGTTTCCCCATATTTCTCAGTAACTTTAAATGCCATATCCATCTAGGTATTCTTTATTTGCTCTGAAAAATAATAGAGTGGGGCCATGCAAATAAAAGGTGTATTTTAATGAGACTGTATATGAATACACTGAAGTAAATTTTATGACATTAATTCTAATAATTAATAATCTAAGAGTGTTTCCTTTATCAATTATATTAACATTGTTCTAGCATTGGGTTTTGTATTAAAAATATGTGTGCAGACACACATAACTCAGTATTTTATTTCAACACTACTGAACAATTATCCAATGTCAGAAATTATCTTTTTTTGAAGAAGACTAGGAGGCATCATAACATGCTCCATTAGAAATGGCTGAATAAATAATTTTTAAAAAACAAGCCTGCTTAAATATTCTGATTCCTAAATACTTTTATCCTAGGTCGGGTACCCAGAGCTGTAGCATCTGTCAATCAGCATTTATTAGCATCTGATGATGTGGTTAGCTGCTGCTTGGATTTAGGTGTACCCAGCATTTCATTCCGCATTAATGGACAGCCTGTACAGGGAATGTTTGAGAACTTCAGTACAGAAGGGTTTTTCTTCCCTGTTGTGAGCTTATCAGCAGGTGTAAAGTAAGTACAACTTAATTTTAATTGTTTTCATTGCTGTCTTATCACACAAAATATTGCCCAAATTCTACTATGATTTATTCTGCTTTGTTGCTGCAGTTCTGCCCAAATAGCAGCTGGGAGGAAGGCAGGGAAGTAATCATTTGTTCAGTGATGATTTCACTTAAAAATGAAATGTGAGCCTGTAAATTATTTGACCAAATCACAGTGTCTGGACAGTATTATTTTATGGGTATTCGGTGACCTAGGGGAAATTAATTTTGTTTCATTCCAATTATCAGTGAAAAAATCATGTTAGAAACACAGCACCATATTTGGCTCTAATTAAAGCTCTCACTGGCTTTCTCAGCAGGGAGTAAAAAATCTAAATCATCATGAAAACTGATACTGTGTTCACAGTGGGAAACAGAACTGATGAGAAGCAGTTTTGGAATCTCTTTACTAATATTGCCCATTTCTTACCTCTTCTATAGCTAAAATACAGAGATTCAAACTTACTGTATTCAATTTATATTGTTGTCTATGTTCAATGAATTCAGAAGATCTCCTGTAGAATCAAACATAATAAAGGAGGGCTGGGAAAAGTTTAGTAAATCAATTTCATTTATTCCCCAGGAGTGACCCTACTATGTAACTGCATAAATACAAATCTTTTGAAAATGTTAATTACTTTTTACTGTAAGAAATCTGCCGAAACTGGTGTAATAATTTTCTTTTTTATTTAGTTCCTGTTTGATGTTGCTTTTATATTCTGAGAGACCTTTTTCCTCTGTAGTTTATAGTGGCTGATGTTAACAGCAGATGTATGTCATCATCTGTGTCTATTACTACCAGAAGAAATATTTTTACATGGGAATCTTGAGTTTATGAGTCAAGGAGGGTGTACTGGACTCTTTGTTTTTCTCCTATTTTGAAAAATGTTAACAAAATATATTTATATGTTTATATGTTGATCTGTTCTAATATACCTATAGGCTTCTGGTCATCCCATCACAACAAATGTAGTGGCTAATTCCTAGAGCTAACAAGCTTTTTGTTTTTTGGTTTTTTTTAAACATTTCTGTGTTTTTCTTACCTCTAGAGTTTTCCCACTTGAGGAACAAAGTATGCAGCTGGATAGTTTTTGTATTTGTTGTTTTGCCCAGTATACTCTTAAATTTATATGAAAAATCTATATCTGAGGAGAAAAATAACATTTTAGGCGTTTACAAGGAATCTTAGTTGTGCTTCTGGAACTCATTCATTGTTGTAATATTTGGTACAATATTGTTTGCTTTCTTAATGTATTATGGTTTGAGTACTTTGTTTGGTTTTTTTCATTTCTCTCATATGCCAAACTGTCTGTATGTGATCACTGAGAAGTAAGTTTAAAACTTTTAAGTGATGTATCAATAGTCCCAAGAGTATTTTTAGAGTAACTAAACCATTAATTTTAACAATTTAAATTAGATTTGCGTTTCCAAATCCCTTAAATTCGTTTTTAAAATCACAGTTTACAACCATTTGATTTTAAATGAGAAATATTTAAATATGCTACTACATTGAATAATCAGTTTTGCTTTGGCCAAAACAAATTTTCAAAGAATAGTGGGTACATGATGGTTTTACTGACAGTATCTGCAAGTATGAATGCGTGGTAACCCTTTGGTGTTTGCCAAAACGTGAAGCACACGTGTCTTTTTGTAAATGGTAGTAAAATAAATGCTCAGGCTTCTACATTATTTATTCATAATGATAATATATGCTGCCTATTTAAGACTAATTGCTTTGTTGAAAATTGCAGAGTTCGTTTCTTGTTGGGCGGACGTCATGGCGAGTTTAAATTTCTGCCTCCTGCTGGCTATGCTCCCTGTTATGAAGCATTGCTTCCAAAAGAGAAGATGAAATTGGAACCAGTCAAAGAATATAAAAGGGATTTTGAAGGAGTGAGGGATTTGTTGGGTACAACACAATTTCTCTCACAAGCTTCTTTTATCCCTTGTCCAATAGACACCAGTCAGGTATGTGAAGTTTGCAATAATGGGATCCATAACATATGTCTGCTCAAAATTTAAATTCACAATTTAAAATCTTCCATCTTTCTTAGAAATTCTTCAATTGTTTGTTGTGATGTAGTAACTAAATGATCTTGGATATATAAGGTGTGGAACCTGGAACCTCTTCTTACTTTCTGAATTGTTATGCTCTTTTCTTAGGTTGCTCTTCCTTTTCATCTTGAAAAGATCAGGGACAAACTAGCTGAAAATATCCATGAACTATGGGGAATGAATAAAATAGAACTAGGCTGGACATATGGCAAGGTACGTTTTGAATGACCTGTGTGGGTATAGTCACCTGTATTAGGTTAAGTCTCCTGCCAGCCCAAGGCTGGACTTGGAATTTGAACAGGGTATGCAGTGATGGTCTGTACATTAGCAGCAACAGGTGACCATGTAAGCTGGAAGGAGACAGGGGTATTAACTTTTTTACTGATTTTTTTAAGCGTTCAAATTCCTTTGTTTTGTTATTTCATTAGTTATGGAGGAGTATTTATAGTATGCATTATAAATGAATCATGGGAAAAGGAGATTTATATAGTTATGAGTAGGTGACATTGAACAAAAGTAAATGGCATTGCTTATACTGACTTCATTACTGCAAAGAATTTACTGGGTTTTTACTGTGATTCTTGATTCTATCAGGAAAGTACTCTTTTCTGTTACTCTTTTGCAGATACGGGATGATAATAAAAGGCATCATCCTTGTCTTGTGGAATTCTCAAAACTGCCTGAGACAGAGAAGAATTATAACCTACAAATGTCAACTGAAACCCTCAAGTGAGATTTAAACAGAAAAAATAATGAAGTTTTAAATTTTTTTTATTCAAGTGTATTATACTGTTATAAGATATATAAGCCATTCATATATCTCCTCCAAAGGTATTCTGCTAACTTTACTAGAAGTCCCAGGAACCCAATCAGACTGATGTAGGAAAACTTTGTCTGTATGGAGAGACAAAGAAAAAAACACCACCCAATCCTGTTGATTTTAATAAAGTGGTAGAAATCTCAAGCCTTTTAGTCTTTTGACTTTTAATCTTTTTTAGTCTTTGAAGGGCTTATTTATTATTTCTGATAAATTAAAATATTTGGGCTTTTAAATACCATTATTTTGGATTACTTCCATGTTTTTTAAATATAATTACTTCTGCGTATTTATACAATGCATGAGAACTATAATGTTGTGTTTCACTAATGCCATTTTTATGCCAGAACCCTTTTGGCCCTTGGATGTCACATTGTTCATGCTCATCCAGCAGCTGAGGAAGATCTCAAAAAAGTCAAACTTCCTAAAAAGTATGTACCTTATGGTAACGGTTACATATTATAATATTTATTATAAATATAAAATATTTTAATTTGATTTGAAGAATGCTGGATATGAACCCCATACCTGATAAGGTCTTACAGATCCCTGGTTAGGCCATTACCTTGACTGTGATGATGTTGGAATGTGAATACTGCTGTGCTACATCACCTCCTGAAGTAGTTCAGAGACTGAAACAGTCATTTACTTAAACCACAGGCAATTGTAGTGGTGTTACATCACCCTAGAACAGAGATTCCAAAGTTAAATACAACACTGCAGTGCTTTTCTGTCTCAGAGTAAACAGTCTATTCATATGATGGATTCTATTCATATGATGGTAAAAGTATTTACTTGAAAGAGGGTTTACCACTTTACCATAGGAGACAGAAACAGCAAGTTGGACACCTGCCATTTCACATCAGTTTATCAACCCACCATATGTCTTTTTCTTCCTGAAAGAAATTTAGCCATGAGAAACAAAGTTAGTTGTTTAAAGAGAGCAGTAAAATACATAGTTTTATGACATGAGAGGTGGTAATCTTGATCCAGTTGATGGCATTAATTAAAAAAAGTAAAACAGATCTATTCTAAAGGTTCATACTGCAGAAAGTCTATCATAATACTGTTTGCTATTATTCTCTTGTTAAAATACCTATTGCTTATATGAAACATCCCAATTAATGGAAACTACCTGATTTGGGCAAAAGAGAGTCTGAATTTGTCTAAAAGGGCAGGCAATCCTTATACAATATGGAAGGGTTGGAGAAGATAATAGATACTGCTGAAAAATTATTAAACTTTTTATTCAGTGAAAAAGTGGCAATAACAATAGCTAAAATGTTTTCATCTGTTTGAAAAAAATGGTAATGCAGAATAACTAATTAAATAATAATAATAGCTAATTAAAATACCATACTTAATAAAACATAAAAGTTTCATAAGAAGTCATCATACAGATCTTAAAAATAGAAATTACTTGAAATATTTAAATGGCAAATATAAAAAATATATATAAAAAGCAGTCATTCAATAACAACTTTGTTGCTTTATAGCAACCATTTAGGCATGTAAATACTGATCTGAGTCACATTTAATTAGCTATTGTGCAAGTAATTGGAAAATGAGACAGTCTGCTAGAATCCAATTTATATCCTAGTAAATGACCAAATGCAATGGAAGACTTTTACAAAGGAAAGGGAGAGTAGGAGATTAAAAAGTGGAGGGAGACAGTTATTTCCACCCTATGAACGCCTCATAGAAAAACTTAAATGCCGTAATAGGGATATCTTGACTCTGTTTTGCTTTGTTGACTTACAGTTACATGATGTCAAATGGATATAAACCTGCCCCTCTTGATCTTTCTGAAGTGAAATTGTTACCTTCTCAAGAATTTCTAGTTGACAGACTAGCAGAAAATGCACATAATGTCTGGGCAAAAGACAGAATAAAGCAAGGATGGACCTATGGCATTCAACAGGTAGGAACTTCTTTACATGCATTTGCAATAAGTAAAGAATGTGAGATTTTTTATTCTAGAACGTAATTTGGGAGGGAGTGTTAGTTAAGGAAAAGCCGGAGGGGGTTGGGAGCAGGAAAAAAAGCCCTATCTATAAAAGCCTGGATTGTCAGACCTGTATGGTTGCAGCTGCTGGATATATGAGAATATATTTCCATTCTTCTCATTTGTTCATATATTTAGGTTTTCAGTGTTATTAACAGAAAATTAATTGAGCTTGCATTCAGAGAATTCTTCTTCATTATGCTGTTTCTCTTCTGTAATCATTACATGATGCCAAAGTACATTCTGTCTCATTATTCAAAGTCTTTGTGATGTCTAAACAGACATTTCTTCTAGTTGTTTTTTATTACAATCCCTTTTAGGATCTTAAGAACAAACGTAATCCTCGGCTAGTGCCATATGCATTATTAGATGAACGTACTAAAAAATCAAACAGAGACAGCCTCCGTGAAGCTGTTAGAACATTTGCAGGCTATGGTTATAGTATTGAGCCACCTGACCAAGATATGGGTATGTATTTTCAATAAGAATTATTGCCTTTTTTAGTGACATTTGTGGTTTCATTTTATTATTAAAAGTGGAGGTTTTTTTCTCTGTTTATTTTTACAGCTGACCAAACAGTGGAAAAAGTCAGCATTGACAAGATACGATTTTTCAGAGTAGAACAATCCTATGCAGTGAAGTCTGGAAAGTGGTACTTTGAGTTTGAAGCTGTGACAGGTGGAGATATGCGTGTTGGCTGGGCCAGGCCAGCCTGTCGACCTGACATAGAGTTGGGAGCTGATGACCAAGCATTTGTATTTGAAGGAAGCAAAGTCAGTACACCTTCACCTCTTTTTTACCTATGAACAGACTAGGCAGAGAACTACAGCATAGGTTTCCTCTGTATACTCCACATCAGCTACTGGAATGTTTTTGATTCATATGAAGATATCTCTGAGCTCTTTCACACATTGGATAGTAGCTCCATTTTGGTTCTGGTCTTGGGATTGTGCTAACAAAGAAGTGTTGTTTTACATGTATCTTCCTAAGCTATATCCAATTAAGTACAGAAGTCTGTCATAATTGTAAAAAAGATACAGCATTCACTTCCATTTTTTTATAAGTGATGTTTTAGAAAAACCAAAAAGAGGTTCTTCATTAACTGAGAGAACCACAATTTCTTTTCCTTTTTCTGACTTATCAGATTTCTGCATGTCTTTTCTTCCCAAGTTTGACTCCTAAAGAACTGGAAGGATAATAATGACCCTGTGTGTAAGGAGCTGAATTCAATGAACAGTAATTATCAGGCTCCAAATTGCTGAAGTTAGGGTGCCTTAGCTGCTCTATGTCCCTCTTATGTCTAAGGCAAAGTCATGATCAATACTGTTTGCAAATTATTTTGAGATCCTGGAAAATAAAACACCTAGGCTTCTCTATTTATTTTGCATTTCATTTTTAGTTTTAGCACTGTATTTATTTACTTGGTTTTCCATTTAGGGCCAGTGTTGGCATCAAGGCAGCGGATTCTTTGGACGAAGCTGGCAACCAGGAGACGTGGTTGGTTGTATGATAAACTTGGATGACAAGTCAATCATATTTACTCTGAATGGAGAGTTGCTTATAACCAGTAAAGGTTCTGAACTTGCGTTTGCTGACTTTGGAATAGAAAATGGTAACTTCCCCTTTATAGTCACATGGTTATTAGAAGACAAAACAATACAACAGAGAGAAAAACTAGTCTGTCATTATGACTCAGTGAACTAAGAAATCATATTTCACTGATGTGAGCCTTCAGACTGTGCAATACATTAACTCCATAAAAATTTATTTTGGGAGTGCTTGTGTGGCACAAACTGAATTTCTTTACTCCTTTAGCCACATTAATGGGGTTTCAGCAGTCAGAGTGGATAAATTTTCTCCCTGTTGCTAGGCTTTCTTGCAGGACTTCAGTTCTAAGAAGTGGTAATAATAAGCATCCTGAAAATTTTCCAAAACCTGAAAATGCAGTCTCTGATAATCTCACTTGAGCATAAATATACTATGTTCATGTCTGTGAAGGACAAAATGAGTACTGTGCAGTGAGAGTCTGCATCAAAAGAAAGATCTTTGCAACACAACTTGATTCTAATTTTTTTTTTTTTCCTCTGTCTTATTCATAATTATCCAAATTTCCCATTTTTCTGGGATATTTTTCCTCTTCTGTTTTTGGCTTTTGGTTTTTCAAAAAGTAGTATCTACATGACTGTAATAAAAGAGTTTGTGAATATTTTCAAACTGTTTTGCTTTATGTTTTCATTGACATTTTCTTTGTAAGTGTATCGCCTCCAACCAGTAATAGCTTCATACCTATTAGGAATTGCCAGAAAACTTTGCAGTTGCTCACTGTTCTTCTTTGATCTTGCCATTGATAGAGTTTTTATAAAGGTAGAGAATGAGAGACTGCCTTAACAAAGATGCACTGAAGTCTTAAAGTTCAGGAGACAAAATGTCTCCTTTAGAGGTTGAACTTTTGGCTTTTCCCTAATCTTGCTCCAAATTCTGTTTCTTGGGGAAATGGTGAAATAAGTCAACAGCCTTTCAACTCTGTCTAAAAGTATATGGAGATTAAAAAGTTGAGTCATAAAAATGCTAGCATTAAAGGAGTGTGTGTTTGTCCCTTGTGAATGATGGAGGAATGAAGGCTGGCAAAAAATAAAAAAAATAAAAAAATTGTACCTACTGATGATAAAGTAAATTTTAAACAAATGTATTGAGGTACCTGAAATTCATCTCAAAGTCCTTTGACAATTTGGTGCCCTCTGAGATTATACTTAACTTTTGTTAATAACTTTGATCTAGACAAGGTTAGCTTCCAGTATCCAGCTTGTTATATAAAGCCATGTTTATTAGTCTGAAAATGAGAAAGATAACAAATTAAATGGAACAGTGCCTAAGTTCTCAGGGGTTTTGGTAGCAATTATATTGAACTTAGACATTAGTATTTAAGGTTGCTTTAAATCCTTGCTACTTGTCATCACTTCATGTGCATTACTTGTAGGAGCTAAACTTTAGCTCACATTAGATGGATTGAAAATAAAGAATGGTTTTAAACTAAATGGTTTTACACTAAGTTACTGTTAAGTTTTATTTGGTTTTTTTCTTTAGGTTTTGTTCCAATTTGTGCACTGGGCCTGTCTCAGATTGGTCGCATGAACCTTGGAATGGATGCCAGTACATTCAAGTATTACACAATGTGTGGCCTCCAAGAAGGTTTTGAACCTTTTGCTGTTAACATGAACCGAGATGTTGCTATGTGGTTTAGTAAACGCTTACCAACATTTGTCAATGTGCCAAAAAATCATCCTCACATTAAGGTAACATTACATGTCAGGGAGACACCTGTTCAACGACTGTTTGTTTAGCAAGCTGAGACATTAAACCCTTACTAATACTTAGTGTCATCAGATAGTTTGTCATATAACTCTATTAAGTCACACTTAGATAATTCTAGATGATCTTGTCTGTCTTCTGTTTCATTTATGGTAGTATGGATTCCTATGGATATGCCTATCTGGTTTATTGTATGACTTACTAATTTATATTGTGGTTACCTACTGGGAACACGTTAGTTATGGGGGTTTTTTTTATTCTATCTTACATGTGCTTTTACTTTTTAAACCTTCCCAACTATAAATTTTTATTAAATATCTGAAAATTGTTCAACTTAAGTCTGAAGACATTTAAATGTACCAGTGGTGTTGAAGATTCTTTCATTATGATGCAGTGATAGGAATTCCAAAACACCCTGACTAATCTGCCTTAGAGCAGAATATTATATTCTGTATTTTTTATAAATTGTTCCATATTGATATATTCCAAAATGATAAGTTTGAATTCCTGAAGAGATTTTTCACTCTAATCTCTCTAGTTTTACTTTAACTTAATTTAGGTGTAGCCAATTCTTTT
Source organism: Sturnus vulgaris (assembly GCF_052056855.1). Classification (NCBI taxonomy): domain Eukaryota; kingdom Metazoa; phylum Chordata; class Aves; order Passeriformes; family Sturnidae; genus Sturnus; species Sturnus vulgaris. Next base: position 16,881,241 of record NC_142248.1, on the reverse strand, counting down.
CTAATGCTTGTCTCTGAATATTTCCTTCTTAAGCACAATAAATTTCATTGAATTCCAACTAAATTATCTCACCATTTTTTCATTTTATCAGGATTATTTCATCACTATTTCTGTCTTTAAAAGTGTTTGGAATGTCCCTGAGTTTGAAAATTCACTTTTTCAGCAAGGGAAAATAATATCAGACTCAACGTCCATAATGACCCTCAAAACAATTCTAATTGATATTTCTTCTAATTGTGGTAGAAAATTACTGATTCTTGTGATGCAGATTTTCAATGATTTGTGTAATCAAAGTGAATTAGTTCAATAAACTATGTACTTTTTTTTTACTACTGAATGGAACATCTTGAAAATATTTACTGTAGTCAGGATATACTGAATCTTTTGCTTCTCTTGCTCTTCAGGTTAAATTCAGTGTCAGAGAACAAAGCTGCATAGTTTTGAAGATAATTAATTATGAAGAACTTAAGTTAGCACCTTAAATTTTCTCATCCTCTAGTTGCTTAATGGAAGTTTTCATCATTTTTTGGATAGTATTATTTACAAATATTTCTGTTATTTTTAGATATGGAGAATTGATGGAACCATTGACAGTCCACCTCGGTTAAAAGTTACTCACAAAACATTTGGCACACAGAACAGCAATTCAGACATGATATATTGTCGTTTGAGTATGCCCGTTGAGTTCCACTCATCATTCAACTTCGGCATGGGTGTGGAAAATGCCTCATCTGATGTTTTCCAAAAACGGTTAGACTTGGCTTTAGTTATCCTATTTTGTGCTTTCGGTGTAAATGTATTATATTATTTTTTATTATTGTTTACTTCAAATTTCTGTGCACTAAGCACAGATTATCATAAAATGTGTGCTACTCAGATTTTTCTATTCTTTATGGTTTTATAAGCCACCTTTGCTGCAAAATGCTGTGTCCAGACAAGAACAAGGTCTATATATCTTTGCCTAAGCAGGTCCATTTTTTTCTGAATTATTATGATTTGAAAAAGCTAGGCTGGAAACCTAGCTGAGAATCTTTTGCCCATTGGATTATTGCTCATCCAAATTATTGTTCAATAGCTCATTGTTACTAGAAAAGTGCCTAATACATTAAAAGAAAAAAGATTGTGGGACGTTTTTTTAAAGATACCAGGTATTAATGTGTCCTGCACCTTTCAGAGTTACCTCTATTTAACTGCTGCAAATCTGCCTCTTCTCCCACTCTCTACCTTAACTGCAATCAATTATTTTACTTGTAGATTTGTATCCTTTACAGTCTTTGCTAATGCATACTCAGTACCAAGCAAACTAGTTAGGTACTTAATTTACATTAGTTGGCTTTTAAGTATACTTAGCCTAATAATGACTAATTTTTAAACTTTTTTTTTTTAATTATTTATGGATTTTCCTTTATCTGTAGAAAGCACAGCCAAGAAATTGCTCCTCCTTCTACTACAGTAAGTAAATATGTTGAGATGCTTAGTTCTTCTGTTTTGAAGTAGATTTATTTGTGGCAGCATGTCTATTGGAAATTGATCTGTTGAAAGAAGCCTTTTTAATAATTTTCTATGATATAACACTGATTTTAAATAATGATGTCCAGAGTCGCATGTCTTGCAACTTGTGTAAACATATTAAAACACTAGTCTGTCTTTTTAATCTATGAGTGTTTTAAATGACTTACTAGAATAATGTGAATTACTATTATTACTATTATTATTTGATATAAAGAGGGGATTTTAAAAAAATCACTATTTGAGTATTCCTTGATAAAACACTTTAGATTTCTATTACTAATATTCTCTTTTCCCCCTTTCAGTATTTTTACTCACTACGGATATTTGCTGGCCAAGACCCATCCTGTGTCTGGGTTGGCTGGGTAACACCAGACTACCATTTTTACAGTGAGAATTTTGACCTAAATAAAAATTGTACAGTGACAGTTACTTTAGGTGATGAGAGGGGCAGAGTTCATGAAAGGTATGGAATTATTTATAGCTTATTAAAGTTTTTATTTTAATACCATTGTTAAAAGGTCAGATGTTCATAAGCTTGATGATATTTTAAAAATTAATTTAAACTTATGAGAAAATTGATTATATAATGTGAGTTTTCTGTGCTCATTTGTATATGAGTATGTTTTATGTGGACATGTTAAAGTGAATTTATCATTAATGTTCTATTAGAAAGAAAATTTCTTTGGAAAGAATTTTAAATGAAAGACGCTTCTTTAATATCTATATTTACTCTGTGCTGATGAACCCCTTTGTTTTACTATAACTTACAAATGCACACAGAAGCCTGTGAAATTTTTTCAAAGCTATTAAAAAAAGTCTCTTTAGCGTGAATGGTGCTGATACATTACAAAAAAGAAGGTTTGTTAATAAAAATAAAATAAACTAAAAGCATAACAAGCACCTTTGAGGATCTCTAAGTATTCCTCCATTGAGAAGTTTATCTCCAGCAAGTTCAGTGTGACCTCTGCTTTGTTCTTGCTCTTCCAGTGTGAAGCGCAGCAACTGCTACATGGTTTGGGGAGGAGATGTAATTGCTAATTCCCAGAGATCAGGTCGCAGTAATGTCGATATAGAAATTGGATGCTTTGTTGACCTGGCTACTGGAATGGTGTCATTCACAGCCAATGGAAGAGAGCTTGGCACTTGTTATCAGGTATTATCAGCTTTTCAGGAAGCTATCTAGTAAGCTTCTTGTTTTGGTGCTACTTCTCTTTTTCAGAAATCTAACGGGACACCATTTGTGTGATGATGTGTTTTCCTATATCATTCTGGTTTATCCCTCTTTTTCTCACTCTCTTGTAAAGGCTATGTTTCTTGAGTTGTTTCAATATGTTCCGATAAATATTTTTTTTACATCTCAGTTTGTGTGGTTCAGAATCTTGATTAATAAATCTAATTTTTTAAGTTATTTTTTCAACTGAATCTGTTATACAATAAAGGTGAAATAAATATTTAAACTAGCAGAAGGTCAAAACTAGACTTTAGATAGAGTAATTTTTGATATGAATTAAGAAGAAAAATTTAGCTCATTATTATCAGGGTTTGTGTCTTCTGCAGATAGCTGTGATTTGGAGACCTTGTGATTTGATAAGTTTCAAAACCTAAAAATCAAATATGCATGAATGCAGAAAGCCAAAATAAGTGGGATGGGTCCTAATTGCTATTAATATCCTCAAACATGGTGTCAGTATGTGACTATATCAGTGGTTGACAGGAGTTTTCAGCACCAGATTATTGATTTTCTCCTAGTAAGATCAGTTTTCCATAGTAAAGCACTCACTGGGGAAGAGGTTGTCCAGTGTTAGCCACAATTCATTGCTTTCTTCTATGTCACCACCTCAAATCTGTAATACAGACAAAACTGAAATATTATTTAACTTAATTTAATGGAATTTTTATATTGACTCCATTGAAATGAATGTGGCAGGGTTGCACACAGCCTTTCAATGGGGGGGAGGTTATCTAGTAATTGCAATTTTGGAATATTTTGTAATAGTGGTCAGTAACTTCAGCGCCACACTTGGAGAATATTGAATGTCAACACAGTGTGAAAAGAAAACAGGAGATTAAAGTGCTTAAGCCCTGCTTTGTTGTTTTTCCAACTAGATACAAATCAATACAAAAGCTTCTGAGCAAACCCATGAAACTTTGGTGTGTTTCTTTGTAGTGGGTGTTGGTGGGTTTTTTCTTTTCATGGAAAGCCTTTACTGTTCTTATCATCTTGCTAGGAGGTGTATGAAAAGACAGATGTGGAAGCTGCTTGTTACTGAATTTATTGTAAATACCACTTTCAGGTTTTTTCTTATATGACTTGCAATTAATATAATCATGTTCTCTGTACCAAATTTAAAACTACCTCAGAAAATACCATTATTTCTCCTCTCTTTTTCATGTAAAAATACCTAAAGTTCTTTTAGGAAATATTTTTTTCAATAAACCTGTTATACCTGGTCTGCTGAAAAATGAGAATATCCAACATTTTCTAGAAATATAAAATAGTATAATCCAACAAGATTGTTACAACTAAGGGTGAAATACTTTTAATTTTTTGCTTATTTTGAGTAATTTGAATATTTTCTCTTTTTTTGAAAGTAATGAAAAAGTATTATGTAGTTTTCATTTCCATGTCTTGAATATATTTATAATAAAGTAAGACCTTTAAAATATTTCAATAAATCAAATCTCTCACTCCAGGTGCCACAAATAATTGATATTTGTCTGGTCTAGGTAATTATTCTAGTCTTATAAGAGTTTGCATGCACTTTTCAGTTTTCTTAACTGAAATAGAAGGACAATATTTGTATGCTGTTTTCATTTTAAAAGATTTATAGGTTAACATATTTAAGAGAAGAAATGAATTTTTTCTGTAGTTTTTGATCTAAATATTGAATGCCATGGTGATAATCAGAAAAAAATCCAATACACGAAGCAGAACAGAATGCCTTTTTTTTCTGGATATGGGGCTGTGGTTTTTTTAACTTATCAAAACGTTTGGAATGTTAATACCAAGCCCTATATTATTTTGTTTATGGCCATAGTCATAGTTCTGAGAAAACAGTTTTCATTAGATCATTGTCCTCAAAGTTAGGAGTTCTACTCCTTCACAGCACAAATATTGTAATTGTGCTTATTATGTATTATGCTTATTCTATAATTATATTTTTGCTTCTTTATTTCCTGGCAGTGGTGGGTAATCTTGTTCAGTGTTCTTCAGAATAAGCTTGTCTTCTTACACTGACATGCACTTTGAGTCCAGCTATAATGGGGAAAAATATAAGATAGCTGTCAAAAAAGTCCCAAACAGCACTACAGCACTGTGATTCCCTGTGATTTTATGACTGGAGACCAATGCTAGGCCTGAAAATAAAAAGCTCTTTAAGAAAATTGCATTATTCTACTTTTAGAGTAGCAAATCAGTAATCTTAATAGGAGATAAAGATTTGCACTGTCCTGATCCCATGATGTGCTCTCAGTCTCTAGAGTGAGTTGTTGAATTTGGATGTTTTTGAGAAGGAACTACACTGTGTTACCAAAGTTCCTCCTATAGGTGTTGATGGGACATAAGGCTGCAAAGCACCTGTCTCTAAATCAGGTGGTCCTATGAAGGTAACTGCAAATACTTTACTATATTATAGGTAGACACTATTCAACACTTTATTTATTAAAGTATCTAAATTATTTGATAATGAAATGTAAGGTATATAGTAATTATTTTATATCAGAGATTTTATATATATATATAATATATATATAATCTTATATTCAGGGATGTTATTATTTTTCCATTTTTAATTTGTAAAAAAATTTAATCTTGTTTCCCCTCTAGGTTGAACCAAACACAAAGCTTTTTCCAGCAACTTTTTTACAGCCTACAAGCACTAACTTAATTCAGTTTGAACTTGGTAAATTAAAGGTAGGAAGTATTTTTGTATTCTATACAAAGAATCTTTATGTAAATGTGCTCTTTTAAATCTGTTTATTTCCATATAAATTCCTGCTCAGCTAAATTTGTTTAGGAAGGTTGAATCAAAAGCATGACTTGTAATTTGACTTCTATGTTTACTTCTGTAAATGTTATATGCAGTTAATTGATTATCTGCATTTGTCAAAATAAACAAATATTATTTGAGAGTAACACCATTAATGTTGGAGAGTTTAAATGAATTTTGTTTGTTGCAATAACTTCTACGTTTCTATGATTTCCTTGCTATTCAAAAATTATACTTCCTTTTGGTGTTATGGGTTTTTTCATAATTACATGTTTCAAAAATAATTAATACATATATTCTTTTCAGAATACCATGCCTTTATCAGCAGCAATTTTTAAAAGTGAAGAAAGAAATCCTATTCCTCAGTGTCCCCCTCGCCTTGATGTCCAGACAATTACACCTGTTCTATGGAGCCGGATGCCAAACAGCTTTCTGAGGGTAGAAACGGAGCGCGTCAGTGAACGCCACGGCTGGGTCGTGCAGTGCTTGGAGCCCCTGCAGATGATGGCACTTCATATCCCAGAAGAAAACAGGTACACTGATAATCAGACAAAATTGCTGGATGTGGGCAAAATACACTGAAAAAAGATCTCAGCCTGTTGATTAAAGCTGCCTTGCTGAGTGTTTATACTATAGTTGTTGAGAATTTCTGATCTTACCTGATATCTTATCAGATATTATTGTATTCTTGAAACTTAAGTAAATACAAGAGACTGAACTTTAATGCCATGTACCAAGTTTTGCCTGCATAAAAGAAAGCATGATTTTATTAGATTTTATTCAAATTGAAATTGAAATAGCGTCGCTTAAATCTGTAGGTCTTTAGAGATTTTTCTCAGCTTGAGAAAAACAAGCATAAAGAAGATGCAAGTACAATTATGCTGATTTTTTTCAATAATAGAAACCTTTAATCTCTTCCTGTTTTATCTGCACTGAATTTACATGAATTAAATTCTTGTTTCTTATTGACAAGATCATGACTTTCTTTAATTTTCATCAGGTTTTATCTTCAGAGTGAGGATAATAAAAATCTATCCAATTATCAAATATCATAACCAGTGAAAAATCAAATTATCAGCAAAAGCATAGCAGAAAGATCATTTAACAGTTGTAATTTTATTAGTAAATTAAAAATTTCTTTTAACGATTCAAAACTCAATTTTATTTATTGTTAATAAAACCGAATTCAAGAAAAGAATGAAAAACACTCTGTTGTGGAAAAAATCAACCAGTAATCTGGAGTAAATAAGAAAGGCACTGTTTAGTAATGATAATAATGCAGACTTTCTGCATGCCTAATACGCCTATTTTAAAAACAAGTTCTAATTTACAATAGATTCCAAAAAGCATCTCCATCTTATATTTTGGGGTTTTTTCTCCCAATAGAGTACTAATTTTAAACAGTCTCAACAAACTATTTCCATCATTTACTGTATTTTAATGATGCACGTAGTAAGATTAGTTAGGATCAACTTTTATATTAGTGGTTTGAAGATGAACTGACTGAAATGTTCAGAGATTATAAAACTTTCCTTTTTCAAAGTCTGATTCATGGAATTGACTGGTGTTCTGTTTCTTTATTTCATAACAGATGCGTTGATATTTTGGAACTATGTGAACAAGAAGATTTGATGATGTTTCACTACCACACTTTAAAACTCTATAGCTCAGTCAGTGCTCTTGGTAACACTAGAGTTGCTTATGCACTTTGTAGCCACGTGGACATATCTCAGCTATTTTTTACAATAGATAATCAATACTTACCTGGACTTCTACGTTCTGGATTTTATGACTTGCTCATTAGTATTCATTTGGAACACGCCAAGCAAACCAAGCTCATGATGAGCAATGAATTTATCATTCCAGTTACCGACGAAACTCGAAATATTAAATTATATCCCGATGAAACAAAGAAACATGGTCTACCTGGAGTAGGTCTTAGTACTTGTCTTAAACCAGCCTTTAATTTTTCTACTCCATGCTTTATTGCGACCAGTGAAGATCATCAGACATCCATCCCAGAGATACCTCTGGAGATACTTAAATCCAAGGCCATAAGTATGTTAACAGAAGCAGTACAGTGCAGTGGGAGTCATATACGAGACCCTGTTGGAGGACAGGTTGCATTCCAGTTCGTTCCTGTTCTTAAACTGATAGCAACACTGCTCATAATGGGAGTTTTTGATGATGATGATGTAAAACAAGTGTTACTCCTCATTGATCCCACTGTGTTTGGAGATCACAAGGAAGAAGCAGAAGAGAGGACAGAGAAGGAAGAAGTGACACAAGTTGAAGAAAAAGCTGTAGAAGCTGGGGAGAAAGCAATCAAACAAACAAAAGCTCCTGCAAAGGGCTTGTTGCAGACAAGATTACCAGAATCTGTTAAGCTTCAGGTGATGATTTATTATAAATATGTTACTTATAATCTGCTCTTGATGAAGAAAGGGATTGTGCTTTTTGCCTGTTCTCTGCTTAATAAGATTTGAAATTCTGAAGGCCTTTAATTCTATTTTGCCTTTAAAGCTCAAATTTAAAAAAATATGATTCTGCAGTTCTTTCTCCATCTGTCTACACTCAAATAGATATGTGAAAACATACTTGTTTCATAAAAATGGAAGGGTTAGACCTGGTGACACTTAAAGGCCCCCTTCCAAGACAAACTAGTGTGACTTCTAGGTATTTTGAATGCATAGAGTGAAGGATTATGTGTGCAATATAATATTATCAATCAGATAATGAAACTATCATTTTGCTACCTTTACAGTGTTAAAACAAAAAATATGGGAAAAATGCCTCTTGTTTTTACAGTCTGATGCAGTGTATAATATGTACTCAAGTTCTTCCCCAGAATTTGTAAAGCTGTTGAGATTGTCTATTTTCTCTACCCTAGATGTGTCATTTACTCAATTATTTTTGTGACTGTGAACTGCAACATAGAGTGGAAGCAATTGTATCATTTGCAGACCGTTATGTATCAAAATTGCAGTATAACCAGAAATACAGGTACAATGAACTGATGCAAGCCTTGAACATGTCTGCTGCTTTGACGGCCAAGAAGACTAAAGAATTTCGGTCTCCTCCTCAAGAGCAGGTAATATTAAAAAAAAAAAAAAGATTGAATTAAAGATTAAAAAAATCTCTTTATGATGATGAAATAAAGTCCTGACTCGGCAAACCAAAATGAATTTGGAAATAAATTTATTCCATGCTGCAAAATACTGAATGTCAGAATGCTGAAACTTGTGTTCTAGAACTTAAGCTGTAAACCAAGTAAGGTAAAGTAAGGTCAAGTACGGCTATATATACTAGAATATGTCTTAGGCTATCTCAGTGTTTTAACTATGTTTTAAATCCCTTAAAGATTAATATGTTGCTGAATTTTCAACTCGGAGAGGATTGTCCCTGTCCAGAGGAGATTCGGGAGGAATTATATGAATTTCATGATGATCTTCTAATTCACTGTGGTGAGTGGAAAGTTGTTGATAGAAGTTTTGTTTGTCTTTTCGGCACTTGACAGATCAGTTGAAAAATATGCTAGCATGAGAGGTTTTTTTATTAGATGTATTACTGCCTACAAAGTGACTTTACTGACAAATTTTGGTGTATATTGCAAAAATATGGGAAGCCTGTACATGGTTTTAAGTTTCACTGTTAAATCTCTATTAAATATTATCTAATATTATTCTATTTATATACCAGTTTTAGACTTCTTGGGGAAAAATAATCCAAACAAGAAGATTGGCTTACCTTAAAAGATTTATATAAGCACATATATGAGTACAAGCAGATAAAAAGTTACTGAGGGAACACAATAACTGCAAAGCTGAGCATCAGAAATTTAATTTGAAAAAGCAGATGTGGACTTCTCTGCCTGCTTTAGCTTAGTTTCCTGTTGTATGCATAACTGTGTCAGTCATTTTAAAACACTTGCACTGCATATTGCAGCTTGAATTTCCTCCACTCATTTAATTTGCATTTCCTGTGTAGTTTCATGTGGGTTTTTTGATGTCTGTTTTTTGTTAGTTTATTGAGTTTATTGAGATCTTAGTCTAATTCAGACAATCATGGAATTATTAGCATTTGTAGTCTGAGTCATCTAATTATTACTGTTCATTCCCAGCAATTATGCAGTTAAAACTGAAATAAACAAGCTTTTTCCACTGACCTACTTGGTAGATACATTTATAGTTACTCTTCCAGTGTGTTGATTAGTTCTATGGTTATTGGCATCCATCTTGTCCAAAAAGAAGGGGCCAATGTCATTACAGTGAGTTGACAGCATCTCAATCTCTCCCCCAGGAAGAGCATGATATTCCTAATGGTTAGTTCTTCCTTGTCCACCTTTTTGCTTGAGGTCATTATCAAATGTTTACCAATACAATTTGATAAATATTTCTCTGCTTGTTATCCCTAAAACCAATGTTACCTGGTTCAGGAATTGTACTGTTTTAATGACCTATAATTAAGTTTTCGTTTTCTGTTTGGAGGCATGGTGCCTCCTAAACCATTCTGTGCTTATATTATTAAGGCTTCTGATATTACTTTGTACTGCTATATTTGAGTACCCTCTTAGAATTTCCAGTAGTAACAAGCAAGCTGTGATTTGTTGAGAAGCCAATCATAATTTTTTCATTACCTCAGCCAAAGATGAGTAGGTCTGCTGGTATCTAAGTTGTGCTCCATCAATTTACTTCTGAGGGTGTAGTACAAGACAGTTTTAGAAGCCCTTAAAATCAAGATTAGTGTCTGTAAGGCAGAAATTTAGTTGGTTTAACATTATTTGGTTTTCACAATCCTCAGTTAATTGTTACCCATCCTTGCTTCTAATTGCTTACCAAAGACTGTTTCTTTCATTCCATCATTTTTCTTCCAAGTATTGAAGTGAATAGTTGCTATTCTCCTATTTACTCCTCTTTCTCTCTGTTTTTATTACATGTATCATAATAAATTATTACAGCCACCTCCATTTTCAGTCACTCAGCCCTTGATCTGACCTCTGGTTTCCAAGGGTAATGCCCGTTTGGCAGCATGGAGTACTCTAAGACTCCAGGATGGAGATTATGAAAGACCTACAATTTACTTGGAAATGTCTAAACTCCACAATCAATTAATTTTAGCTTAAAATCTTGTGGCTGGTATGATCAGTGAGTTAGTTTAGCTCACTCTTCATATTTAATGAAGTGAGACACTAGTTACTGTATGCATTGAGATTTTTTTCTTTTTAGGGATGAACATTTATTTGTTTACTACATTATAAACATGTATTTTCAATGAGAGTTCAAGACAGAGAAAATGTTGCCTCATGATGTAAATAGTTTAAAGATCCTCTGGATGCTAATCAAAACCATATTCTTTGTACAGATTTATCAGAGGTGGTCCCTGTGGATAAATGCTCCTCATTATCTGTGTCCTGACTTGGTCCTGAAAATCAGTACTAAGCAATCACAGCTGCAGATTAAATGAATAGGAGTTCTGCCTGGAATTTTTAATCAGCTTTTTAGTGCTAAGTATACTTTGCCATCTAAGTGGAAAAGTATGTATGCAATCAAGTAATTAAAGGCTTCTTCATAATGAATATAAGCAAATAGTTACTCAGGCAATCTTAATCCTAGCACATCCCAACTGTGAGTGGTTAATTTTGCTGGCAAAATAATGGTCCTCTATCATATGTTTTATGTGCAATTTCTTGGTTCTAAAAAAACCAAACAAATTTACAGCATATTTTGTAGCATCTTATCAAACTGACAGTTATCTGGGTTGAAAACATCTGTACCAGTGCACAGACCTCTGCCACTTGAAGGAAGCAATTAGCCAGCAGCAACGTGAGACAGTCAGCTTCTGAATGGATTGCAACTATAAGAGGACGCAGAATGAACAATTAATGATATGGAGCAGTAAATGACACCCCATCTGGAGGACTCACAGACCTCATCTACCCCAGTCCAACACCACCTTAACTCATGATCCCAATGCATTTCTTGTTTCTGTCCATTTCAGCTTCTGAAGAGTTCCTCTCCCAGTGTTTTTCTCTTGTGTCCAGGGCCTAGGTTTTATTTCAATGCCAGATAGTTTCTTCCTTTAATATCCTCATATGCTTTCTCTTTCCTTTCCTTACTGATGATGTTTCCTGTTCTCTTTTTTTTCAGACTGACTGTATCCTGTCTTAACTTCATTTTGCCAAGCCAGTTTCACTCATCCCATATCTTAAATTCTGTATTTGCTGTCCAATTTCAATTTTGACTTCTTTCATACCCTCCCAGCACCTTTGAATTTTATCACTTAGTCACTCCTAGTCATAATTTCCTCTCTCTTTGTAGCTGCCAGCAGCAAAGTTTCTCTAACTTGATACCACATCAGTTCTATTCTCTTTCTTAGTTTGAAAAGCAAACTGCAAAAGCTTACATTTCAGCTTGGCATAATTATCTCTGATCTGAAAGAACCTGCTTAGTTGTTCTTTGCTTCTGCCCATAACGCATGTGCTGTCTGATGATCACTAAGAGATGTGAGAGACTTTGAATGGTTGTGAAGCAGTGAACTGTTTTAAACTACCTGGTAAAATGACATCCCATCTCATTATATACGTTTTCATGAAAAGCAGGTATTGCCCACATAATCTCTGAACATCTGCCTTCTTACAGTTTTAAATTCAGTTAATATATTTGTTTATTGCTGCTAAATATCTCGACTGAAAAACTGTACTGTATTGTAAGATACAGCCATACGCTTCTTTATCTAGCCTACATTCTGCAGTATGAAACAAAGGATCACACATTTAATCAAATATGACTATGAGTCATATTTAATTGCCATAGCAGACTCTTAAAAAAGTACCATTTCTTTGGTCATTATAGTGAAAAATGAATACTATAAATCTGGATGTAAGTATGTGTACTGAAATTTGAAATAATCTGAGCCCTGATTCTGGCCTTATGTGTTAAATCTGCTGGCCTTACTACTTCTTCTTTTACCCTGTATGAAATTTGCTAGTTAAAAAATCATTCCTATAGCTATTTTAATATTGTTTAAATATTGAGGGAGTTAAACTTCAAATATTACCGTTTTTTCCTAACCAGTTTTGTTTTATACTAAGGTATTCCACTAGAAGAAGAGGAAGAGGAAGAGGAAGATTCCTCCTTGACTGGCAAACTCCGTTCATTAATGTACAAAATCAAAGGTCCACCAAAAGCAGAAAAATTGGAGCCTAAGGAAGAAGAAGAGAAAGCTCCTAGTAAGTTTTCTTTCCATATAAATACTTTTCTGATACAAGTGTTAGTTTTACACAGTCAACAGGAGTGTATTTTCTAATAAAATTTTATAAGAGGCTGAAGAAGGAGACTGCCTGTTTAAGTTTCTTCTGCCTCTTGGAACTATTATTCTGTATACTGAACACCTGAGATGCATTTTTAAACAAGAAATTAAAATGAGTGGAAGATTTTGGATCCAGATCATTAACCATTGGGGTTGAAAATTTACATATTCATTATAAAGAACTGTTAAAGGCTAATTATGGCACAATAATCTAGACTCAAGCATTCTAAACTTGGGAAGACCTAATTTTTATGGTTTGGTTTTTTTAATGTAAAAATTCTTCTTTAGAGCTGATTGATCTCCATTTCCTTCTATTACCTGTTCTTAGGCTAAGTATACACACAAATATAGACAGGCACATAAACCCCCAAAACACTTGTAATCACAAACTTCTTATTCTGAGCATATCCATTCTGTGTATATCCATTCCCATACCCTCTTCCATAATATGCAAGAAGTGTCCATGGTCTATACAAGCGAGATTGGTTCTGTGCTTGCAATTCCTCAACTATTTGCATAAGCTTTTTGTTGAGCCTCTTTGCAAAAGTTACCCGATTCTCACTGCCACTGTGCTCACATGACACAGGAGAATTCATCCCAGTGAGGGTGATGTGCAGTATGAATCTCACAAACTTTGTATTTGCAGTTTTTAATCCTTAGTAGTGGCTAGGGATGGTGAGGAATAAACAAGGCAAATTCCTCCAGGTCTTCCTTTAGGACATGTTTTTGCAGTTTCTTAGCCTTTCTGAATCAAGATTAGGTTTCTAGCTCTAAATTTCTCTAACACCATACAGATATTATGTGCAGGGTTCTCCAAGTGACTTGAGGTTAGTCAACCAATGATGGTTACACATCTTTTTTTTTTTCCAAGCTGCTCAGTTGGTCAATAGGTCCATGTACAGATGTAGAATGGTTAATTTATTTCAGGCTCAAAAATTTCATAAAGAGTTGTGCTGGGATTAGACAGCAAAGTTATTTTATAACTCATGACACCTCTTACATGATCTACTTGCTCTGGAAAGCACTTTAGAGTGTTTGTCCTGGCCTGAAAGCATATTTTGATCTGTTAAGCTTGTTACTGTGTTGTAAGTACATTAAATATCATAACAATCTGGTATGCTGCATGTAACAGGGCTTCATTCTCCAGTGACTCAGTAGCATTTGCTTTTACTTTAATGGTAGCTGGACCTACTCAGTATCTGGAAGTATAATTTCTTCAGGTTTCATGTGAATTCTGTTGTCATGAATCAGGAAGTATTCACTCCTAAAGCCTCAGGGCACATGGTGTTTGATCCTTAGAACAGAGCAGTTCACTCATTTCGTGTACCAGAGCTTTGGGCTACAAAAAAGATAGGTTGGAAAAATAACTTTCCAGTGTCTATTTTTCTAGAAATTTCAGATGATTTCTTCAGGCTTGGGCTTCTCCTTGGAGTGATGCATAGTACAAATATGCACATGGATTAAGTAATTTAAAGCATGATGAAAAATAATATAAATATATTATATTATATACTTGACTGTAGCTGGAGACTCAGAGGTTTTTAGTCCATGTGTGCACTTTTCCCTTTACTTTCCTTTTTACCAGGAAATTTAGAATTCAGAGATTAAAGGAAATGGGTGTCAGAGGTACCCTTAATCCTCTTATATGCATGAAGAGGTTGGTGGTTTCCATGATGTGTACCTATTTCCAAGGTTAAAATCTCTGGCCTTGAGTGTCTTGGCTTTGGTTATACATTCAGAGTGTGAATATTCTTAAGAAGGAACTCTTTACTACAAATAAATCTTCCTTTCCTCTAAGCATACATTAATTTCTTATCACAAACTTTTACCCAAGTGAAGAATACCAGCAATTTCATTCATTAATGATGAATCAGTAATTTTTGTACTTAAAAACAAGTTAAAACTAAAAATAAACACATAGAGGCAATAGATTAGCATTAATGATTATTGAGCTCTTGTAAATATCAAGTCAAAACTGAGAGAAAGCATGACATGCTACTAAGAGCAGGGCTATCTCTGAGAAGTACAGAATTTGTTCCCACAGATTGAAAGCCTAATTATTGAACAGAACCTCAGAATTAATGATGGGTTTTCATAAATACAATATTAAGTAAACTAAGAAAGAAGTGTTAGCAAGTGAAAGAATACAAAACACAAACCCCAATGGATCTACACCATCTATAAACACTTTAGTGACGGAAAGTGGGAGGGAGCTGTTCTTGCCATTGGAAGAACTTTGGGAAAGTCAAGGAGTATAATTTATTACTGGTAATAGAAGAAAGAAACTTGCATTGTTTTAAGAGGTAAGGTGGTTATTCCTGTTCTACTTGATATCAAGCATGAACTTTTGCTGGAGCAAGGAACTGAAACTGAACTGGAACTGAAAACATACCTAGTTTTCAGGTAAATTCCCTAAACTTTGGGCTCAGCAAAATTGTTTTTGGCATCACTGAATTTGCAATATCTACAATACAAGTGCTTCAAGCAATATTTATTCTGTAGTTCCAAACAATACAGTGTTTTTAGAAAGTGCATTCCCAAGTGACAGAGACTTGATATAGAAATAAGGGATACATTAAAAGTCTAAATGCAACATTTAATTTACAAGGATGATTTTCAGAGTCACGGTCAACTTAAAGGTTTTCATTGTCAACAGTGCTGGTATGGACTTGAACCCTAAGTATTGTTTTCCATCTCTCAAGAACACTACATTTATCTTGAAAGATCTGAAAGTTGCCTTTCCAATTTAAAAATTCTGTTCAGTTTTCTTGTGGATTTT
Source organism: Sturnus vulgaris (assembly GCF_052056855.1). Lineage (NCBI taxonomy): Eukaryota > Metazoa > Chordata > Aves > Passeriformes > Sturnidae > Sturnus > Sturnus vulgaris. The sequence goes on along the minus strand of NC_142248.1, from coordinate 16,865,653 downwards.
TACAACCTCTCTGTTTTTCTACTCTTACATATTTTACTGTAATACATGCTTTTGACATTTTCTGTTGGAAGACCTAGTAACATTTAATGTATTTTGCTTTTAGCTACACTGAAAGAACTCATATCGCAGACAATGGTGCGCTGGTCCCAGGAAGATCAGATCCAGGATCCCGAATTAGTTCGGATTATGTACAGCCTCCTTCGCAGGCAGTATGACAGCATTGGTGAGCTCCTGCAGGCTCTGAGGAAAGCATACACCATCAGTGCTGCCTCTGTGAAGGACACCATTAATCTGCTTGCAGCACTGGGACAGATTCGCTCACTCCTCAGTGTGAGGATGGGAAAAGAGGAGGAATTGCTAATGATTAATGGATTAGGGTATGGAATTAACAGAATTTTGTTTTTAAATTGGTGTGAAGCTTTTTGTTATACTAGTAAAACCTATAGTTTTTGTTCCTAAATGAAAACCGATGCTGTACTGAAGTGTATATATACCAGAGATTTACATTTTCACTTATATTTCCAAGGTGACTCCAACCAATCTCTCTAACAGTATCAAAAGGGTCAAAGTTTCTGTGAACTAATGCATTAGCTAAAGAAAATTGACTCCTTTTACTACAGTTACGCTTGATGCTTAAATCCTATTCAAAGTACATGTTTTAGCAGCTCTGGAGAAAAATCACTAATATTTTTGCCAGTGTCTATCTATACTGCATTTTTCCCAAACTTAAAGCCCATTTTATATTTCATGTATGAGTGAATAAACTTGATGGTGTCTTTTCAATAGGAAATTCCGAAGAAATTTCCTTTACATAGCAACAGATGATGTGACAATATTTTCTGCATCTTTGCTATAAAATTACCTCTGTTGAGCATAGGTATTATGGTGCACTCCTGCATGTTTGTTATTCCTCTTGTGTGACTAAATGCTGGTTGGGCCATTAAATGTTTGAAGGGAAAAAAATCACAGAAAGAAAATTACTTCAATTAAAATGGTGCATTTAGAAAGAGAGAAAATTATAGTATTGTTACCTGAGAACTATATTTGTTTTACTTTCTTCAGGAATATTAAAAAAATTCTCTCCTTTACAACAGTTGTAAGGAAGTTCAATTATTCTTACTATTTCAATGTAAAATCTATACTGTCTTTGTAAAAATTGCAAAGACTAATCTCTTCATTTGAATTGATCAAGTCATGGCAATGGCTCGTTAGGCAGTGTGCAGCAGTTATTACCCAATATGTCCTCGATGCCAAGTTGATAAATTTCCTGAGAATTATATGAGGGGTAAAGGATAAATTTTTCATAAATATGATATGTATACAAACACTTTCCAAGAGGTGCTGTATTGAGACTCATCCATTCTCAGTTTTCTGTATTACTTTAAAGCAGGCATGATGCCTGTTATACTCCATGTCTTTTTAACAGGTTATCCTAAAGTTTTAGAAATCCCTGGATTCTCTTGAAATCTAGTCCCTGGGTTATTTTGAAACACATAAATTGTCTTCTGGATTATGAAACCAATACACCAGATTCTAGAAAATGTTGAGGGAATGGTGGGCAGAGTGAAAAAGTTAAAATAGTCCTTTGTAATGGATAATGAAATGAAATACATATAACAGATAACCTTAAATACTAAGTCTATTTATTTTCTTTACTTTGTGAACTGAGGAAATTAATTAAGAGGTTACTGCAGAAAAATGATTTATTAGATTTCATTTTCTTGATCTCTGTTCTCAAATTAAAACCTAACAAAACATATTCTTTTCCACTTAGATCATCACAGAATTTTTTAAAATTTAAACACAACAGATGGTAGGAGCAATTTAGAGATGAAAAATTGCCATCTCAAAATTTGGAGGTTAATAGTCTTATTATGAAGAATCTATGAGAATTAGAGAAATGACAGCATATTGAAATGTGAAACATTCTGTTCTCAGGTGGTTTTGTATTATGCTGAATTCTAAGAATTTAAAATTATGTTAATACAATGAATGCATACTTCTGAAATCTCAGTGCATCGACTTAAATTAATTTGGGGTTTCTGAAAAACAAATTTTCTTTTCTTCCGTTTTAGAGATATAATGAACAACAAGGTATTTTATCAGCATCCTAACTTAATGAGAGTCTTGGGCATGCATGAGACTGTTATGGATGTGATGGTCAATGTGCTTGGAGGAGATAAATCTCAGGTAATTTCACCACAATTGTTATGTGCTTTGCATTTTGAACCTCACCAAAAATATATTAGGATGCTTAAGAAGTGAACAAAAATATACACCGTGTAAGCTAGATTTTGCTTGTCCAAATTAAAGTATTCATTAATGGAAAAAGTAGAAACTTTTTTATTTTACTAGAGGAAGAAGCCCAGTAGCCTAGCCTTGATTTTTAAAACCTGAGATGTTATAGGTGTTTCATTTTTCTTTGAGTAGGATTGTAAAATGTTTTGTTCTTAAATTAAATATATACTTAACTGCATTTATTGGAGGTGTAGCTCTGGTAGGAAAATTTCTCTCTTCATCTTAAATGAAGTGTTACTACCAAAAAATTATAATAAGAGACGAAACCCAGTTGAAATGTTAATGCTCAAATTGATGTACTTGCATTGATCAAAAATTTTCTTGCAGTGTTGTGGTCTTCCTTTTCTGTGTTATGCTTGAATATATAAATACATGTTATTTTAAAGGCAAAGTGGCATAAATTTTGAGAAGCTTAACAGAAAATTTTCACTCCTGAAGAAAGTGAGAAGTGCACATATTTTCTTTCTTCTCTTTGCTTATGCCTGATGTTTTTGTCCTGTTGCCTCCACCCCAAAAAGAGAGGTCTCCTCTGAACCTAGTATTCCTTATTTAATATCCTTTTGCCTGGCCACTCATTCTTCTTATGTATTTGGAACAATTTTCAGCCCAATATTCTATCTTTTGCTTATCTTTCCTCTGTCTCTCAATTTTTCATAACTTGATTGTCTTCTATGTGCAGCTGCACCACTTTTCCTTTGCCTCTTTGGTCATATTGCTCATATAATTCTCTTAAATGCTTATACATTGAATCTGCCTATATCATTGCAGTTTTGCAAAGTATTAACATACCAGTTTTAGTATTTCTGTTGAATTTCAAGGCAAGTTACAATTAATTACAAAATTATTATTACTTTGCTAATTTATAAGTACTACAATACCCTGGTTTTGTAAAGCCAAAGGTGATAAAAAAACCTGAAACCCAAAACGTTGGCAACTCCCAATGACTTCTAATTTTCTTAAAAACATTTTCCTAGAAAATTTTAATAACACAGATCTACGAAAATGCTTTACCCAGAAATTACCATGACATCCTTCAAAGGAAATGCAGATTTAGAAAACTGCCTAGTAACCCGGTGTTGTGCCATTAAATGTGCTTGGCCACCCAAAATAGCCTATTTTGTGTCTCTGTCTTTATGAATCGCATGTAGCCAGTAGGTACCTCATGAACATTTCTTTCTGTGCTGTGTTGTAGCTTCAAAAGATGGAATGAGCAATCGTGAAATGTAATCTGTGGTTTAGGGATTGGTCATTTTTCTAGGTTGTGGCAGCAGATTGTTTAAGCTAGATCTCCAGCTTCTTGGAATAAATGGTTAATCATGAGGGTATGTTGAGACATGTATTGTCTCTGAAGGAATGGTGGGAAGGCAATAACTTGTCAGTTCAAACTGCTATGTCACCTACAGTTCTCTGAAAAATGACTCTAATGGCCTGATGAATGTGAAAGTTAAAAGGAAATGTGGATACTTTCTTAAGTTAGAACCAAAGCAAGTGTCTGTTGCTTATCACCTTGGTAACTTCACTGTACTTTCCTTGTTAGGAGTGCAGGAAGAACTGGAACAGATTGGTAATTAACATATTTCACTGCTTTGTCAACTTTCCTTTTCAGCAGATTGCTTTTCCTAAGATGGTGGCAAGCTGTTGTCGGTTCCTGTGCTACTTCTGCCGCATTAGTCGCCAAAACCAAAAGGCCATGTTCGAGCATCTCAGTTACCTACTGGAAAACAGCAGCGTTGGACTGGGTATGCCATGTAGCTGCAACACCTAAAAGCAAAAGTAGGAGCAACTGTGATATCACAAGAGTAGTGTCTAATTTGTATACCAGGCTGAAACATGCTTAAACCACCTTGTGGTTTCACCTTTAAATTTTTTTTTCACTTTGTTTCATACTTATGTGTCTATGAATTGTATCAGAAACAGAATAGTCTGAATCTGCATTATTAAACACCTTGAAAAAGTTACTATTAAACATATGGTTTGACATTTTTTCATTCAAAATAGTTGTGGTTTGAAATCTAAGATTAAAATGACTCCTTATGGTGCTTGCTGGTTTCATCTGGTTTCATTTTCCTTGCCTCTACAGTTTAGGCTATTGAAGTAAATTTTATATTTTTCTTTTGAATGCCGAATGCATGCGCTTTAGATTTTGTAACAAAAGGAAAATTTTAATGGCTAGATAGCATGTGATTTCACAGTGATTTAGCTGTTCATGTGTGTATTTGGCCGCAATAAACACTGAAAATTGGAAGAGATTAAAGAAAGAAAACAGTTAATTGAAGCTTGAAATGTCTCTTTTTGCTAACACAAGCATGTTTCAAAACCTTGACTTGATAAGACTGTGCAGAATTATGTAGTTAACATATTCGTCTCCTAAGGAAATAGTATTCCTCTGTTTTGCTACATTGTTAATACTGATTTTTTTTCATCTATATTTAAAACCACTGCTATTGAGCTTGCTTACTGATATGGATGTAAAGTCAGAAAAAAAAATTCAGCATTTTCACTTTATCAAAAACATTTGACTATGTTCTTGGATGAAGAACTGCCCTAAAATGTGCTATGAATATATTTAGGTTGTAGATTCCAGCGTGATTGCTGCCCTCTGCTGCATGAATGTGATTACTGCAAACTGCATTTAATTATTATATATCAACTTTTTTCTGCAGCATTTCCTTCCATGAGGGGTTCGACACCACTTGATGTGGCAGCAGCCTCTGTAATGGACAACAATGAGCTTGCACTCGCATTGGAGGAGCCAGATCTTGATAAGGTGGCCACTCTGACTTATTTACCCATTTATTAAATGGTGTACTTGTGCTAAAAGGGTTTAAAAGGGAAATTTTGGTCAAAGTAGGTTTTGAATATGTTGTCCTCAGAAATACCCACTCTAGGTACATGTTGCTTCAAGATAAGATTGACTGAGCAGTATTTTCCCCGATTTTGCTTTATGCTTATCAGGAATCAGAGCAAAAGATATTTATTTCTTATCTTCTGTATGCTTTCACTATTGTTATCAGGCAGAATGGATGACAAGAAAAAAGGCATGAAGCAGGAATATCAAGAAGTGTTGTTTAGGAAGTAAAAAAAAAAAAGATAATTAAGAAGACAATGTTAAAAAAAGGACGCAGGTCTTTAGCTTAAATCATAGAGATTTGTGGGGATGGAGGTTAGAGCTAAGAGAATGGAAAGGCAGCTATTTCAAGATGAACGGTGAAACAGGATTTTAAGGCTAGGGTCAATGGGAAACTGAATCCAGAATTCAGGTCACTGGCAATGGTTAAGAATAAAGGAGAATGTGAGGAGAGGCAGGATGAGCCGGAGAATGTGGTAAAATGTAAAAAATTACATGAAAGTTATTTTTATATCACAAGAGGAAAACAGATTTAGAGATGTAAGTGCATAGTCAGAAGAGGAGGAAAGCAGGTAGAGGAAGTCAGACATGCTAGCAGAGCATTAGGGTACAGAAAACAGAAAGCAGGGTTTAATATAAATGGAGACAGTAGTTAAACACCTAAGTGGTAGCTTAGCACAGGGAAAATCTGTGCAGTGTGAGAGGATCCTATGATGATGGGGAACTCGTGGGACTGTTTGTGATCAGTATACGATGTGGGAGAGGAAAAGCTGTGAAATTGAAATAAATGGGCATATTACAGCAATAGCTTGGAGACGACAAGAATATGAATGGAAAGGGTATGAGACAGCGCAGCAATATACGTACTAGGCAATAAGCTGTTGAGAAGAATTAGCAATTCTCTATCACCTGCAAAATTGCTGAGTGCACTCTGTCCTGTCAATAAAAATTTGAATGGTATTGATATCAATCCTTGGGATTCAACACTAGTGACTGTCTTATATTTTAATGGCAATTACTGTAGAGGAAGTCACTTAAACTAAATTTCACTGTGACCATATTTCTCATTTACCGATTGCTTACCTTGAAATACTTGGCACTTAGCTTACTGAAATACTTGGCACTGTACAAATTCTGAATGTTCAAACAGTAAAGATATCGGCTATAACATCAGCAGTATTTCATGATGAAAAAATCAGGCTGTGTGTGCCTTAGAACTGGGCTTCTCAAATTCATTAGTCATTCTAGCTGAATCATAATGTATTGGCTGCAATGTATTACCTTTGGTGAGAATTCCTTCTGTGTTGTAGGTTGTTACCTACCTGGCGGGTTGTGGCCTGCAGAGTTGTCCAGTATTGCTGGCAAAAGGATATCCAGACATTGGATGGAACCCAATAGAGGGTGAACGTTACCTGTCATTCTTACGATTTGCAGTTTTTGCTAACAGTAAGTCTAATTTCTTGGCATCCAGATTCCATCAAAAAGGTGTCCTTTAAATTAGCTTCCTAACCATAAAAATACATTAAATCTGAAGAGAGGTTAATGCATACTTTTCTCATTACAAACACAAGACTACTGGTGTATGCTTGTTATTGTATTTTTTTTTCTGAATCTTCATAATTAGTTGCATTTTTTTCTTAATTTTTTTTTGCAAATCACGTAATTGAGTAGATTTACCTGTAGCCATGGTAGCAAATCATGTTAGGAATTCCTTGGCACAGGAAGACCAGGAGTGGGGATTGCATCAATAAATTCCTTCCATTCCTCCGGGAGAAGAGTCTTTCCCATGCTCTAGCATGTTGTCCCTCCCATGGGAGACAGTCCTCCACAACCTGCTCCAACGTGAGTCCATCCCATGGGCAAAAATTCTCCACAAACTGCTGCAATGTGGGGCACTTCTCCAGGGAGTGCAGTCCTTCCAGGATGGGCTTCTCCAGTGCGAGTTCCCCACAAGTCCTACCAGGAAACCTGCTCCAGTCTGGGCTCCACTCTCCACAGGCCTGCAGGTGACTCTGCTAGGAGCCTGCTCCAGCACAGACCTCCATGGTGCAATCACAGCCTCCTCTCAGGCATCCCCTGCTGCAGTGTGGGTCTCCTTCATGGGGTCTCCTCCAGAGGCTGCAGGTGGATCTCTGTGTCCCCATGAACCTCCAGGGGCTGCAGGTGGATCTCTGTGTCCCCATGAACCTCCAGGAGCTGCAGGTGGATCTCTGTGTCCCCATGGACCTCCAGGGGCTGCAGGTGGATCTCTGCATCCCTGTGGACCTCCCTGGGCTGCAGGAGCACAGCTGCCTCACCATGGGCTGCAGGGGAATCTCAATGCCGGCGTCTTAGGATGAGGACTTGTTTTATATTTTGTAACAATTAGGAGAAAATGAAGTTTTCTTCTGATTTTAGAATACCTTTCAGGAGAAAATGTGTAGTGCTTTTTGGTCCTCAGGTGAAAGTGTTGAGGAAAATGCAAGTGTTGTGGTCAAGCTCCTTATTCGACGGCCAGAGTGCTTCGGGCCAGACCTTAGGGGAGAGGGAGGAAATGGTTTGCTGGCTGCTATGCAGGAAGCCATCAGGATCTCAGAGAATCCTAGTCGTGACCTTCCTTCCCAGGCATATAAAAGAGAAGGGTAAGTAAATGTGAATGCTTGTTTGGCAAATGAGGATTTAATAGCTGGTTCAATCATGCTTGCAATATGTGGATAATAGACCCTGTTGTGTAAGGCATTATACAAACAGAGAGAATTAGAGATTCACATCCACGAGAAGTTGTCATATGGTATTCATAAAGCGTTAGCTAGATAAAAGTGGAAAAAGAGTTAGAGAGAAAAAGCCTGAAGGACAAAACAAATGAGAAGACTGCTGTGGAATGAAGCTAAAGTTAAGGTAAAGTAACCGAGGAAGGTAGAAAGCTCATGTGAAGTCTGCTATTATAGTTAGCCTGCATGCTTACCCTTGGGACAAAAACCCTTTAGTCTGGAGCCAAAGGGATGAGTATGTCTGGTGAATAGTCTCTGGATTATGTCTCTAGCTCCAGAGAAGAGCTATAAAACTTAGATTAGCAAAAATGCTCACTGTTATTTTTAACTTTTTAGTGATGATGAGGAGGAGGAAGAGGAGATTGTGCACATGGGAAATGCAATCATGTCATTTTATTCAGCTCTCATAGATTTACTTGGACGCTGTGCACCAGAAATGCATGTGAGTTCATTTTACCACTTGTTCAAAAAATGCAGATTTCTAAACATAACTGTACATGTCTAACTAAACCTTTCTCTTTTCAAAGCCTTCTTCCCTTCAGAAGGTAGACTTTATGGCTTCTTGCTGTTTTAGGTGGATGTATTCCCTGCAAGCTGCTTATAAAGAGCCATGTTTTTTTGATTCCCTTATGCTTTTTTATTTATCTAAAATTTTGATAATTTTTACATGATTATGGAATCAAAGCAAATATGAACTAAAAAGCCATAAAAATAATTTTAAAAAGAATGTCATAGATGGCTGCTTTTTGCGTGCATTGATGAAACATGATGCCCACATCATGTGAATACGTGTAAAAATATGTAAAATAACTGTTTCAACTGTAATGCCTGTAACAGTCATGTGCAAGACTTGGTTTTAATGAGACTGACTGCTGCTTGTTGGTGCTTAAAAAATCCTCTGTGTATCTCATTATAATAAGAAGTTTGGCTTGCAGCCTTCCTGCTTACTCTTAGGAAAGCTATTAAGTTTATTACCTATATGTAGCTCTCTATTGCCAGACACAGTAGTTTCATGTTATGAAAATTACTGGTAGAGATTTTCAGACACAGGTTATGAATACCTGATTTCTGCTAGAAGTCAAAAGGAATTGCTCACCTCATTGCTGTAAATGCCTTTTGAAGATTTTACGGGATAGAAATAGAAACATTCATGGATACATCACACAGGTCTGCATCCACATGTAGTGTAAGAAAAGCAAGCTTGAAACTTGTCACCATGGGCTCTCTAGGTAACATGGGCATTTCATAAGTTTTGGTTTCATCACCATATCTGGTTGGTTTAGGAATCTTATTAGTGTGAAAATATTCGCATTATTGGAAATCTATAATACTGTGAAATCATTGATATAAAAATAAGAACAGATATAAAAGTAGGAACAGCTGAATTTGGCAACTTCATTAATTTTTGAATAAATTGAATTTCTATGTGTTTTCTTCCAGTGTTTGAAAAAAACCATATTAATATAAATATTTTGAGGATAATTTTCTTATGTCCCTCAATACTAAATTTCTTAATTGATATATTTTTCTATCAGCTTATTCAAAGTGGAAAAGGGGAAGCTATTCGAATCAGGTCAATTCTTCGATCCCTAGTGCCTACTGAAGATTTGGTGGGGATTATAAGTATACCACTAAAGCTGTCTACAGTTAACAAAGGTAACTTCAATACTTTCATTCGACCATTTATCTTACATGAAAATCATTTGCCACGTTAGCCTTCAGAGGAGAGATAGAGCAGTTAGAGTTGAATGTAAGCAGAGAACTGTTCTTCAAATTTTAATTAGGTCTGCATCAATTAGAGCTGCTCCAGTGGCACAGATACTTACTCCTGTAGAACAGAGAATGTAAGAAATATTTTAAAGGATCACACCAATGGGCCAGTACTTTGTCTCCAGCAGTGGCTCTAGACATGCTACCTCTTTAGGTAAAATATTTAAGCTTGGGCTCAGTCCCTTTGTATTTTCACATTATCCAGTCATTTGTAGAATATTTTACTATTCATTTCTAAGCTTTCCTTTAAGAGTGAAAGATAATTAAATTGCAAAATAATAGGTTTTTTTAAATAATAAAAACTTAGCATTCTAAATTATTCTTTTTCAGCATAGAACAAAACTGAACAAGAATGTAATACTCTGAATATTTGAGTTTTCACATTAAATGTAATTATGATGTCTTTCATTGCCTTGGTATTTCTTGTTTTATCAGTTATCCACTATTAATTATTGCATTGTATATTTGTGTAGATGGCACAGTAAATGAGCCAGACATGTCTGCCTGTTTCTGTCCTGATCATAAAGCACCCATGGTACTCTTCTTGGACCGTGTCTATGGTATTAAGGACCAAAGCTTCCTCCTTCACCTATTGGAAGTTGGATTTTTACCAGATTTAAGAGCTTCTGCCTCTTTGGATACAGTATGTATTTCACTATTGAGTTTAAATGCAGTGGCTGGATATAGTGGCTCTCTAAGTGTAAAAAACTGGAATTTCAAGTCAAAACAGCTTTTAAAAAAAGGTATTATAGGCTCACTATAAAACAAAATCAATTGTAACTCACTATTAATTTATAGTGCATAAGTCTGATTTAAGCATTCAGTAGCACCATATGAAGTGTAAAAGTAGTTTAAAATCTTTTAATACAGGCTGTACAGTAATGCAATAAGTACATTGAGTATACTGCAATAGGCCTAATGTTTGCTTTTATTTCATGTTTGTTTCTGATAATTACACTGAAAATCCAGGTGTATGAAGAAATTGAGATGACAAGTGTTATTTAATGCTTAGTGGAGTTTTCTAACCGGTTTCAAGATAGAAACTACCTATGCTTTCCAGCTGCTGTTGGTTCAGAGGGCAGGGGCACAAGAGACAGGATGTAAATGGATGACTTGGATTTTCTCCAGTTGAAAAAGAAATGGCTTTAGTCCTCATGTATATACTGAGAATATCATGTCAGCACCCAGCCACTTAGGAGACATAAGGACTATTGCATTATTATGATTTATAGCCTTCATATTTAGTGAGCTTTATCCAGTGTGATACTAACAATCATTTACTACTTCATACAGGTTTCTCTAAGTACCACAGAGGCAGCCCTCGCACTCAATAGATATATTTGCTCAGCTGTGTTTCCGTTACTCAAAAGATGTGCTCCCCTCTTTTCTGGAACAGAGCATCATGCCTCTCTGGTTGACTCCACACTTCACACAATATATAGGTTATCCAAGGGACGCTCCCTCACAAAAGCTCAAAGAGATGCTATTGAGGAATGCCTGCTTGCTATTTGCCAGTACGTATCATACCTATGAACAAATTGATTTCTTTTGAAGGATAGGTATTTTAACAACTTGTTTCTTTCCCTGTAGTGTAGACCTAAGACTGTTTTATTCTTGCATGAAATAAATGACCAGTGTTATCTCAGGAACTGAAATGTAGATTTGTCTGTTCACTTGAAAGGGTTCAGAAATAGCACAAAGTTCTATAGAAGCTCTAACACGCTGTATCTTCTATAGGGAGAAGTGAGAACCTAGCATTGTTTTTTTGAAATACTTTTAAAGAATGTTTTGTCTCCCAATATGTAAATTGATCTAAATTTTTATTTCATTTATACTGAAGTGTATGATTTTTGCTAATAGCATCTATTTTTTAAAATCACAGCCATTTGCGTCCCTCTATGCTACAACAGCTGTTGAGAAGGCTGGTTTTTGATGTGCCCCTGCTCAATGAATACTGTAAAATGCCTCTCAAGGTAAATACTTTATTTTCTGCACATGCATCCAGCATAAAACTTCAAAATAAACTGTTGATATCTTGTTTTTAGAAACAGAATGGGAAGGGTAAAGCAATGTAAAATTACTTCTGAATTGAAAATTATGTTATTGTTTTGTAGTCTTTTAAATTAAATGTAATGCTTGCAAAATTTTTGAAATGGTGCCTAATGCAAACAGTAAGGTGGTTATGATATTTTGTATAGTGAACTGTTGATGTTCCCATTGCTTCAGCAAAAGAATATTTGAATGTATCAATTTAAATGTCAGTGTTATCTTGAGATTTCTTCTTCTGCCCTGTGAACTGTAATAACTCTTGGTGGGATGAATGGTCTAGGAATGAATTTTGAGTGAAATCTAAGAGACAGGAGGAAAGGAAGAAAATTCACCTTTTATTTTTGAGTAAACTGTAGCTGAAGTTTTATCTATCCTTTTGTTCCGTAAAAACAGAATTACAATTTTTAGACGATAAATAAATCTTATTTAGAACTATTCTGTCAGGTTTGTTTCACTTTTTTTCTTGGGATAAAACAGTTTACTCTTAAGTCTGTGTCTTTTTGTGAAAGAATTGAAATTTTATCGTATTTTAAAGCAGAGCTGACATATTCACAAGCATACTCTGGAGCATCATTAAATTTTTTTACTAAAAGTGTGGTGTAGAGTGAGTGTTAAATCTGGTTTTTAATTATTATTTTCCCTTCTTACACAGAATTGCAGTAAAAACTAAAATGTCAAGATTCTAGTCTGATGCTAAAAGAAATTTTTAAAATTTCCTTGGGATAGGAACTTTTAGTCCTACAGAAGAAACTGGCAGAAATTTGAAATTATGTGGAAAGTGCACCAATAATCATATATACTCTTTAACTGTACAGATTTATGATAGTACTTTCTATCAATTTTTCCAGACCTGAGCAGTCACAGCCAAGAGGGTGTACTGCAGGTGTCTTTTGCAGTATTTTGAATAACATTAAAGCCATCAACTACAAATGACAGGAGTTAACTCAATTTGAATTTGTAAAACTTTTCATCAGAATCTATCATGTCCTGCCTTATACCCATTTCATTGCCTCTATTTTTATCCTGTGAGCTAGTCTGTACTCAAATGGTGACAATTCTGAAATTTTTCTACTCCCTGTAATCATTGAGAATCACGCAGCAGGAGCTGTAGCTTTATATACTTTAACAATATGAGCTCTGCTGCTCTTCCAAAGGAAAAGGAAGAAAAAAAGATTATTATTCTGAGCCATTGGAAATGAAGAGACAGATACAAACAATACTACTCCTGTAACTGTTCAACATACCAATTTTTAATGTTGTTAAATAGCAAAGTTTCACATGCATTTTTGTTTCTTGAAAATCTAGCTTCTGACAAATCACTATGAGCAGTGCTGGAAATATTACTGTCTGCCTTCAGGAATGGGAAGCTATGGAATTGCAGCAGAAGAAGAATTACATTTAACTGAAAAACTTTTCTGGGGAATATTTGATTCCTTGTCTCATAAGGTAATGGCTGCAATTCACATTACATTATGGAGTGGGTATAAAAGCATTACAGTGGTAATTTGCTGTGCCAAGATCAGGAAGTTCTTATTTTAACAGTTGTTTCAGCTAATATGGGAGATACAGCAATGAATGCTTTTAATGAAGTGACAAATTGAATCTTGAAAGATTCTCTCCGAGCCGATGAAATGTCAAATCTTTGCATGATGTCCTCGTAAGCTTTACACTACTAATGAGATGTGTGCCTGTGTGTGTGTATTTATATATATATACACACATATATATACACACACATAATGTTTAGTTCTCACTGCACTAACATGTCAGTGTTGTCTGCTCTCCTATCTTGGCTCTACTAAACATTTTCAATTACTTTTTGTTGACATAAGAATTAATTTTAATAACCGTCTATATATGCTTATCAAATTGTGAGTATATGCAGAATAAATTTACATTGTCCATCTTCAAATATATATTTGTATTTATTTAGTTTTCCAATTATTGCCCAGCTGAAGATATATGAGGCAATATACTGTAAAATAAACACTTTTCAATTTTTCTGTTACGAAGTGTGATATTGGGACTTTTTAACTTACTCAGTTTTTCTCTTGGTAAGAAAAAGTTGCATTTCTGATATGGTAAATGTCTTACTGAGCACAACACTTTTTGTGCTTCCTTGGGATCAAAATTTAGCCCAAACAAAAATCAGTTTTTGCTTTAGAACAATAAAAAATCATATTCATTATGTCTCACTGAATTTATGTTCTCTTTCTAAGCAACAGATTTAGATGATTGTTTCTCTAGGCATTCTGATTTATTATATGGAAATAAAAATGGTCTCTGCATTATTCTGAAATGCCTTTTTAAGCTTCATTTGCATTTGATTTTAGTCACGTTTCCCCCTCTCTTACTGCTTTCACAAGTGTGAAGAATGTCAGGAGTGTCTGATGCAATTGAATGCTTCCAATTAGTGCATCTTAAATTTTAACAGATAAATTAACATGATATGTTTCTACCGGTACTCTATAACATTTTTATTTTTCTGTAAATGGTTGTTAGCCCAGTGAAAGAAGAGTCATGTAAATGTGATCTGCTGACCTACAGTATTCTCCACCATTCTTTTTTGTTCTAAAATATTTATAGGTTTGATGTTATTATGTTATTAAGAATAATGAAATTACTTTGCTACAAGAAATCACCATTTCCTTTAATAAGCATATTTTAAAATTAAATAGTGCAGGGTGAAAGAAAGGCAAAATGACAATAGCTTCTGCTAATTCTGCAGGAATTAGTAATTTTAGAACTAAGGCAGTGTTTTGCAGATGATCATGCTCTGTAGCTGGGCTAACAAGCCTTGATCCTCCCTACTCAGGCCTTCATGGCCCAAAGAAAGCTGGAGTTCATATTGCATATACATACACAGTGTCAGCACACTCTTATGCCAATTTGAGTAGTCTTAAAAATACATCGTGTCGATATAATGGAAAATAGATGTCATGCAACAATAATCTTGCTCTATGTTTGAATTTTAGATGTGACTTACTGTTTGTTTGCATCTTCTAATGTTTGTACATGGCTATGGCTGCCTGGATTTCACTAACATTTTGCATGTTTTTCTATTGGATTTTCCAACCAGTTCCTATCTCTCCTGCAGAAGTATGATCCAGAGCTCTTTCGAATGGCTTTGCCCTGTTTAAGTGCTATAGCTGGTGCCTTGCCCCCTGATTATTTAGATACACGAATTATGTCAACTTTGGAAAAGCAGACTTCAGTCGATCCAGAAGGAAATTTTGATCCCAAACCTGTCAGCACATCAAAGTGAGTCATGCAATTCATAGTGGCTTCCTTCCCTTAAATATTTTTATACCATTCCTTATTACTATTTTTTATCTTCTGTAGGGAGAGTTGGCTGGTGACTGGCATGTTAGTGGTATTAGGACTTTCAGAAGTAGTACAGGGATTTTTGCTCCCTTCTGACAAATACTTCACTGCAATATGTCCTGTTTACCAGACATAAGCCATATTCTTCTCAACCCTGAACAGATGTTAAATATTTCCATCTTATGTCTGCAGAGAAAATAGTAATTCTATATTTATTATGTACACTATTGCCAAATAGTTCAAATGTTTGGAACTAATAAATTAGAAACCATCATTTTGGGTGTGCTCACGACAATTTGTACAAGATCACAAAAATTTGGTGATTCAATTGGTCTGTAGCCCAATTTTTAATAAATCTTCATTTAATTTTGAGAATTGAGTTGTAGAAACATGATATGGCAAAATAAGCAGATCATGTATGATGATTAGATAGAGATTTGGCCTTCCTAGTAATCTCATGCTTTTAAAATACAGACTTTGTATTGAAGAAGTGAGGGTCACTAGCTCGGTCTTGCTATTAAAGTCTTATCCTCCATCATTATGCAATGTGAAACTTCCATGTTAATATTATTCTGTATTAAGAATTAACAATATTATTACCTGTAGATTATGGTGAAGCAGGTTTTTGTTCCTTTGTGATTTCAGGTGCTAAAAATTGGAACTGTTTTATCCTTAAAGATTCTCTGTAAATGCCATTATAGCGATGCCTTTTTTGTGGCATTTCTTTTAAAGTATAGGGAATTGCCTTGCCTTCATTTGGAGATGAAACATTTTGATTAGTGTTATATTATGTTGACATTTTTTCATTAATCAGACTGCAGTGACTTATGACTGAATGACCATAGCCCTCTTTGTTTACAGCCTTGTACTTCCTGAGAAGCTGGAGTATATCGTAAGCAAGTATGCTGAACATTCCCACGATAAATGGGCCTTTGAAAAGGTAGGAGTTATTTTAAGACTGGCAACTGTCCAGGACTAGTGAATAATTCCTAGGTTGAATATTGAAATTGAAACTGGACAGTTTACCTGATAGCCCTTGTTCATAGTGTATGGATGTTTACATATTTATTTTTGATATGTGGAAAAAACCCCTTACGTAAGAAAATGCATTGCAATTTGTTACTTTTTCAAAGAATTTATTAGGAGACATTTGAGAGGACTGAAAAGGGGAGTTTGGTTTGGGTTGGGGGGGGTGTTGTTTGTTTGGGGTTTTGGTAGGTTTTTATTGTTCTTTGGTTTTGTCTAGGGTTTTTTTATATTTTATTTTTTAAAGTAAGAATATGTAGCTCTGTAGGCATCACTATGCCTGGTAATGGTGCTTTTTGACTGGGAGTCAGAGATTCAATTTTACTGCAGCAACTCCATGACCTAAAAAAGTACAGCCTAATATAACTTTTTATTTCAGATAAGCAGTTGTAGTTTTTTTTCTCCTTAGCTTTCAGAAACCTGTTATGTATTGAATTTCTCTATAATTTTTAAAATGCTCTGTCACTATGTCATGTTTCTGTTCCATTATTTCTACTGAGCTTCAAGAAAAGACAATGAATTTTTAAATAATTTATTATAACAATTAATAACAAACGAACAGCAATTTTATGGAAGAGTTGTATAAAGTAATTCTCCTGCTCAGGGGGGCCTATGTATGCAAATTGGTAGGGGAAGTCACACATACAATTGTAAATATACACAGAATAATTTCAAACCATGAATTTCAGTTACTATTGTTTAAGGTAAAGGATTCATCAATTATGTTCTTCAGTTCTTGATCTGTTAATGTTACATATTCTGACTTTATCCTCCCAGAGAATTGGGATAATCATTTTTGCCTCAGTTAGTGCTGTCTCAAGTGAGTCCACTTGAAAGGGGCCAGTGTAGGTCAGGTTCAGGACTGGTACCACGACTCATAGGTGGCATCCATTCTGTCTCAGGCATGTTTTGTTCCTGCATGTCCACAGATGCTCCTCTCCTGTGGCAGTGAGCAGCTCTTGGAGTGGGTTAGCAGTTTGATGGGACAAAGGAAACTGGCTAATTTGCTCTCACTCATCCATGTCGTCCTCATCTTATTTCAGTGGGGTTTTCAGTAGTTTTTTTTTTTTCTTTTTCAGACTAATAGTGGATGGAAATATGGTGTTTCACTGGATGAAAATATGAAAACTCACCCATTAATAAGGCCTTTCAAAACTTTAGCTGAAAAGGTAATAGAGGAAATTTCAACTGCATCAATATGAAGTAGATTGATTTGTGTGCTTTTAAAAATCCATTTCAAATATAATCTGTTAAACGCCAGGCAGAGGCACAAACAAGAATCCTTACAGTTAATAGGTACAACTTTATGCTGAAGTGATTTTTCAGTTAATCTTACACTGAGTCTTGTATAATTTGCTGCCATTATACATAATGTTAATTGTTTCTTCATAGGCCTGGGCAAATTTGAATTCAAAAGTATCAGTAGCACAGTTTTTTCAGGCTTCCATGGATGAGAAATGACTGGCAGAAACTCCTGGAGCTTAATGAAAGTGTAATTTAACATATCTGAAGGCAATTTTATCTTCCAGAAAGATGGTAGAAAAATGTAAAAAATGCGTAGGAAGTGATTCAGTTGAAAATGCAGAAAAACATTTAAAGTATTTTGAATTTCTTGACTAGGCACAAATGTCACCTAGTTGTCAGAACAGTGAAGTGAATTTGAATTCTATTACTTATTTTTGTAATGATTCACTGGGAGACACAAGTCAATTACATATGTCCCTCTTCACCATGTTTTTCCTGTTCAGAAAATAGACATGACAAGAATCAAGAGGGATTAAAGAGGTTGATTTTCCTAAGGTTTGTAAATTGCTTTGGAATCTTTGGAGAGGAGCCAAAGCATTGTTGGTTGTTATTTCAGCTGTTCAAAGAGAATTTTCTGAGTTGTCTGAAATTAGAACTTTTGAACATAAAAATCAGGTCTATCCTTAAAAGCTGTCATTTTGAGCAACTAGTTTGACACATCCTGAAATACTTTTATTTAATTGATTTGAAAAGTTTTAATACAGCATACTCAGAATTTTGCCTAAAAATTTTCAGAATTTTTTTAACACTTTTACTTTTTAAAGGAGTGTTAGAATATGGGCTGTTGCCTATTTTTTTATTGGTAACTGTGTTTATATGAAGAGATGCATAGTTCAGTAACTTTTTTTTCTGTGAGTTGATATAAATACAGGAAGATTAAAAAAAAAGTCTTGAGTGCTTGATGCATTTGAAGATACATACTTGTTTAACTAATTTATAGCACTCACAGTACCATCTTTTTTTATTATTTTGTGTTGGTGGAATTCATGAATGTTTCCAGGTCCAATCTACATTATTGCTACAAGGCTCATTGCAGTGATGTCGGTTTCTAACACGTATCCCAGCAATAAATGCCACTAGAAATAATTTTTTAAAAAAATTTAGGTATTTCAAAGCTTTCTCTCATGTAAAAAGAACTATATTCTCATATAATATACAAATTTTCTATACCTTTATAGTACTTGGCACTTAGTAGAGAAAGACAGAATGTGTTTATTGTGCTTTTGCTACTTACTAAATACAGAAAAAATTTTGCATTCTTTTGTTCAAAGGAAAAGGAAATTTATCGTTGGCCTGCCAGAGAATCATTGAAAACAATGTTGGCCTTGGGATGGAGCCTGGAAAGGACCAAGGAGGGAGGAGAAGCAACAATGTACCAGCGTGAAAATGAAAAGCTTCGAAGCATATCTCAGTCTAGCCAGGTAAGGTAGAACGCCTTAAGCCTAGAAAACAAAAAGCCTGTTCATTAATTTACTAATCAATTATAAACAATTATGTCAATTTCATATTCTTTAATTGAAAAGAAACTTTTAATAGAGTTCTAAGATTGGAAGTCATGTCACTGTAATAAACAATATGCAACACTAAAGAGTGGATTCCAAAAATCTTTTATGACTATGAGGCTATAGGAGACTATAGATATTAATTTTCTTAAAAGAACTGAAAAGCTTTTTAGGACAGGCATTCAAAGGAAACAGAAAAAGCATTTGAAGTCTTTTATTTTATAAAAAATAAATCTAGCAATTTTCCTTCTTTGGTCAAAGCGAGGAGCCTAACATGGGCCTTTGTTAAGATTATAATTATGACTGAAAAATGAGACTGGAAATTTGATACAGTTTTTTCTTTCAATTTACAGGCAAAGTTTTCAGGTGATGATATATTTTTTTCAGTTTGTGGATTTTTGTAATTACACGTTGAGAATGCTGGTCAATATATCTTGGAGGAGGAAAGCTGTTTAAAATTATGACAAGTGTTGGGAAATTGTTATTTTACCCCTTGAATTGTACATAAATATAGTGAGAGTTAGTAAAAGTGCATGGGGCACAAGTCCTGGAAGGAGAGTGCAAAGCTGTGTCTCAAGCTAACTCCTTATGTACAATTGCACCAGCCCTGATCCTGTGAATAGTCCAGCATTTTTTCTCTCTTCAGCAACCCTCACTCCCTTACAGGGAATTCTGCTGTCTGAAATCTCTGCTTCTGGCCAGTTGAACTTGTTCTGCAGTTGGGCCTTCTTGCCCAAGAAAGTGTATGATAAAGACATGACAGAGTAGAGGTTTTCAGCCCATAATTAACTTGAGTATATGTTTGAAATCACTGATTTTATACGTAACCATTCACATTTATCATGCACCTCAAACAGGTTTTTGAACCGGAGCTTTCTCACTTAAACCAGCTGAAGATTGTGTTAATATATAACACTCCTGCTTTTTCATAGTCTGTAAATTCCTCAGGAAAATAATTTGTCTTTTTGTTGTATTGTCTCATCCTTAGCACAGGGCTCACTCGGGCTGTTCTCACATGGTTCTGTCATGTTTTGAAGGCACACCTTGTATGTCTCATGATTGGTCTCCTCATAGGCTAAAAGCTTAGTTCTTTGCTTGTCACCTGTAGTGAATAGAAAACACTGAATATCTGCAGCAACCTGCAGCAACACTTCCACACTAGCAAACTAATTTTCTTAATCATCCAGTTCCTTCAGTACATTGCAAAATAGGTGAACAGTTTCTACAAGAAAGAGTAAAATTGTGAATGGTGTTACTCTAATCAGGTCAATGACAGAGATGTTGTAGTTGAATATTTGGTCCTTATATCTGAAATTACTTTATCTGAGAATAATTTTCTTCTCTCCTGCAGGGAAATGGGTATAGCCCAACACCACTTGATCTGTCTAATGTGGCACTTTCTAGGGAGCTTCAGGTTTGTATTCGTGGTTTGCATATATTATGCTGAAAGGAATGGATGTACTTGGTTTCATTTTTATTATTGAGTTGAATTTTGTCAGGTTTTATGAGTGTATTTGTGATTGTAGTTATGATAAGCTCTTGTAGAAAGGGTGCATGTTATTTACATACTGAAAGATGAAATTTCTGCTGTTCATGACATTGGTGCTTCTTGAGTTCCCAGAAAAAAATTAAGCACAAAACTAGGGAAGGGACTGTTAACAGCATGTTACAATATGAGTATCCTGTGCTTGTGCTCACTTCAAAGAACAGCTGAATATAGAAATTCCACTTAACTATGATGTTCCTTTATCACAAGAGTGTAGACTTTACTCCAGACCGTAAAATTATGTAGCATTACAGAATTTTTAATTGTCACTTAATCTTGCCTCTTGTTTTTTCTGATGCTAATGTAGGGAATGGTTGAGGTAATGGCAGAAAACTACCATAATATATGGGCCAAAAAGAAGAAAATGGAGTTGGAAAGCAAAGGTAAGCCACAATCCTGCAAACCACACCAAAAAAGACAAGGAGAATGAGGGAGAAGAAACAATCTGAAAGATGACAGTGTAAGACAATCAAAAATATATAGTTCCTTTTGTACATGAAGTAGAATAAACCTTAGAGCAGAAAAGCTTACAGTTCTTTCCATTTACTAAAGGTGGAGGTAGTCATCCTCTATTGGTACCTTATGACACATTGACAGCCAAGGAGAAATCACGGGACCGTGAAAAGGCACAAGAGCTGTTTAAATTCCTTCAAGTCAATGGCATAATCATATCTCGGTAAGTTGCACATTTTTTCAGATGCTTGCTTGCATTCAGTGCACAAACCCAGCATGTTAATCTTCTCTCACTGCAGACTGGCAGTCATTAACATAATTACCATTTGGCATTTCTTCTATGGATGAGAGTTATTTTTATGTTCAGAAAGTCTCTTCTAAAGCAGCATATTCAGGCAACATTTTTAATAAGTACGTGATCATAGTAAATACAAAATGTAACAGTAGGGTAATTAAACAAGAGGATAATTTAAAATGTCTAAGTTAGCAGCCAGCAGTGTCAGTAAGGACCATGGGAAAATTAATCTGAGGTCTGATACTGAAATATATCTAGGTAAAACTGCTTTTTCAAAAAAAAACCATTGGTTTGAGTTCTGTGAAGTAATAAGACAAATAATAAGACAAGGTGGCTACTTTGTGGGTACTAACTTCCACTCTAGCAAAAGCATAGACTTCCTTAGTTTTACTGTAACTGTGTCTCAAAATATGCTGGCCTGTGAGGACTTCTTACTGTAGTATGTGGCTTTATATAATGGAGCTGTGAATTACTATACTGCAACTCTCCTCTTTTATTGTATGTGAAACACCTGAACACATAGGGAGCTGCAATTTTATGGCATTAAGCATTTTTGTGAACTAAATTGCATTAATTAACAAATTTTTCTGTACATGCAGAGAATCAGATCTTTCCTGTTTTCGTTTATTTCTACTTTTATTGAAAGTATACTGAGAAATTTATAAAAATCAGTGTTTAAGATCTTCAAAATGTAACTTTGTTCCCTTCAAAAAATAATAATATTTCTAAGAGACAAGAAAACAGTTCTAAGTATACATTTCTGTGTTACTACAGAGAAAAATTCCCTCCTGCCACATATGTAGGCTCTCAGCCTGAACTCAAAATGTAGGTATGCCACCAAATATTTTTATAACATCCATAGTTGCTTTGGAGCCATTGAATAAGTGTGGTGGGTTTAGCACTGGCCAAATCAGCAGTGCACCCACTAGAACTATTTACACATTTCCTGCTGTGAGATTAGAAGGAAGGAAGCAGGTTCAAAAGCTGGTCTACTTAGTGCAAATAAATGATCTTCTGAAACACCAATGGAATTGCTCAGATTTTGCAGCTGCATGTATTGGGTCAAGAAATCAATTTTTTCAGTGTTATATCATAGGATAAATCACCTTGAAAAAGCATGTTCAAACTCTTCATTGATATGGGCAAAGAGTTTGAAGTGATTGCCTGTATAAGGATGAATCAAGATTATCCTCTTCTCAGTGTTTTCTTCAGATGAATATATACATATATATATATAAAATCTTTTTAAATACTCATTGCAATTATCACATTTCAAGATGTCATTCTTTAAAATGTTGGACTAATCATGAAAACATAGAAATTGTTTATAATTGGAAATGTATAGGCGGAACAGCATGTGTACTTTACATATACCATCTGCCTCTGTTTTTGGGTTTTTTGCTCTTTGCTGAGAACATTTTTGAAACACTTTGTGTGTTTATGACATACAGATAAATCTCTCAGGCCTTACTCAAGTGTATATTAGAAACAACATGGTATTTTGTTAAGCATCTTTAAATCTCTATAAGAACGTTGGATATCGTTTTTTATACGTCACAGATCTATCAACATCTTTCAATATTTAGGAAAATATGTGTAATCTCTTAGGAACCATGACTTCTTGTAAACTCAAAAAGAAAATATTTACAGCTACATCACTGTAAATATACAGAAAATACAGATAAGTATTTAGTCTCCTTTGTGAGAGTGAGGCAGCAGAAGATGCCTCTCAAGCATACATAGCTGTTAATTCATACTAAATAATTTGATTGTACAGGTGATAAATTAATGGGGAGTCATAAAAGTATGCACACTAGAACTCTTAAAATAGAATTTTTATTATTTTTTTTCACAAATTAAACTAAGATGGCACCTTTGAATCCTACTAAATTTCTGTTTAAAATGGGATTAAAATGTCTTCCTTGATTCTCTGGCTGTGTTCCCCCAGACTATAATTGTTTCTTTCCTCTTAACTGTGTTCTGACATAGACAAGAACATATATTTTATTATTAGATTTTTTTGTTGTTGTTAAAATTTCTGCTGCACCAACCTTCTCCCAGAATTACTTTTTTTTGCTTGGATTTCTCTCATAGTTGTTTTTAAGCTGCTAGTCTAACCCATTTTACCTCCCTAATTTACTCCCATACCAGGGGTAAGAACTCTCAGTACAAATGATCGTTTTCTTATACCACAGCAGTGAGTCCAGGAACTTCCCTTTTTTATTCTTCCTTTCTTGCTTTTGCCTCAGTGCCACAAACTACCAGTTCCTTCCTCCTTCCCTACTTGTGACACAGTGTTCAGCTACTCTGTAGTCTGCATGTCCTTTGGCCAAGTTATTTTCTCTTAACTGTTAAGGGCTAAGTCTTCCTATCTTGCTCTTTGAAGAGGCTGTATAGAAGCAGATGAGGTAGCCATTTATGATTAACCAAGGGTTTTCCTTAATGTCACTCATTTACTTCCTCACTTCATAAAGCACTGGGTGTAACTAGCATCTACCAATAGAATATCTCAATCAGAGTTTAGGTCTTTTGATGTTGGAATAAAGAGACTATGAAGTTGCAAACTAAACAAAAGTACAAGAGAACCTCAAGGAAATGAAGTTGAAAGAATTAATGACTTGTGAAAGCAAGTATGTTTGAAAACAGAATAAATTTAAAAATGTATAGAATTAAGTGACTTCAAAAGGGTAATGAAAAAAAAAAAAGTCCCTGTTCTTGTCCTGGATGCCAAGCATTGTTTGCAGATTTGTGGAATGAACCCTTAGCAATGAATTGGATTTTGGCTACACTTCAGAGGAGCTTTGATAGTCTGGAGAAATGGGCTGACAGAAATCTTATGAAGTTGAACAAAGATAAATGCAAAGTCCTATACCTGGGATGGAATAATCCTAGGAATAGGGGAGCTGAGCCTGAGAGCATATGTACAGAAAAACTCTTTGAATTGTGCACACTGAACATGAATGAGGAATGTGTCCCTGTGGTGATGAAAACTGACTGTGTACTAGGCTTTATCAGCCAGTGTGTTCTGCAGGCGATGGATCATCAGATTCTGTCAGGAAGATTCTGTCCCATTTTTGGTTCTAAAGTCGCTCATGTGGGAAGCCACTGAGATGCTCTGTGGATGGATGCCAGTCATGCCAGGAGAGGCTCTCAGGAGTGGCTGGATTTTTTTGTTTTAAAATAGAAGGCTACAATAGGATTTATGTCTGTCTTCAACTACTTCATGCAGTGTTATAGAGAAAAATGAGGTCAAACACTAACTCCTCAAAAGTAATAAGCTGTTACAAGGAAAATTCCAGTTTGATATAAGAAAATATTTCACCAGTATTTTTTCATGGTGAGGGTGGCCAGATATTATAGGGTCTTCAGAGTCACTATGAGATTTCAGTCCTTGAACCTACTCAGTACATTATCATACAAGACTCTGAGCAACTTTGCCTTGTGGCTTTGCTTTGAGAGGGGACTTGGATCAGATGATTTTCAGACGTTTCTTCCAACCTTAATTTGTGTGTGATCCTAAAGAATTTCAGAATTTCAGTAGGTTCATGTATGTTTTATTTGTACTTAAAGTCAAATCCAGTGTTTTAAATCTAGTCCCAGACAATGTCATGTATTTTTATTCTTCTTTAATATCTTGTGCGATCAGCCATGATTTAGGTAATGAATTTATCTTAAAGAATAAATTATACATGCCTCTTTAGAACTTATTGTATTCTGCTGAAGTTTTTCAAATACTTTAATAATAAAATAGTTTGCTACTTACGTTTAAGTTTTCATTTAGTAGCTGAAATAATTTTGGCTTCATTGCTTCATAAAATTAAAGGACAAAATGAAGTTTAACAGTGATTAAACAAATGAAGGGTAGTTCATTTAGTACTTAGGCTGATTTAGTAAAGATGCAATTGCTGATTTCCCAAACACTTGGAATGCAAATGTGCCAGCAGTAGGAATTGAGTGACCAGTGCATTACTTTGTTAGATTCAGATACATGATGGCTTTGTTTGTGTAATAAGGTACCACTCTAAAGTTCTTATTCTAAAATATATGTATTTTGGACACTTTAATCATAAGCTCTTGTCAGTTCATTTTTCTCTTTTTCTTCCTAGATAGTGGGTAATTAAGAGCTACTATGGTAATTTTCTACTTCTCATGAAAATTTACCGTAATAAAAAATTAAGGCATGAAATACTTCATAGTACTGTCATCATTTGTGCTACTGCCATCATCAATGCTACTTCTCTTAATCCTTTTCAAAACAGGGGCCTGAATGACATGGAGTTGGATGCTTCATCCATGGAAAAGAGGTTTGCCTTTAAGTTTCTGAAGAAAATTTTAAAATATGTTGATTCTGCTCAAGAGTTTATTGCACATTTAGGTAAGTTGCAGATTTTATTTTTTAAAATCGTTAGAATTGCTGAAATTTAAATATTTGATTGATAGGTTTATGTTTTTAGTGATTGCTGTTTTTATTATTTTTATTGCATTTAAGAAACTCAATAATTTCTTTTAATTTTCAGATGAAGTTCTTGAGCTTTTGTAACTAGCTAAACAGTTTCTGCTCTTTTATTTTTATTTGAGTAAAACTAATTTTTTATCTACAAAATTTTTTTCTATCTATCTATCTATCTATCTATTTTTTGTCTATCTGAAAGATCTATTCTGTTATTTATTATTAGACAGCTTCTTACTTGTGTCTGCCTTGATTGTATCCTTGCAGAAGCCATTGTAACCAGTGGAAAAACTGAAAAATCTCCACATGACCAAGAAATTAAATTCTTTGCTAAAGTGAGTGATTATTTCATGTTTGTATATGTTCCACTATACAGAATATGTAAATTTGTCATGCTAGACTGCTTTTTCCATAATAGAAATATATATTTTCAAATTTTAAATGATAATTAATCAAACTGTAATCAAATATTTTGAAATGTCTTCAAAAATATCTCAGTATATTTGCTGGATTCAAATATTTCAAAATACTGCAATATATCTGTTTTTGTATGAGAAGGAACATTAAAAAAAAAAGCAGATAATCCATTACATGATATTAAATACTCTCACTGAATATATAAATTTAATCTGATTTTTTTTACAAGATATCACTGAAGTGCATATCATTTAATTAGCAGAAAGAAATACTCCTATGCAGTATTAGATACAAAACAGATATCCCTGTGGAAGTCTGTTTATTATTTATGAAATTTTGAATAAAAATTTAAGACTTTAGGTTTTAATTTACATGAGTTTGTGTCTGAAATAAAAAATACAGTTGATGCAGAACTTAAATTCTTTTCATGAACTTTGACCAACCAGAGCACTGTTGCTACATTTACCTTTGTGCTCTGTAAAAAAAGTATTTTGTGTCTGTATTTCTTAGGTTCTTTTGCCTCTGGTTGATCAATACTTCACAAATCACTGCCTCTACTTCCTGTCTTCTCCATCAAAAACCCTCAGTAGCAGTGGATATGCATCAAATAAGGAAAAGGAAATGGTAGCAAGGTAAGTAAAAATTAAGATATCTTCAGAAGGGTTTTATTCAGATAACTAAAGGTCTCTTCTTAGATTATTGAGAAAGACAGTTCAAAAGCTTAGTTTCCTCACCTAGAAAGGGAATATTTTATTTTGCATGAGAATGGCAGTAATTGAATAAAATTCCTCATCTTGGCATTTTTTATATTCATATATATATATATATATATATATATATATATACACAATTAAAGGCTTAAGTATACATAATAACTATTTATTTTAAAACATGTAATTGTAGATGATAACATCAAAATACTAATAAACTGTTCTGTGAGCAGTGGAATTATTTAGTTTCTGGTGGGGTTCTGTTTCATTGTTTGTGGCAGTTTCTGGTTGAAGCTTTTTCCACTGTTGGTTCATTTAAATGGTCTCACATTTATTTAAATCTTCAGCTACAAAGAAGTGTCAAAAATACCATGAGGCAGCTTTTTAGGGGGAAATATGTATTCTATACAAAATTACTGCTGCTCCTGAACAAGTATTACTGGAATTTAATAATTGTTGCATGTCTTTACTGTTTGGATAGAAACTGCCATTTGACACAAAGTTATTCTAGAAAATTCTGTTTTAAAAAAAACACCTTTTTATTTAGAAGTGCTGCCTATATGAAAATATCCATTTCTCTTTTGTGCTATTAAAATTTTAAAATAATATTAAATAATATTGAATTGTGTTCTAACTGTGACTGTAATTTAATAATTTGGCAGGTTTTTTCTTCCCCTTGAGGTGTGCTGCTGGTTACTTTCTTTTGGAAATTTTGTATTGTAGTATTTCAAACTGTTTTACTTTCATGCTTTCTTAGTTTTGCTAAGTTTCACAGAGTTTTTACTTGCCTTCACTGCATTAACCAGTTAACTGCTTTTTCCAGTGAAAGTAGATATAAAATTTGAAAGTAAAGTTTATTACATAAGATCAGGCCTAAGACTCAGCTTCCTAGATCCCATTCTTCAGTTTCTCTCTCAACACATTTTTGCATTTCTCTAAATTATTATTCCCCTTGGTTTCCATCTTCTGTGGGTGGCAGTCCATACAGAGCAGTTGTGTGTAAGAGTGGTGAGTCCCCTGGGTTCTGCTTTACTCAGCTCTCAGATATTTACAAACCTGCAAGACAGTCCTCCAGGAGCTGGGAAAGACAGCTCAGGCTCAGGAGAATGGAAGTGTCACTTAATTTCATTTCAATTTCATGCTTCCTCTCTGAATACTCCTGTTACTTCCCTAAAGTCAGCCAGGTGTTAATGAAGGTAGAAGGACGTGTTCTAGGGCTACAATAGTGGCTTTGTGACGACTTGTGAGTGGCTTTGTCATGGCACAAGTTAAGTGTCTAGCACATGTATCTGCTAGTATAACTGCAGAAATATCTTATAATTCTCTGTGCATCCTCCACTGAGAGAAGTGAATATCAAGCATTTTCATCTTATAGGGAGTATAGTATCTCCTTACCATTGTGAAGATAACAATAAAAATCTGTGGTTAGTATGAGACCATACCAAGTCCTAAGGTACATATTTCATTTTCTTATGTCCTAATTCCATTTGTAAAGTATGCAAATACTTTACATACCCAAATGATATGCAAGTCTGTCTAGCTGTCTTTGTTAAAGCAACCCCTTTAATCTTTAGGGTAATAGGGTGCTGTATTCTCTTAATTTTCCTACTATTTTGACAGGTAGGTTAGATATACAAGTATCTGATATACTTACCAGAAGCTCTTCTAGTGTGTATATATTTAGGATTCAAATTATCATCATCAGAGGAAAAACATAGATTTATATATTCACAAAGGACTTTCTTGAAAATTATTTTAAATAGTATGAAGATGTTTAACATTCATTTCCTGCAGATACCAAGTAAAATACTAAAATGTTTCTCATTTTTCTTGTTCTTACAAAAATAATTCTTATTCAGAAATAATAGCCATAAAGAATGACTCAGCCATATAGTATGCAATTATTGAAAACAACTGTCAAAAGAAAGTTTTAGATTTCGAGACACCTCTGAGGAGGTGAAGTATAGAAAATGAGAGATCTCAGGAACTTCAAAATGTTACTCTGCTTAATGCAGTTGACTGTTATCATCATATATCACTCAAAGTATGCTTTCCAGGACCTATGTTGTGTTTTCTTTTTCATATTCCTACCATTCTTTACCTCTTATTCTAAATAAATCTTTCATCTTTGTCTTATCTTGTTTTGCTTTCTCTCTGTTCTTCTCTACTTTAGCTTATTCTGCAAACTAGCTGCTCTTGTTAGACATAGGATCTCACTTTTTGGTAAGTTGTTAAGAAAGAGCTTGATAAAAATTTAAAGAATACACAACCGTTGTTTCTATCTTATCTGAAGATTTTCACAACTATAGGCAAAATTCTATTAAATGCTCCATAAGCTTCTAGTGAAATTAGTAAGGGCATTGAACATGGCTCTGAAGCTAACACTTAATAAAATACATAAAGTGTCAAAGCAGGAAGAAATAGCATATTGCCATATCTCCAGACTCCATGAAAAAATATCAGTGCTTTGCAGTTACTTCTAGCTTTTCAAAAGTAATCTTACACTGATTATTTTGATTTCTGTCTTCCAACTCTTGAATCCAATAGACTAATTTCTCAACAGATATAAAGGGGGTTTAAGGAAAAATAATACACCTCCTACAAAGATATTGGTAAAAAAAAAAATTAAAATTAATTTAAGTACTACAAGATACAGTTCAGAATGTTGCAAGATTAGGTGAAAATGTATCCCAATAGACATAAATTATTCTGTCTAGTTCTTATATGGAAATTGACTTTAAAGATTAAATGTTAGCTCTAGAACCAGACTTAACTCTTTCTCCAGTGACTTAAGGTGGGAGACTTAGGTAATGTTTTGTTTAAAATGTGCATCCCCAGTAAGGCCATTTTGGATCATTAGATGATGCTGTGTTTCCCGTGCTACTCTGCTCTCACAGAATGTCTTTCTAACCAGGTAGTGATTCTGCCACAATGGTGAACTGCCTGCACATCTTAGCTCAGTCTCTTGACACACGGTAAGTTTGCAACTTTGGTACCAACTGCAAACCAGGAAGGTTTCAGAGCTTCTCAGGAGCCCTTGGATTGTTTCTGTATTTTTTATTCTTTATTTGTAATCAATGATCTTAACAACATCAACAATTCAGATATTATCTTCATATTAGCAGATTTGTCTGAAGTGTTTCCTCCACATTTTTCTGCTCCATGTCTGTCATTCAACGCTGAAAACACTTGTCAATATTTCCAAGTTCATTTGAAAACTTTATGGGGAGATATAAATGGCACAATCATTGGAACTGAAAGTAGTGATACCTGCAGATATTAAGAAAAATTTAATGCATAGTGTAAAATTTGTTATTAGAACTATGCAGAGTATATTAATACATGGGCATAGTTATACTTGTAGTGCTTATCATTGAAATTATTATGTAGATTAAAACAGAGGCCAGAATAATTTTTGAATTTGAGCTATTTTTCTGGCCTGGTTAATTTACACATCAGGCTGATAATGAAGTTATTGTGAACTTATGAACAACACTGGAATCTTCACTAAGGTGTCAGAGAAGTGTGCAGAAATGGGACTCTGATTCTGGTATTGCAGTTGCATTTTCTAGATTTAGGATGCTTTGAAGTATCCTGACTTACAGACCTAGTTATTGTGGCTCCCATAAAGTTATAGGAATTAAGGGTTGGGGGTTTTGAGAGTATTTTATAGAGGAGCTTTCTCATGACTTTCAACATTTACTGAAATGGCATTATCTTATTCAAAAGCAAATCACAAAAAACTGGAAAGGCAAGACTGTGGAATCAAGATCTTTGTTATTATTTTGTATCAAATACTCAAAGGTAATTGTTGCTTATACTGCTATGCAGATGTAAGTCCCCTTTTCTATTCATAATGTGAAGTTCTCTAATACATGTGGGTATATTCAAAGACTGACAGAATGTAACTAGCATGTACATGTATCTCTATACAACTACTAAATATCAAGACAAAGTTTATATTTTTTGCCTTATTATTTTTCAGAACTGTTATGAAATCAGGATCTGAGCTGGTTAAAGCGGGATTGCGTGCCTTTTTTGAAAATGCAGCTGAAGACTTGGAAAAAACTTCAGAAAATCTTAAACTGGGCAAATTTACTCATTCACGAACACAAATCAAAGGTGTTTCACAGAATATCAATTATACTACAGTAGCACTGTTACCAATCTTAACATCAATTTTTGAACATATTTCACAATATCACTTTGGAATAGATTTACTTTGTAAGTATTTTATTTTATTTCTTAATTTTATTGAGTTCTAATCCTATAAATGCTTTTTAGGAATGACTGCATGTATTCAAAAGAAGAAATTCAGTTTTCAGTAACATGCACATTTCCAACATTAATTCTGAAATTAGCAGCATAGTACTTTATTTCTAGCACATGTTTAAAAATAATCTCAATAAGCTTAAAGTTAATTATGTACAACATCTCTCCAAACATTGGGAAAGAAATTAAAATATCCCTTTAAGTGGTCTCTTAACAAATATGTGGATGAGACTACTTTTCTATGTACAATTTGTATTTCCTTATATTAAAGGAGACAACTTGATATAAGTTTCCCGTGGATTTTCCCTTACAATGGAAAACCACTGTAGGTCTTGGAATTTAAACTTTCCCTATTTTTAGCATAAATGAGTTTAAAAATACTGAAATGACTCATTGAGATTCAGCAATATTCTGAATGGTCTTATCTTCTAATGTTTCTAATGTCTGTAATTATGTCCCAAAATTTTGTTTATATTTGAGTGGTTATCCATTAAAAGATGGATAACCATGAAAATACTTTCTTTTAAAATATGGTGAACCTTTAGCTCATGTACCTAAAGATTAGACACACTGATGGTGTTTAGCTTAAAATAGTACTCTGCGAGTGTGATAACCTGGAATATCTTATTAGCAAGTATCTGCTGTCCTCTTGGAATGATCTGGTAGGCTTTGCAGTGAATGCAGAGGATAGACCAGGAATTAGAGACATTGAAGGTAAATACCATGTGGAATATGGACAGTCAAAATGTTCAGCGATATATGTGCTAAAAGTTTTAGATACTGTTAACTGATTGCATAAAACAGATGTTTGATATTTAGAAAGTAAACTTTAGCTGAATAAATACTGATAATGTATTTTTATTTTTCTCTAGTGGGTGATGTACAAGTTTCATGTTACAGAATTCTTTGTAGCCTCTATTCTCTTGGGACTGGAAAGAACATCTATGTTGAAAGGTATTGAGTGTAAAACTCAACATGCAAAATTTTCTTTTCTTTAGGAGTCTGTTGCTTAGGTAATAAAGTAGTTTGGATGAAAGATGAATTCGAAAGAGTGAGAGATGCTTAAAATACACTTTCCCTTGAAAATAGTTGCCTGTACTTCAGCATTCAATTCCACAGGGAGAAAGCCCACAACAGAAGTAAATAACTTATCCTGCACGTAGCAGTGTCTCTGCACAGAGTCTATTTTTCCCATAGGAAAAGCAAAATTTTTCTTTAGATTGCCATTAGGTTCTCAAAGTTTTTCTACCACATACTGCTGTGATAAGTAGGCTGAGTACTAAGTAGGAGGCATCTGTTTCACACCTAAGTCTATACAGGGCTCTCAAAAGAGTTGTTCTGAGCATAAAATCCTGCAGATATGTAGAGTATTCTGACAATCATTAACTCTACAAGGGAAACCACTGTTTACTTGTATTTAGAAAAGACTAAGGTCTACAATTCCTTTAAGCATCTAGATACTATGCTGTGTTTCAAGCCCTTCCTTCCAACAGAAGGGGATCAAATCCATATCTGTTAGCTCAGAAAAGAGAACCCTAGTTGCATATCTATGTATCACAAGACAGGAACCAAGATAAGGATAGCCCATACTTATACTGGTGAAAGTTTAAGGTTAGGCAATTTTTTCTGCCTTTCTTATGATGAAAAGTTTAAGATCCATAGGGAGAGAGAGAGAGAGAGACTAAACTGGAAGAAATTCAAGTCTGTAGTCTGGTTAGGAGAGACTTAACCTAGTGTGAGGAATGCTTGTCTGCAATTCCTTCCTTCCAGAGTTTATTCACAATTCTTTCATACAAAATGTAAGAGGTGTCTGGTGGACAGATCTTTTCTCCAACTCTGCATGTGTGCACAACCTGTATGTTCTCATTCAGACATTTATATAGCCATCTCTAATCCCAAAATCAGTCTTTTTCTTCTCTTTCTGGGCTTCTAAATCTTAAATACTTCTTTACATAGCTCTGATAGGAAAAATAGGAAGTGCCTTGCCCCTTATCTAACCAGCAGTCGGGGTCTCCTCACAGGAAAAGAAACATGATTGTGTTTGAGCTGCCTTTCAATAAGAAAAGCTCACAGCACAGGCCTCCACTTGATTGGCAAAATCTGTAAGCATTGGACAGTTTCCTTAAACATATTGATGCTAGCAGCATCACCTTTGCCTGCAGCAATTGTCTTCTTAGAATGGAAGAGTGATCAGATTAGATATATCCAAGGAAATTAATTATTCTCGTAAGACTCTGTGAGAGGTTCTCAGCTGTGGATTTCATTTAGTCTGTTTTTCACTAGTCTCAGGCACCTAAATTACAGTTGTAGGCAGACATCAGTGTCTAGGTGGGAAGTAGGATTCCAAACACAATGCTCTGTGTTTCAGCAAAACTTAGAAGTGAGTGATTGAGCTGACTTTAAGTTATTCAAATAAGCAATGTTCAATTTCAGGATCAAATTGCAGGCTTTTCTCCTAGTGAATTTTGGCAGGGACATTAAGAAGTATTACCTTTCACTGGAGAATGAGTCATAGTTCACTTTTCATAGATAAATATCTCTTTTTATGGCTGAAATAGTTCTGCTGGCCACAGGGGCTCAGGATTAATCCTTAATTTAATTGCTGCTGCTGCCCTGTTAAGACAAACTTCCATTGTCAAATGTTTTATCCTTTGTACAAAGATTGTTTAGCTTCTTTAGAATGTTGGAGATGTTTATGATTTTTCTGTGAACTCTTCTTCTCTAAAAGTCTCTATGGTTCATAAATGTTGAGAACTGGGTGCAAAATGCTGTAGCTCTTGATTCGTTGGAGCTCTAATGCTCTACTGACTGGATACCTTTGTTCATGGTGTTTCACTTGTCTTGGTGCACTGATGGATGATCCTTGAAAAGATGCCCTTTTCCCAATCCCTTTTGCAATGCCCACATCCCAGGACAGGGATCCCAGATGCTTGGCTTCACTACCATCCAATGTCATATCGTGGGCCACGATATCCCAGCATTGGAGCAGTCAGGTCACGAGGGGCTCACCTGGCTGGTGGATGAAATCTATTCACACATCCCCCCAGGGATAGGGATCAGGTGATGACCTCTCACCCTGAGTGTTCCTCCCTGAGTGTCCCTCCTTGTGGGGGCCCTACTACTCTTCCTCCCTCACTAAGCAAACTGACTTTGTCTGTCTTGTATTTTTTCTTCTGTGTAGGGGTTACTGCTACTGGCACAGGTTGTTCCTCTGGTTCAGCTGCAGTTTGAATGGCCACAATGCATGGCTTTCCTCCTCCTCCCCTTGAGGGTGCTGTCTAGTATCTGAAAATAGTATCTAGAGCCCAGCACGTTGCAAAACTTTGCACCTCCCTGAAAATGCCACAGGAGTTTTCCTTCAAATATTCTTCCACTTTATCAAGCACTGTAGTTGCTCTGGGGTGAACTTAAAAACCATTGGAGCAGAATCATCCTTCAAAAGTCTGCCCATTTTCTTCCACCTTCAGTACCACTTGTGACTATCCACCCTTGGGGCAGATCTCTGAAATACTCTCCTAAAAATCTCTTTTGTATCTCCATGGTGCGAACCAAAGTGAGGGGACCGAGCAGACCAAGCAAGAGCATGCTTTCCTTAACATCCAAGGGAAGTCCAAAATCCTCAAAAAGTTTTAACTGACCTGAAAGAGGATAAGGGGATGAAAATTTGAGTAGATTATCCACACTCTTCTTCCTACAGGCTGGGTACAATTGTTAATGGACTCCCTGAGGGAGTGCCCAAGGTAAGGGCAGAAGCAGAACACTGAATACACATCCCAAATGACCTTCATTGTCTTTGTTGATATGTAATAAGCTGGTATTACACAGTGCAGCAACAAAGCAATTCTGGTCCTTCTCCCTGCTCTGAAGAATACCTCCATGGGGAGCACATATTGCACATATGGGAATGTATACCAGTGTTAGGTACCACAAATACATGAATGGACCAAGCAACATTGTGACCAATGGCTCTGGACCTAACACAACAAATTCTTAGAACACCTTTGCTTCCTACCTACTCTGGTCAGATCTGTTGTTATCTCACCCTTTCTTGCCCTATATTGAGTGCCAAATAAAGGTGTTGGTTTCAAAACAGTATTCCCTCAGTAGTTCCCATGGAAACACTCTAAACCCTGTGCCACTTGCTCAGTCCCTCCTCCCCTGTCCCCGTGGTGGATGGAGAGAAGAATTGGAGGTGCTAAAGGTAAATATCACAGGTTGAGATAAGAGCAATTTACTGGAAATAGCAACAAAATAAGGCAATGAACATTAAGATCAACAATACTAACCATGGTGTACAAGAAAGAGGCAAACAGTCCACATGCCATTGCTCACCATCCCACAGGACCCCTGACAATGACCCCTAGGGAACCCTGTCTCTGGTAATGACATGAGGTGGCATAGAATAACCTCCAGGTCCTGTCCATGCCAAAAATTAACCCCGTCCTGATCAGGACCAGAACATTGGTGGAGGTGGGGTTTTTGAAACGGTTTTTCTTGCAACACAGTGAGAAATTAATATTTTCTAAGTTATCAGATAGTTTCTAATGTTTAAAAAATATTTTAAAAATCAACTATAAATACTAATACTTTTTTATCATGTATGCTAGACACTGAAAGCCTGGTGAAACACTTTTCCTCTCAGATGACTTTTAGTGTCTCTCACATGCAGGCAGCGTCCCGCACTTGGTGAGTGTTTAGCATCTCTTGCGGCAGCCATTCCAGTAGCATTCCTTGAACCTTCCCTCAACCATTACAATCCACTGTCTGTTTTCAACACAAAAAGTGCAAGAGAAAGAGCAAGTAAGTACTGTTCCTCACAAAAAAAACCAAGCTGTTCACTCCACTGCAACTAAATAATAGAAGTTGTATAATGAAAAAGCCCTGAATGTATGCCTCAGCAGAGAGCTCCTGCTACTGATGCTTCATTGCTTGCCATTTTAGCCTTGCTCTACTTTGTTGAGACTGTGCCAAAAATGTTCTCTTTCTCCTGATATTTTTTTATATTTTTATGAGCATGATGTTTGAATACTTTTCTAAAGATGCATACAGTATTATGTAAAGCTTAGTTGAAGATCTACATATCTACATTACAAATTTTTGGGCAAAATATAGTTGTGTTCATGTAAAATGCAAGAGGTATAATATCTGATTTAAGTCAACAGGAAAATAATTTCTATGGTTTTGTTGTCTAACCAGTGGTCCAAAGCAGTTTGGTATAGCAAACTCCCAGCAGTATGTGATTAATTCCAGGAAACCTTGATGAAAAAGGGACTTTGACAAGTTGGAGAGATGGGCAGGGAAGAATTGCCTGAAATTCAACAAAGGCAAATGTAGGGTCCTGCACCTGAGGAAGAATAACCCCATGGAGCAGCATAGCCTGGGGCTGACCTGCTGGGAAGCAGCTCTGTGGAGAAGGACCTGGGGGAGCTGGGGGACAACAAACTGTCCATGAGCCAGCAATGTGTCCTGGTGGGCAAGAAGGACAATGGGATCCTGAGCTGCATTAGGAAGAGCACGGCCAGCAGGTCGAGGGAGGGGTCCTGCCCCTCTGCTCAGATGTGGTGAGCCTCACCTGGAGTGCTGTGTCCATTTCTGGGCTCCTCAGGACAAGAGAGACAGGGAGATCCTGGAGTGGATCTGGTGAAGGGCAACAAAGATGATGACGGGACTGGAGCATCTCTCCTATAAGGAAAGGCTGAGGGAGCTGGGCCTGTTCAGTCTCATGAAGAAATGACTGAGAGGGAATTTCATCAACTATACAAGATACTTAAAGGGAGAGTGTCAAGAGGATGGAGCCAGGTTCTCCTTGGTGGTGCCTAGCAATAAGAAAACAGGCAACAGGCAGAAACTGATGTACAGGAAGTTTCACCTAATATGAGGAAGAATTTTCCTGTATGGATGACTGTGCATTGGACCAGATTGCTCAGAGAGGTTGTGAAGTGTCTGTCACAGGAGACACTCAAGAATCATCTGGACACAAACCTGTGCCATGAGCTCGAGGAATACCCCTGCTTGAGCAGGACCACAGCATAGAATCACAGAATAACCTGAGTTGGAAGGGACCACAAGAATCATTGAGTCCAACTCCTGGCCCTGCACAGGACTCACCAACATGTTCCTGAGAGCGTTGTTCAAGTGCTTCTTGAACTGTCAGACTGGTGCTGTGACCACTTCCTAAGTGTCCAGACCAAGCTCCTCATAAGGCTTCCCCTTCAGAGCCTTCCCTATCCTTGTAGTTCCCCTTTAAGTGCTCTCTAAAAGCTTCATGTCTTTTCAATATTCTGATGCCCAAAACTGCTCACAGGAGGTAAGGCTTCACCTCAAGGTGAGACCACCCCAGCTCAGAGCAGAGCAGAGCAGGACAATCCCCTCCCTTGCCCAGCTGCCCATTCCGTGCCTGATGAACCCCAGGACACACTTGGCCCTCCTGGCTGCCAGGGCACTGCTGTTCAGCTTGCTGCCAATCAGGGTCCTCAGGTTCCTTTCCACGACACTGCTTTCCAGCATCTCATTCCCCAGCCTGTGCACAAAACCTCTCAATGGGCCTTACCTATTCCGTGATTCCATTGAAAGGAGCAGGAGTCCTTCTACACTGAATTTCTTTGCTTGCTTCTCTCCCAACTTACTCCTGATGGACTCGTATCTTAAAACATTTCAGCATTTTTCTCACTGGTCCATGAAAGAGTCACTACCTGCAAAAACATTGCACCTTTAAACAAACCAACAAGAAAATAAATAAATGCTTCATATTTTTTTTTCCATATAAAAGCAGTTATGGAAAAGCTTCTGCTAGCCCTTCCTCCCTGTCAGGTCTGCTTTATAGGAACAGCACTATATCCATTATTATATCCAGAAACAGTGGAAGAATTTTGCTGGAGTGACTGGCACTAGATTGTGATGGGTTGTTAATTGCTGAATAAGGATCCTTCATTTTCCAATACAAGCATATGATAACTGGAATTCTTTTCCGGCATTTTTGCTGGGAGGTAGTTAATGAACAAAGTACAGTTTCATTTTAACCCCACTCATACGTCTAAATTGTTTATTTCCCTTCCCCCGAGGTGGATTTAATCTTTGGCAAATCAGTGTAAAAATTGTGAATTATTGTGAATAAAATGTCCAATATTAATATAAGATTTCTGTTCTGCACTTTTACATATTTCATCAGATAACTGCAGGACACCTTAGGGTAAACCATAGCTTTATGGCAATTATTGTTTACATTATTGCAATATGCACATCATCTGTAAGATACAACTTATGAAAAGAGACACCCATCCATACCCCAAAGTGTTACTACAGTTCTACCTGTCCAAGATGCTGAAGGAGAAAAATCGGAGCCATTTGTATTTAGCGTTTAAACATAGACATTCTCTTTCATTTTGCTAATTAATCTTTTTCTTTTCTACCCTTATTTGCAGTTTTAGGTATGCCTGATACAGTAGAAGAAATGTGTCCAGAGATCCCTCAGTTGGATAGACTAATAAAGGAAATAAATGATTTAGCAGAGTCTGGAGCAAGGTATACTGAAATGCCTCATGTAATTGAGGTGATCTTACCCATGCTATGCAACTATTTATCCTACTGGTGGGAAAGAGGGTCCGAGAGTGTCCCTCAGAGTGCTGGGCCTTGCTGTACAATGATAACATCTGAGCATCTGAGCATTGTTCTTGGAAACATTCTCAAAATCATTAACAACAATCTGGGAATAGATGAAGCATCTTGGATGAAAAGAATTGCAGGTACAGTAGATATTTTTGAACAGTAATTGTACTAACAATATTTAATTACTTTGCTATGTTTTACCTTATTTCCCAGTGATATAATAATTAAAAAAAATAACTAGAAATGAAAGATAAATAAAAGATAAGTAGCAATAAGAGAAATATGTTTATATTTTATTATTAGTTATATGCATGCATGGTAACATCACTGTAAGTAGAAAGCTTTCTATTCACCATAAGAGATTTTGAAAATCTCCTTCTCTATGCCATGTATAAGAGCCATAGTTTTTAATTTGGAGTTGTGAATTCCACTGATTTTCAAGACACTTGTGTTTTAAAGTAGAGAGTATAAGTGCTGTGAATTCTGTTCATGAAACATCAGGACAAAATTTAAAAAAAAAAGTTATAAAGAAAGTATAAATGCTAAAAAAACCTCAGCAGTAACTGAAGTTCAAAATTAGTTGGTTTGCCCGAATAAATGTGTGAGCTATTAAATAAGCTGAAAGGTTTTTTTCAAAATATCACATAAGATATAGTATCTATCCTGCCAAAGAAGTTTACTATATCCAAATTTTATCATCCATATTATACAGTGTAAGAATATAATGTACAATAACATGGTTCAAGAAAATCTATGTAAAGGTAATAATTTCCTGCTAAATTTGAATAACCAGTACCCATTAGTACTGTTTTTTTGGTATTTTAAATGCTGGAAGGTCTTTAATAATAACAAGGATTCCATTAAAATTTAGTAAGAAGTTTGCTCCTTAATTGTAGAATGTTTCCTGCAGTTTTGTACTGATTGTTCATCTACATAAGGTGATAATATACTCCTGTTGTTCTTGCAAGGATTTTTGACTTAGGTAGTTTGCATTTTATTACTAGTACTTGTACAAAATTGATCTATGACCTTGAATTACTCATTCATTCTTTGTATT
Organism: Sturnus vulgaris; assembly: GCF_052056855.1. Lineage (NCBI taxonomy): Eukaryota > Metazoa > Chordata > Aves > Passeriformes > Sturnidae > Sturnus > Sturnus vulgaris. The sequence goes on along the minus strand of NC_142248.1, from coordinate 16,825,976 downwards.
CTAACTTGCTCAAGGCAAAATAGGTAAAGGAATTCTTCCAGAACACTATATTCTGGTGTTTTTCTGACATTGGATAAAAAAAACTACCCCAGACACAAAAACCCCCAAACAAAACAAAAAGTATTTTTGTGAGAACTTTGTGTCTCAATCCTTATTTTGCTTAGGCTCTAGTTAGAGACATGGGGCTTGCCAAAACCACGATAGTTTAACTTATAGAAGACTGAAATATTTATAATCCAAATCCACAGTCTTTTAACCTCTCAATATGCAGTTTTTTATGAAGCTACATTCATAGTTTTATAATAATTTTATAGTGCAGAAATTTATGAAGCCCCATAATCTTTACTGTTCCCAGAACTTCAGCATTCATGTTAATACAATGAAAAACACCAGTTATGCACTAATCATGGAATTTTCTATATTTTCATGTATAGTCTATGCTCAACCCATCATCAGCAAGGCCAGACCTGATCTTCTCAGATCTCACTTTATTCCAACACTGGATAAATTGAAGAAAAAAGCTATGAAGATAGTGATGGAAGAAGAGCAACTGAAAGCAGACAGTAAAAATGACACCCAAGAAGCTGAGCTCCTCATTCTTGATGAGTTTGCTGTACTTTGTAGAGACCTTTATGCCTTCTATCCAATGTTGATACGATATGTAGACAACAACAGGTAAAAAAACCTAATAATTAATCTCATATTTATTCCTTAATATACTGGAATCTATGATCAGACAATCAGGAGCAACACAGTTCACTTAATGTTATGGTGAGAATCAGACCCTGCGTGTTTTAAGATTCTTAAATCTTAATTCTGAATAATTTAAGATTCGTAAAGAATGTTTTATCTTGAATTCACACATTTTGCTCAGATGGAAATTCCTAGATTAACTAGAAAAATGTTTTCTATTCAATAAGGATTATTATGTTGAACTGTCTTCTTTTAAGTATCTTATTTTAAATTTCTGTTGTTTTTGTAATTAGAGCTAATTGGCTAAAGAAACCAGATGTGGACTCGGATGAACTCTTTCGAATGGTTGCTGAAGTTTTTATCCTGTGGTGTAAATCACATGTAAGATAAAATATTCACTTTTCCTTTCATTACATTCTATCTTTAAACATAAAAGTGGAATGTGCAGATGAGTTAAACTTCTGGTGATTTATTTTTTCTTTAGAATTTTAAAAGAGAAGAACAGAATTTTGTGATTCAGAATGAAATCAACAATTTGGCATTTTTAACAGGAGACACCAAGAGCAAGATGTCTAAAGTAAGTTAATAAAAAATTGTGGATCAGGTAAATCTACACTATGTGTTTAATATGTTGAAAGAAGGCTCTGAAAAATCTACTCAGATTGCAGCTGCTCTGCTGTTAGAAGAAAAGAAAAATAGTTTTGCTTCTTGATGACAGATATAACAACTAATGTGCAAAATATAGTCTATGTACCTTAGAGTGAGTTACTAAATGTCTGCTAATACTCAGAGACACAAGATTAAAATAAAGGTCTTTATTTGGAATAATTGGACATATAAGAAACTATAGGCTGTATTATAAAATGTGGGTTATTGAACATTCAGGAAAGAAAAAGGTGGACTATTTTATAAAAGTAAGTGAAGAAACATTGCCTCATCATTTTTATGTGAATGTCAGTCTGTATTGTTCAGTCAGATCTGGTGGAGCACAGCTGTCTTTGCATATACCTCTATTTATATATACAGTGTGCTAAATGTGCATCATTTATCTTGTTTCTTATCAATTAACACATTCATTTCTTTTTTGCTAATTTTCAACATGACAAGATGCTGATATGATGGCTTCAAAGTACATCTTGTTACCTGTATAATAGAGAAATTGTCAAGGTAATTGTCAGTTACCTGCTTTGACCTTAGCTGAGGAAATTGCCTTACTCAGCTAAAGCCAGAGGGAGTCTAATTCCAAATTAGTGTTGGTAAATATAGTGAAGAAACCCTTTCTTTTATTCATATTTATAATGAGTTTGGAGTAATTCCATTCTGAAGGTGTAGCAGAGAAGCAGCATTTAAAGTTTTGTATTTCGTTATATTTTGGTTACCTGTAACCTAGCTACTGTAAGTCCAATTTCAAACAGAAGAGAATCAGATAAAATGTGCCACTACATTTCTTAATTGTCTTTAAAAATGTGTTTTAAAATGTGTTTAAAACCCAAGTTTATTTTCCTTTTTTTCCTATTAATTTTTTAAGTTATGAAACCTAAGCCAAACCCTGTTACTGGAATTTTTACAAGCAAAAATACCATATTATCTGCTCATCTTTAGTTCATGACCATCACTGAAAAGTCCAACTTTATAAAGAATTCTGTATTCAGAGATAAGAAAATTTTTAACCTGTTTTCTTGTTGTCAAGATGCAGCTTATCAAAATTGATAGAATTGGAATGTTTGTATCATCCCTATTAACAAGATGAATAATGGGCACATCCAGGCTATTTGAGGAGCAATTGCACAATATGACAAACTATAATATGTAGCTCTGTACTTTTATCATATGGCAATCATTGTACACATATTCATATGTGTATGTTAACATTTATACATTACAATTGGCCTGAGGAGAAAAAAAAATTGGAACTTCCTTTTTTTTTTACATCATAGATTAGAAACAGTATGTTTAATCTAAATTGTGTCCCACTGCAGTAGTGGTAACAGGATAATATGAAGTAAAGTGTTTGTGTCATGTTTTTGCCAGTCTGGCATGGTAGAAAAGAAAGACAAATCCTTATTAAATAAGTAATAGGTAGGTCTCATACTGCTCTGATTTTGATAAAATCACAGGAATTTAACATCAAGAATCTCTATTACCCAAATCTATTTTGAGATTATTTTCAAATGCCTATTGTGTAAATTTAAGTATACAGATATACTATGTATAAATAATTGTATGAATACATTTGTAACAGAGATGTAGATGCATATGTAAATACATTTTTATTCCAATGGGTATACAGTACAGAGAGAATCTGGGTTTTTTGTGTGCATATAATTTTTTTGTAAGCATATTAATGTCAACTTATGGCATTTCAGGACACTGTGCATGGTTATTGCTAATAAAGGAAGAAAGAAAATACTGTATTGCTCATGACTGAATATTTTATCATTATGGTACTGTAATGGCAGGCATGATTGCAGAATAGCTGATAATTTAGATATTTGTTCATGACTTAAATACTATGATGAAATGTCTTTTAGAAGGGTCGTATTGATTTTCTATATGTGATTTCTAAGCAGGAAATTGCTAATATTTCATAATATAAAATGTAAGTGGTCTAAACCCAACATATCAAATAAAATATAGATTTACATCTGATTTTTTTTAAGACTGCATAGGTTAAAAAAACCCAAGAAATTCTCTAAGTAACTGAATTTAAGGTTTTCTTGCAGGTTTGATATTTATTTCTATCCTTAGATATTGATCAGTGGGGGACATTACATTATTTTCATAATTTCTTGCTTTACTATTAACATTTATCTCAAAAAGTAGCATGTTAACAGAATAATTAGCCCTTTCTTTTCTATCACTTATTCCTCTTTACTCACATTATTTCTAGTGGAAGAAATATTATCCAATATTTATCAAGCATGAGAAAGTATAGAAAACTGAATATGAGCATTGACTACTGAAAGTGGGCCCAAGGGAGAACATTTTGGGGTCTCCTAAAGGAGTGAGGCCCCAGGCTGATCTCAGACTGCCTTAGGTCACAGAGACAGAGACTCAGGGTTTTCCCTGATCCAAAATACTGGTATGCTATCAGAGTGTGAGGTGAAGCATATGATGTACAGAAGGTTCTATATCCTTACATGCCACTTGGAAGAAAAAAAAAACAAAGCAGAGGAGGAAGAGGTAACATTATGTTACTTATTGGTAGCTAATAGATGTGGTAACAAATGAGTCATCATTACAATCAAGAAATTAATTAAGTACCTATTGTATTTTTATTATACCATATTAACATTGTTAATAGTTTTTTAAATAAATGTATTAACAGCTGAGAATTTAATTTTTCTTTTCTAAAAATATGGCAGCAGAATGCTCGGAGGGGAATGGTAAGTTAGAGAACTTTCAGCCTGAGAGAGACTGGTAACAGATCACATTAAAATACCAGATTTATGATAGAAGTGTTGAAATGGAGAATTTAAACACATTCAACCCCACTAGTTTGTTATTTTTGACCCCTTCATAGGCTTTTTGATAAAATAGTCTTTTAGTTAAGAGGAAATTATGTCCTATTGTGTTTTTCAGTTAATTGGAATAGAAGACTAAATGTACACATTCACATGTGCATAATAACTGTGTAATATGTATGAGGGCAATTTTTCTATGTCAAAGTTGGAATATAAATGAACATGTGACTGGATATAAACCCTCAGTTGCTAAACATTTGCATATCCTACTGAAGTTTTATTAGACTTGCCCTCATTAATTTTTTTAATCTATTTTTAAGAATGTTTGAGTAGGCCTAATATAGAAGTTAGAGGCAGTCATAAAATGCAAAACTATTACAAAACATGGTTGTTCGTGCCCATCTGTGGTATGTAGTACGTATTGTTTGCAGATTTACAATAGTTAGAGGATTTCATGTAAGTATTTTCTGCAGGAATTTTAGATCTCTTCTTTGAGAGTATTTAAATTGCATAGAATACATTTACTTTGGATATACTAAGGTAAATCAGAAGTGGATTTTTTTTACGGTCAGCTACAATAAATTAAATATAATTAACGTCCTGTCTTTCCTTATCTTTAGTGAATACATACACCTATATATACCTGCTGAGCCATGTCTATGCAGCATCTATATATTTCATACATATTTAAAATTAAAATTTGCTATTTGTCTAAGGTATTAACGATTCTAAGATGCTAAGATTCTAACACTTAATTTGAATATTAGTCTTTCACTTTTCTTGACTTGTACCTGTTTTTCTTAGTATGGGATATAAATTGAGTAGGCTATAAAAAGATTTTAATAATAGCTTGACATCAACATTTTGAAACTTATTCACGTAACACAAGAAAACAAAGTTACTATTAGGGCAGAATGACAGAAATGAGGGCTTCTGTGTGTTTTTTTCTGCTTGTTTTTTAACCAACATCTTTCGATAGTATTTTCCTATACCTGGTTGAGGATTCTTCTCAGTAGTAGTTTATTTTATTTTACCATAAATTAATGGTTTTGTTGTTATTCTCTTAAGATTTCCTGATACAATCATAATGTTGACCATGGAATAAATATTTATATAAGTATTTATGCTATTAATATAAAATAAATAGTAAAACATCCTCTGTATGTATGAGAGTTACAGCTGAGCCTTTAATACTGTTCTCAAAATGGGTACTGCTGAGAGATGCAAGCTAAAGTTTTCTCTCAGGCTGTCTTCAAAAGAGTAATAAGCTATGCAATGGGAAAATAGATCTGTAAATTAAGTGCAACACCTTGCCAGTGATAGTTGGATTTCTAAACATAGTTTTTCCTCAAGTATATTTTGGCCGGGGAAAGAGGTAGAAAGAGCTATTTTTGTGAAAATGTAAATACTGTTCACTACTGGATTATCCAGACTTCCAGACACCTTTCTTCTTTTAATAAAATTGGGAAAAGATGTAGTAATCAATGTATTAAGAGGTTAACTTACTGGATGTCCTAATATGTGCAAGCAACAAATGGAAGTGTGTGGTAGAACAGCAACAGAAATTCAGCAGTTCAATCATTCAATAAAGATTAAGCTGATTTCACTAAAATCTCATTTGGTTATGTGTTTACAGTCTATTGTTTTAGCTATCAACTTCTTATATTTTTACTGTCCTCATAAAGCTGAGTAAGTTTATAAGTAACTTGTAAAATTATCATCCTTTCATCTCTTTTACTTATGTTTTTTTTTCCCCTTTATTTTTCCCTCATACAGGCCATGCAAGTAAAGGTACAGGTCAAAGTGCATGATGTGTCTTTGTTTTAGATTTAGAGATGATCAGGCTCTAAGCACCCTTTCCATTGATCATAGCAGTGGCGTCACAAAGTGAAGCACCAGGTTCCACCTACAATAAATTTTGTCCCAGCTAAAGTGGCAGTCTTTGACCAGAGCAAATGAAATCCCCCTTGGCACTCCTAAATATTGCTTAATGTGAAAATTTGCTAAAAGCTACCTTTTGTAACTATTTTAGATGTACATTCTGCCTCTGCTGTCTTTCTGCATTCTGGTTTTTTGCTAAAATAGTGAAGTAGACATTGTAAAAGAAATGTCTAAGTAGAGTCATTAGAAAGATGTATTTGACTTATGATATTCAAGAAGAATATTTGGGAGAAATGTGCTATAACTTCTACTCCATCAGTAGATGAATAGAAGATTGTATTAAATCCAATAAGTTTAAATAAGATATATAGTTCAAATCCTATCTTTTTCTGAAAGTAAAATGGTTTTTACTAAAGGTATGAGGTGTAACAAAGCTTTGAATAACCCTTATTTCTTTTATGTATTAAATGTATTTGAAGATTTCTTTTGCTCCAGTGAACTCTAGGTCACTTTCCTTTGCATAATTCACACTCCTTTTTTTAAATATGAATTTCTAAAATAGATGAGTACTTTCTGACCTATGGTGCACTCTTCATTGGTGAAGCAGAATAAGCAGCAAAAGGGAGTATAAACCCTTTCATCTTTCCCTTCACCCTTTGTGCTGAGAAGCACATGATGCTGTGAAGAGCTTGTAACCCATTGAACTGGAGACATGAGATAAAAAGGGAGAAACTCTGTTAAATTAATAACCTGATTTCATGCTTTACTATTGTCAAACTTCTCCAGGTACACAGAGTAGGATTTAATGGCTACTCTCACATCAAAGAAGCTCAAAGAGGGATGGAAATATGAAAAATATTAATTCCATAATCTTAACCAGTTTTAGCTGATTTTTTAGTGTAAATAAATTACTTCTTCCTTTTCATTGTGTATTGAGTTATTAGTAATCTACTAAAGAATCTGTAATTGGTTTTAGGCATATGGTTTCTCTCAGAAATATCCATTTGTGTATTTAAGTCTTCCAACAAGTAAGATCATTTAGGCAATCAAATTATATCATTACTCCTGTTGTGGTCCTTTTAGCACAGTTAATTATTTAGGCAAAATATATCCAATTTAATGTTCTTTACATATGTAATGCAGGTATTGTGTGTGCACAGGTGCATATTAGAACTTAAAGAGACAAAATTCCATTGTCATTCAGATTTCAGTCTGTGACTCTACTTATTCATTTACCAGCTGGAGAAGTGAATTCACAGACAGCAGAATTTATGGCAAAAGCAGAATGGATCTTTTCATATTTGAAAATTCTCCAGCTTTAAGGTTCACCAATCTTATTAATCTCATATGAACATAAAGAAAATTGGATGTGCAAAATGTCAACTGGTGTAAAAGATGCAGAAACCAGTATCTCTCCTTTTCCTTTTCTTTCTTTGAAAAAGTCATCTGTTACATATTTTGTTATTCCTTATTTAAGAGGCATAGTGACGCCACTGGAATACAGTGATACATTGTGGGATTTGTTTGTCTGCTGTCAATGTAGAGTAAAAATAATGTCATTATTAAAGCCATTGCATCACTATTTCTAAGGCACTTTGAAAAGCAAAGCTTTAAGGCAAAGTACTCTCTTGCAATTGTTAGTTCCTTAAGAAAGGACGCCACATCCATTGCGTGTTCTCTCACACTTGTAAAATACTGAACATGAGCTATCTACATAGACATTCAGCCTCTAGAAGCCAGAATTTGCCAAAATTTATCATCAAATAGAAAATGTACGGCTGCACTTTTTCTTCCAGAGATTACTGTGATAATAGTGAGGCATTAATTGGGAAAAAATGAATTGCAATGGATTCTGCTGTATCCTTATTTGGAACTACACAATATATTGTAAGAATAGTAGATAGTAAATCCTAATTGACAGAAGGAAGAGGATGTGAAGGGTTAAATGAAAGCATTTTTTACTTTGTAGTGTTATACAAGCCTGGAGGCCTAGTCCTGAAATCTTATCTTTAGCAAAACTCCCCTTGAGTATACAGTAGGAGTTTCATCTGGGTACAGAATTCAGAACTAGGCTGTTTGATGTTGTTGCTGTTTACTGTATGTTCATTAAATAGATGGGTCTGTTTGAAAGATTTTGGTTCTCTGTCTCATAAAAGAAAAGTTGGGTGTGAAATATGTTGTACAGTGTCTGTCATAAGAAGATAGGGCAGATGTTATTCTGTTGTGCTGTTTACTTCTGTCTCTCGTTTTCCTTTTCCTATTACTGACGACATCCAAAAATACAAAATTTTAAAATTTTGTCCCAAATTTGCTAATATTATCCAAAGCCAAAGGGCAGTACTTTCCCAGAGGCACTAATTCATTGGCATTTTATTACATTGAATCAAAGCCTTTTAAATAATACTATTTTTTTCAGATGAGACAAGTCAGGCAATATTCATTCATTCAGACCCTGTATAACTATGTTTATATAAATCTCTTACAATAATGTTAATATCCTGAATTTGTCTCTGTAACATTAGACAAATAATAGCGTCCTCTGAGAATGATTCAGCTTTTAATTTTAGGGTTTTTTCTGACTTGAAAGGTAAGATCCAGAAAGTATTGTCAAAATCATATGTATGAATGCACGCAAAAGTGTGCGACTCCTATGACAACATTACTGTTACTGCATTTTCTGTGCTGGTGCACACCAAAAATATTCCTTTACACTTCCTACCCAAGACTGTACAACCTTCCTCTAGTGTAGCATTTTTAATTATTTGTACTACATCAGGAACATAGTTTCCTTGGACCATTAGGGGAAGAGCGTGTCGGAGAAGTATGTGATGAGAGAATTAAAGTAATTTTTTTATTATTATTATTTCTTTTCTTTTTTTAACTTATAGTCTGGAGGACAAGATCAAGAGAGGAAGAAATCAAAACGTAGAGGGGATTTGTACTCCATACAAACATCCTTGATTGTGGCTGCACTTAAAAAGATGCTTCCTATTGGTTTGAATATGTGCACTCCTGGAGACCAAGAGCTCATATCTTTGGCTAAGACTAGATACAGCCATGTAAGTGTGTGATTTTAATAGTTTTTAATGCAAAATAAGCAGAACTTTGTAAACTGAATTTTGAAGCATAGATATCTAAACAGTCAATATTACTAAATATCTGTATGCACGGCAAGCAATTATAGCTGCTAATTATTGTTCTCTTTAAAAAAATTTTGTATATAGAGCTGACATACTTTCCCTGTTATTTTCTATTTGTATACCATGTGCAGTTTTATTTATTCATGTTCTTTTGCACCAAATACTGAACTACAGTTAATTAGCTTTAATTCCCTTCAAAGTTTAACCCTTGTTTTATGGTTAAAGAAAGCCTTTGCCCATTCTGGTTTCTTATATACTTTGAAAGCAAAAGAGGTTAAATTTCACGATTGAAATATAAACTGTTCTATGTTGTAAAAGTTCTTATGGAATGAATCATAACCTGAATTGAAAAAGACTTTTCCCTTTCTACAGAGGGATACAGATGAGGAAGTCAAAGAACACTTACGCAACAACTTACACTTGCAGGAAAAGGTAATATAAAAAAATCTGTCTTATAGGTGCCGATGTGCACTTTTAAAACACAAAAGTTGCAACCGTTTTCTTTATTGTGATACCTTTAAAAAGATAATCCAAAAAGCTATTAGAAAGGTTTCCATTTTAACATTATTCTTCATGATTTTTCATTGCAATAAATGGCTTATTTGTAGCTTTGTTTGGTATATTCAAGTTTCTGGAAAATCTGGAGAATGGGACAAGTGTGAAGAATTGAGATAATGGTAGTCTTAAAACCATAATTACTTAGAATTACCTTGATCCAAGGAGAAAATAAAATTGAAACTCTATGACTTCAGCTTTTCTTCTTGAATTCAGCTTTCACTAATGATTAAATTAGGTATTTCTAAAAATATATACATTTTAGAGTGACTATAATAAAATACGAAAAGCTTGTGTCATCTTAGTACATGTGAGTTTTACAAGACATTTATATTCATACAATTCATATGCCAAATACTGTCAAAGGTAGTACCAATATGGAGTCTTCATCATTCTGTAAATTAAAAATAATTTAGATAATTTCCTACAGTGTTTGAATACAATAAAAGTGACATACTTATCTGTCCCTGAAGTTGCCTATTTGCTATAAATTTATTCTTGCATACATTTAAAATGGACATAATAAGTTATTTAATATAGTTTTCCTATTCCTGTCTTGCAAGAAAAACAAAAAACAAAAACTGAAACTTTGGCTGTTACTCTTCACCTACTAAAATTCCACCAGTCTTTTCCAGACTCCAAAAACAGCTTTGCAGTCTCAGTACAAAGGTTCTGCAAATTAAACTCAATCCCAGTACTAAATCCGCTTTGTTATTTTTAATGGAGTTAAGTGGGATAAATAAGTTTCAAGGCACTTAATTTAGTTTCATGAAATAAAAATACAGAATCTTGCTTAAGAATTGAGATCAATTGCCCAATAATATATAGAATCAATGCCTTTTTTTTTAGAGCAGCTAGTAGATGTTAATTTGGTCTGAAAGGGGACAGAAATTGGAGTAGAAGTGGTGTTGATCAAATTCAGTGCCTTCATTCAGCAGCTTATAAATGAAATATGTTGGGTTTCAGTCTGATGATCCAGCTGTGAAATGGCAGCTAAATCTGTACAAAGATATTTTAAAGAGTGATGGACCTACTGACCCTGAGAAAAATGTGGAACGTGTGCAGAGGATATCAGCTGCTCTGTATCATCTGGAGCAGGTAAAAACCCAAATGTCTATACTGTGTTCATTTTTAAACACCTGAAATTTTTCCTTGTAGAGATTATTTCAGGCACAGACCGTCATCATTAAAGTGTGATAAAACTTAGGATTTTGTACATGCGTGCATACAAGCACATATGCACATACAGATGTGTAAATATGCAAAGTTTTCAAAGTAATCTGTTGAAGTGCCTCCATTTATGTGCAGGGAAAATTAAGGCTATATTTCTGCAAAACTGCATGAACAGTCACAAGAAATATAGAACACAAATCATCACCATGCAGTAGCTGAAAACCTTGTGGTTTTAGGAAGAAGTGTTTGCTTTTGCACGTTTTTTTAATATACTGGGTTTAGCCTGTCTCCTATTTCTGCACCATAGCATGCTGTAGCAACTTTTGAGTTGCTTGCCTGTTCATCCAAGTGATGCAATTTAAATACAGAAAGGCATTTGTATTCTTCCTACATTTGTACTTCTTAACCTACATAAAGTTAATCCATTCCATTCACAAATGATATAGCATAGAAATGTATTCACATGAATAACTGAATATGCATTGTTGGAAACAGACTAAATAACAGTTTTTTTAAATTTGCCAAGTAGTCCCATGCATAAGGTATTCTAGCATCTTGAGCTTGCCTGAATTAACTGAGATATTTCTATATAGACGGTACCCAGTATTTTCCCTTATTAATAAAAAAAATAGTCCCAAAAGAACATTTTTTTCAGATGATGCAGAACATTGGTAACATTTTCTACTTAGCTAACTAGTTTACCACTAGCTGAATAGAAAATTTTGGATGAAAGTTAATAAGTTTCCATTGCATATACTAGAAGATATTTTTCTCTAGGTTGAACAACCACTGAGATCAAAAAAAGCTGTTTGGCACAAACTCCTGTCAAAGCAACGGAAAAGGGCTGTTGTTGCATGTTTCAGAATGGCACCACTATACAACCTGCCAAGGTAAGGGGCTGAAAAGTTATTTCTTCAGAACTTTTTTTTTTGCATTATTTACTGAGTGCAAATACTGCTTCTGTGTTTACCTACGTGTTTATTGATTGTTAAGTATATGCAATTTCAAGAGACAAGAACTGATTAGTCATCAGCTAATTCCTCACAGTAGCAAAATAGTCATCTCTTGACAAATAACCTGAGTGGAAAAACACCATAAGAAATACATGCTTCATTTTTGTCAGTGATTCTGTATAGTTCCTCAACTTATCTGTGAAAATCGTTAAGATGTTGCTGTTTCTGTCCATTTTTTGCCTCTGAATAGTTGCTCTTTTTATTCTCTTGCATTTTTTCTGTTTTTGTTTTTTTTTCTTTTGTACAGCTCTTCCTCTCCTCTTGCATGAACACTTCATGCTCTGTAGCTTGTCTGGGCCAATCTTAAGCTACTACATCAGAATGTTATATGAATTAAAGCAGCTATTGAGCACTGCAGAAGGATATTTTAATCTTCTATGTTGCTCTGCTTCTTATTCCAGTTGAATGTAGACACTACAAAGTCCAAGATAAAATGCGTCCTGTGCCTGGAGCCATCTGCTGCTTTAAGCAGAATATTAAGATAAATGGCACTGAAGTAACTTGCTTTAGCCTTTTTCTTCTAAAAAAAACCCTGAGTTTTATTCAGATAGAGGTTAAGCACCTCTTTAATTTGGTTTACTTCTCACTTTCTGCAATTTTTAACTTTTTGTGTTTAATACTATTATTCAAAGATTTTTTGCAAAGTATTTAACTGAAGAGTTGTGTTGGATTTTTTAATGCCTTTATTAAAACAAATTTGCACACTTGGTGTGAAGGTCTTTAGCTAAAGGTCTGTAGCTGTACCACCAACACACGGGAGGAATATTAGGTTTGCACAGGGCAAATATAAAGCCACTTTATACCATAAAAAGCACATAACCTTCCTTTACAAAAATGAGAAGTTCTAGAATATATTAACTTCTCCAAGGTGTCATGCTACTACCAGGCTGTCTTTAAAAACCAGAGAAATGGAGAGGATTAAATACAAAATAACAAACCAGCCAGTATCAACCCTTCAAGAGCTGTGTTTGGCAAAGCAAGAGGAAGTGGTATCAAGAAATACCATTGCAGTACAACCTTTTCATGAGCAAGTCTGTTTTTTTTACAACCATGTTCTGCCTTTGTAAATTCTTAAAATGTTTAGAATAAATGCATGACCATCCAAATGTTAAAAGTGCTCATTCTGTTTTTGCCTTACAAAGCACCGATTTTTATTTTTTATATTTGAGGTTGACAGAATACTTCCCAAGAGGCAAAGTGGGTTATGAATCCTTAAATTTGTGGGTTTTTTTAAAAATAAGATATTAAATAATACTGTATTGAAATGGAACATTTACATTATTCATAACTTTTTTTAAAAATCTTTTTGTGCTAAAAATATTTGTTGAACTTTTTCTTCTCAAACTCTACAGTAGATTTTGTGGAACAGTTTACTCCTGATTGGAATATGAATATGAGGGAAATCTATCCAGCTATTTAATTTTGTAGTTGCTAAAAATGAATTCTAATAAAATTACTTTTGTCAATTAATTGTGCTCTCTGCACTTCAAAACAGACAAGAGTGAAAACACAGTCTGAACTTAAAATCCTAAAGTTGTGGAACAGTTTGGGTTGGAATGGACCTTTAGAGGCCATCTATTCCAACCCTGCTGCCATGAACAAACTTCTAGGTATATTTATTTCTCAATTGTTAGGTACAAACCAAAGTTTTAAAGTTCACTAACTTATAGACACTTTTTTCCCCTAAATAAATTATGAGATTCTGACAGGAAAATAAGGCTATCACACTATTATAGCAATCTCCATCATCTAAATTGACAGTGTTGCTCAGACATGTCTGAACCCTAGGGAGATTATTTCAAGTGGGGTATGATTAATTCTTGGAGCTATTTAAATCTCTTTGATCCAGAGTTTAAAATGCAGCTCTCTATCTTGTCTATTTCCTCATTTTAGTTGCAGCTTTGTATTGGGAGTGTTAGCTCTAATTTTGATGCTAGAATCCATTAATTTACAGGGCAGTAAACAAATATTATGGTAGTAAGTTTTCATTTATTCTAGAAAAGATAAATCTTCAAAAATAATAAACTTACTCTTTCGAAAATTTTCCAGATATTTAGGTGGCTTTCAATATAGTTTCATTTTAGTCTCAGAGCTTAAGGTAATTTTCTGCAAAACTCACTCTAACGTCTATCAGTTTTTAGGAATTTCAGTAAGATATTTCAGAAATTGACATGTCTATTGATACTGAGGTGTTCGTTAAATCACAGAAAAATTACTTTAACATCTACCATAAATATTCCACGAACTCCCTTTGATGAAAAGTGCCTGCAGACACAAAACGAATAGCTGTATTTTTTTTTAAATTGTATTTTTCAAAGAGTTAAACATCATTTAAATTAGGAAGTACTAATTCTTCATGTTCTGTGTTTGTTGAATGTACATGGCTTTGAAAAAGTGTCTTATGTGATAAGTGTTTTCTCTGAGATGCGTCTATTTATGTTTGATGTTTTAAGGAAATTAATTTTGAAGAAACTTTGTCTTATTGTCTGTCATCTGTATACGCACATAGATACAGCAAAGTTGTACATGGCAATTTTTCAAACACGGTTTACAAATACATTCTTTCTGACTACTTTATTGAATTTAACTTGTGCTTTTCTTCAATGAAAACCTATATGCTTTTCTTCAGACACAAAATTAGCAATTTCTTCCTGAGCACCTTTCAACGTGTTTGGCTGGAAAAAGTACATGAAAAAACTCAGTATGACAGGCTTATACTCAAGTTAACGGTAATGTAACTTGTGGAGAGCCTCTTGCTTATGCGCCCACTTCTTCCTTCCCAGCCATGATTTGAAATTATCATAAAAACATGAATTTGTACAATTTTCAGAGGGGATTCTGATTGGTCAGTTCTTGAAATTTGATAGGAAAACAGCACCAGTGTCAGCAAGTGAGCCTAAAGTGTTGACTCGATAGTTATTCTATTACAAAATACTGATTCATGTGCACAGTTATTTAAAAGGTATTTAGTGGTGTATACACAGTGCATTTCTATAGCTTTTTTTTGGTGGCGACAGGAAAAAATAAATTTAAAAGCTGCATGGAACAACCTTTCTAACCTCATGTAGTGCAGCTTTAAAAAAAAACTTCCTCCAAAATAATGTAAAGATGGAAGTATTTTGCCATTATTATGTCTAGTCTTATTGCCATGAGCTGTGTTTTCTATGGAAAGGTAAATTAACGAATAGTGTACAGTAGTAATTAATATGAGTTAGAGTTTTCTAAAATCGATCATTTTATAGAGCAGGTTTTGTATATTTCTAATGCAACTTCTTTGAGGACATGCTAATAATGGCCTGATTTGGAACTGGAAGACAAGAAGTTGAGGTTAGGCTTCTTTCTGTGGAAGAAAGCAATGATTGTCTGTAGATGTTATGCTGGAAGGCACTTGACAATTATTTTGGTGTTGATGGCCAGTGTCTGCTGTCTTGATGTCCTAAATCTAGTAATTTAGATTTACACCTTGTAGATGTAAACCCCACTCACTCATTCTCAGTCTGTTTAAGTGTTCGTTTTTCTCATGCTTGCATTAAGGTATCAGTCCTGCAGTTTCATGTGTAATGTATTTTAGGCCTCTCTTAGCCTTCAAAATAAAAATGTAATGTATACTATGTGTATAAAAACAGTAAGAGTGTTCAAAAGTACCTGCAGATTTGTCACGGAATGTTAGTTATATTTTGCATTTTGTTTCACTGACCAATCAGAGGATCAGAATTGTACAAATATGTATCCTTACTAACCATTAACCATCTGAGCTGTTATACTCTGTTCCGTTACCCCTCTTGATCTCACTTTCACAACCCCCCCAGGCACCGTTCTATTAACCTCTTCCTCAATGGCTATCAGAACTTTTGGATAGAAACAGAGGAATATTCATTTGAGGAGAAACTAGTTCAGGATTTGGCTGTAAGTACTGACATAATTGGGCATATATTTCAATGCCCACTTCAGTGTGTATTCTATGTATCTATTATAAACTATATTTAATTTTTGGGTAGTGTTTGCATAAACTTATAAAATATTAATCCTTATGCTTTAGACCATAAGGTCATTTTCTGATGTGGTCAAAAAGACTTTGGTCCTGTGATGCGCACTGAAGTGCACTAAGGTGATTTATGCCTTCAGAAGAGCTATGTGATAATCAGTTTTGGGAAGAGAAATGGATTAGATGGACAGGAAGACTATTTTTGTAATTATGGTAATTCCTATGTTTGTATATATTATTTACTGGGGGTTTTTTTGAAGCTTGAGACTACTGATCCTTTTCCCTTTAAAATTTTTTTAATGCATAATTAATTTTAACATTTTCAGCTTTGATACAAATTAACTTTGCTGTTTTCCTTTTTGATGCATCATAAGGAGAAGTAAATATATGCAGCCATACTCAGCAAAAATGTAGTCTACCTGTGTACTTGACAAAATTGATTGGTAAACTTCAGGATTTTGGTAGTGAACATTGATTAAGAATGCCTATTGCTCTTCCCTCTATGTAGTTAGCTTGTCAAAAATACCCCCAAGGAGCTTATCTCCACTGTCTCTAAACACCATGAAAGTTAATATACAGCTTCATGGATCACATCCAGATGCATCAGGAAGTGCTTCAGTGTTAACAAAAACAGTCATGTTGCGCTTTTTAAAGACCCGTTACACCTGATATTGTAGAGACGTAGAATGGTTTGGGTTGGAAGGGACCACAGAGATCATCTAGCTCCAACCCCTGTGCCATGGATGCTCTGGACAATCACATGGTCAGTCTCTGGTTGACTTTGTTGCTTCTTGCTAAAGGAAAGAATGAGGCCATTAATCAAAGCATTGCCTGCAATCCTTTCAGATTTCCTAGAGATGTAAATTGAACTTCTGTAATTACAATTATTACTGTAATTACAATAAACCTACAATAAGTAGAAACAATACAAAAGTGTGTTATCACACTTTGATCTTTGGCCAGTTCTGACTTTGTTATATTTTTAACTGCCAAAAAATATTTGAAGTTTACAATAATGAGCATTATTGAACCAAGGTTACTTAGAAATGGTATATGAAAGCATTGTAGCTAACACTAGTCTGAATAGAATGTATCTGATGATGATATTAAAAATTATTCCAGTATTCTACTAGGAAATAATTGAGCTAGAACTTCCTTTCAATTCAGGTCAAGTGGAGATGCATTATTTATCTTGAATAAGGCTTCCCCAAGATTTTCCTTGTCTCATTCTCAGTACCTTGCAAATGAGAAACTTCTAAAGTTATAAAAAAAATGAATAAAAATCATATACTCTTATCTCTTCCGAGTCATACAGGCACATAATGTTTCAGGTTATGCTGTAAACTCTTGAATAAGAGTAATACAGGCAGTTAATACAAATTGGATAGAATAAAATTACTGAAGTCCTTTCCTAAGCTTAGTTACTGAATTTTTTGTCTTGCTTATGAAGCTTAACTTTTATATTCTAAATCTTGAGACAGACATCTCCAAAAAAAGATGAAGAGGAAGAAGAAGAGACTGAGAAAAACCATCCTGATCCACTTCATCAGATTATCCTCTATTTTAGTCGCAGTGCTCTGACAGATAGAAGGTAAAAGAGCTGAGTGAAAAATCCCATTGAGTAAAAGCACACAGTAACTGAATTTTTAGTAACATTACCAAAGTGATTTAACACAAGTGTAGTTCATTATTGTACATGGTGAAGACCTTTTTCCCTCTCAGTTTCATTAGAGGTCTCATGTATTTAAACTCAGTGTAACCTTTACATTGAGATAAATATTGATTATTTTTGACATTTTAAAAGCTTGGTAAATACCTAGTGCAGAAATGGTTGAGCATGACTTCTCATAGAAACACAAACTCAACGGGAATTGCAGGTTTAATCAGAATACCTTGCCCTGGTCTCTCCTCGTAACAGATGTGTGATCTGGGATTTGATATTTAATACATTTCACTCAGTAAGTCAGAAAAGGTTTTGTTTACGTTTATGAATCTCATCGCAAGTTTCTGTTTTGACTTTAGATTGTTTCTTAGAATTATAAGAATTAGATTTCCATGAGTACTGCAGAGCTTCATATACTTTTACTGTATGACTAAGTCTTGCCATCTGACAGTTATAATTATTCTAATTTATATCTCTGTGTTACTTTTCTGCACTTTCAACAGCCAATGATGACTCAACATGACTAAATTGAGTGCACAAATATGCCTTTAAATTGTTTGAGTAAGAGCTTAGAGACTTGGATTTAGATGAGTTATTCATGACACAATTTTCAAGTTTAATAGCTTTTCAAGTTAACTACTTTAATAAAATACCCTTTAATAAAAATGGTAGACATATAACATCTTTATATTACTATATCATAAAATAATTTAAAATATTTTTTACTCTTCACAGCAATCTAGAATATGATCCTCTATATATTGCCTATTCTGCCATGATGGCAAAAGTAAGTATATAATTTCAAGCTACATCCCTCACTGCATTTAGGTACTTCCCATTAATTTTAGATGCTTCTTAAAACTTTTCTTTCTGCTTATTACATGGACTGCTTGATACTAGTAACTTCTGTATTTTTAATGAAGCAAATGCTATTCAGAATTTTACATACACGTATAATGAGAATTTTCCTATGTTAAAACAATACTATAAAATTCCAGTAGGTGCAATCCTGTTCCCTTCACTTGGCACTTTTGCATATGATTAACCCATGAGCAGTTTAAACCCATTAGTTATCTATATTCTTTGGGTAAATATTTTTTAATTAATACTTGAAGTCTGTCAAAGATAAGTCAGGTTTTGCAACATATTGATTACAGCTGACTCGTGATGAGAGCTTGACTGTGAAGAGAAATATCATGGATATAGAGATATGGCACAAGACTATATAGCCTGCAATTACAGGGTGTGTATGTAGTTGGTGAAATACTCATACATTAGGGAATATCAGCTTCTTAGTGTGGAAGAGCACAAATATTTACAATTACAGGTTTTTTAAATCTTCTAAATACCTTTAGTAATTGCTTGAAAAAATTATTTGGCCATTTTTGTAGAAATACTACAGCAAAAGCAGGCATTATGTTTCTTAATAAGCAAGATCTTGTGATTTCTGTTTTTAACATAAAAAGAGCTGTCAGGAAGAAGAAGAGGGAGACGAAGAAAAAGAAAAGACATTTGAGGTGAGAGTTTAAATAACATTTCTTTCTCATAATTTAATGTTGAAGTAGTTTAAATACATCCACTAGAATAAATGCAAAAATAGCATAACACATTGTGTGTTGAACACAGTGAGGTGGCTTACTAGGTTATTCATATGAAAAAAGATGGGGGGTTTTGAAGCTCTGGAGTCAAACAGCCCATGGATTTTGGAGGCAGATGGTCTTCAACAACTTTAGATTTCTCATCTTCCTATTTTTCCTGGATCCATTCCAATCTGTAGTCTGTTCTCATTTTTGCTCCCAAACCCAGGAGAAAGAAATGGAAAAACAGAGAACTCTCTACCAGCAAGCTCGCTTGCACGATCGTGGAGCTGCTGAGATGGTCCTTCAGATGATTAGTGCAAGCAAAGGTAATGCTCTGTGATAGCTTTAAAGCATACACAGGATGTTGTGTCATTGTACCTATCGTGTACATCTCATATACATGATATACAGCTATATATATATCTAGATACATGATATACAGATATATATGTATATCATATAAATGATATACATACACAGCTTCTACGTGACAGTTAATGAGGCAAAATAAATGTCAGTAACAGCTGCACTAAGTTAAAGTTCCAGACTGCACTTCCGATTGAAGAGTTCAGAACTGCAACTTTTAAGGAGTGTATCCTTGTTTTGGCAGGTCATACAGGACCCATGGTTGTTGAAACACTGAAACTTGGTATTGCTATTCTAAATGGTGGAAACACCATAGTACAACAGGTAATGCTTTTCTAATTTCTCTGAGTTTTGCTTGCATAAATGAGGCGAGGAATTCTGAGAATTTTAGTGTCCTGTTATTTAAATTAGTATACTTAATTTTAAGCCAAAGAGTGAAGAAATATCAGTGTATTTTTGGTGCAAGAGCAATTATATTATGTTTTTTTCCACTGATTTGCATTTCAAGGAATTAATTCAGGAAGTTTAGAATTAATATAATTTCAGTACCCTTAGTTATATGGGTACTTATTACTTTACTATTTTATTTTTGTTTATAAATATTAATAATTAATTGCTAATTATTATTTATTGCATTTTTTCCCTTCAAAAATATACAACGTTTAGAAAATGCTAGACTATCTGAAGGAGAAAAAGGATGCTGGATTTTTTCAAAGCCTCTCTGGCTTGATGCAGTCCTGCAGGTAAAACCATAAATTGCATTATTACAGTTCTGTTTCATTCATGTTGGTGGAGTATTGCTCAATGCAGGTGGTTGTGTTAGGTTTAAATTACAGGAGTCCCAGGTTGTAGAACTCTTGTGGGAAAGTTTTGTGAAACACAGGAATAGCCTGTGTTAATGTTTTAGAGTATTCTTCCACAGGAGAAAATAAAGCAAAAGTCTGAACATGCCTATGAAGGCTTGGTTTGAAGAGGCAGAAAAATAAAATATAATGGCTCCTTTAATGATCCCTCAAGGTTTTTGTCTGGTAGGTTCCAAGAATGGAGAAAAGCCACCACTAAGGGAGAGACAGGCCAGTGGAGCTTTATTAAGCTTTCAGTTTATGCACATTTCTGGCAAGTTGCATAATGTCTGTCTCTTTGGAATCCTCTGCATATGTGCCAGGGTTGTTACAGGTGGCATGTGACCAGTGAGACTGTAGTAGTCCATTCCCTTGATAAACAGTTTAAATTAGTTAAGGCAAAGGACTCCCATACAGAAGATGGAAAATTGCTGGTGTTTTTGATTACTCTCATAGTAGACAACCTCCTGCTCTCAGCCTTTTAAAGAACCAGAAGGGTTCTGAAGGAATAGACTGGGAATTAGAAGTGGAGCAGCTGTATGAATAGAGGATAAAATGTGGAAGGAATGGTGATCTGCATTGCAGAAATTATTGCTGAATACTTGCAGCCTAATTAAATAATATCTGCCTTGTAATTTTTTCATTTATGTAGAACACTTTAGCAGGGATTTGCTCAAACACGCCCTGCTGTGTAATTATTACCAACTGTGTATATGTATTATTCAGGACTTCATTAAAAGAGGTATTGATAAAATCACTTGAACATGATGAGAGAATGAAAATGATGCTTTAAGAAATGCTTTTCGTTTTAATGATGTCACTAGATTGAATATGTGACTGCATTGCTATTTAACCAAACTAAAATTAGATAATGATAGAATTATATTGGATGGTTTGAACGAAAGTATTCTGACTGGGTGGTGAGAAGAATCGTGATTTGCTATTCCATGTGCTAGCATGCCAAGTTAACAGAATAAAATTCAGGTATCAGTGTCTTTTGACCTTGGAAGATATAGAGCCTCTGATTACATGTCTGTCTTGTGCATATAGAATCAGAAATTCCATACATCTTCAGAATAATATAACCATGAATAATATATACAGAAACAATATAATAAAAGCAATAGCAACAATTTAGTTGAAAACGGTGTGAGAGAAACAACTGCAGTAGTGTCCTTTTGGTGGTAGGTTTAAATCAACATAAAGAGTAATATTTCAGCCTTCTTTTCCACTCGTCATTTGTACATGAAACTGTGAATGACATTATCAGAAGTGAAGTTAGGTAAGTGGTGAGACCTGACCTGAGACTAATTTCTTATCAGAATTGGACACTGCACCTTTATTTTCATCCAAGGCTCATGTATATAATAGGAGTATTAATAAAGTATGAGGCGATGCATGTAGTAGTAGGTCAAGAGTAGCTATTGAAACCCTCTAGAAATTTTATAGAAGAAAATGATTTTCCATTGGGTACTACAGTCCTTTTTCCTGTTTGTGCTGTTTTGTTTTTTTCTTTTAAACATAAGTGTTCTGGACTTGAATGCGTTTGAGAGACAGAATAAAGCAGAAGGCCTGGGAATGGTTACTGAAGAAGGAACTCGTAAGTTGAATGAAATTGATTCAAGTAGTGCTTCAAACATTATTTGTGCTTCCTTCTATAACTAAAACTGTTATTTACTGTGGCTTGAGGTTTCTGTTGTTAAACCTATAAGTAATTCTAGGCTCTGGATTCTGAATATGCTTTTTTTTTTTACAATATCTTTAGCAATGATATTTAAGAAAAATATTGTAACTTCCAATATTCTTATCTTGTATTCTTGTTATTTTTCTTTGATCCACAGTCATCGTTCGTGAGCGTGGTATGTTTGGGTTTACAGTTTTTGATACTATTGTTGCAAAAGTGTGTTGCAAAAACAGAGAGAAATCTCTCATTGCATCTTCTCAGATATCTTTAGGTTTAGCTTTATGGTCTGCAGCAGGTTGTGTGTTTAGCTTGAATAAAGAGTTTGATGCTTATTTAAAAAGTGTCACTCACATTTAAGGCATGATTTTAGTTATGACTAACAATTTACTTATTAGATATATATCCTGTTGCCTTTTTTTTTCAAATTAGTGTTGTTTTTTTAACCATGGATGCATTGGAGTGCTAAATACTTTGGCTCTGCTTTTTCTGTCTCAGTTTTTCTTTTCATTATTATCAGTCTGTTTCTTTTAAATTGCTTTAACGCTTTTAAATACTGGTTCTTTTATTAAAATTCCAGTTTAAAAGGTTACTGTAAGATTATGTGTTCTGCATAATTAATCATAACAATTGTCACATAATCATTGTATTTATATATTTTGAAGGTGAAAAAGTCTTGCAACATGATGAATTTACTCGAGATCTATTTAGATTTTTGCAACTTCTCTGTGAAGGGCATAACAATGGTAAGAGAACTGAATTAATTTTGTAGAAAATGTGTGGTGAGTCTGTCCCTAAATAAAGTACAGTAGAACCAATTCTGATGTTTTCCTCTAATGCAATAAGTTTTCTGAGGAGAAACTGCCATAACAACAATTTGAACTGCAGAGTTCAATTTGATTTTTTAAGTCTTAATTTAGTTTTGGTGTTTAGCATATTGCTAGTAAAGCCTGTTCCAAGTTATCTGGATAACAATTCTTCAGTTATATTTACATTGAGATCTAAAATTCAATTTCTAACACATAAGCATCTGAATCCAACAAGATACTGAAAAAGAAGGCGTTCCCCATGAAAATAGAAAAATAGTGGTTTATTTTTTTCCTTTATATGCTAACCAAGCACAAATCACTTCTTATTTCAGATTTTCAAAATTACTTACGTACTCAGATGGGCAACACCACAACAGTGAATATTATCATTAGTACTGTTGACTATCTCTTGCGTCTTCAGGTGAGGAACAAACAGATGAAAATGGAGTATAACATATTTGCCTTTCCTTCGCTTCTGTAGATTCACATTTTATTGGAATCAAATGTGAAAATTCTCTTTAAAAGAAGAATTAAAATGAAGAATTTTTATTTATTTAGTATCTTTTTTTCCTTTGAGAACAGATGATGTTTCAGAATTCTGTGTGAAATCCTATGGTTGATAATGGATTTAATTGCTCACTTCTGAAGAGAGTGCAAAATATCATTGTAATGAGAAACAGATTGACTTAGATATGCTGAATTTCATCTGAATTACTGATTCAGGTTTTGGTGATACAAATGCAGGCAGTAAACACTGCATAGAGAATTCAAAACTAGAAAATGTAACGCTGTTTTTTTCTTAGGAATCCATCAGTGACTTCTATTGGTACTATTCAGGAAAAGATGTCATTGATGAATCAGGACAACGCAACTTTTCTAAAGCCTTGGCTGTCACCAAACAAATATTCAATTCTCTTACAGAATATATCCAGGTAAAAAACCGTGTGTTTCTCAAGGTACTAACAGAGAAATTTCATGCTCACACAGCATGATCATGTTCTTTTGTAAATTTGTAAATGCTTTGCACTTATTTTTTAAAAATTTTGATAAAGTTACATGGAATCACTAGACCAGTGTAAAGTGAAAACTAAAACACACAGCTATGAATTTAACAGAATACAATTTGGTATTTATGGACTAGATACCCGGAGGTCTTGAAAAACCTTCTCACGTAGCTTCATGGCTTCCTGAAACTTCTTTTTTGATTTATTTGTTTTGGTTTATTTGACATAAATAAATAAAAAAAATGTGGTTTTCTTAATTTTTTAGGGCCCTTGTATAGGTAATCAACAGAGTCTGGCTCATAGTAGGCTGTGGGATGCAGTTGTTGGCTTTCTTCATGTGTTTGCCAATATGCAAATGAAACTTTCACAGGTATTTTCAACATTAATTGTCACTGTGCACTCAACTTCACTAAAACCAAGCTTGACATTTGCAGTTCAATTATACCTTTCTGATAATGAATGTGGCAGTTTGGTCCCTTCCTCCCTGTTGCCAAAACTGGAAGACCTGTCAGAGCAGGAGCATCGTTAAAAGCATAAGAAAGATCCAAAGAGGGAAGGAGTGTGACATTTGGTCAACTTATCCAGTTAATTAATTAAAGACACTGAGCATGGGGGCACAGGCACTGCTCATTTCACTGTACAGAGCACAGTGGAGTCCCACTCCAGTGTCAGGATTCTGGGCTCTTTGTGACTTCTGCTTAATGTATCCATACACTCAAGCTCTGCACTGAATGCAACAGTGCAGAAAGTAATTTCCCTTCTTACTCAGTGTCTCTACTATCCTCTGACTTATAAGATTTCTTCCCACCCCATAGAAGTATATCAGAATTTTGAGAATAGTATTTAGGGCCTTAATGTCAAACACAAATCTACATTAGACTTATCATGTTCTGTAATTAAACTAAACAGTTCTAGTCCCCTTTGAGTGGTAATGCGTTATGCCATTAAATATTGCCAGTGAAGTGAAAAAGGACAGATTCTTCCTGAGAAAGATACTTTCAGATCCGTGTAGCAACCCTTTTGTTTATTTGTTTCTGCTGCCCCTAACCTGCACTTTGGTACTCCTTAATGCTTTATTAAAGCTTAACTTTATGGTGTTAATACCTCTGCTGCAGTCAGTTACATGTTGTATTAGACTTCTCATAGCAATCATAACACTATGACAATGAAATGTTGCTGAACAATGTGAATGAAATTTAGCTGATAATCTTTAATACCATTCTTCTCTAAACATTTAATTTTCCATAAAAACAAATTAAAAACAATCTTACAGTCTTTTTTTATTTTATAGGACTCTGCTCAGATTGAATTGCTAAAGGAACTGCTAGATCTACTAAAGGATATGGTAGTGATGCTCTTGTCACTGCTTGAAGGTTGGATCTGTTTCTCTTTATGATCAAATATGACTAGCTCACCTTCCTAGTGTAAAGAACAATCATTATGTTCATCTTTCTAAACTGCTTTTTAATTGACTTTATGTAATTTTTGGGGAAAAATACATTCTTCATATTTATTAAGAATTATTCTGGAATATACATAGTGATGAAATAGAGGGCTCCTAGAGAAAAGCATGTTGGAAAAAAAATACTAATATTTAAGAACATTTTTGTTTTGTTTTCAGAACAAATATGAAATGTCATTATTTTAAATGTAGCTGTCGAATAACTTTCTGCTATAATACACTACTTAGGTAACGTTGTAAATGGAACTATTGGAAAACAAATGGTGGACACGCTTGTAGAATCATCTAGCAACGTAGAAATGATTTTGAAGTTCTTTGACATGTTCCTGAAGTTAAAAGATCTGACTAATTCAGATGCTTTCAAAGAGTATGATCCAGATGGTAAAGGCATCATTTCCAAGAAGGAATTTCAGAAATCAATGGAGGCTCAAAAACAATACATACAGTCAGAGATTGAATTCCTGCTGTCCTGTACAGAAGCTGATGAAAATGACATGTTTAATTATGTTGACTTTGTGGAAAGATTCCATGAACCAGCCAAAGACATTGGATTTAATGTAGTAGTATTGCTAACAAACCTTTCAGAGCACATGCCTAATGATCCACGCCTTCAGAGCTTACTTGAGCCTGCAGAGAGTGTTCTTAATTACTTTGAACCATACCTTGGCCGTATTGAAATAATGGGTGGGGCCAAGAAAATAGAGCGAGTTTACTTTGAAATCAGTGAATCAAGTAGAATGCAGTGGGAGAAGCCACAGGTGAAGGAATCTAAAAGGCAGTTCATATTTGATGTTGTAAATGAAGGTGGAGAGCAAGAAAAAATGGAACTCTTTGTGAATTTCTGTGAGGATACAATTTTTGAAATGCAGTTAGCATCCCAGATCTCTGAAACAGATTCATCTGAGAGGCTTGAGGAGGAGGAAGAGGCAGAACCTGCTTATGTAGTGGATATTGGAGATGATGAGGAAGAAGAAAAGTCCCTGGAACCTGCTTCAGCTTTTGCAGTGGCCTGTGTTGCAGTGAAGAAGAATGTTGCCAACTTTTTAAAAATGGTCACTGTGAAGAACCTAAGGAAACAATACAGAAAAGTTAAAAAGATGACAGTTAAAGAGATGGTGAAAGTGTTTTTCTCCTTTTTCTGGATTGTATTTGTAGGGACATTCCAAATGTTCTTTTCTATAGTGTGGGGGATATTCCAGATTCTTTGGAGCACTGTATTTGGGGGTGGCCTGGTTGAAGGAGCCAAAAACATAAAAGTTACAAAAATACTAGGGGATATGCCTGATCCAACACAGTTTGGAATCCATGATGATGTTATGGAGGCAGAAAAAGCTGAAGGTGCTGAGCACGGCCTAAGAGCTGAACTTGGGGAGTTTGTGAAGAGTGAAAAGGGAGAAACTGACATAATTGCAGACATTTTTGGCATTCCTACAAAGAAAGAAGGATCAAAACATGGTCATGATGCTGGACTTGGAGATATTGCAGAAATCCTTGGTACTGAGATCCAGACACCTTTGGAAAACACAGTTCACAAGAAAAAAAGATTACAGGTAAATTAAAGAGATTTTGTATTTAAGATAATATTAATTTTAATAATAATAATAGTGATAAATTACTGAGTGTTAATAACAGATTTATTTGATATTTAACTGATTAATATATATTATCAGTAAGAACACACTTTATAATCTCTATTAATTTAAAAACCAATAGGAAAGTTCATCATAGAACAATTCAGCCTGGTGTTTAGGTTTCAGTGCAGCAAATTGCTACTGTTCATTTGGACTTTATTCAAAACATAAACTTCTAGCAAATTTCTAGTCATAGATTTTGCTTTAAATGATTTATGGTCTTGTTTATTCTGCATACCCCATATTTTTACAGTGTACTTCAAGTACTTTTACAACTTATTATCTCCATAATAATGCCTTATCATTAACATCTTTCTTCTATATGCTTTTCATGCAATTCAGCATCCTTTTATTCCTATTATTTGAAATATATTTGCCTGGACTTATTGTTAGTTTGATGTTTATCATGTAATTATTCTTTACTTCTCTTCTGGTTTATAAACAATATATTTTGTTCCACTCAGCTGGACTAAAGGGAATATTTTTCTGTGTAAAAATGGATAGAACTAAATGTCAAAACCCAAATTTATTTATCATATTTGGAAGGCATTATGTTTCACTTTACACTTCTGGTCTGTTTCTACTTTTTATTCAAAAATATCTTTTGCCACATCATTAACCAATCTCTTTATGATATACTTTTCAGATATTTTCAAGATAAATCTAAACTGTGCAACTTCTTAGTGCATTATTTTCTCTTAATGTATATGTTTTTCTCCAGATTTTGGTTCTTGCCTAAATTGAACTAAATTTTTTGCATTTGTTTTTCTTGTTTATTTATTAAATCATTTTTATGTGAGGACTTAAAAATTACATTCTATTAAAATCCTGTCTCATTTAGCATAAACATAATGTGGTTGCTATTTAAAAATAACTATTTTAATGAAAGAATCTTGGCAGGTATAAGTAAACACTTTAAAATTTTCTGCAATAGTTGAAGTAAATATTTTAATTCAGATCTGAATAAACAGTTTAGAATATTCTTTGCTTTACTTTGATTTGTGCATTTCTCACAGATGTGTTTGATACTATCGATGAAAATGCACTTTAATTTTGCAGGTAGTCTGAGTCATTAATGTGAAATCAGTTATGCAATTTATCCAGCTTTTACCTCTAATATGTTATCTAGTGAAACTTACCAAAGCAATGTTTGCACTAATTCTAGTGCAATTACAAGAATTGCTATTCATTTCACATTGTGTATATAACTGCATAATCTAATTAGAGGAGTGGATATAAAGAATAAGTGGAGCTCAAAACAGAAACAGCAGTGCAAGAATCAAAAATTCCCTTCAGGGGGTCACTGTGGCTTCCTTAGGCATCTGCAATGATAAAATTCACACATGGAAAGAAATAGAAAATCAGGTCTATGTACTGGAAAAGAGTACTGATAAGGTCAGTGTGACATTTACCATATAGCCAGAGAAACTGCAAAATAACCAATGGAATAATATATGATAAGCCTTTTACTGTAAGGTTCTACAGGAATCTGTGCTGAGAGTTATGTGGGTTCACAAATTAGAAAAGAAAAGTAGTAGTGACATAACAGTTTGTTGATAAATCTAATTACTGGTAGCAAGAAAATCAAGAGCTAACTGTGAAGTTAACCTTGAAATAACAGATAAAAATCAGTGAAGTGATGAATACAGGAGGAAGTTATAATTTTACCTATAAAATGCTTCATTTTGATCTCATTGTTACTGTTTGAGCATGAAATCTTGGGAATATAACTGAGTTGTACAACAATATCAATTCGATGACAATGTCAGTTCAAGAAAACTGAAATTTTGAATTGTTAAGAAAGGAAGAGAGGAAACCCCCATAATATTCTCCATGAACCTTAATTTATCTGTGTCTTGAAGACCAGGTTCCTTCATTTCAAAAAGAGTGTGATAAAACTGGAAATGATTCAGTGAAGATCAATGAACTGTTAAAACCTGATATGGAAAAATCTTGTGTATGGAATTAAGTAGGTTAAGGCTCTACAGCCTGGAAAAGAGAAAATTGGGAGAGCATATATGGATAAGATGGATAGGGATTTATTCATTCTTCTACCACCCTACCCATAGAAGAACCAAGCATCATCAAATGATCTCTCAATTACCCTCCACCAGTTTGAGATCTTAGGGGAGACTCTTAGTGAGAGTTACACCTGCATCATATAGCAGGTGAAGTTCCACAGACAATATGTGAGATAAACAAGGCAAGATCAATTTAATAAATTCTTTCCTATATCCCTTTCCCAAGTGCTTGTGAGAGAGAGGCATCCAGATGAGTAGTGGCAGGAAGTTTAGATAACTGTATATATGTATTAACCAGAAATGTAGGACCAATAGATAACTGCTGTCTAAGCACTTCAAGAGAATACAGAAGAGGATTAAGAGTTAAGACAGGGTTTTGCAAAAGGGAATGGAGACAAATGTCAGCCCTTTAGATTTCTTTGTGAGTCTAGGATGTCAGGGCCTGCACCTCTTAGACTTCCATTGAAGCTTAGATACTCAAACTGCATTTGCAACCAGTTTACTTAGATCCTGTAACACCAAGCCTAAAGGCATTTGATATCCAGGCCCCAGCTTCTTTGCTGCAGTTAGCCATCTGTAAAATTGTGTATTGGCTTTTCCTTATCTCAAGGGAAAGCTGTAAATACACACTTGAGAGGGTTGTGTGGTGTGTCAGTAAAGGTTTAATGAACCATGAGCCTAGCTAAGATAAACAGCTTGAAGAAAACATTGTGTAAGCAGTTGTTTTAAGTATTTGTCTGTTTTCAGTTGCATTACTATATCATGACCAAATAATTCAGTTTTGTAATATCTGATAGTTATATAGATATTTCTCAGATTTTTGATGATAACATTATTTGTTATTATTGTATTGTTTCTCGTTTCATATTTGCAAAGGAGAAAACTGGTGCTCATTTTGCACATAGACAGCAACTCCACTGAATCTTTATGGGTGACTTTAGTATCCAGAATATGATCTGGATGTAGTTACCTTCATCCTCAGCTGGTCATATAATTTACCTGATCACTGTGTATAATCAAGTTGTTCAGTCAAGTGGACTAGTTGGAGTATTGATAATAGTACACTGAAAAAGTCTATCAGACAAATGCCTGCCATTTTCACTGTTAAAATAGAGCCTAAGCTCTCTATTTTGAAAAATCTAACACTTTAAACATGTGAAGTGCTATAAAAATATTATTCTTTTCTTTCTTAGAAGACAGTAACCAAAATTACTAGAATTTTAACAGTTAAAATACTTTTTGCAGATATCTGAAATTGCAAAAGAAGCTGGAACACAAAGCAAAACAGAAGCTGAGAAGGCTGAGTAAGTATATTTTACAACATTTCAGCTTAACTCCTTGGTGCTTCCAAATGCTAAATAATTTGGCCAGAAAGAATGCAAGAAAATCTCAGTGTTCAAAGAACTTTATGTACACTTTGTCTCATCAGCATTCTGAAAATATATTAAGAGGTACATAGTAAGTATTTTGTAAATATGCTAAAGAGGGCAGACCATTTCACTAGGCAACACAATGTCAATCTGATTTTTGTGGCCCTTGACAATTACACATAAACAGACCTGTGGCCATTGTCTTTTTGAAAATTCCTGTAAATTCCCATGACTTCCTTCAAAAATGAGTACAAGTCTTAAAAAAACCTCTGCAACTTATCATTATTGCTTTCTGCTTTCCCTGCTACCCAATACAATTTTCATGCAACAATACTGGATCATTAAAACACAACATTTAAATAACCCAACCATTTTACTTATTGCTGTTTTATGTTCTTGAGTTGTGAAGCAGCAGATGCTTTCCTTTGTCCTGTCATCCTATAGATACTGCCTAAACAATATTTAAAGTACTTACCCTGCTTTAGCAGCATCCTATTATTAAGAAGCATCCTGCCTGGATCTGCAGCCATATTGTAGTAACAGATTAAAATATTTGTAGAGGCAGACAAAAGGGATTTTTACAGATTCAAAAGCTATTAATAATTTTCTTTAATTTTTTTTTCTATTTTGCTTCATGTTTAAAATATTTACTTCAGAGTAATTTATCTTTCTCCTATTATCTGCCGAAGTTAATTTTTTAAGTGTGCCATCAGGGTCTTCAGGACTTTAGGACCATCATATTGATGCCTGAACATTATGTCACACATATGCAAATAAAACTTTTTTTGTTGTTGTTTTGTGGTTTTTTTTGTTTTGTTTTTGGTTTTTTTCTGGTTAGAAACTAAATTCCTCTATTGCTACATACAGTATAACAACTAAATTTCAAAGGCAAACTTTATGAATTCAAATTCATTCAAAATGAATGTATTTACATTTTGCTAGATATTTTTGGTTAATTAACCTTTCTTCTAGCATGGAAGATGGTGAGAAACAAGATAAAGCAAAGGAAGTACAAAATGAGCAGCTAGAAGAGGGAAAAATGAAGAAAAAGAAGAGAAGGCATGGACAAAAAATTGAGAAACCAGAAGCTGTTATGGCTAACTTCTTCAAAGCTTTGGAAATTTATCAAACAAAGATGCTTGTAAGCTTGTCTTAAATTCTTTAGTCATTGAATTTTTAATTGTAGAACCCTTTTTTGATATTTAAGGGGGAAATGTCATCATAAAGGGAACATTGGCATGAGTGTTCAGATGATTGGCTGCAGTCAGCCCCCTGTGATTTTGTAATATTTTGTAGAGTTATATAATTAAATGTCCCTGTGTGTAATTTCTAACAGGGCAGATTAGCCTCTTGAGCTCCTTTTTAGGAGCTTCCTATTTTCCATAATCTAACTTCTAGAATCTTTAACTCTACTTTCTATTCTTCTTTGTTCTTAAAACCATGAAATGAATTCTCTGAAAACTCTCAAGTAGTTTTTTTCCAGTATTCTAACATATCTTCCCACACTTCTTTCAATTTCAGTCTTCTCTGATTTATAATTTTAAGACTATTATTTTAAATTCCATTTATCATGAAATGGGAGTATAGGCTCCCAAGAAAGGCCCTTGCTTATTACAACTGGTGTATGAAGGCAACACAATTATGTATTTAGTGTTATAAAAATCTTGCTATCTATTTTTCCTATTTTGATATTATCCACAGGTTACCTTTAATTATTATTTTTTTTTACTTTCAGCACTACTTGGCAAGAAATTTTTACAATTTAAGGTTTCTTGCTCTATTTGTTGCATTTGCTATCAATTTTATTCTTCTGTTTTACAAGGTAAGGTTAAGCATTTTTCTTTCAATATTTTTGTTAATACCAGAGGATATATTAATTTAATGTTTGTAACTATTCTGTTTTTATTTCATTCAGGCTGAATGAAAAGAGATTTATTTAATTTCTCCTTTATAGTTGAGTTTTTAGGCACTTTTTCATTTAATTACAAAAGTCTGTTATTGTTTGAACTGTTAATATTGTTTTGGGACATTGAAATTGACTAAAATAATTCAGATGTCAAAACTGTTGAATTATTTTTCTTTCATTTATTCTCAAGACATTGAGACTTCAGTTCATCTGGTTATTATCAGTTACTTCTTTTTTCTGTAGTAGGCTACATTTCTTTGTGTTTAGCTCACTGATGAAGAAGGCTATATATTCACACTTTAAACCTAATCATAGAGGTTCACCTGAATCTAGAGTTGTTTCAGATTCTGGTGTATAACAACAGGTGATACAAAATAGAACATCTTCAGCAGCCTCCACAATTTTTTTCATGAACCTTCACAGCCATTATCTATTAAACAGGTTAGAATTCCATAAAGGGAACTCCCATCCATAAAACCAAAAACTTCAAAAACAAAAGCAGCTGGCTGAACATTCAGTCTAGAAATAATGGAATCCTGTTCCCAAATACCTTGAAATACAACTCCTATATCACAATTATTTTCTCAGAGGCAGGTCAGGTGAAGATGTAAAAAGCTCTTGGAAGCTGGGCAGAATGTGTGTGCACGTTCCAGGAGAAAAATGTCATGGCTGTTTAGGGCTTCCTCCTTGTCTCTTTCCTTCCCATAGTGTTAGAGAAGATGGACTTCAAATATACGTGGAGAATTCTGCTTTTGTCTATGCCAGTCTCCTTTTCTCCCCATTCTCCTTTTCTTTGAGTCTGGTGGGTGACAACCCGTTCTGTTGCAGAGCTAGGACAAAAGTTCGTGTCTATCACTGCAAGTCCATCTGGCATACATAGGAAAGGGTCAGTGGGTGTCAAACAGGACTGAACAGGAATTTAGCTTTCAGATAAATCTGTCAAAAAAGCGGCCCTAGGGATTTTATTTTAAAGGGCAGGTTTTTAAAGTCACTGGAAGAATTTAGGACAGTATGCCAGCTGATGAAATACTGTATATAATTTGAAAGCTCTAAACTAAGTCATGAAATAAAAAGTTACAAACTGTGTATGTTATGAAGTGTATAAGTTGATTATATGAAAATTTTGCTTCTTTTTAGACTCAAGTAATCAGGAATTATGTAGAGTACAAAAAAACCCCTGAATTCAGTCATAATAGATAACCCTGTCACTCCTTGCTTCTTCCAAGAAATCATTTTTGCATAGCTTTTTCATTTGTTTTAGTTTTGCTATGGCATTATTAGAGAGATTTGTAAACTGCCTGTATTTGCTTTTTCCAGATTTTCTTTTCTGTGACATGCCATGATGTGGAAACTTCTGCTGTACAAATGAAGACTGTTTAAAGCTAATGATCTATCATCTTCCTTTGAGCACCTTTGCAAACATCATGTATCATTAGAGTAAAGAGAAAGCTTTTAAGTTTGTTTTCAATGTGCTTGCATTTTTCTCAGGTGACAGAAGAGCCACTTGATGAAGTAGAGGAAGACTCTAATCTCTGGAACTCCTTTGCTGAAGAGGAAGAGGAGGAGGGCATGGTGTTTTTTGTTTTAGAAGAAAGTACGGGGTACATGGCACCTGCTCTCAGAGCACTGGCAGTAATTCATACTGTCATCTCCTTTGTCTGTGTGATTGGATACTACTGCTTAAAGGCAAGTTCTTAATCTTATTGCTAACCTGTTTGTTAAATATTGGCTATGTCCCAAGGTGGTTGGTGGTGCTAATACTGGAATACCTGTTTGTTCCTAGCTGTTTACAAATTCTCACTATAATCTAATAATATAATTCTCATTATAACCTACCTGCTCAATAGTTAGAGGTTTTCTTTCTGTATTCTGACCAGCAGAAATGGAATTAACTTTCTTCCTAGCAGTGTGTGTGTGTTTTGGATTTGTGGCTAAAACAGTACAGGTAACACTGCCACATTTGGTTACTGCTAGACAGTGTTTGCATAGTGTGAGGGCTCTCTCTTTGCTTTACCCACTCTGTGCATCCCTCAGGAGACATGCTGGGAGGGGTCACAGTCAGGACAGCTGAACCAACCCACCAGAGGGATTTTCTATGGCATGTAACATCACATTCAGCAATAAAAAACAGTGTGTGGGAGAGGGCTGGGGCTTGACTGCCAAGGTTGCCATTGCACAGAGGCTCCCTGGGCATTGATCTGCCTGTGGGAGATTTGAGTGTAATGTTTGGTCTTACATTTTTAGTGTTATAAAGAACCAAAAACGCAAAAACCATGACGAAGGTGGCCACTGTCATTTTCACAGGTCCCTCTGGTTGTATTCAAGAGGGAAAAGGAGGTAGCCAGAAAGCTGGAATTTGATGGACTATACATAACTGAACAACCAACTGAGGATGATATTAAAGGACAATGGGATCGCCTTGTTATTAATACTCCGTAAGTAAAATTAAATTACTATGTGCTTGTAAATATTATATCTCATTAAGCCACTGATCTAGAACCTTTCCTCTTCACCTGCCACTTAGTTAATCTAAAAGAAAGGCATTTAGCACCGTATATCAAATGCTACAGTAGTAGATTCTAATCTGAAATCCTATATTATGTTTATTTAATAAATACTATGAAAACACATACATTCCATATCCTTTTCATTTTCTAGGTTTTGCAGATTGTGTATTTTACCTCACAATGTCTCTCCAAGACATTTCACACATTAGTCTCTATTGAGAAAGTTTTAAAAAGATAACTTCCATCCTTTTGTAGTGATTCTATTTCACTTGTACAGTGATATTCTCCTCCCTTTCTTTCCCATTCCTTGTTAAAGAAATTTGCATGTGATGAGAGGAGTAAATCCAGTGAAAAATAGCGTTCCTAGAATTTGAGTAGGTCTGACAGGAATTTCTGTCAAGTTGTAGGCATTAGCAAATACTGTAGTAGTCACACACTGATTCTGAGTCTCAGTAAGCTGCAGCAGTTTGTAGGAGTGGCACAGACAAACACAGCAAGTGAGTTCTCTTCCCACAGAAAGAATGCCTTGGCTACAGGCTGCTTTTCAGAATTTACTGGTAGGTTTAGATTAGCTATTAGGAAGAAGTTCTTTACCATAACAGAGTGGTGAGGCACTTAAACAGGTTGTCCAGAGAAGCGGTGGATGCCCCAGCCCTTGGAAGTGTTTAATGCCAGGCTGGATGGGACTTGGGACAACCTGGTCTTGTGGAAGCTGGCCCTGCCCATGGCAGGGAGTTGGAACTAGACCTTTAAGGTTCCCTTCCATCTATGCTTCCATGATTAGAATTACGAAAATACTAGAAATTCTTGAATGTTTTCTTTTCCTACACCTAATTTTTAAGAATTTTTCTTAATTTCATACAGTAGTATGGATTAACATGTATTATTTAAGTTACAGCAGAAGGTAATTGGGAAAGTAAAGAGCTTGTTTATTTTTCAACCAGTTTCTTTCACTATTGACAGCAACCCATCTAGATACCCAGTAAATTTATCTTCAGCAAAAACCCCGTGAATTAATGAAATATATTGTCAGTTTATCCCTAATGACATGCTGTACAGTCTGTTCTCAGCATGTTGCACAGTTTACTGAAGTTAAACAGAAGATTAAGGCTAATTTAAGCAGGCTAATCCTTCCCTCTGATGTTAACTGAATCTCAAGGTTTAGTGCAAGTACTGTATGATCAGAATAACCACTTCTGGAGAGTACCAAGTGTTCTGTATAAACTGAAATGTGCTTTCTATAACTGGAAAAAAGTAATTAAAAGTGGGAAAAATGTACCCTGACAAATAACTGGATGTTTTTGGTACAAGAGATAGTCTATGACATATTTTGCTTAAAAGCCTGAGAAATCAAGCAAAAAAATAATACAGAGCATTGGATTAGAATATACCACCCATTTGAGTTACTAGAAGTATTTGCCTTTATCCAGATTAATTTAATTCAGAATTCCAATTCAGAAAGGTAAAAGTTGGAGCATAGTCATTAGGAAGTTTAACTCACATCCTAGCAGAACATTATTCTGGAATCTCTTTTTTTTTTTGTGCTAGCACTTACTTTCTTTTACCAATACTGTCCTTTAGTTTAAGTAGTTATTTTTCTCTTTTATATTCCTGCATATTTTCTCAACTCAGTGTTATTTCCAGAAAATAAGGAGAGAAAAGTCTCAAATATTGTAGTGTCACCTACTAACTGGCATTCCTCAAAACAGATATAGTATACAGTAAGATCATTAGAATGAGCAGTTCCTGGTTACTGCTATATAAATATATATATGCTATATATTGGCAAATGATCTTCTTGAATTTTCTTGGCAAGTTTAATATTTCAAAATTTTCTGTTGGCTGACAGTCAACTGGTTCTCAAGTGTTCAGATGCTATTTGAAATGTAATCCAATGAACTTAAAAATTATTTATGCCTTAAGATTCTCTTCTTTTTCTCTGATAATCATTGTTTGGCTTGATTTTTATGGCTAGGGTTGATAAAAGTATTTATTTAGGAGATAAATTATATTACAGTGACTAACCTGCTATTATGGAATTGTTAAGCTTATTAGATGATAGTATTCAGACTGCTGTCTTTTTGTAGCCAGTCATATTTGTGGATGGGAAAAAGAAAGGGGAGAGGGAAGATGATATCGCAGCAAATTATGATTAATAACAGCTGTTGTCCACATGGAAAGAAATCATTCTCCTAATCTGAAGTGTGTTGAGTGAACAAAATTTACAATGATCAGGACCCTGGTCTTTTCTCCTTTTTTTGTTGTTTTTTCCTTTCCCCTAACAAGTCAAATAACTTGAAATATCTTTGCCTCATCTCTCTAGGTCCTTCCCTAACAATTACTGGGACAAATTTGTGAAACGGAAGGTAGGCTTTTTACATTTCTATTATGTTTTTCAGAGCAATAATCTACTATTTCATTAATTTGGATATCTGTATAATATGCTTCTGTACAAATAAATACAGAAATAACTGAGAACTGGAATTTGTTTTATGGAAGTCATTGTTGTGTTAAATGTGTCAGTGAGCAGGCAGCTGTGGCGTAGGTGGGAGGAGGGAGGAAGACAGAAGGCTGTGGTTTCCTTCCTAGACTCAGACATTTGAAATAACTTTGTGCTGTCAATCAGCCAGCAGGTCTAATTTACAATCATTGTCATCTTTAGGATACAAAGCCCCCTCATTGCCCTAAAAAAAGAAAAAACATGCCAGCTTAAATGACAGCAAATTATACATAAGCTTTCAGATAATAGCCTTTAATGCTTCTATTTTTCTTTTTTATGCTCTCCCTGTTTCCTGGGAATTCTTACTGTTCTAGTAGTGCTAATTGCGAAGGGCTTATTTTTTAATTCCTGACAACTACTGGTCTAAAGTAAATGAATGTCACTGAGGAGTTTCTGTGAGCAAAAGCTTCTCTTCTTCCCTTTCTAGGTTATTAACAAGTATGGAGACTTATATGGAGCAGAGCGCATTGCAGAACTTTTGGGTTTGGACAAAAGTGCCCTCGATTTTAGTCCAGTGGAAGAGAGTGAACCAGAAGAGGCATCTCTTGTGTCATGGTAGGACTTCTGAACTTCACAGACAAATTACGTGTTGGTATAACTTCACCATCAAAGATAAAAATGGATTTCATTTTGAAACCGTTGTGATGTTTTTCTCAACATGGAAAATTCAAATGGATAAGTCTTCCTAGTGTGGAAGTAAAATAAATAGCTTTTTGTTTGTTCTAAAACACAGTTGTGTTATAAAAGTAAGAAAAAAAATCAGCGAATTTATGCTGACTGATATAGATAGCCACACTTTAATTTTAAACAATAATTAATGCAGTATTTAAAAGGTCTTACAACAGAGTTTATAAACCAAAGGACAGAAGTATTGATAATTAATACCAAGATAACAGGTGTCTAGTACAGATTCAGAGATATTTTCCTGACTTAGTCAGTGAAGATGAGAACTTGAAAATGTCCCAGTCCCAAGTCATTTATTCTCCTACAAGGGTTGGTTTTCTCAATATGTAAGATGCACAAGAATGATTTCCCTTTGCATACCATCCAATAGTTAATAAAATATTTAGAATATTGCAGAAGGCATTACCTTTTCTCTTGGTTATTCTGGCAATATTTCACACTAGACAGAACACTTACCTCTTGAATTTAAGCAATCTGTGATCCACATTTCACAACTTTTGGCACAGATCTGCAACATGGCAGTATCATTATTCCTGAAATTGTTACACCAGTTTTGTTGGTTTAGAAACTTGTTATGGTGCTCAGAATTAATGAATACTCCCTAAAAATTTAAGCACCTGGATCACTCAAAAAATGAACAATTAATTTATATCACCACCTTCAGCAAAAAATGTGAAGTGCCTCCCCAAACTAGTTTGCTGTTTATAAATACACAATTCAATATTTATTTTTGACATTTAAGCATTTCAAAAATTTTGTATTTCTTAGGCTAAGCTCCATTGATACAAAGTACCACATTTGGAAGCTCGGAGTTGTTTTCACTGATAATGTGAGTATGTTAGCCTAGAAGAATATGCTTCGATTTACTCTAAACATGTATGTCCTCCACCATCTGCTTTTATTTTAAACAAACATACACAAATAATATTGCATTACACAGCTATTTAATTTTTTTTTTCTGTCTTATGATTAAAGGATGCTTTAATCAGAATTATATACTGCACTGTAGAGATGGTTATAACTGCTACTACAGTACATTATTTATTAAATTAATGGTTTAAAAGGTAGCTTAATAATTATTGTTACTTGCCCATATCAGTGACAGTGGGCAAACCTCTTTGGTTCAGCCTCAAGGAGTAACCCTGGGGAGTGTTCCCACTCACGTAAAGAATCTCCACACACCCCTGGAGTGCTAGAAATCCCTGCCATTGAAAAGCAGGACGGAGTTTTTACAACATAAAGTGATTGACTGGAATTCACGTGTTCCCAGGCTAGTCATGCTAGCTCAGTAGAGCACTATTCACCTTAAAGTAAGTAATTAGAACTACCAAGCATTGCTTGCTCTGTCAGGAAACACCTGCCTCCCACATCCCTGCCAGTGCCAGTGGCTGTCAGGATACACAGGTTTTTCACATCCTTGTGATGTCTGTTTTTGAGGTTGTTGAGTGAGGCTGGTCTCAGAGCCAAAGCAGTGTGACATCTCCCTCCATCACTGGCAATTTTTGGGTGAAGTTTGAGCTGTTTAATCCCTGTATAAGCAAACTGTACTACTATAACAACTTGAATGACTTAAAAATGTTCTAGATCCAATAATCCACACCCAACACCTGCTAACCCTCTGCCACTTTTCACTTTCTCTGCAGTCATTTTTATACTTAGCTTGGTACACAACTATGTCTATCCTTGGGCACTACAACAACTTCTTCTTTGCTGCTCATCTGCTGGATATTGCTATGGGTTTTAAGACATTACGAACTATTTTGTCTTCAGTCACTCACAATGGCAAACAGGTTAGTGCTACATGCAAAGGTTTGAAAATAAATGCACTTTGTAAAAGTACTGGAAAAATATTTGTTGTACTGGAAATATTGGAATGCAATTAATTTTTATCATGATAGGATTGATCATACCTTTTGCAGCACACTTTACACATGTTAAATCCTATGAAATTGTAACAATTTATGCCCACCACATGATGACAGATGAAGTGTTGCACACAATAGAAAACACATGATTTTAGAAATATACAAGAAAATGAATTATTACCTAACCAGCTTCTTCTAGAATCTCAATGATGAGCTGATTGATGATAAAGATTAAGAATACACAATCCCTCCTTAGCTACAGAGTAATATTGATCTGGGCACTAAGATTTCAATACCTAGCTAAGAAGAATGTGCTTAGAGGTGTGGGTATTCTGCAGTGTGGATTATGCTTCTATGGCACTTTGTCACGAAAAATCAGGTTAATAAAATGTACTTCTAAAACTAATGGTTAAAATTTTTGCAGGAAATCATGCTCTGATCTCCAAAGAATACATGTTCCTAGCTAGCATAACAACAAAAACCAAGCTTTACAGTTACTTTTAAACTCACATTTAAGAAACTTAAATTCCCCAAAATATAATTTCAAACATAGACATTCCATTCCTTCTCAAATGCAGTAAAATATATTCTAAGCCCACTCCTATGCCCTGCTAGATTTGTCAAAACATTTTAAACCCCATGATGTTTTGGAAGAGGCATAAAAATACACCAACACGAGGTGATGATGTGTTATCATTACACAAACAAATGAAATCTCTAAATTTATACTATTTGTTTTACTTCAGGATCACCAATTTTGTATTAGTTTTAATGATTGTAATGATTTATGTATTTTCCTTATGAATATTTTAAAAAATGTAATAGTCAAAACTAAGCATAGCTGATAAAACTGTTTTAAGTCAAGACCACGCCTTTTGCATTTTTAACAAGCAATGAATAGTTTTTCTAATCCAGTTGCTTTTCTGGCTAGTAAATATGAACACTGAAAGACAGCTGCAGATTTCTGAATTGAAATGTTCCCTTTGAGAGCATGCTGACAGATCTGCAGATAGTGATAATTGATCAGCTTGTCCTTCAATATTCTTATGTTTCTTTTAAAAGAGTAAATACTGGTCAGGACCTGGAAATTACTTATTCTTATCTAAAAAAAATTCTCTCCATTTTAGCAATGGCTTTGCTAAACAGCTTTGGAAGAGAAAACAGACTATGATAAGTCTTTATAAGTCCTAGTAAGTCCCAGCTGAAATTGTCAAATTATCTAAAGGGTTTTAGTTTTATTATTTATTTTCTATTGTACATCCAGTGTTTCAAGTTACTATAATTAAACTTTTAAACTAAGAAGTGCAAAAATTTGCTTTGGTGATACACACATAACTGCTGTCTTTAGTTTCCTTATTGGAAAAGGTACAATATGACCCATTTTCAATATTTAAGGCAATGCACCAAGTAGGCATGTCTCTTCTGATAAAGTGATATTGAAACCTATTTTCATGTCATGTCTCCACACACAGCTTGTGCTTACCGTGGGACTCCTCGCTGTAGTAGTGTACCTGTACACTGTGGTGGCGTTCAACTTCTTCCGCAAATTCTACAACAAAAGTGAAGATGAAGATGAACCAGACATGAAGTGTGATGATATGATGACGGTAACTAAAACATCACTTGCATGCCTCAAACATCATCCTGAGTTTTCAAATGGATACTTTAGACAGAATGATAAGTAAGGAGGGATGTGTTTGATGTAAAATCCATTGGCCTTTTCTTGATACCTGTCATTTTGGAAATGCAAATAGTCTTGAAATTCCCTCTGCATTCTCCAGTGGTCTAAACTCAACAGCAAATAGATGTAGAAAGGTATTCTGAATTTTTATCTTAAATACTGTGGTTTATGATGTGCCACAATGTTTTTACAGCTGAGGATGGCAAACCCTCCAAGTAAAAAAGGAATTTCTTGACAAACTGGTCAGAACTTCAAAAAAAGCTGTGTTGTCACAACAAAGAAACCCCCTTTATTCCCAAAGTTCACAAGTGTGCTAGCTGTTCCCATCCGTATTTAGGTTATATGAATTATGTGATGTTATTAGCACTAGTTATAAAGCTCCAAATTTAAAAATTTCCTCCAAAATTAAAATTAGTAATTTAGTCATGAAGAAGTCAAGACTGAGAAAGTAGAAATTGCAACTTATTATTATAACTTAATATGTGATAATCTTATGACACCAATTTACAGTTTGACTTCTACCCATTGCCACTGATTTTTATTTCTGTCAAAATAACACATACTCCACAGATATATCTTAATATATGAAGAGGCTTTGATTTTTCCTTCTGTATACAGAAAACACAAATTCAGGTATTAAAAATGTAGCATTCTGAGTTTGGGGCCAGCTGATATCTCCCATGGAACAGAAACTCTGCATTTTACAAGAGAGAATAAAATACCTAAGAACAAAAGTGTATCATAGACTTCACAGAATGATCCTCCCTATTCCTGAACTTTCTTTTAAACACTCAGTGCAGGTTTGACATGCAAATTACAGAACTTATGAAACCTGCCCATACTTTGTGAGCTGAATACTATGGACCGGTCATAAAATAGATGTAGGAATAATTAAAATAATAAAACTGTATTACCTTTTAAACTACTCTAACAAGTGAGGTAAATCAATTCTAAGCCACATTTTTAAGTATTACTCAACTAGTACTAGCATCTTATCAGTAAAATTGCAATATAAAAATGGATGTATAGTTTAGCGTTTGCTAATGCCAGGTTTTATACTCATTATTTAACACCCACTGCTGTCTAATATGACTCCAGAAAACTGGCTGTGCTTAGAGATTGATATTGCTTTTAACCCACACTGTGTGGCTGAGGTAGTTTACAAGTTTCTGTAGGCAATAATACAGGAACATCAGTAATTTATCACTCCTGCAGAAGATTGCACTCCAAAATACTTACAGAGTTTAAATATACAGATTATTAAAGATTTTTCGATTAGGGTTATATGTTCAAAAAATGTGATAATACTTTTGTAAAGTGATTTCTTCTGCATCGAACTGAACACGTTTCACAGACCACAACTAATTTACATTAATCAGACATTTAGTATTGCAAATTAATTTATCTAGAAACTGCCTATACACAGGTAGATCTATTTATTATGAATATCCCACTATTTATTTTATGGCAGTATTTTCCATATTTCTAAACTTCACTGCAAGACTTTAAAATATGTCCTCTGCTTATTCAGAGCAAGATAGAATCTTAGGAATTAATACAAGGAGTAGAATATAGTCGAATACAGTAACAGTATATACTAGAAAAATACCCCCAAAATAGTCTCAGTCTGAAAGTAAGACCCAGAGGAGCAGGTGGTAACAGCTCATGCTGACTCTCCCTCTTAGTAAGTGTACCTGAAGGTGGAATCACATTAGTTAAGACAGTAACATATTCTTTATGCAGTGTGTTTGATATATGAGGAATGATACCGTGTGTTCTTGTTACTGTAAGTTGTCAAGAGAATTAGCAGAGCAGAATAATTAAAAAAGAAAAAAAAAAAAAAGAAAAAACCCCAAAAGAATAATTAAGGGTAATATATCTGTAATTTTCCTCTCTCTTTTTTAGTGTTACCTGTTCCACATGTATGTGGGTGTAAGAGCTGGTGGTGGCATTGGAGACGAAATTGAGGATCCTGCTGGAGACCCTTATGAAATGTACCGAATTGTCTTTGACATCACATTCTTCTTCTTTGTCATTGTTATCCTACTGGCCATTATTCAAGGTACCATCACTTACCTTAGCAGACATTGTTCAAAATTAATTCATCAATGAAAACCATATTTATGTTTGAGGTAAATTTAGTATTGCTGGAAAGACTTTTTTCTGAGTTTATAAAACCATTAATTCTGTAAGTAATAATTTTATATTAGTTCATACATAATATGCCTTTTCCCAAGTACTACAAAAAGTCAAAGCACAAGAAATGTAACTTACATGGGTTGCAGTGTTTATGAACACTTTTTTAACTATCTAGCAATGCAGGATCACTGTTCTCCTATACTAAGCATTTAAATTTGGGAGAGTCTTGCTGAAGACACTCTTTTTAGCCCATAATCACCACAGCTGACTGGAGAATAGAGACTTTCCAATTGGAAAGGGCAAATGACATAGAGAAAGTCAGCATGGCCACACAGCCATTTCCTCCTTTCTTTAGAGGCTGATTTGCAGATTTAATTGGTTTGCAGTTGTGGTTCACAGCAAACAAAACCCCTCTTCAGTGATGGGTAGCATTCAACACTCATTGCATAAACTCTTTTAAGGCTGTAAGGAAAAAATTCACTGTTTTATGGCAACCTGGTGGCAAAGAAAAAATGTAACACGTCTATACTGAGAAAAAGTTGCAAATGTCACAGTCCCCAGAAAGATCCAATTCTTTTCTTAAAACGTTGAAAGTGGAGGAGTAATGCTTCAAATGTGAAGCAGACTCACAAACTGTCCAAGGTGGGCTGTGGGAGCAGAGCTGTCTGCTGAACAAGACTTG
The DNA here is from genome assembly GCF_052056855.1 of Sturnus vulgaris. Lineage (NCBI taxonomy): Eukaryota > Metazoa > Chordata > Aves > Passeriformes > Sturnidae > Sturnus > Sturnus vulgaris. The sequence continues at coordinate 16,781,679 of NC_142248.1, read as the reverse complement.
GGATATAAGAGTTTCATGAGGAGAGTGAAAATTAATTTCATTCATGGGAACAGAAGAGATGAGCTTATGCAAGGTTAAATGGACTATAATAAAGCACAAAAAAGTCTTTCCACTCTCCAGATTGTGCCTGTACGTATAAGTATGCTAAATTCTAGACACTGGAGGACTGACATTGCTTGCAATATGAATATCGCTAAGTACTGAAGTGTTGCTACTTTTCTATTTGGAAATAGGTCTGATTATTGATGCTTTTGGTGAATTAAGAGACCAGCAAGAACAAGTGAGGGAAGACATGGAGGTAGGAAGCATGTTACATTTTTCATTGCTCTTGTTCAACTAGATTGTAACCAATTAGTGTCTTTGAGTTAAAATTCATCTGTAACCACAACTTTTGCTTTCAGACCAAATGCTTTATTTGTGGAATCGGCAATGACTACTTTGACACAACCCCACATGGCTTTGAAACACATACTTTGCAAGAACATAACTTGGCAAACTATCTGTAAGTACATTTTATAATTGGAATTGTGAAAAAGAGACCTTTCAGATGTAGTGTAATTTAGGCACACACATTGCTGAAAATCCCAAGGCAGAGTTTTTTAAAACTGAGGAATATGTCCTCTCCTTTCTGGTCTCCCCTCCTCTATTCCATACTGCTGGTTACCTTGAAAGTGCTCACCTTACACATGAGGTACCTTAGTAAGTATGAGACCAGAAGGCACATCAGCTCCTTATTCTGCTGGGAAAAAAGCCAGATGGGGGAAGGAGAGGGGACAGTTTAATAAGTTGCTTTAGTTTGGAAGTTTTGATTGTGACTTCTGGGGGCTTGGTAATGCTGACGAGATCATAGAACATTGGCTTCACTTTGACAAAAAAGAAAGCTAAAACTAAAACAAAGCAAATAAAGGCACTTTTAGAAAGTTCTTCAAAGATAAGCTCCAAAAAAGCTCTGCTCTTATAGTTCTTTAGTAACAGTGGAGCTTTTTGAACCCTTGAAGCACTCAGGAGCTGTACATGTTTAGACTATACCAAACTCCCAAGAGAGTGCTCTTCCACTTTCATTATAAATATAGAGCAGACCTAAGAGGATATTAAAAATCTTATTCTTGTTGCATTAGTTACTCATACAGCAAAGATAATTATACGACCATTGTGCCAGCAGAATGAAAGGGGAAGCTAGTGAAATCTTATAGCAGTCTGATTTGGAATACTGCATCTGAACTTTTTTAAATTAAAAAAAATCAATTGCTTAATGTATTGCAAATTTATATTACTATCCGTAGTTTTATCAGCTTACAATATCCAAGCTTTTCTTATTATATTGAATTGCTTAGTTATTACATGGAAACCTGCAATTCACCATAAATTAAAAATGGCCATTTTCTTCATAATAGAACATATAGTGAACAATCTTTTTACCCAGGTTACCCTTTAATTAGACAACTGTTAAAACAAGCATACTTTCCTTCCTCCACAATGAAAGCACATACTAAGCCTAATTCCAAATTTAATGTTTCAAAACTGTCCAACCATGAGTAGTATTACCTCTAAAAAGACCACAGTTGGCTCTCTGTACAGTCTTCCTAATTAGCTGAAGCTCTCAACATTTGACTGAGCACAGGTGTTGGGGAAGGATAGGCTCAGCCCATGAGCTGTATAGCAGCAGTGTTCAGAATTCCTGGTGCAGCTCAGTATTTACCACACTTCTCATGCAGTAGCCATAGTAACTTCTTCCAAGGTGAGATGTTGGAGCATATGTGCTCAGAATTTGGCATATGCCTAATTCAGGTATTGCTCCTCACACTGAAATGAAGGAAATGCTAAACTACATTTTTCTACTTTTACAGATTTGTTATCTCTTAGCACTTTCACAGAAGACATGCTTCAGGACAGAATTTTTTCCCATAAAATAAGCACTTTAGATACCTAGCAGTGTCACTGCTTTGCTGGTTGGCAAAATCTTCCTCACATACCCTAGACTAGAAAAGGTCAGGCAGAACTATTAAGTTTCCTCCATTAATACCCACTTCATGTGCTTGTTTCAGGTTCTTCTTAATGTATCTAATTAACAAGGATGAAACTGAGCATACTGGCCAGGTGAGCTGAAAACAAAACTTAAGAAAAACTATTAGGCTTATCTTTCAATATTTTTATCTTCTCAAGCCTTGTAGCTGTGTACCAGCAGGTGGAACTGATGTACCACTGAGAAGCGTGGATGATGCCACTACCCCCAAGAGTCTACTGCCAGTGAAAGAAAAGAAGGGTTAAAACAAAGGGCGGGGGGGCAGGGGGGAATGCTGCATTGTGCTATTTCACCCAGCAGTGAACTCTGTTAGAAGTCAGTTAGGAGTAATCTTACTGTCATCTTATCTCTGAAAAGAAAATCTCAAATGCATTAGGTGTAGTTTATTCCCAAAAGGCTTAAGAAGTTAAGCTATTATATTTATAGTGAAAATCTCTATATATGTGTAGATAGATAGATAGATATTTGGGTGACTGTATGCTTAGCATTGTGAGGCCTTAAATAAATAAGAAAATAACTAGTACTTAATTATATCTTATCTCTAATAAGAAGCTCTTAGGCAAACATTACAGAAGTACGTTTGCTTTCCATTCAAAGCAAAACACTTTGCTTATATACAAATTTATCAACAGGTTTGCTCTGATATAACCAGACTGATTAATTTCTACTTAGATATTTTACTAATAGAGCTTAAATTTCAGTAGTACTAAATTAAGAGAAGTATAAAACTTCTATAAACGTTATTGAGTTACAATCTTTTGAGTTCCAGTGTCTTTACAGTTTTACTCCATGGTAGCAGGCACAATATGTGGTTATTGGTAAAAGTTTATCTACAGCACTAACTGCACCGTGACTGGTAAAATAAATATTCTCTCATTTTCAGGAATCATTTGTGTGGAAGATGTACCAAGAAAGATGTTGGGACTTCTTCCCAGCAGGGGACTGCTTCCGAAAACAGTATGAGGATCAACTTGGCTAATACCACAAAAGAAATTATTTATTCATGAACTGCTAAGATCCAGTATATAAAAAAAAAAATATCTGTTCTTTTCATGGCATAATTTCACAGCTTGTATTTGCTTTAAATGTCTTCAAAATTCAAGACACACATAAAATTTGACACTATTTCAGATGCTTTTTGTACCTACCACATATGAAACAGGTCTTTTGTTGGAATTCTAATTAGCAAAAACTATGCCAGATTAACTTAAGCTTTCCAGTTCGAACATGGCCTAAAATTATAACAACTTTTTAACCACATCAATAACCTGGTGTTTGGCAGTACAGTTGAAAGGGCTAAAAGGCATCTTAATTGCACATCTGACATTGAAGAACTTGAACATCAGAGACCATACCTCAGAAAAAATAGTTCAACTAACTGCTGTCCGGTTTTTCCCCACAGTATTTGCTAGTGAATGTATTAAGATACAGTTTGAAAAGCTTTAAGCAGTTAAAAAGAAATAATTTTCAAACACTTTGTCAACCTTGAAACATTAAAGTGCCTTAAAACCTGCGTAGACATAGCTATGCAAACTTTTTGTTAGTGTTCTAGATAAACAGACCCATTAACTGTATTGCTTTTCTGTCTTTCTGTATCAAATTGCACTTGAAGTTTGTTTATAGACAACCTTCAATAACAGCTTATTAGATGCTGCTGTTAAAAGACATACACTGTATCAAAATGAACACAATTTAAATCTTAGGCCAAAACAAAACAATACTCTACAGTCACCTGCAAGTAGAAGTTGATAGAATTATGCTTTTTTTTTTTCTTCTAATAAAAAGTGCCCACTGCAATAAAGTATTATAAACCAAATATAACTGTTGCTGTCCTCTTTTCCATTTTTCTACAATATGGAGTTTTGTGACAATGGTAACTAAAAACACACATACTCATTGTTCATCTGCAGCTTTATTTTAAGGACTACACACAGCAAGCACAAGCTGAAATAACTGTTCTCCTTCTGCACCATAGTCTGCTTCTTTAGTGAAGAAAACTCTAACTTCATCACAAATTTCAGACCTTTCTAATAATATCATTAGTCTTCAACAATTTTTAATCCCATCTAAATTAATTTTGGTTGCACAAAATTTTAAGTGCCAGCAGTGATAAAGAGACATTTGGCATACAGAGAAAGGAAATAATAAGGAGATAAAGAAAGATTCAAGTTTCTACATAACATTTGCTATATTCAATTATTCATATGAGGAAATTTGAGCTTCAGGCAATCATGCTGTCCAGCCAATCTTCAAGCTCTTCTTCAGTAACTTCTTTAGATGTACTTTGCTGCTGCTGTGATGATGTGCTCTTCTCTTCAGGCATATCTACTTTTAAAGGCTCTAGAGAAGTGAAAACAAGAAGACTGAAAATCCGGAAACAATTCCATACTACCTGTGTCCTGCATCGTTTTGCTTTTAATGCACAACTGACACATTTAGGCACAATCTCTCCTTCTTGAAGAACAGCAAGTCATATTCCAAAAATAGTTTCCATGCTAATCTTCATTTTGTAAAATCAATACTAGTAAAGTTTCAAAGTAGCATTCAGGAGAAGCCATCAGAAATAGCTGTCAATTCTTCTGTACACTGATAGCACAGTGAACTAAAGGCTGATGAAGTTACACAAATACTTTATCTTTCCTGCAACAAAATTCCCTAGCAGTACACTTCTTTTTTTAATTTAAATTTTTGCTAAATGATAAGCCCAATGCTGTTTTGCAGAAGAATTTCTTGTAATGTTTAAAGTGAACTAACAATAGTGAAACTTCAGGTTAGTGAGGAGTCAAAACTGAAAATGAACAAACGGCCCAGAACACAGCCCCAGATAAATGAAATGCAGTGTGACAAAGATGATGAGAGCAGCACGGTTGACTGCCTAATCAAAAATTCAAAAACATCACCAAAACAGAGAGCAAGGGAAATTAAATAAGGTCATGCTGGGGAGAAAACTTACCATTTTCCTTACAATCAATTTTCGAATCTTTCTCAGTTGATATGCTGCAGGATAATGTACCTGACGCAGGTTTATTTTCTGTATTAATGGGAGCCTCCAGATTCAGGAGAAGATCTAGTTCTTCATCCAAATGGTCAGTGTCTTGATTTGATAGTGGATGGACTCTTTGAAATGATTCTCTTGCATTTGCCCTAGAGCCATTTTTACTCCCAGGTTCTGATGGAGCAACAGAACTACCAACAGAATGGGAGACCAACCCGGTTTCACTTTGAGCCAGAGACTGTCGAAACAGCTGCTCTCTCTTCTTCCCATCTTCAAAAATTTTAGATTTCATATGTGGGATCTCTAGAGGTGTTGATGCCTAGGAGTACAAGAAAGGACTTGAGTCCTTGTAATGATTATCTATTATTACTATTCTGTCAAATTTGGATTATAATTTATACTTGCTATATTTGATGACTTAAGAAGGGACAGGAAATTTGAGCAGAATCAAATTCAGAAGTAAAGCTAAACTAAAGTTATCTTGATACTCTTACAAAAGTAAATGCAAAATATAAGCTCCTTTTATCCTTTAGTACAGAATATGAGATTGTATGCTAACACTGACAGAATCATAGAATGGTTTGGTTTGGAAGAGACCTTAAAGATTACCTGTTTTAAGATACCTGCCATGGGCAGGGAACTTTCCACTTATCCAGATTGATCAAAGCCTCATCCAACCTGGCATTGAACACTTCCAGGGATAGGGATCCATAGCTTCTCTAGGAAAGCTATTCCAGTGCCTCACCATTCTTAGAGTCAAAAACTTCTTGAAATCTAATCTAAACTAACCCTCCTTCAGCTTAAAGCTATTTCTTTTGTCCTATCGATACATGTCCATGTGAAGTCCCTCTCCAGCTCTGTTCTGTAGGTCTGCTTAAGGTACTGGAAGGTGCTGCAAGGTCTCCCTGGTGCCTTCTGTTCTCCAGTCTGAAGAAGCCCAACTCTCAGCCCCTCTTCACATGAGAGGTGCTTCAGCTCTCTGATCGACTTTGTGGCCTTCCTCTGCACTTACTCCAACAGGTCCATGTCTTTCTTGTGCTGAGGACACCAGAGCTGGATGCAGCTCTGGTGCTCTCCAGGTGGGGCAAAGCTCTCACAAGGGCAGAGCAGACAGAGAGAATCACCTGCCTCAACCTGATGGTCAGGTTTCCTTTGAAACACGCCGTGCATTCCTGAGTCATGTTGATCGTTTCATTCACAAAACACCCCCGAAGTCTTTCTCCCTAGGGCTAGTCTTAATCCTGTAAGGGCCATACTTCTCCTTGCTTGGACACATGGATCCTTTAAAAAATTTTGGTTTTATATTTAAGCCTCACTGGCTCTTTTTCCGTTACATTAGTATTTGCTTTTTCACCTTTTGAAGGAACACTTTACCAATATTGTTGCTATCACACCACTGGAGAATAAATAACATTTTCTTTACCTGTACAATTAAGAGTTTTACCTGTAAGGATTGATTAATGGAAAAAACATCTATGTTGATATTAGCTATACAGAAGATTAAATCACAATTTATATAATTAGCAGGAAGAATGTGAAAGAACTTAGAAAATTTTGGTGCAAGCTTTTAACAGCTGCTAACAAGGAAGCAAACACAGAAACAGTGCAATCATTCCATGTCAAACACACCGACACCTGATTTCAAATCTAATATGCTGCACATCCAGATATTTTGTTTAAGGCCAAATAAGCACACAAAATGTGTCAATAGAAGGGTATCCTGCATTACATGCCACTTAACACACCAGTCTAAATGAATGCATTTACTTATATAATACACTCTACTTCTGTTTGAAGACTAACGATTTTTGCACACATTATTTCTCATAAAATTTTTGCATTTTCTTGTGAAATTTCATTACCTGCACAAGTTCAGCAGCTACATTCAGCCTCACATGTAGAGGCAATTCCTGAAGGGCCTGGACCAAAAACTGGCAGTCAACAGAAAGTGCAGAGAACTGCAACACAATTCAAAATAAGTACACTTGTGAAAAAAAACAAAACAACCAACCAAACACAAAAACATCCATCAACAAAAACCCTCATAATTTTAATGTATTACATCAAATTAGTATTTGGGATACTGACACCATCCTACACACTAGGAACAGAAGAACTGTAAAGTACCTTTAAATACCACTTCCCAGGGAACAATTATTGTAATATCTTAGAAAATAAATAGAAAATCTTTAAAATTTGAATATATGTGGATATTACAAGAAACACTCAAGCAGAGTCTCACAGCCATTTTAAGAAAAGTCTAGAAGACAAAAACATATATTTTGCAAAAATTTAGGTGACTTGGACAAGGAAGATAGCGGCAGAGATTGAGACACTTTAAAGTATCCTGATAGAGAAAACAGGAGACTTCTATTGCTGCACTCCTTTTTATTAAAGCATAAAGAATTCATAAACAAAAAATATAGTTGGTGTCCTAATTATTTAGGGCATGAAGTTTCAACCAGTGGATATGAACTGTTAATTTGAAGGAACTAGAATGCTTCACAGTCCAATATATGAATACACTCCTACAGGTTTTGTTACAATCATTGTATTAAACACTCTTCTCTTGAATACAGCTGAAAAAAGAATGCTGAATTCCTGTGCCAGTAAAGCAAAGAGACAGTCCCTTATTTTCTCTTCACTGGAGGGCTTTCTCGTTCTTTCCTCCCAACCTTACTTAAAAACCGAGCCTGCGGCTTTGATTAGTCTTTAGTAGAAAAAAAAAGGACAAGGCCCAAGGACAAGAGCCTCCAGCATTAAAGAGAAATCGGTAAAAATATGCAGAATAAAGAGTGCTATTATTGTATTAACAATTTGTTGCTGAACGCACAACTGCCTAGATATTCTGTCCCAGGTGATTATCTATATAAAATCATTTGAATGATAATTCTGTTACCTGCTTATGGCATATACTTTCTTTATCCCATTCTTTCTCATCAGTAAATCGAAACTGTGTAAAGGAATCTCCTAAGGAAAAGAAATTAAAAATATATTTATTTTAAAAAATAAAAAGTTTTCTATGAAGTTCCCAACCTAAAGAAGTAAATTCAAGAAATAAATCTCACCTCTTCAAAAATTTTCAGTTAGTATTAATGCTGCTTGTATTCACAATATTGAACTTATTTATGCCAAATTTCTACAGGACTTTTAATCACTTACTGCAAAACAGTACTAAAAAGGGGCAACAAATGCAAAACTGAATGATGAGGTGTTAGGTGCCATGCCAACATGCAAGATTTTCATTCAAAAATCCAATTTGGACAACATACTAGGAATACACACAGTATGCACAAAGTGAATTTCTTATGAACATCTTTGAAAGTTCTGTAGATAGATTTTCTCTTAACAACATGCAAATATTTCTAAAAATGGATGATAAATATTTTTTTAAATCACTTTGTACAAGCCAGATAAAGACTTCCTGTTGTCTGGTAGCTGTATTCTCTCTCTTCCTTGAACCACTCCCTCCTCCAGCACATCATCAAAAAAAGGCACTGAACCCCAAATTCCAATTCATATGCAAAAAGGACTGAATTAAAAGAAACCCTTAAATAGGACTAATTAAATTAAATACATAATTACAAGATCTTCTAACCTATCACATTCGTTCAAGCCAGTAGAAACTTTTTCTTACTATAAGGGATACTAGATTATCATTTTGCTTGAAATGCAATTATTTTTTTATTGCAACACCATGCTGTGTTACAAAAGACAGACCTGCAAATTTATTTACTGAAAAAAAACCATACAACAACACCAGAAACTTAAAAAAACCAGTAACGTCTGTGACAGAGGAAACATGAAAGAGTAGGGTTGCAAGATGATGGCCAAAGGTATAGAGTAAGAGCAAGTTAAGGTGTTTCTTCTTAGACTGCAATTTAAGGATAAATAACTATTTCCGGAGTTGTATTAAAAAAAAATAAAAGCCACGCAGAATTATTACTTGGAGGAGATGAAATTTGATCCTGAGAATTAGAGAGCTACTAAGTTGGTCAAGGGTCTGGAGATTCTCTCTGATAGCATGGGGTGAAAATGTTTCTAAAACCATGGGAATTGCATACAATAGATTCAGGGGGTGGAAAGAAAGGTAGGGTCTGGTAGGCCTGGCAAAGGGAACCAGGCCCTGGGAACGAATATTGAGCTTTATTTTTTCTAGATCATGTGAAGCTACACCTGTGTCATCATCATATGATAAATGATATGATTGTTAAATGTAATTATTGTTTGCTAATTGAATATAATTATTGTTTAATTGTAATAAGAATAATGAGAAAGGATATTTGGGGGGGGCTAATGAAAATTACAAGAATTCATGCTTGAATAAGATCAATGTATACAATAGAACAATATGGGTTTAATAATTAATATATGGTTCTATTATGAAAAGGGTATAAAAACATGTTCATCTTGGATCCATGTCAGAGTGAGATGTGGGTCTGCACTCCTGATTCCCAGAGCTCTTCAATAAAGCACCTGCCCATAATCATTCTGTGATGATGTGCTTCATCTCCTTCGATAAAAGGCTGAGGGAGCTGGGCATGTTCAGTGTCAAGAAGAGATGACTGAAAGGGCTCCTCATCACTGTCTGTAGGTATCTGAAGGGAGGGGGTCAAGAGGCTCTCCTTGGTGGTGCCAAGCAATAGGACAAGAGGCAAGGGGTACAAACTGATGCATGGGAAGGTCCACCTGAACATGAAGAAAAACTTCTTTCCTGTGAGCACTGGAACAGGTTGTCCAGGGAGATTGTGGAGTCTTCCTCACTGGAGATATTCAAGAACCATCTGGACACAATCCTGTGCCATGTGCTCTGGGATTACCCTGCTTGAGTAGGGAGGTTGGGCCAGATGACCCACTGTGATCCCTTCCAATCTGACCATTCTGTGATCACCTGTAAGTCACTGTGATTTATTTCAGCAGTTGGTTGAGAAGCAACAGGTCTCTCTAAAAGAGAATGAATGCTCTAGAGGAAGTTTTCAATGGCTTTACCAATAACTGATCATCTAGCTTTCATTTGGCTCTCACCATCCCAACTGCCGCTCATACCTTTGTTGTTTCCTGAATCATGCCCTTAATCCTGCAGACAAAATCTGAACATATAATTTGCCTTCCCCAAAATGGCTTCTTTTACATTCTCTGCCTGTCCCAAAATGTAGGAGAGTGCAAGCTTTCAGCAGTTTTACTCAATAGTGCAAGCATCAGCTGTCTTCTGTTTTGCAAACAAAATGAATAAGTAGCAAAATGGCATAGCAATTGGCGTATTTCTTTGCCAAATAATGAGAAACAAGAGATCTAATCATCCTTCAGGTGGAATTTAAAATTTATTGGCCACGAATTTTAAAATTTTTTACCATCTAAAGTGCATTTCTAGTTCATTGCTTTTCACGTATAGTCATTGTGTATGCAAATATAGTCATATATTAGCAACACTGAGTACCTGGCACATCCACCACTATCATTTTCAGAACCATTACAACAAGAAAGTGACCTTCTCAGCTGAATATCTGTATAGATATTTAAACAGATATAGATATTTAATGGATATTACCATGTCCAGCTTGAATATGCATTTCTCTTTTTTCAATTGCTTTATCCAACATGGCTCAGCAGTAACGTGCTGATATACAACCTTGCCTGATCAGCTATGTTTTGATTTACATTCAGTGTCTCCAGAGATAACTATTTTGAAAACAGCCATTACCAAGCAGTACAAGTGCCAGTAATTAAAAAGAAGCACTGAAATTAACAATTAGATATCTAATAAGGTGGCTAATTCCACAAATGTTCAGTTCATACAATACAAACACTAGGTTCCATGTTTTTTCTAGGGATGCTCAGCAGTGTGAAAAATAAAAATTTTTATGCATCTATCTGCAGCTGCAAACACTAAAGTTGAGCACTCAAAGTTGTCTCACTACTGACAAAGGCACCTCCCCTTTCATTGCACAAGAGGAAATAAATGCCTCTGTTTCAAAATATCTAGAGTACTGCTAATACATAATAACTAATTCTAAAAACCAAAGAAATAAAAATATTAGTCTCCCGATTTTAAAATGAGTATGAAAATCTGGAGATTTATGTTTTAATAGCTCATATATAAAAGGCTATATTTAGTTACATTTGCAAAGAAGTCATACTAAAAACAAAATGGTCCTCAGTCTTCCTAGTACTAGAACAACGGCATAGGTACTTTCTTCCAATAGTCCCAAGACTGCTCTAGTTATTGCTCACGCTGCATCAAGTAGGAAATAGGTTTCTCTAGTGATAAAACACTAAAATTAAACTAAAGGATTAGTTAAATGCTTTCAGTATCTGAGAATGATCAGATGTAAACTAGCTAAATCAACCTACTTCACCTGGAAAAGCCACTGGGATCAATCCACTGGTTTATGAGTGTCCACACTCACAAAGTTGGTAATCACAGATCCTCAGATTGATATTGTATTGCTGAATTAAAGAGTATGACTTAAACTGCAGTTTAATTAGGCTCTTTAAGTAAGTTAACAAAGCATGCCTTTCAAGTGGAAAAGCATAACTACAATTCACAGTAGCATATTTAATGCAAATTAGGTCAATGAGAATGTTAGTCTAACCAATTATCTTTTCACAAGTTCCTTTACCCTGAAAATAACCTCCTTTTATGCCATGAATAGTAATCAAACCACTTGCAATAACTCTTGAGTTCCTTTCAACATAAAAAAAATACTTTTCTTCTTTAGAATAATTTTTATGTTACCTACAAGTATCATTTGGCCTTCAAATACAGAATAGCTGAAAATAATGCATTCAAGTAAACCTTACACACGGTCTTTGGTAACAGTCATGATAGGCCAATTTTAAACAATATTGTTTATTGTTTAAAATGTGAAATTATTATGAAAACTAGAACTAAACAGTTCTAGCAGCACTAAACCATTATACTTTACTACCACTTAAATATATCATAAAGCTAAATCAATTCATTTAAATAAAAGGTATATTTCCTTTTTTCATTATACCAATTACCTTTTTCTACAAGTATTCATTGAATAACAGAATCAAAACACATCCTACCTGTAAGCTATAATAAATATTTTCTCATTTGTGAAATTTAAAGTCAAAAAATAGAAAAATGGAAGAAATCCAGTTTTCAGCAAGAAAAATTCTATCAGTGGAATGATTTTATTAATTTAAAACTCACATCACATAAAACATTACTGAAGACAGAGGAGAAATACTCTGTATTCTTAGAGATGAAATTGGAGGATGAGAATAGCAAGGAATTAACATGATCCTTCTAAGATTGCCATGGCTGTAAAGAAGTGCTGCAAGTGCAAATATAATTCTCTAAACCCACTTTTTAATCATAATCTCTCTTTTAGCCCCCTTTGGGTACTGACAGGTACTATAAGGTTTTCCCCAGAGCGTTCTCTTCCTCAGGCTGAAATCCCCCAATTCTTTCAGCTTATCTCCATAGGATACTGATAGCAAGGGTATTTGTAGCCTGCACTGTGAACTACAAAGGATATTTGTAACCAGATTCAAAACGAACAATACTCTAAATTATTTCCCCGGCACAACTATTCAGCACTACTAGTCACATTTTAAAATAAAAACATCTGACCAAACCGCAGGATTATCTGACCAAGGCTAAATGGTGTCTTCAAAATTTAAAATGTGTCACAGAAAAAAGAGTGAGAAGGAAGGATCTTTGGAAACCAGGGCTGGTTCTGGAACAAAGAGTGTCTGTTCAGTAAGAACAGAAATGATTTAACACATAAAGGAACTGCAGCCTATTGAAATCAAAGACAGATACCAAATTTTTCAAATGAGAAGCACGGTGAAGCCAACAAATTCCAAAATACACAGTGGTTCAAAAAGAAAAAAACCCCAAAACCACACACAAAAAAATCCCCCACAAATCTTCTTACTAAAAACTAAAACAGAGGCTAACGAGTCAGGAAAACCAAACAAAATTATACTGAAAGAAGGTTTAGAAAAACAAACAGTAGTACACTTGTTTCTTTACGAATTCCAGGTGACTAAGAAATAAGACAGAAAGAACTTTAAAGTTCCTTCTTAAGGAACTGTGTTTAAGCCTTTAAAGCTTTAAAGAGCTAAATGACAGCTCCAGGGTACTGGGAACAGTGAAAGGGAAACTGGGGAAGACAATGCAATACCAACTCAATATGTTTGATGGAAAAAGTAGAAACTATCAGAAATTTAATGGCTATGCAGATAAATATAGTATTTTAGGGAAGAGTCAACATGGCATGTGAATGTAAGACAACTTCTTGAAAGAAGCAAGATATCCTGCACATAAGCAGGATATAGTTCATATAATTTACATGCATTTCCCAAAGCTCTCACTGACATCCCACTCCCTTTCCTATCCAAGACTTCAGAGCAGAAAAAAGGAGGCTTTGTATGAATAAATAATTACCTTAAAGTAAGAAGAAAAGACTAAATTGTCAATTTTCACATTAAAAGAAACAACCTGTGCAATTATCTGGGTTTCTAGCTGTTTAATCTCTTCCCTCCATTAAAATAGATGAGAAGAATAAGAGGACAGGATGAAGTAACAAAATTTGCTGATGATACCATGTGTTACTGCAGATGAAGGTAGGCTGTGAAGAATGACAAAAGAACTCCATAAGATTAAGAAAGTAGATTTTAAAATGGCAAATGAAGTACTGAAAATGCAAAATTCTCATAGGTAGTTTAGAGCTAACCAATACCATTCCAAATCAAAATCAGTGCTACAAAGTGTGCAAAGCAGCAAACTGTGGAATTCTTAAAAAGGCAGGAGGGAACAACACATAGAACATCACCACATCACTATCATGTATTACCTCGAATACTGTGCAGAGTCTTGGTTTCCCAAGCCCAGTCTCAAAAAATGTAACAGTATTAGAAAAGGCATAGAACAGATTCTGGATCAGAAGCAATTTAGTGCCTTAAGCCAAAGGAGTGGAACCGAGGGAACATGAAAGAGACCTAAAAACAGGAAAGGCATTAAAAGGGCAGGTTGGGACTAACTGCTCATTGTCTCTTCTCTCCTAGAGGTAGCAAACGAACCCAGCAGGTACCAAACTCAGATAAAATGTGGCAAATCTTTATAACTTGAAGCTGGTGCTGGGACTCCATGCCACCAGATAGTACAGACAGCACAACATGCAAGGAGGGATATAGGATAATTATTTCTAAACACAAAGATTGCACATCTGGCTCAGCAAGTGTCTCAGACATAAACTATTGCAGGTCAAGAAAGAAGGGAAAGTAGCTTATGATATATTACATTCAGGTACCTTAGATTAGGTGTCTCCAGATGGACTGTGGGTCTGCTTCAGTAGAAGCAATTCTAAACAAAAGAAAATAGCTAGGGTTTTATTACCTTTAGAGCTCTAGTCTTCTCTTAATTGACTATCTTTTTACAAGAAAAGTAAGGAGGAAAAGTAAGCAATTCAAAAGTTTATTTTTAGTCTGTAGCTGTGTTCTTTCAAGGCAATGGACATTTGTGTTTTCTACTTTTTTCCACATTTTCTTAAATTTATCACTATTTTTCATATGTATTTTTTTTATTAATTACTTCATTACTACAGCTTTTGGAATGATGCAAAAATGCAAAATATTAAACTAAAATGCATTGAACAAAAAGGTAACTACAGTAGTCTGGTTATTCGTAAGCATCAATCCCATCTCCTCCAGTATTCACTTTTTTAACTGAATAAAAAATAAAATTATATTTAAGGTTAAAGTTACTGATTTCCCCATAGGTAAGCTTAAACTTTTCATTAAGTATAAGCTAGTCACCTTAAATATTTACATTTTTCCTGATGCTTTATGACATTTTCTAGTGTCATTTTTTTCAGGCCACTAATTTATAACATACTTAGTGATTTTTAAATGTCACTGCAGCCAGCTTGCAATATTAGACCAAGTATATAAATCCACAGGGCATACTGTTTTTTGAGCAGTACCATTCAAGTAGGATTGCTGCATAACTTAATAATAAAATGAAGCTTAATTACTGCATAAATACACAAAACCAATGAAATTTGTGATTCTTCCTAGGGGTAGGGACAGAAACTTCTTTTGGTAAAAGGGAGAGAACTCAGTTTTTTGCTAAGACTAGATCCAACAGAGGAAAAAGTAGCTTAACAGAAGAGTTTGTGATCCACACAGACTGACAGTTTCAGAGAACTAATGATCTGGCCCTTTGTGAAGACACTGTCTTCTCCAATACCATATAACCAACTAATATCAGTCCAGCACATGTCCAGATCAGGAAGCAAAGCTGAAATTCAACACTGGAAGAAAATAAGAAATGGCAAGGTTCCCACCCACAAAGAAAGATTTGCATAACATCAAACTGCAGAACTCAGAAGAGGAATCCATTTGCATTTGCTGGCACAAGGTGCTCTTACATTCTGGCTTGTGAGGAGAGACATCATGAAAAGAAAAGAATCCAAGAGGAACAACATTCAATCAGAATGAAAGACAGTCATCCCAAAAGATCGCTGGTTTGCCCTGCCTATTTACAGCCACAGAGAATGGGCACTGAAGGATGAGGAAGAGTGGAGATGCACTCCTGTGCATTCTAGTAAGCAAAATTACTGCCTTGAGACCTTGGAGCAGACAGTACCTCTAAGCTCACACAACAACTTTAAAAGCAAAATGACAGCTTGGATGAAGAGTTTAGTTTTATACTGAAGTGAAGTTAAAACTGAAACAGCACCCTTCATTGATACTTTAGACTGTACAGCTTGCAAATAATTCATCATTCTATCCTGCTAAGGTTTGATACTTTGAGTAGCTAAAAAATATATCCCATAATGGATAGCTGAACTTCTGCCGTTCATTAGCAAGGTTTTAGTTTTTTCTAAAGTATAAAAGAAGACCAATTTTTGTAGTGTTTCCAAATCCAAAGTTTAAGTAAAATATGTGTTTCAAAAACACAATAAAACTACTGTTGTTTAGATACCACATGTTATGCTAGCTACAAGGAAGAACAACAGAAACTGCACGTTAATAGTTTTGCTGAGTTGTAGAATGGCACTCATTGATCTAGGTTCTTTACCTTTTCCTATTTAAGAAAAGTTCCTCCCAATTATTTTTGTTAGAATTATTGTTCATTATACTTTCTGCATAAACAGTGCACACAAACGTATTGCTCTATTGTATCTACGAGTTGAGAACATCATCCAACCAGATTTAGATGCAGGAATATATAAAATAAGTCCCCTTTATTCCACATTGTACCTCACCCACAAAAATCTACTTTTAGAAAAAGAATGCCCAAACTCCCACGACAATCATCTTAGAGCAAGCAAATGAACAAACTTTAATACATTATTTTAACCAGATTGCTAGTTTTTAATTGCAATAATAACCACTAATTGACACAATTAGAGAAAAAAAAAAATCTCATATCTGCAGTCCTTACGTGCCACACAAAAGCTGGAAAATTTCTCTTTCCCTCTTCCCTCCAATTTTACAGCAGACAAATCATAGAAGTTTACAATAGATTTGACAGTTGAACATCCAAACTTCCATTTTAGGCATTTAAAGCCAGCCTTAATGTTGAATGGTAAGTACACATGTTATTTGACATTCCTTACATTATTAGAAGTTCCAAACAGAAAATAAATCTAGATTTTTCTTAGTGCTACAGTGTGATTCCTTATTCTTTGGCAGAACATTTACACCAAAGAATATAACTGCATGATTAATAAATATTCTTTATGATGCTGTTCTGACTATTTTTACTACCATCACATCCAAATTAGTACTATCCTTCCCTAAAGCACAATTCACTATTCATGTAGGTGGTACATTATGCTCTGTCTATGGGACTATCTTTCAAAAGTATTCATAAATTTTATACAAATGTGCAGGCCTAAAAATATTCAAGCAGTTTGATATAGTGAGTATGAGGCTTGGCTTTGTTGCATTTATGAGGGTTCTGCAAGATATGAGACATCAAATTACTAACATGAACTGGCAAGATTTTTTTTAATGAAACAAGAAAAATAACTTCAGAAAGAAGACAGGAGGATTTTCTTCTAAAATGTTAATAAAAGTACAAGGATTACAATTAGCAATAGTAAATCTTGTAAAGCTCCAGTTCTGTAAGCATGCAAGAGCCTGGAAAGCATTTCTTTGTGTGTGCAAGTTACTCATACCCCTTCAAAGATAGTAGTGGATTGACCTACCAGAGAATTCTGAACATCAAATTAAAATTAACAGCAGATAATAAATACTTGTGGTGAAAATTACAAGCAAATAGCATACTGGATTTGCCTTATCAATGGCTTAGAAAGCAACTACATTCTTGGTCCAAATTTACAAAAGTGTGCTTTTAAAAAAGTTATGATTGCCTACAGTGGAATTTTTCCATTGCTACAGAGCAAGGTCAATGCAAAGTTTCAAAACCTGTATTAAAAGAAATTAAGAGTTCTTCTGCAAAGTGAAAAGAAGAAAAATAATTACTTACTATCTATAATTCTCTGTGCCATGTTAAAAGGAAATTGTAGCCACATACAAGCTTCTGCTCATCTTTTGTATTAGGTACCTTGAGGGATTTTCTAATAAATTTGTTGTAAGTAAATAAAGACTGGGTTAGCTCACCAGTACTCCTCATGCTAACCTCTGCTCTTGTGCCTTTGTCTTGAACATTCTACATTCTATAGCTTACAATGCCCCTTAGCAACAAATCCTGTAGCCTTCTTATGCAAGTTCTCCTTGCATAGAAGTGACAAGACCTTCAGCTCTCCCACAAATTTAGAAACAAGAATTGTTAGTGCAGAATAGAGAATTACAGGTTTCAGGATGACAAATACCATCTGGGCTATGTATTTACCACTGACACACAGTGTTTCACCCCTCTGAAAAATGCAAAAATATTGATTTTTATTTAATGATCTTCTGTATTCAAAGAGCAGAAAATTTAAATGTGCATTTTAATGTTGATCTTTAAATATTAATTTGAAGATTCTATTTTCCATCACACTATTGACATACCATTAAACAGCACCATAGCAATATGAAAATTCAAGTTTTAATATATTGAAGACCATGACATATCTGGTAATGTTGGCTAAATTGAAAAATCATCTGTATCCCAGCTATTCACTAGACATAGTTGCTTTCTGTTGTTGTTATTTGTAGTGTTTTTTCTATGATCTAGTTCTATAGAGTTAAAAAAAAAATTGCTTGCACAACTTTGGCCCCCAAGGACATCACATCATGATTTATTTTAATGTCATGCTAAGGCCTCCGCTGCCTATTCATTCATCCACCACTCTCTTCTGTTCTAGCCCTGCTTATGGGGTTTCTTTTATCTTTTAATCTTGTTTAAATCTATTTTTCCAGATTTCTGATCATGATTGTGGTCTATTAAGTCCCTCTAGTCTACTGGAAACATAATAAGCAGGTGCTAATCAATGAATTTTTTACTTTAGCAGGAATTGATCTGTGAATCATGCAGAAAGTAGTCTTTATTCTCTGCTCTGCCTTTTCAAATTGCATTGCTCTTTCACTGTGCACAGAAATATGCATGACATTTACCACACACTATTCTCAGTGTTTGATTTAATTCTGAATATGTATTTCAAAACAAAAGGTTACAACATTTTCCTTTTGTTTACAGGAGTTTCAAAATGCTTCTCTTTTCCTTTTTGTTTTCTTTTTTTTTCCCTTTTCTCCCTCCCTTTTTTAATGTTTTCAGTCAGCCTTGCCTTATTGGGCACATTAATTTTGCTCAGTTAGCAATCTGAGAGCAAGGATTAACAGACAATGAAAATTTTTTAAAAAGGTAAAAGACATTTAGCAGCTACAAATCTTAATAATATATATGTAAAAATGAAAAATAATAGCGTTCATAGAATAAGAAAAAGCATCCACCAAGATACTGCTCCTGTCCACGTGTTTTCCCAAGATGGAAAAAAAAGTACCTTTTCTCTAAGCATCCAGGATTTTAATACCTTTCCTGCTTTTGATCAGCACTTTTAAAATTAGGATTTGTAAAATATCTTTGTTCATTTTGCTTTTGAGCTTCAGAGACTAGAAGAGAATCAGAATCAATCAAATTTCTGGGATGACATCAAGGTCACTTAGCCCTCTACTCATAGTCTAACACATACAGCCTTCAATTCTCTTTATAGACCAGAGGAAGTTTTTCCACAGTCTTCAGTTAGCACTTCTGAAGGTCAGCCCAAAACTGGGAACAATCTTCCTAACTTTGAAGGAATGCACTGGGACAGGATGGAAGGGAAAAAACCTCTCTCCCTTGTAACCAAGAAAACTATATATGGTACTACTGTGCCATTTCTCACATTTGTCAAATACAGTCTAACATCAGTGTTTGTTGCCAGTCCTGCTACCACCAAAAAACATGTGTTCCTGCTGAAGCCTGATACTTCAGTTATCATTTCAAAATCACTCAAAGATTTTGGCTACTGAAAAATAAAGATAAAAGGTTTGAATGAATGGCATTCTAGTTAATTAACCACTCAGAGCCTAAAAATCAACCAATGGAGCTCAATTTTAAAACAGCTCTGCTATACAACAATCCACAGCTCTCAAAGGGAGGAACTAATTTTTGCTTGCCTTTTTCACATCACCTATCTTGCCTTTGCTAAGCACAAACACAAAATGCAGGTCCTCTACTAATGATTCTAAATTTTTCAAAACTGAGTTTAAATTGCAAACCTAGGCCTTTAACTCTTTCAGAAGTTAATAAAAAAATTAATCATCGTATCTTCAAATAAACTTCAAACCAATCTTTTGGAGTACTGAATTCCCATTGAGTACCTTTCAATTTTCAAGGGACAGGATTCAAATCATTCAGAGGTACAAAATAACTGTCCAGTAATACCAAGAAGAGATTTATAGGAGAACCAGTCCCCTGATGTCTATTTTCCTTCCACAATACATTTTTGCATGTGTTTTCAAAGACACAGAACTGACAGTGAAATGAATATTTCCTATACAAACTTCTACAGGCTCTTCAGTTTGAGAATACAACAGGAAACTGCAGAAAGGTATCTCAGCCCTCTCACGGGAGAGCACTTTGTCACACTGACTAGAAAATATTCAGAATAGAGCAGAAGTTCAATTCATTAACAAAAAGTGACGATACAAAGACTAGAATAATATATCAATCACACTATGCATGTAAAAAGTGAGACTTCAGTTTAAGAAAACAAAAAAGAAATTTCAAGGCTGAGTTTCAATTCAACTAAACATAGTTTTATCCATTCTTAATTTCTTTATTCAGAGAACTCCATATTCATGATTTTCAGCCATGGATCCTATGGTCCTACCTCTCTGGGACCCTGAAAAAGATGATGAAAGCAACATGTGACTGTGATAGTGTAACCACTGTATCCCACATCACACTGGGGAAAAAAATGAACTAAAGATCTGCACGTAAAAAAACTAAAGTCTATTCAGGTCAGTTTAACTACTTTATTAATTAAATTTTATATTACATTTGAGGGTATTGAGGATTTTCTGAAAATCCAATTAAAAATATACTTGAATTGTTAAAGATCACTTGCATTTTATTCATCTTTGGTTTTGAGAGGTGAGCTGCTCTAACCTGCTGGCTGCAGCTTCCTTACCTTACATCAAATCCGTGATGAGTCACTGAGGAAACTAGACATACTGCAAAGCTGGTTTTGATGGATGATTCAGAACTAAGAATTAGCAACCATTGGGGGGGATAAGAGAAAAAAGAGAATTTGGAAAGGTCACATATTTCTAGACACATTTGAAACTAAAATGTAACTCTTCCTATGCCCTCAAAGGTCATGGTGGGGAAATATTCTGGACAAATGTCAGGAGGAAGTACAGTATAATGGGTTGTCATACTATTGTACTTAGTAGTCAATACATGGTTGTGCTTTTAGAAATATTTTTTTATTACACTGCACAACAGCCACATTTAGTAATTTATCAGTACTGCACCTAAAAAAAAGAAAGAAAAGTAAACATACCAAAAAACACCCTTAACTATTGAAAAGCCATGCATCTCTCTGGATCTATAACAATGAAGACAATACAGGCTGAAAATTATGCTCATTTAAAATATACTTTTGAAAATATTATTGTCCACACTCGAATTAATTAAGTTCAGAAGAATAAAAAACTATTAGGCAATTGATCATCTTCAAAACAAGCTCTCTTTCTATGACTATCAAAATGCACACTAAGAAACTTTGGAAAATGCCACCCACTGAATTCATGAGCAATCTTTGTGTTTATCATGTCTGCATTTCACTGTAAGACTTTCTAAGCAGGATAATAAAAATAATATAGCAATCCCCAGACTATTATAAAGTCAGACATAGCCTCATTATTGGTTGAACCTACAAATGGGAAAGCGACAGCCACATCCATTGGAGAGATGGCCTCTGAGCTGGAGAGACTCCAGGGTCTCTGGGCTGAGCAGAAGGAATCCCCAGGAGCTGCTGGAAGTAGTGGTTGCTTAGAACAACTTAAAACAAATAATCAAGGAACTTGCTCCAAATTTTTTGTTCTGCATAAAAAGGCCAAATCTGGTTTTAATTATCACAGAATATATGGAAGAAAACGAAATTATAGTTCAATAGGTCAATGAGCACCAGTAATTGAATTCAGTAACACAAAGTTAAACAACTGTGCTTTTAAGAAAGACTTTTTTGCTTCAGTGATATAAGGAAAGTAACTTTGATGAAAAGATGTAGAAGTGAACATGGTCACCAGATGAATGAGATGTCTTCAGGAAAGAGCCAGTTTCATGACTTCACTCTCATCACTTTGGTATAATGAGAAATGTTATATCCTCTGTACAATACTTCTGTAAATGAATATGAAAATGTGAATGTCAGCTGGAGAGGATAATACATACATGCTAGGTACACTCATGCTAGTTCACCAAATACATAGAGAAAGCATAATCCAATGTGTTTGATAATGTTAAGTACAAAGAGAAATGTGACTATGATGATATTGTTTTTAAATCTTTTCATCTGAATGTGTCTTATTGTACGACTTTTCTACAGTTAGAGAAGTTGAATTTCATAGGTGTAATAGAATGCTTCTCGTTCACATGAAGTAAGATTTATTACTGGTTATAGGATATCAAATTGCTTCCTTGAGCTTCTGTCATCAGGTATGTCCCAAGAATCAAGCACATAGATTGTACATGTTTCAAATAACTAGGAAAGACAAAATTTCTCGGCCAACTTTAAGTTTTAACAGTAATAGCTCAAGGTAGAAAAGTATGTATCACCTCACTTGATCATAAAAACATGACTCTATACTAAGATTATCTTCCAAAATTCTGCAAAGTTTTGCTCTCTCAAAAAAGCCCTCTATGCACTTTTTCTACAATGCACTTATCTGGACCATAGATTCATTTTGCTTCTTCCATATCTATAAATAAATAACGAAAAAAAAGCTATTGCATGAGGTGCTACATGTTTGTAAGAGGTCACATGCCCTTAAAGGTGGCCAAGTTCATACTGGAAACTGCAAACTTGATTTCACAGTGCAGTCTGGCATCCATTAACAGTGCATTTATTCATGCTTCTGTGAGCCCAGAACCGTGGCCATAAATTTAACAGGGTAGACATAGTTGAAAGGTCTTTGTAAGAGGCTACCCAAAGGAAAAAAAAAAAAAGAAGTCCTCTTTATCTACATAGTATTTTCAGGCTTCCTTTGCCACCTTTGAGATTCTTGTACCAGATTAATAACTGCATTCAGCTGTCTGTGAATTTGCTTCCAGGAAGTGTCTTTCATAAGCCAGACATCTTCATGTATGAACAACTGCACAGCCTGGCAGAACACACATGGGCCACTACAGCATTCTCCTGAATGTTCTCCCTGCTACTGAAAGGTCAAAGCAGCACCCTGCACAGCTGCTTAATGTATTGTAACATAGTCCAAGTGAGGATCTCAAAAGCTTTTTGTTGGCTGGATGAGTACTTACAAAAGTAGGTACCTCTGCTATTGCTTTTAATCTGGTAATGGAAATAGAACAGTGACCTATGTGAATACAACACAACAGATGAAATAATTCAATTCCCTCCGTTGAATTCACCTCCTTTCTTTGAAAGCAGGAAGTAGCAGTCTCCTCATCTGAGATAAGAAGATACAAATCCCATGCCTGCTGCAATGATAAGGGCTTACTCTCTCTTTGAATAATTTTTCAACACGACACATTCATGAGATTAGAGAAAGAACAGCTGGAAATAGTATGTGCATTTTGTGGCTTGTTTACTCCTTTGATCTTCACTGGGGTTCTCTATGAGTAATAGAGGCCACTTTTCTTATGAGTAAAGGATTATGAACAGCAGCTACAGTCAAGATCAAACTTGCAGTCCAAAAGTGTGCTACTTGTTGAACATTGTGTCAGTTGACCTTCCTAGAATTTTTTGTAGGTTTTAGACACATAGAGAATGCAGTCAAAAAAATCTGAAAATTAATATCCCTGTAGTAAAGGTTCATCAGATAATTGTATACTGATAAATTTTAAAATTGCTTCTCTGGACAAATATTTTTACAATTTGCAGTTACAGGAGAGCAGGAAATACCACTGTTTTGTGCAACAAAATCAATGATTAAGACTTAATAGAAGTAGCTAATGCTTTGTTCTATTATCAGCCCAAATAAGACTGCTACATGTATAGATGTTTTACATTCCCAGAAATAGAAAGAACAGTGGGTTACATAAAAACTCTCAATGTATTTATCATTCTATCAGTCACTGAATGCAGTATTAGTGCCAAGTGTTTTACTGAGAAAAGCAATAGTAGTGACTTCTACTGAAAAAAATACTTCTCATTGTTAAATAGAACCCATTGAAACCTAAAGTTTCAACAGCATCTAAGTTATAATTTTCATTTAAAATCTAGGCATAACATAGAGAACTAGTATATCTGTTAAACTGAGTGTTTTGATCTCAGGGTACTATGTCCTTGGAGAGGAACATGAAAAATGGATGAGGGATAAGAGAATTTAGTTCACATACTTTTGCCACTGAAGTGACAGTCAAAGAGAAATTAATTTTCAGAACAGAAATCTGAACTTCACAGTCTGAGACTATGACAACCAACCTTGTTGACGACACTTGATTTCTTCTCCCTGTGGGCCATTAAAGCTTAGTTCCTAAGGTCAGATCCTCTAAGCAGCTATTAAGGTTTTTTCTATGTATGGAAAACTTCACAGGATATTCTAGTTATTTCTTATAAGATATTGAAAATCATCTAAGACAAGAAGCAAATACAATTTTTTTCAAGCTTGAAGAAAAAAATTGCTATTATAACTGCTTTTTCATTTTAAAATATTTCATACATAAATCTATCATCAATAAGGGTTCATTACTCTACTTGGCTACATGTTTTTTCTGTGCATTTTCTGCTGTAACCTACAACACTCATTGGAAGATATTATTAAAACCCAAAAATTAATATATAAATAACATGAAAGATCTGTGAAGGACTGACAAAGCCGAAAGTCACAAATTAAGGACAAGATTAAAACTATCAATTGCAAGTGTGTATTTTGTAATACTTGAGTCAAGTTTATATAAAAATGAAAACTGTTACTCGTAGTTTTTGGTCTCTTTTGAAACATCTACTTAGCTGCAGTAATTTAATGGAAGTTTCAATAAAGGTTAAAAACCAACTAGTACCTGACAACCACATATAAAACAAAAACACAGAAGAAAATCTGAAAACATTCCAAATAAATGCACTAGTTGAAAGTGAAAACAAAGAAGTTTAAGAAATTACAATTATGAAACAATATCAAAACATTTTTAAAAAATATTATTTTAAAATGGGAAAGATGTTTCTCCAAGACAGCTGCATTTGGAAGTGCACAAAAATGTACAAGGATCTACTTCAACTAAAACATTGGTCAGAGAAGAAATGTTTGGGAATTTGTTGAAAAGAAACTTCTGGACTGATTGAACAATCTCTATCCCTCAGCTCCATCTTTAGATAACATTCTTAGGCAGATAAAAAGGAAAAAAACATTTTGTTTAGCAAAATAGGAAGAAAGCAATCAGACAAAAAAAATATTTAGGCAACTTTTATTTCTGGCTACCAGCAAAAAATGAGACCACTTCATTTTAGGAAGTATATGGTTATATCTATGATCCTACACTTCTATTCTAAAAAACTTCCCATATAATTAATATTTACTGTTTGAAGTTTATGGAAAAAGGCTTTTCATATTAATTTGTGCTGTCATCCTTAATACCTAGCATAAGTGTGTACATGGCAGTGTTCAGCATACAGGTAGTACTTGTAAGCACCAAGCTTCTGGCACAGAACCCACTGCTCAGTCATGTCAGAAAGATGCGTGTCCCACTCTTCTCTCCCCTCCACACCACAGCTCAGTAACCATCCACCTTCTCCCTCGGGCTGCCTCTGGGGGCTCTGCCACTCACGCCTCCTCTTGCTCAGGTCCCAGATTTCAGCTGCAAATCCTCCTTCATGCTGAATCCTTACTGAGCTGACTCACTTTGTTAAACCATCAGAAAAGCATTGCTTTTTTGTTTGTCAATTAAACTTTCTGTCATTTTAGCAAGCAGATTCCAAGAAGAATGAGAGCTGGCACAGCAGGGAAAAAAATTGATAAATGCTGTCAGAAGCAGAGAAGAAAAATGATAACTGGGATAAAGCAGAAGACTAGCTCTATTCAAGAGCAGACTCTTACACGAGGCCTTATAATTGTCTACAACTGAAGAAACAAAATTGCAACAAGCTCAATTACTTAAAAATGACTATCTGAAAAGAGTATTAATTGCTAATATTTAAGAACCCATTTGCTTTGAAACGAAGCATATTATTCAGATGGCAATTTTTTTCCTAAGAAAGCATATAGAATATTTACAAAGCTGAAGCTATAACATCAAAGCACAACCAAAAATTGGCTTGCATGTCTCCTGCAGGTGATGAGGTCAGCACAACACAACAGCAGAACTACTGGCAATCAATTCTCTCTTTCTAAAACTTTTTCCTCAGCATGAGAGAAAAGCATTAACTCATGAATCGTCAGTGAGATAGATATAAATATCTCAGAATATATTTTTCTGACAAAATTGGGTCAGAGTAGCCATGGACTGGAATCTGAAAATGTTGATCTATGTTCAAGGATGAAGGGGAGGGAAAAGGAATTTAAAAACATTGCAAGGAGAGCACTGCTACAAAAAGCTTTAATAATAGCTACTGATCTTAAAGAAAATGTAACATTAGGCAAACCATTTTTACTACATTCAAACTATAAATAATGATTTTTTTTCTTCTGTAATCTGAACAAATACATCAGATGGGTGACCACATTAATTTAAAACATATTAAATACAATTAGAAGAAAAATCCAGCCCAGTAATTTTAACCAGAACAACTTATCTGGCTCCAGTTACAGAAACGTTGTGATGTGAATTCTGCAGACAACATGTGTTCTATTTAAAGGACACTCATGCCTTTTAGAATGAAAATTCAGCATGTCATTAACAACAGAACTCTTGGGAAATGTCCTCCTGGGTAGAGACATTGAATTTCTTTGCAAACTGGGATTGTGTAATCATGGTTCTTAGAAAGACACAGCTACATAGCTGTGGTATCAGTCTGGTACTAGAGACATCTATTCTGTAGAAAGATAAAACACCCAAACCTCTGTCCTGGTCTCCCTAATGCTAATCTTCAATTTAAAGAAAAAAATCTTTTTCATCCATGAAAAAATTTGTTTGCATATAAGTGTTTTTCTGGAAAATTTCAGATAAATGCACATAAAACTTTTGCAGCATATACACACGTGATACAGAAGTGAAGCTAATGTCTGGAAGCTAATGTCTGTAATTTGTTTTGCTTGCTAATTCTCCATTCTGCAAAAACTGTTTTTCCCTTTTCAATTAAACTTGTTTCTCAACAGCTTTCTTGCCCCACAGCTAACTTGAGAAGCTCTACGGCCAACCAAATCAATTAATTAAAAAAAAACCTCATTCTTTTTCTGAAATAGCCTAGAACACACTGGCAATTAATACTACCTTCCTATCAAAAATCAGCATTGTTACAGCATTCCCTACCTTTTCACTTCAAAACACAGTAAAGGTCATAACAAAATGACTGAAGCTTGCACAGAAATTATTTTTAAAATTATGCATCTGAAGAAGCTAAACTTCCTGTCTCTGTGTAAGAGAACGACAGAATAACTAACAGAAGTTGTATGCCTACAGATATGTCACATACAAAATTAAAACACAGCATGTATTTCCTGAGATATGTAAGCACATCAAACCTGTTGAAATCAGTACATCCTTCTGAAACCTAAAATAAAGTACATCAATTTTAGGAACAGCACGTCTACACCACCTTTTCTCACAAATACTTTCTATCTGTTAAACTAAACACACTGGAAGGAAAAACTTAATACCTTTTAAAAGAACTAAGTTTTCATCAGGAGTTTACTATGAAGAGCTCTCTATGAACAGGGGAATATTTCTAAAACAAAGTCTGCATTAACCAAACATAGTATGAACCAGATCAGAGTAATTTGGAATGTCTGTAAGGCTCTCTTTAATAATTCATTTCTTTACCCAAACTAAAACACCAGCAAAGATGCATCCAGAGCATGAAAATCAGACAGCTCAGAGACCTTTTTCTATACGTATCTCCAGTAAGCATTGTGTGATCATACAAACCCTGTCCACAGAATGAAAAAGCAGATTTATCCTATAAAATGAAACCACATAAGTAAAATTAATGACCAAACTATCATTTAGTTTGGCTTTTGTTAAGTAATTTTTGTTTCCTCTGATTTAAGCCTTAGATTAAAATAAACAACCAAGATTCAATATCTATAGCCAAAATTAAGGTGAAGCAGTTCACTGACAAAAAGATAACAAGAAAGCAATAACAACACAGACTCAATGAGGGGCTCCATATCTTTTATTTGCTCACATGGCTTATGAAGTGCAACTGGCTCACCCTTGGGCCTCTTGGAATAGGTCCGTGTGCAATAACACATGCCTAGATGTAACCATCTCTAACACATGCCTTTTGTTCATTTTGCTTTATTAAGATCTCTACAGTTTATGTTTCCTACTTTTTATAAATAAGGAAGTACAACGCACTAATATTTCACAAGAAGCATTGCCTGTGCAGTTGCAAGACTTAGACTCATGAAAGTACTCACCATTATTTTTATGAACACTCTACAGACAAAGTATTTTTATTTTCAAATCTCATGGGTTAAATTTAAGATTTAAATTGATATCCAGAAGTAAGATGAAAGCTTAGATACTTTGAGAAATACAAGGTGAATAATTTTTGTATCAAGAGAAACCGTGACACTTCATATAATTTAGCAAAGTACAGTGTCTTCCTAGTCCATTAAATTACAGCAGCCTTTTAATAATTGAACATTTTTCTAAATAGTATGAAGCTGAATGATTTAAAAAAGGGTCTTTCATTTTAATAAGAAATTAATCTATTTGTTTTAATGAGGGTTAACCATGCTGATTTTTTAGTGCCAAGGAGGCTCGTGGAAGACAGCAATTATTAAACAGCTGTAACTATCTATATGTAGGCTGGCACAAACATCTATTCTAAAATGATTACCCTGAAGTATTCCACTTCCATAGTACAAATACTCCATGTCTGGGAAATCCTTATTAAAATACTATGTTTTTTAGTAGCTAAGTTAAATTGCATAATAGCTGCATAATAGCTATGTTGCTGCAGAAGTGACATGGCTATACATGGATAAAGCTATTTATAACCCAAAAGTCCTGTTAAGTGCTGCTACACAGCAGTCTTGCCCTAATAATTAAAAAGCCTCCCTAACAATCTCTTCAAATACCAGAAGCTTCACAAAATATTTGCTAAGGACAGCAATCTTTCTGTACTGTGTCCCTTTTTTAATGTGTTTCATGTCTAAAGGTCCAGTGGCCTCACTGACCACAATCAGGACTTCAAGGACATCATTTCAATAACTGAACAGGTGTTCACTGACTGACATCAAACAAAACCTCCAGAGAGATTGAGTCTCTCTCTTCAAAGGAATCAATCACAACTGGCTAGCACTAGTTTAATTTTAAATTCTAATTCATTTACAAAACAAAGGGTAGATGTGAGCAATCATCTCTGAGGTCAAATTTGTCCAAAAAAACGCATGCAAGGCTTATTTCCTCCAATAAGGGACAGATACTACAAACTTGTTTCTTTACTAAAGAAGACTGAAAATGTGCTGCCCACTTTTAAGCAAACCTTGTATTTAATCTTTTTATGTCTTCATAAATCCTAGAAGCACATTTCATTTTTGCTACAGTAACATGAATTTCTTGAGTGATTCCCCTGATGCTCCCTGTTCTACTAACTGCATATTCAAACACAAACTATCAAGACTGTACTCTGCCTGAAATAACTCTCTTCAGTTTCAACCACAGGAATAATTCTGTCGTTTTCTCTGCACAGACATAGGTGCATTCCTTTGTCTCCCAAAGAAATGTCACTTACACTCACCAAGACACCATGCATCAATATATGATAAACACACCAACGTTAAAAGAAAGAACTCCACAGTTACCTATATCTGAATTGAAAAGCCTTGATATTTCTTTTACTGATAATCAGAACTTGAGCTGGACAACCATTAGCAAAAGGAATTAAGTGCTTCTGTTTTCCTGAACGATGTAATGACTAAACCAGAAGAATACTTAACCATCAAATTATAATTACACAATCACACAAAAATATAACAATAAGCCTACCAGAAAATGCATTTTAAAAATATTTTAAGACATATTTATTGACTTATAAGACTAATTCTTAATGAAATATGGTTTATGATATATACCATTTGCCTATCTACTCATAATTTTTGATTTATGTAACAAATTCTAATTTAACGTAACAGTAGGTGAAGCCTTTGAACATACAAAGATCCACATTTTGTGACCAAAACTCACCAGGTAAAAATGAGCCCTTGAATGTGTTTATCAAAGGAATGATAATTAAAACTCATCCTCTTATTCATTAAAAAAAAAAAAAAAGTAGCAACCAGCAGAGCAATTGGCAAATCTGTAAGTATAAATGAGTAATAACAGAGTGACAACTGTCCAGATCAAAAATGCTAGGAACACAGAGGTGTATATATAAACAAGCTGTAAAGAAAATAAACTTAGTAGTTTCCTTGCCCATGGAAAAAACTATTTTTAAGAAGAAGTTTCAGGAAAGTTTTGTTTGTTTTCAGGGCATTATGTCAGAGAATCATTTAAAAATCTCATTATCATTATTAAAAAAAACTGTTGTGAATCTCTGATTCACATTAATAACTTTCTAAATTGAAATCATTAAGACATGAAAGACAGAAATCTATATAGCTTTCACCAAATTTTAATTCAAATCACAGGGAAACAACACCCTAATTCCCATTTACTTTCTACTTTAGTTTTCATACACTGTGTTTTCTAGTTACAAGCTGAGGTTGGTTGGAAATTTAGCATATTACATTTCTGAATACCTGGTTTATAAGGTTTATAAGGTCTTCAGAAAAAGGAATTCCAATAAATCCTACTGTGAAAAATACGGATGTTTTTATAAAACAAATAATGAATAAAATACTGTGAGCAGAGCTAGAAAATGTGCTATTATTTCCCTACCTGACTGATTTACAGTTCATACCTGACTGCCTAATAACCCTCTTTTACCTGTTTCAGGTACTTTTACTATCAAGGTTTTTTGATATACATAATCTATTCCTCCACATCTAAATGAAGAAACAGATTATCAGGGAAAAAGACAGAGAATGGAAACAAGACAAAAGGCAAACTCAGAAAAACTCACGCTTCCATTAATTATACACAAGTACTCAGATGAGAGAGCAGAAAACAGTACAATGAATTTAAAACTATACAAGTCAATCAATGGAAAGAAACAGGCTCTACTTTAGTGGAATTTCACTCTTACAGCAGCCTTAAAAAAACAAAGAAATGCTTGCGAAACATATATTAATATATAAGTCATATTATATAACAATATGAATGAAGGTAGCAGAATCTATCCTTTAGTCTATAATGATATATAAAAGATTATTTGTACTACTGCATTGAGTAAACTAGTTTGTAAAATGTATTATATAAACAAATTAGTGACATGGATTTTTTTCTTCAGCTTGTAAAAGGGATGGAGGAAATAGCACTGATTCCTTCCGCTATTACCATCATTATTATTGAACTTAATGGCTGGAGAAGAGAGTGTTTAAGCTTAAATCTCTCTACCTTAGTCTTTAAAATGAGCCTCTGATATATAGACCATGTTAGCAGTTAAAAACTAAATCTATCATTGGGGAATTTCACTGTTACACATACAAAATACCAAGTTTGGGTAATACAAATTCACCAGGAAACATTTTAAAAATAACATATTAACACAGACAAAGCTTGTTCTATCTGTGTCTTTAGGATACAGACACTCATAAATATGATCAGCCATGCAAATGTGTTCAAAAACCTCAAGATAAAGCTAGCATTAAAAATTAATAGCAAAACTACAACATGAACTTCCTATTTCTCCAGTTCCATTAAGATCAAAATTTCAGTCAAGTGTCTACCTGAACACAAATGAGAATACTAAAACTAACCTGAGGAACTGGAGGAAAGAAAGACACCTTTATATTCACATTAGCTTCTCCCCTGCCTTCAGGCCAACTGCTCTTCACTCTGCCGACTTGGCACTTTTAAAGTCACATTCTGCCTTTCACTGTTGAAAACCACTGGAGACAGCATTTTGAGACCTCTAAGAACTGCACAGTAAGGAACTATATAAAAGCTAAATTCATCTCAAGCCACTAATTCTGAAGGATTTTTTTATCTTATTGCTTTTATTTAATCTCAAGCTACTATTTCGGAGGGGTTTTTCTTATTGTTTTTATTAAATAGGGTTAACTCGGTTCTTTTAGAAAATATGTATCATTTTCTTAAGCAAAACCCCCTCAAAATTTAATATGATAATAATAGTATATTGATATAGGATTAGTAGTAAGTAATCATTTTGTTTGTAATTGAATAAACATCAATTAAAGAACAGCAGATGTCAATATTTGCACAGATAGCCATAAAGCCCAAAATCAGTAATTGCTTCCAGTTCCAATAATGAAGACACGCTCTCATTCCCTAATGGCTACTTAAACTGATACAAGAGGAAATACTTGCAATTTTTTCTAGAAAGTTTACACTATTTGACTTTTTAGTACCAAACTACTTTATGAAGGAAAAGGATTCAAAAAGAATAATGAAAGATTATTCAAGTTTAGGGATTAAAAGTTACATAGGCTTTTAGGCACATTTTTAAGTAGTCCATGCTCCTGGAAAAGAAGACCACTTCCCATTCCCATTGCTTCTTCTCCTCTTGGGATGACAAGCAGTGGAATCGCACCACAGAAGGTGACTACTGGTGTCACCTTAAAAACGTAGAGTTTAAACCTGATTTACTGAAGCAGAGAGATAATTGGATTTCATGTAAAAGGTAAAGATTGATATTTGTGTAGTTCAAGTGTAAGAGGTTTTTTCTCTTTAGTAAGGCAGTTAATTGTGACATGCCAAAAATCAGAAATTATGGTAGATAGTTCTTAAAGAAGTTATCAGATTCAGACACAGTTCATGTATTATACACATAATCTTCTAGAGAGGAAGAGAAGGAACTTTATTAAAGCAACTACCTCATAAAGAAGCATTTTAAACTTTAATGTACACATTAATCTACATTAGTTTTCAGTGCTAACATCATGCTGACATTGTCTTTTTTTGTACTCTAAAAAGTTAAATATGCAATCTTATCTGAAAACATTTTCCATTAATGAACATGTGTGAGAAAATGCCACTATGGCATTACTCTTCCAACACCTGATATCCCAAGACATACTTGCTTCGGAAATTACTGTAAAATGGCACATTTGTAAAAAGTATCAGTTAACATTGTTGAAATTATAAAATGGCTACCAATATTAAGATGTACAGAAAAAATATTTTAAGAAAACCCAATGCAGTGCATTGAAAAACTCTGAACTGCTCAAGTTACAATCATTTTATTAACATAGCTTCAACTGACATTAAAGGATTTTCTCAACTTGTTTCCACTTTTGCCTGTTTGACTCACATATGCAATATACAAATCAAGTATTAATCCTTTCTTTTTGAGGGGAAGAGACAAGATAGAGGGAATATGACTACTCTTGTATTCATCTATTCAATGATAATCTCTTAATTCAGTTTCCTACTTCCATGACTATTCATGGGGAAATTTTGAAATCAGGCAGTTAAACAAATATAACATATATTAACCTGCATTCTTTACCCCTTCTTTCCACTTCGTTGAAAGCTACCAGGTACCATAGTGACAGACACAATAGAAATACTTAAAATACTGTTGTGCCATTCTATAGTGATCCTGGCTCTAACATAATACTGTGGAAAAGTTAGAGGGGAAATGGCAAAGACTACCATCATTGGGCAAGGTTATAATGACAGTTTATGGTAAGTCATTTGGCTGTTTCAGTAAAGAACTTTATTTTCAAAAAAAGGGGGGAAAAAACCTAAAACAAAAGAAAAATCAAAACTACCCAGAAAGACTCATACATACAGAGTGGAACGGCCTATTCTTCCATATGAAATTAATAAATTATGCATAACCACTTCTAAATCTCATAGGATGGTAAGTCATTTAACCCTTAATAGCTAGAGACAGAGAAAAAAAGTCATGAATTTTAATCGTGTATCTCCTCACTAAAGCTCAAAGAGTAAAGACAGAAGAATGAACTAATACCTTACACGTATGTGTGGCAAAGTACTGGTAACCAAGCAACAGGCAGGAAACATATCAGAAAGGAAAAGCATATTTACAGTCCTAACAGTCTCTCATTTATACACAATTATAGATACCAGTTACAAGAGAAGAGGATCAGACTACACAAAGCAGTCACTGTACCTTTTCTTTTTTATTTTTCCATTTTGCTCTACTACAGATATTGCCTGGGTTTTAGTCGGATTAATCTCACATCACAATATCTGCCTTAATTCTCTCAATTCATAACAGAATAAGCAACTTGCCTAAAGTCTGCAGGGATAGATGCACAAATAAAGAATGCATCCTGAACTTACTTGCTGCTTGTTTGGGTTTGTATTTTAACAGGATTCTGTGTTAGTACTTCATGTTAATTATTCACTTTTTCTTTATGAACAGCAGAACACACAGGAAAAAGAAAATATAGATTATTAGAAAAACATAAATATATTGTGTATATATATGTTCAGCATGATTATTCATGCAAAGACAATTTTCCACATACACAAACCTGCTTAGAGAGTTTTATCTTTAACCTTGAAGTTCTTAAGACTTACACCAAAGCGCATGAGTTAATTAAATCCCCAATGGAGAAATTCCATTTAATTAATTAATTTATTAACAAAATTAATTTATTTAAATTACATAATTTAATATTTAAATAAAATAAATATTTAAATAAATTAATTTATTAATTAATTCCATTAATTCATTTGTCCCTTTTGAACATTCAAATGGCAAGTAGGAATGTCATATATAGTCAAATTTAAGTATTTCTGGGAACACAAGTATAGCAGAAACAATGTCTATCAATGTTTTTTCAAACTAAAGCATTCTAAAAACTCAAGGGAGTAGAGTAAGCAATGAAATTTTAAATACATTTTTAGTCTTATATTAGTTAGCATTTATTGAAACACAACCATTAACGAATGTATTTCAAGCATGTGGAAGCAGTAGTGACCCTGGTCCTCACTACATGTAAAAGACAGCTGCCAAACGCAACAGAACACACACACACACACCAAGATACAAGTCTTTTGATTTGAGTTTTGGTTGGAGTCATGAGGAGGAAAATAAATTTTTCTAGGGCAGACTTTTGTTTCTTCAGAGGCAAACACCATGAATTTTTATTCTTACATAGAACACATTCTATTTTGATAGAAATATTGGTGCTAAATCCAAAGTCAATCACTTAAACGGACACAAATGACAAGAGGTATTGCTCCTAATTTCTAATAAAAATTTCAATAAATTATATTTATAGCTTTGTAATAAAAATTTTAAAATATGGTAATTGCAGAGTCATCTAGAAGCCCAGTATATATTTTGATTTTATCTGATCACCATGATACTTGTAGTCTTTATAACAATCAGGAGTACAATTT
Source organism: Sturnus vulgaris (assembly GCF_052056855.1). Taxonomy (NCBI): domain Eukaryota; kingdom Metazoa; phylum Chordata; class Aves; order Passeriformes; family Sturnidae; genus Sturnus; species Sturnus vulgaris. The sequence goes on along the minus strand of NC_142248.1, from coordinate 16,746,459 downwards.
CAATCATACTCACTGCATTACAGGCTATTAACTCAAAGAAAATGTAATAAAATGACAATATAACCAATCTGAGTCTGAAATAAGACTTTAAAAATAGACCATGAAGAGAAACAGTGAAGAAATAAAAGTGGTCATGTCTAGGATTGCAAGTTATCTCAGGTATTTCTTCCTTCAACTTTCAGTGATACAATAACACTTTATATGCTGCAAGAAAGAATGCTATTTTGAGAACAATGTAGCAATAATCAAAGAAAATATGGAAACAGTATCATTAACTATGAGAAATATAAAAGGATATTGATAAGTGAGCCTTGCTTGAGTGCTGAGCTTTAGTACTTCAGACTGGAATACAGAACAGAAATGGTGACACATATGCTCAAATATTTTCCTCTGTTTTCACTTCTACAGCTTATGGTATGTAGTGCTATGTTCATTCATATAAACATAATTATTTCATGCAATGTTAATTCAAACAGTTACTAATATTTAGAAGGAAAATGTTGGGATCTTTTGTTCCTGTTCAGACTACTGTGAAACCACAGAACTTGAACATCCTAGACCTTTTTTCCTCCCAAACAGGCTCACCTACTCCTATATCACTCCTGGAAGATGTTTTTCTACCTTGTAGAAGACCTTCAGTGGCAGAGACTCTCCAGTGTCTTTAGTGAATTTACTCAAAAAATTTAGCTGTTCTCACGTATTATTTTTCCCACATTTAATCTAAACGCTATCTCACTGCAATGTACATGCTATGTCACTTTTCATCGACACCATGAAGATGTACCCAGGCTGCAGCAGTGCCCTTGCCTTGGGAGCCAGCAGTGCTCCCTCGGAGCTGCTCAGATCACATCTGGAATACTGCACTGGTTTGGGCCCCCAGAACAGACACTGGTAAACAGCAGCAAGTTCAGCAGAGCCACTAGGATGGCTGCAGGCTGGAGCACTTGCTTGTGAGGAAAGGCTGAGGGAATGAGACTCGCTCAGCCTGTGCAGGAGATGGCTTTGGGGGAGACCTAAAAGCAGCCTGCCAGTACCTATGGGGGGTTATCAAAATGATGGAGCCAGGGTACTCAGTGAGCATGGAGAAGGACAAGAAACAACTGAAAAAAATTGAAATGAGAGGTTCAGACTGGATATAAGGAAAAACATTTTCACCATGGGTCAGGCAGGTTATGTCAATGCCAACCTTTGAGACTCCTACTGGATAAAGCCCTGCACAACACTGTCTGACCACAGCTGACCTTGCTGTGCTCGAGAGGCTGGACTAGAGAGCTTCTGCAGACTCTGACAACCTGAATTATTGTGTGAACCTATAACATCCATACAGCTTCACAGAATCACAGAATCATTTAGGCTGGAAAAGACCTCCAAGATTATCAAGTCCAGCTTTTGACTGATCACCACCTTGTCAACTAGACCACAGGACTAAGTGTCATATCCAGTCATTTCTTGAACACCACCTCTCTGGGCAGTCTGCTTCAATGCTTAATAACCCTATTCAGACTGATGGTTGATCACACACTATCTCACCTACATGACTTGTGACAAGTAGTTGCCTAAGGTAAAGTGAAACAACAGAGGAAAGATACTCTCTCCTTCCTAATATTACTTCAACTAAGCAGAAATTTGAAACTGATATTTCCAGAATTCTCTAATAGAACCCACTTCCAAATGCTGTTAAAAATATGTTAGCTATCCAGTCTGAGAGGATTTAGTTAGTGTGAATTTATGCAAAAAAGAAGATATTAAAAGTTTTCATTTTCCTGCTTTCACCTGTTAGCAACTTTCCTCCCTGCTCAGCAGCAGGGCAATTCCTTTGCTCATTTTTATTCAAAAACCTACAACTAATAATAGAGATAATTAGAAAAGAATGTCATCTTCAATTACTCTTACGCTAGATCCCTTGTGTGTTTCCACTCTGCTTTTTTTTTTACCCCAGCAGACTCTCACTCTGTTCCTGCATGACACAAGAATTATCTAATTTCTTTGGCCCTTATCAGAAGTATCAAACACACATATACAGTGTTAACACACTGCTGGGTAATCTCTTTCCCAGGCCAAATTCAGATTTTCTGTAGTTTGGTTTTGGGGTTTTTTTTTAGTTTGAAGTGTCCATTTTCTTTTCCTATTTTTCTCCAGTCTTAACTCTCTCAGATTATTTTCCCGTGTTTCCCTCCAAAATGACAGTTATGGATCAGTAAAACAAAAATGGGAAATCAGAATAAAAATCTTCTGTCATCTGATTTTTCATCAGGATAAACAGTATTACCATAAGTGTCTACCTGGACAATAAATTAATCCATCCTATATTTAATGACACAATTCCAATGAAATAATATTTTAAAATCTAATACGTGCATTCTATGACAGCTCACTTTTTTGTGTTGAGAGCTTCTAAGAGATTTATTTAATCGTAAATGTTGAAAAAATTCCACGCCAAACTCACCAAAAAAAGTATAAATACATATTATATCTAGTCACACTTTGTTAGAACAGTGTGTTCCAATAAGGGCTTCAGTAAAACAAAATTATACAACTTGCAGTATCATTTAAAGCATTTATAATTTCTAGTGCACTGAAGTTGCCAAGAAACCCTGAGAAGCAGATGGGCATTACTGCTGCTAAAATGCAATCAGTTACACCAGAAAAGAATTGTGCCTTCCATACTTACAGAAGAAATACTACAATTTCCTCTAATTTAATTTCTTATTTTTATTAACAAATAGCATAAATAAACCAATTTTTTAAAATCTGGTTTCCTTAGTATATTCCACTAGTGGCATCACTACTTCTATTTAAGAACATGATAAAAATATAAATAAATCACTATCTAGGCAAGATCTCATTCAAAAAATCCCCAGCAGCAAGCCACTTGAAACTCTGCCGCTAAAGTTTTTCTTAATGAATGCCATAAAACAGAGCTTCATTAAAATCTTGGTCTGTTTAAAAAACAGAAAAATACAGCAGCTTCAAGACAAGGACTAAATTCTAAATTCTACATTTACTTTCAACTTTCAATACATTTCTTCTTTATATTCCATTATTTTCATAAAATACCATTCATTATAATTATATCCATTACTATCAGTAAATATCAACATTCATCATTATTCACTAAAAAAGCAGCCCTCACATCCACTACAAGGTTATAGTATTATAAAATTATGGACTATAAAATTTGCATGAAATATTATTTCAAAGTCACTATAAGTAATGAAAAATTAAGGCTTACCTGAGACAAACCTCCTATGTTTGATTACTCCAATGTCATTTTTCTGAACATTGGTCTCACCAAAAAAGGTGCTTGCTTACTTCAAGAACATCAAATAAAGGACTTCCAAATGGGCACATACAGTTTCCAGTCTTTATCTGAGATATAATTTAACATTTTTGAATGTATATCCTGTGGATTACCTCGAAATGCTCAATAAATTTTGAAGTTGTGCTAGTAGCATGGTCTGCATAGAAGATTGCAGTGATTTGGAACACACATGGAAGAAATAAAATGTCTAAATCAACATGCTCAACATACTTCTATAATGAACCTCATTAGAATTACACAACTATTTTCTGTTATGCCAACCGAATGTTCAACATCTCTTTTACTTTAAGAAGTAGATCACCTGATCAAAAGAAACCATGTTTCATAATAGAGGGTACATTTTGTACTCAGCCATCCACATTTGGACCAGTTTCAAACCCAAGATTGCTAACCAAGGTGTTTCTACAGATAGCAGCGTCTCTTCTGCTGTTGGAGGTAAATGCCATCTTTAATTCATTACACAAACAGCACTTCTTTTCTCCTAGGCAGAAAATGCTGTCAGTCGTAATATTTTCAAGGTATTTTTTACATTTAAGGCATTCTTTGCAAGAGTTTTCACTGAGATAACAGGAAAGTGGATGATGAAAAAGGAAGTCTCTGAAGCATGAATATCTACCCATACATCCAATGAATGATATTAAAATAAAAAAAAAAAAAAAAAGAAAAAAAAAGGGCACTGGTCTGTTAACTGTCCCAACTAATACACAAAATAGTCTCAAATATTTCTAGAATCTCATTGATTGATAAAATGCATGAAACTGCTCTCATTGCTCATTGTTGCTAAAGTTACTGAAAAGCACACAGCTGTTTCACAGATCCCATTTGCTGCTAGAAGGTGATTTTTTACATATCCTGGACCAGTCAAATAAGAGCTGAAGCAGCAGATAACAGTTAACTTCTACATTCTAAGATTTAATTTCTTCCTTTTATGTCTTTATGTTAAATATACTGCAACGTTGTTGCAAAATGTGGACTATGTAAACTCTTTCTACGAAAGAATGTTCTTTGATGTTTGATCTCAGTATTAGGCTTTCAAGCCTAATCAACAAGAAGGGAGATTTAGTCCATGAAACAGAGAGCAGCTAACAAGCAAGCTCCAAGTGATGTCCATGAGTTAGAAACACAAATTACTTGTTGGTAGAATTGCCTCGTTAAGGTACAGAGCTGGACATGCTTCAGCAATCTCAGACCTAAGGGGAGGATAACAAGGCTTGGGAAGCAGGATGCCCTCTGAAAGTGGACACAAAGAATGCAGAATTTATAGACCACCTGGCAAAGCTCCCAAGATAAGGAAGAAACCAATAAACCCAACTCAGCAACTGTGCTGAAATTGGCTCCAGCTAAAAGGTAATTATCTAAAAGGTAATTCCAGCAGGGGAGATTGTGACCACTGGAACAAGAAACCCACCAACTCAAAAGAAGAGAAAACCTGAGCATGTGGAGTAATCAGGGTGGGAAATGAGAGAATCATTAACCAACAGAAGATAGAATACTAATAAATAAGAGAACTCCACAACTTGTAGCCAATGAGAACTAATTCCTTAGTTTGTCAAAATGTACAAATAGTAAAAATTTTTGATAATTGATTATTGGCTTGCTGCACATAGGTAACAAATATGATTTCTGCAGACAATACCCTTCCCACACCCCAATCCCTGCAGGGGAAAGGGAAAAAAATGGTCTTTGATGATTACCCCCAAAAAATGAATTCAAATTGAGGAAAACAAGTGACTGGGAAGATACGCTATTCCTCAAGAGGCAGAGGAAGACAAAGGACAGAACAACTAAACTTCCCCTTGCATACACAGACTATTCCATCTGCAGGTAGATTTCATGGAACACTGCTCCATTCAAATACCCAGCAGGAAGCAAAGCCCAATATTTCTGAAGATACTCAAAATCTCTGGATGAACAGAACCACAGCTTAACTTCCTGTTTCTTCTCATCACACAAGTGGCCATGTCTCTGTAAGAGATATTTTAACTGCACAGATGCATTCTTTTGCAAGCATTGAATTTCAATGTTCATCTCTATTTTATAGTGGCAATCAAAAAGACATGCTTTACCAAAAAGCAGCTCTCTGAAGCAGAAGCTGTGTGCATTACACACAATCACGGGAATGGGCAATCTTGTTCACTGATGACACAGACATATGTCTGTATCTGCTCATGTGAGACACAGTCCCTGTCCTGCAGGTATCACAACTGCAAGATAGGCCTGAGGCTTCCTCTGCTTCTGCACAGCCCTGTCCCCTCTCACCCAGCTCTTGATGGCCAGGCCTCTCTGGTCTGCAAATCTTTCCTCTCCTACCCAAGCACGCTGTACATGTGGGCTGGCAGACGGGTACTGAGATAGGAGTCTCTTGCTGCCATTCTGCAGGATGCCTGCAGTGTGGCAGGAGACCATGTGATGAATCACAGAAGCATGAGTCTTGTGCTCCCCTCTGAGACTTGACGTCTATGTGACTGGAAGAAAAGACAGAGATTCCTTAAAAATAAGGCTGAGATAAGGCATAGAGCACGATACTCATAATCTAGCTGACAAATGCATTCATACATTGAGTCACTCAAAAAGCACACAATGAAAAAACGAAGTATATATTTTCCTAATTCTTAGCTGAATGGAAATGAAAAATAATTGCATTAAAGTACGATTTAAATAACTAGATAATTATTAAAAGTTATTGGGTCTTTCCTACTGTACATTCCTACTCCAGATGCAGAAACACATCTGGAAGCATTGAACACTAAGGAGTAAGAGTATACTTTTTGACCTGTACTTTCAGTGAGAAAACCAGAATTGCATGCCCAAATAGGTGTTTAAAAATGCTATCTGCATTACCCCAGCACTACTCAGCAAGAGGCTAATTCTCTCCTAGGACATCTGTACTTGAGAAACTTTTAAAAATTCAATTTTAGAAATTGTAACTGAGCATATTTAAAACACTCAATATTCAAACAGATAAGTATTGCATCACATTTACATTAGTTTATCCTGCAAATATAACATCCTTGAAACAGTAAAATAAACATGAGGTATCAAAATACAGTCATTCTCAAAATTCTAAAATAATTTTGAAATGAAAGAATTAAGTGGAATCTGTCACAAATAAAGGTGCTCTACTGAGGTTTTCTCTCCAGTTCCCAATGCTGCAGCAGTAAATCCTCAGGAGGAAAAAAAAACACCAACCAAACACCAAAACAAAACAGAACATCCTCCTTCTGAGACAAAATCCCAGTCCCTGCTCCACAAGTGGGCAGAGATAAACTTCAGTTCCCAGGATTCTTTAATTGAATAGTGAAGCGGTGACTAAAATGCAAAAATATTAATCTCAACAAAGAATGGCCCTATATAGATATAAAACAGCGAGATAATGTAGTCATGATGCAGAGACATTTATAAGTTTCTCATCTTTCCTGATTTTTCAGCCTTCCAGTGTGCACTCTCAGTGGTGCCTCGTTCATTGATATTCCCCTTCCAAATAAGAGCTGGATTCCTTTCTCCTTTAAACTTCCTTATCTATTGTTAGAACTAGCTTTTAAGCAGTGTGTGAAAGTGAATTCATTACTTCATTAATTCTTGGTTCTGATAAAGGCTCCAGTAGATGTTTTTAAACTGGTAAAATGACAGGATTAAAATGCATAAACCATAAAAGGTTACTTAATAGACTGGAGAGTAAAACACAGAATTTGGAAGAGCAAACTAAAAATCCAGTATCTTTAATATTTTGAATTCATTACTTACAAGGCTAGATTTTAAACTGTACCACTGCAGTAGACTTAACTGTGCCCTAATTATTAGGCAAGTTCAAATTACATCTTTTGTGTACAGATTTCACTTCCGAATTGCCAAGTTTATAAAATGAGTCTTTAGAATAACCTGCATACAATCTGAAAGCAAGAAGAAAGGACTTCTTTTTCCTGAATAATATATGCATGAAAGCAGAAATACAGCAGGAAGATTATTGAGGTTTTTGAACAAGACCTGGTTTTTTACCTCTTCTGGAAGACTTCAGAGATCATTCCTCACTTACTGGGAAACTAGCGAGTTTTGTGTTTTTTGGGGGATGGCTTGGCCCTTCTGCAGAATACAAACATCAAGCTTATTTGTCACATCACGAGACAGAGAATGAACCACACATCACTATGAAACCACCTGAATTATGGGCATGTGTTCTTCAGGCACATGACTATCTGCTGGGTGACACCTACACACATGGCTCACAAACAATATTAGTTAACCTAGGAAAAAACCTACAGGAAACTAATAACTTTTCAGGTAAGTCTGAAACCTAAAATTTGAACTTTAGCTCAACTGAAGGCCAAACAATAGAATATCAGTGAAATTAATGTTTATCTATTAGAAAGAAAGGACATAAAATTTTATATTAGTGAATGTCCAAAAAGCTTTCACAATTTCAGTAATTTTGCAGCCAAAGATTTTTTAAGGGAACTGTTTGCAAAATTATAGAAGACATGAAGGAAGAAGAAGGGACCTATAGCTGATTGCTTTCTGGAAACAAGCTGTACCTAGGCATTTATAGATAATAGCTTATACAATTTGCAAACCATGGGCTTTTAAAAAAATGTAATCCCTGATCTGTACTTTTATTTAAATCTTTCCTTCATAAATATGTACTTCCCTTACCTAATTTCTAATACATTGAAGACTGACATAGCACTTCACAGTGTCTTGGAAAAAAGAAAAGCTTTTGCAACAACTTATCCCAACAACCCAGACGTATTAATACTGTTAGCTTTACACTGCTGTTCTGAGATGCAACTGACATCAAACCTTATGTTTTATCCCAGTCGTCATTGATAAAGAGGGAGATCTTTCAGAGTATTTTGAGCAAAACCTTGTAACTAAGGTAACTTCAACAGCTCCAGAGAACTGCCTTACAGATTTCAAAGCAAATGTAGACAGACTAAAGTTTACCCAAAGTCTGCAACATTAAACAACTCCTTTCCATGATTCCTCTCATCTGAAGTTTACTATTGAATAATAGCACCAAGCTAGGATTCTGTTCAGATATTTACGCCTACGAAGACGGTTGCAGAGATGAGAGGGAGTAACTTCTCACAGCTATGAAGGATGCAAAGGATGGAAAATTTTCCATTAATTCTTACCACAGACAGGACAAAATCTTTTACAATGAGAATCACAACAGGACACAGAACCTAGAAAGCAACTAACCCTTCATGCTTAAGTTTAAAATTAATCCTCAAGGTCTAAGAACACTCAGAAAATCAAAGCTCCGTGAATTCAGGGAATAGGGAGGAAATACAAGGAGAAACTAACAAAAGATGATAGAAGTACAAATGCAGACTGCTGTAAAACCTAGAAAAAGCAACACCATTTGCAAATACTGTAATGATGTGGCACTTTCAAAATAATTTCTTTATGGAGCACTTAAGTGGGTTTTCTTGCAAAATATATATAGCCTACATTATAGTCTACATATAGTCGTATAGTCAGTTGGGAAAAATCTCTCAAAAGCAATTTTCTGAGTATGATTTCAAAGCCATACTATAGAAAACAATTAACAATTAAACCAATTCTGGCAGGAAATTAAGAGCAATGAAGTGCTCAGGCACAGGATATCCGGGCTGAATACTTCACCTGTCTAAAATCAAACACGCGGTCTACGCTGAAGGCATCAATGAACTTCTAAAAAAATTATTTATATTTCTTATTTGAGAAATACCTACAATCTTTCTTCAGAATAAGATATATGTAAAGAAATACTTTCTAACTAGGATGATTAAATTAGATATATTTTCCTTTATAAGAAACAATCAAAGAAATTTGCCTTTGAAATGAACAGTTGTGATCACTACAGACCATTCAAATCACTCTTTTTTTAAAGTTACACGTTGTTGCTAAAGTTTCACAAAGATCAACCAAGGTGATAGAAATCTCTAAATAGCTGCCACTGTATTTTATTAGTGAAGTAGCACCATAGATTAAATAAAGTAAAAAAGAACATGCTTCAAATTTAAGTAATTTTATGGAAGTGAAGACTTCAAAGTAAAATAAAAACAATTTGGGATTAAAAAGAATATGAAAGTTCTGGGGCTCTTTTTATGACATACTGTTATATTGTCTCCTACAGCAAAACCACATAATTTTGTTTTAGGGTCTAGTGTCTTGCAATACATTCGGCAATAAGATAGGTGAAAAAAAAAGCAAACAAAATTCTCATGAATCCTCACAGTATATATATCACAGTATATAATTCATAATTATTCAGGGAAGCAAGTTTGTGCTGTGCCTTGTAAATTTGCATGAAATAAATGTGTTTAAATAAAACCCCCAAAATCGATTTCGGTGAAATAAAGTCTTTAAACAATCCCTTTATCACAGGCTTAGTGGAATCACTCACGGAGTTACAGAACACCTTCAGCAAATTATGTAACTGCTTTGACACATTACCCAGGCTAAACAATTTCCAGATTTCAGAAACTTGAAATCTGTATTGTAGTTATGCACAATTCCTTGCTAAAACTCTATAAGAGGAACTGCATCTACAATGAATAGCTGACTTTTTCAATACTAGAAACAGACTCACCCTCTACTTCTTGCCTTTCAAAAATCATCCACCATTCAACATTGCTAGTCTTTATTTAACATAAAAATAATCATAAAAGTATTGAAGATGTCAAACACTTATTTCTTAATGAGATGTGAAACTTCGTTATTAAAAAGGTTATATTTTTCCTGCTTCCCAGAAAAGCACCATGCTCACACTAACCTTTTAACTAACAGGAACAGATGGGTTTAACTGGATACAGGCATGATGGGGCATTGTGGTAGAGCAAAAGAACATGTTGATTCTCATACCTCTGGCAGATGGGAACCAGCCAAAATTAATTTTAGACTAAAAATGCTGTGCTGCTTCTCAGTAAAAAAAGAAAAGAAAAAAAACCCACTTGGAACAATATGCTATTTTATACGTACCATCAGAGCTCAGACAACAGCAGCTTTCAAAAAGTTGGTACCATACATTAAAACCAATTACATAGACTTACTGTATGCCATTTTTAAGCCTGTGAATAAATTAGAAATTCCTGAAAACAGTAGCTTATAATGGAAGTGCTGACACAACCTTAACTACAGCAGTAAATGTGCTGCTATTATGAAGTTGTTATGGCAACTAGAAAGATCAAATTGAGAGAGAAAGGAAGAATATGCATAAGCAAAACTTAAAAATCTTTGACACCACCCTCCACGAACTCTTCTAGAATTTGTGGTCACAGTGTTACTGAATCTTACCTTTACCAAAAAAACGCAAATCAAACAAACAAACAAACAAAAAAAATAAACCCCAAACAAAATAAAGCAAAAAAAGGAAAAAACCCTACCAAAAAACCTGCAAAACTTGTCTTTAACACAGGTGAGGGACAGGGCTGCCAAAACAAATCCAAGGTCATAATCAATTTTGTTCATGAACAGTCTAAAAAATAGAGTCAATTGAAAGATGTCTGGCCAGCATCTGGTGAGCACATATTCATCAAATACCACAAGTTAACAAACAACAATTATGCAAAACTGTTCAGTCTTCAAAATAGTTCCATAATTTGTTACCAATCTGAATAGTTCAGTAACAGCAACCTGCTGTAATTTGGCTGAATCAAACAGACATCACATTCACAAATACAGATCCATTAATTAAATTTGATTAAAAATATAATTGAAGCTCATATATTTGTGAGATCTACCTATTAGCTATCTATTATCTACCCTTCCGAATAGTGTGTTAAACAAAAGCAGGAATCTTTGGCTGTTTCTAACATTGAAATAATGGGGAAAAAACATACCAAGGCAGTCAAATTTTAACACACAAAAATGCTCACGGTATGATTTCTAAAACAAATTCATTGGACTGTGTTTCAGCGCACTAGTTACCTTTCTCAAAAATAAAAGTTTAATTGCAAGTGTCATTCTTGCAATATTTCACTGAATAAATTTTCCAACGCAATGTTAGTAGCAACCATCAGCACTAGAAATAATGTTAAATTATCTTTATTAGGAGTAGTGGTAGGTATACATTTTTATTACCTCATTCTGTCCAAATTCATCTACTAGCAACCCTTTGACTAGAAAAGTAGAAAACAAACTATTTGTCTTTCCTTTCAAAGATTTTTCATATTAAAGCCACTTTGTCTCAAGTCTAGCTTTACTGCCATAACTAAAATCTAGGAAACACAAAAGGTCTCAGATGTCTGACATGACAAGACTTGTGCTAAGCACTCATTTCCTAGGTAACAAAAATGCCTTCTAAGCTGTCTCATTCCATTTCTCTTTTGAGCTTGTGGATTTATACCATTTTCCAGGCTACGGGAAATACCCATTTAATGAGAAGAGAATCAATTTTAAGAAATGCCTAAGTATCTACTTCCACTGAGAGCTAGCAGATATTGCTGTTAAATTCAAAATAATTTTAAGATTCAGGTTGACATGTTCTTAAATCAAAAATTATTCATTGTTAATTATCCAATTGATTTCAAAGTTTTAAAACTTTGAAGACTGTTTTTATTTTCAGACCAAACATGCTCTATATTAAACACTGAAAATACAGTTTTGCAGATCAACTTCATTTAGCTGGAAGATAATAAAATATTCCATTGACAAACAAGAATTATTTAATCTGCAATAATCAATAATTATTGATATGAGATCACAACAAATACACAAAAACACCTTCCCATAAAAAAGGGATAAAAGAAGGCAAAGGAGTATTTTGTTCACAAAGGCAAGAAATACTTCTTGGCAACAAAAGCAGAAATAATGATGACATTTTCTTCAGAACATTAGTTCTTCAGCAATTTAAAAATTCTGATAAATACACCGCTTTTCTCCGAAAAGCAACCACTAGTTATCAACTTGCTTGAAACAGGTAATCTTACAGCTCTCTAAAATCTGAATGACAATATTCAGAAAAAAAGGTAAAAATAGAATTTCCATGTACATAGCTGTTTGTTAGATAAATGGTAAACACTTGATAAAATTCTCAAGAAGGAAAACGCTTAGAAGTGTTCTCTAACACTATGTCTTCTTTTAGGGTTTTTCCAAATTCATTTGCAATGCTAACGTTAGTGATTATCACACATTTTATAACTTGTAGAAATGGTTCATTGAGATACAGCTTTACTGATCACTCAGTCTTATTAGAAAAATGTTTCTTCCAATATATTTGACAAATTACTTTGATACAGTGGGGGCAATACTTGGCCTTTAGGACTTGAAGAATCCATAATTATTAATCGTGAATGGACTAACACAGGTGATACATGGCTTAATATTATTTGCAAAGCTACCAGCTTTGATACTGTCAATATTAAATATCACTGTGAAGGTTGCAATGAAATTTCAGTGAGCTTTCAAGTCAAATACTAATATACTTAAAATGCAAAATGTTTTTAAGAAAGCATTCTGCTCGCTTCTTAGGCAACTTTTAAAAGCACTCTTCTTAAAGCAGGTAAGTACATTATTCACCCTAGATCAAATTTTCAGGTGCAGAGTTTCAACCCATTGTTAACAAAAGCTACATAGTAGTTTTTTTGTGCATAAGACCACTCAAAATAGTAGGAACTGAAACAGAAGTCTGTCCAAGTACAGGACTTTGGCCTCACTACAAAGGTAACTTTTCTGCTGTCACAAAGTTATGCAGAAGACAATACGCCTGTGATCCAAATGCAACGAAGTAGAGGGATGTAGCCAGTGCCCTGTGATTCCTTTCTGCTAACTTAGAAATGTGAGAACTTCATGTCAACTGTTATTTACCAACATGGAATCCCTCATCAGGCCACCTTGTGAGTCCAAGATAACGAAACTCTGCAGGGAAGCAGTCCCCTAGTGCACGCAGATATCCAGTAGATATCACAAGATGGACGACAGGCCCTTTGGAGTGCTCAGTGGTGCGTGCTTGAAGCTTTTGCTACTACATGTACTACAGTACATTCTCCACCACAGATGTTATATATCCACTTGAGTCATGCAGCTTATATATAACTTACTCCTGTTGCAGACTGACCAAACAGAAAAGATTTTCAGAACACCATGCTAAAAATACAATTCTTTGTGCTGTATTGAAGGTTGAAAATTTTAACCACCTTCATCTTCAGTGTTTGAATTCTGAATCACGTCTAAAGTTGCACATCAAGATGTCAGAATTATTGTCATCCCGTAAATTTTAACATGCTGCTTTATTTGAGTTATCCTCATATCCAGGTTTGAGACAGCAGAATACTTTTGATACCAACACACACAAAGTTCCGTTTACTTTGTCCTGCAGGGAGGAAAAAAGTGGGAGATATATAGATATATATATATATGTATCTATATATAAAATATATCTATATCTATATATATATATATATATATATAAAATTTTGTGCTTCAGGGGATAATAACAGAGTAGATATTTGAGTCCTCTGTTTTGGGATTTGCAAAGGGGGAAGCAGATCAGGCTAGTGTTTGCCTCCCAAAAGATTATCTGAGAATACAAAGGTTGTGCCTTGTCAGATTCCAAATTCTTAAAACGTTTTCTTAAGAATCAACACTTTTATGAAATATGCTAATAAATTCAGGACACTTTCAGTTCAGCTTGGGCACCAACCACAGGCATGGATTGTATATGTGAAGACATAAATCATGAGAGAGAAAGTGTTAATATTATTTCAGAAAGTATGTCTCATTCCAGTACTTTCAGCATGGACTTTATATCATGTACCCATTGTATCCTTGGCAACTCGACTTGTTATCGAAAGACACAAAATTGACAACTTAGATTTAAAGTTACAGCCATCGTGTACTTCTAGGCTTGGATTTGGTCTGGAGTGAGATAGAATGCAAGCTAGAGAACAAAAATATTCCAAAAGTTATTTGATGTGATATAAAGGCATAACAATGCTCATGATTTTTGACTGGATAAACTAGAAAAAGCTTTATCCAGATGCTCTCCATCATTTCATAATAAGGAAGATGAAGATAAGTTTTCCTCTTCAATGATGAGAGAGGTTCCTTATACTTGGAGTAAACAAGTACAAACCAGCAGAAGTAGCCCTTCCTCCCATCACCTTTGTGGTGGGTTTATATTTCACCCTGGTTTTAAGTAGTCATCATATTATCTCTTCTTCACCTTCAAAGTACAGAAGACAAAAAAAAAAAGAAATAGATTGTAAACATTTTCTTGTCAATAAATTTAAAAAGCAAAGTTACACTAAAGAAAATTCTGAGAGAAAAAAAACCCCTCTATTTTAAGGAAAAGTTCTAAACATCGCATTATTTTCCCCACAATCATCATACATTGCCCTTAACAATATTGATACTGCGAATTAAGATTTTATCCATCATATTTTATATTTATGAAGGCTTATGCTACACTGAAGTGAGTTCTTCAAAATGTAACATTTTTTTATATTAACCTCGAGAGAGCAGTTCCTCAACAATAAATCAGACTATTTAAATTCCTAAATTAATTAGAAATGGATTTGTGAGTGTCAATGATACAAAGTATGTAATGAGTTTGAACACAATCTTCATACACAGAGTCCTCTGAAAAACATTTTTTTTTAATGTTAATATTTCCTTTTGCAGGGGAAAAAAGTCAATGTGTGGGTTTAATCTATAAATTAAGTTATAAATGAAAGCCTACAAGACAACAGTCAGGTTTCCCAAATAAAAAGCTACATGAAGCAAAACACAAACCATGATTTTTAAAGCAGATCCATCAGAACATCCTTTTTATAAAAAGCTAGCTTTTAATAGACCTTAACCGGACTGGAGTTTTTGACCCTATAAATGACATCCACTCTGTCAAAACAACTCTGGTCTGTTTTACCTGATCATATTCCAAAACAGCAGGTTTTTTTCCTGGTTTGTTTCTTAATGACAAGCTGTTAAAACACAGAGAACCTATCAAACCTAGTATTATCTTCTGCTGCTTTTTTCTTCTAGTACACACTGCCGTCCATCAGAAGAAATAATTAATGGTTCTATTATGTATGAAAGCGTCATCCTGTCACTTCAGCGACTGGTTTGAATAGCTCATATCTGCCACTCATTGATGCCATGCATGCTCACTGTCCTGAGAGATGACAAAACACTACACCCTTCAGGATTTTTTCCCCCTCTCTCTAAAGCAGCATTTCACATCTGTGTCTGACAGAAGCATGAGGAGCTGAGAGAGGCAGACCTTCATCATCCATCACAGAATAATGTTGCACGGATTAAAAGTTAAGACCTGATGTCTACTGATCCTGTATATTTCCTACAAAAATCTAAAATGTGGAGGCTACCAAAACGTGTAGGGAAATAACTTTTCAGTGTTGGAACAGCATGAGAAAACAGATGGAATTTACTGGATATAAAATATTTAAATGATTTTTTTAAATGGGTGCTGAATACTTGAGTTAACCGGGGTCAGTGCCTTTGCCTTTTTTTACATTTTTTTTTGTGGGGAGGGAAAGATGCAAACTTCACAGGTCCTTTTTGTTACCTGATCAGGGCAGAATTAACAAAAATCCTGAATGTGGAAGAACTCAGATACTGAAGATACCTGGAAATAAACTGGAAACAACCAATACCACAAGAGCAAAGCAGCAGTGAACAAGAAGACGCTGTGGAAAACAAATCACAAGACGAGAGTGCACAATGCATTTCAAATACAAAAAGCTTCCTATCTGCTGAGTGAGTCTCGGTATATTCTGACAGAGCACAGACAAAGCTTCAGTCAAGTATCTCCTAGGTAAGTTCTTATTTCATATACTGCTTTCATTGTTTTATCACATCAACATATATGTTAATGTATTAAAAATAACTCAATTTAAAATTCTTTATACTAACACTGAAGTTTAAATGCTTCAGTGACTGATGTTTAATGTTCTTAGATTTCCTATACTGTAAAAATAACGTCTCTCTTTTGATATTAAGATTATTCAAAGGAAAAACTCTTAAATTATCTCGACTTATACCAGAGTGAAATATTTCCTAAGATTTAAATCCTTCAAAATATTTTAATACATATTTGCATGCATGGCTGTTTAAAAAAGAAATTTTTTAAAAGCCATGCTTCTGTTAATAGTACCACAAAACATTTACTGCACTTCATTATCTATTTAATCTGGCAAAGCAAAGAACATTTTGCACCACAGCAGCAGATGTGAGGGGATATATTTTATTACAGAATAATACATCTCTGTTTATATAAAAGAATATGAAATAAAGCTAGAAGTGTTGATCAGTTATTTATGAAAGGTAAACTACAGCACAGTAAGGAAACAGCACCATGTTAATGCACCCCAAGGTATTGTGTACAGTGTCAATAAGAAGACTGGACATCCTTTCACCAGTTAAACTATAAAAAAAGAAGGTGCAGGTCATCTCATTTTTTTCACTCATTTACAGCATTCACATGAGTCACATAGACATGAATTCTACATGAAAATAGGATGCAAAACATTTCAGAATGAGATTCTACCATTTCTTAGGGCTTGAAAAATAAACACTAGACCTTTTAATAAAAAAATTACACTTAGAAGTCATAGACAAAGATACATTTGCTCAGATACAAAAACCTCCCACAACCCTCAAAATTAAAAAAGCACTAAGAATTTTATATCATTTAACATACCATTTATATTTTCACACTAGTCAATTTTGTAATCAATTGCAGTTTGAAAAACATCTTTGTTGCTACTGTCTTTTATTGTTTTCGCACAATTTTTTCTATTTATTAAGATACTTAAAACAACGCTAGAATAAGAAATATTGTATCTCCTCTACTTCTCTCTGTATCACCTCCCTTGTTTCTATTTAGCACATCTGATTATATGATAGTAGTATTTAATATAACCTACAGTTCTTTCTGGTTTTTTTCTTTTTATGTTTTGCTAACTTTACTAAAACAGTATCTCTCTTGCCTGATGCTTGCTAAAGATAGACTAATTATTAAAGACAGACTTATGCACAAAGCCTTTAAGAATTCTAACAAGTGCTAGAGCACTGAACTTATTTGCCAAAGACAGGTAGAATAGTATGAGACTAAAAAACTCAAGTTGATATGAGACAAGGCTCATTATAAGGAGTCAACGACATACTCCCCAAATAATGGCAGGATATGTGAAATAACTTCTGCAAGAAAGGGGTAATTTCATGCATATTACTGTGGCATACTTTATATATCTGAAACTTGTTCTACTAGTCACACTTTTTACTGCCGTGGCAGGGGGAAAACCCATTTCTCTAAACACACTTAAGTCTTCTGCTTAATACAGACAAAGACATTTCTATTATTCTAACTCTTTTCCATTTTCCCAATTGCTGTATTTAAGAAGAACTTGATGGAATTTTTGCTAGTGCACCCATAACTCAGCCATTTGTTGTTGACAGGTTCCAGCACTCTCTATTTCCCCAGTTTCTGTCCTTTTCTCTCTCAATCATTTTTCCCCATGTTTCACTTCACATATCACTGTGATCCAGTAAGAATTCTTCCTGCCTCCTCACAGCTCCTATACAACAACACTGATACTTTGTCTCACATCCAACACACCAGGAAAAAAATCATAAGTGAGGAAGTAGGTTCTGTACAATAGAAACTAAAATAATATGGCTGTAAGTTTCAATAGTTAATGATTTCCATAACTTGAACCATCAAAGCCTACTACAACCCAATAATATTTGCAACAAGCAGCAAATGCAATACAGCGTTTGTCAGCTGATTTCAGAAGACAGCTTTGTATCTGCTAGATGTGGTTCAGAGCTGGATATTAAAAAAGAGTGAAAAATAAGAATTGGAATTCAACCTTTGTTTCTCCAAGTACTGTTCTCACACTAGAAGTTTTGTTTACTTTAATGTTTTCAGAGTTTTTGCTTTCTCTTTTGTAAAAGATACTGCTTATCACAGCTTAAAAACAAAAAAAACAAACAACCTGCTCCCCCCGAAAAAAAACCACCACTCCAAACTCGAAAACATGTCAGCTAACCAACATTCTTATTTAAGAAAAATCAGGTGATTATTCAAAGATGTCAAAAGGCTTACTCAAAACTTGTGTTTTAGAAACCTCTGAACTGAGAACTGCAGTTAAGGCGTTTTTAAGCTCAGTTAAAATATGAGAGGGCTAAGAACAAGTGGAAAACTTACTTGTAGGAAAGCAGTAGATATAACTAACATTTTTTTCAATATACAATATTTTTTAAAGGTGGATTTTTTCAGATGTATTCATTAATTGTTTTAAGTCATCAAGATAAATGCTATTTTTATTTTAAGTGCATTATTTCTCTCACTTATCCTCAAAAAATTCAAATGTACTAACTAAATGATCAGTTTATTATTAGTTCCAAAACCTAATCGTCCATGCAATCAGAAATAAGTATCAAAGAATCACAGAATATGCTGAGTTGGAAGGAACCTACAAGGATCATTGAGTCTAACTACTTGCCCTGTACAGGACCATCCCCAAGAATCACACCAGGTGACCAAGAGTCACTAAGTGTTTTCCAAAATGTGTAATTATGTAAAATCATATCACCTGAAAGCAGTAAGTCAATATGTATTTTTCCACTTTTATCATAATCAGTTGTTTAAGGATCACTGAGCATCTGACAAAGATATCTTTTCATTTCCACTCTGTATTGAGTTGTTTGTATACGTGAAATAAATAAATCACAAAATAACAGGCAATTGCCCAAAGAGAGTGCACCTGCTTAGCAAAACGGCATGTGGTCCATGCATACAGGACCCCCTTCCCAATTAATTCAGCAAATAACAAATATTAAAGCAGTAAGTATGGTTTAATAAGCCTTTTAAAAATTATGCTAATTAGACACAAACCAAAAGTGCCAACTGCCCCTTTTGGGCAGTTATCAGCTAAAAGAAATCCACAAATCTGAGCACAGGCTTGGAGGTACACATGTTGCTGAGCTGTTGGCCTAGCTTCTGCATTCACTATCACGTCCATCAACACTACTACGTTACAGGTAAAACATAAGATACTTTTACACTTCCATCCTTTTATTAAAAGGCCTCATATAAGCTAATAGAAAGTATGGAACGAAATCCAGAACTTATGCTCCTATAGTTAAATCACTAATGCAGTATGACTATTTCACCTTGAGTTACAAATGAACACAAAATTCACCATGGCCATTTACATCTCTCTCAAGCCCTTCATTAAACAATCTCCTGCCTCCAAAAATTACTGTAATGAGAAAAAAGGCACTAAAACACTTCAAACCATTTGCACTATAAATATATGAGGGCAATATTATGCAGTACTGCCAACCAGGTGGAAAGAGCTATCTTTCAAAAAGTCAAACCGACTGATAATGGTTATATTCATATATATAAATTTTTAATCTGTATTCATATATTTTTTTTATATATTAATATATAGAGAGTTGGTGTTTTTTTAAATTTGTTGTTGTTGTTGTTGTTTTTATGGCTTTTTTGTTATTTGTTTTTCTTGAGGGGGGCGTTTTGATTTCGTTTTTTGTTTATTTGGGGTTTTTTTTAATAAACAGGCAGAGCCAGTTCACACAAAACCAGTATACCGCTATAGGTAACAATGCACAGGGCAGACATTCAGGTCTCTATCAGTACAAACGCTGACTTAAAACAGAAGCACAAGGGCTTACATATATTTCTGGCAGATATAAACTGCTTTGGGAAGGGTCTGACATGGCAAAGCAGCATTTGCATAGGAGGAAGTTTTGTTACAGCAGATCCAACTGTGTGTTCCTGGCAACTCAAAACCTGCAGCCCAACAGCCTCAACATACATCTGCTCAGCTCATTCCTCTCTTTGTTTGTGATACCTGCTCCTTGACTAACTTTCAGGTCCTGCAAGGGCTGCCTCCACACTTTAAATCTCAGTTAGCCAAATCCTACATCAGCTTCTCCATTCTTTTTTTCCCAGAATTGGTATCAAATTCATGGATCTACAGTTACCTAAATAGTTCCATTTGATAGGATTTTTTTTCACTTCTAGAAAGACATTCCCTAGTCTTCTTCAATATTCCTGAAATCTGTCCTGAGTCATTATAAATATCCATTTGTATAGTCTGGCTCATTGAGCAGTATTAATGCTTTAAAAGGAATTCAACTTGCTATTCCTCTGCTATATACTTATGTATCAACCAGTGGTGAAACTAGAAAGCGTGCTAAAAATCTTAAAATTCAATTCTTTACAGGACCTCAATACTTTCCAGCAGTTTTGAACTGACATCATATCAACCTTTAAATATTAATTTAGTGAATCTACAGCTTACAAACAGGGAAGAAAGAAGCACATCACTTGAGAAAGGTCACACCATATCCATCAGAAGCTCCATACAGCCCCAAATTCTGCACAACAATAACCAAGAGCATGAGTCTAAGGACGACTGAAATCAAGGCACACATACAGGGATACGTCCTCAGAAGCATTCTGTCTGCCTCTAGCTGTTTGCAGTTCAGGGATTTTTTTTGAGCCTGAGATAATGTCTTATTTATAAGATAACCCTCGAAGTACTTTTCCAGTTGTTTTTGAACCTGCAAAAAAATTCAGTTTCCACAACATCCTGTGATAAATTTCTATATTTAATTATAACTCACCATCAAAAAATACCTTTGCTTTGAATTTGCTGCCAGATAGTTTCATTCAATATTCCCTGCTTCTTCCACTAGCAGATAATAATAATAATAATAATATAACAAGAGACAGCAATAATTTCTTAAGACAATAAAAATTTCTTATTTATTGTATTAATCCTTCCATGATTTATTTCACACAGGGCTATGGCATACTGTTCTCATCTGTCTTTGCAGTTGAAGACCTCTATTTTACTCTACTCATACCACCCTTAGCCATGCCTTATATGTAAATTCTTCCATACTGTTGGATGTCTTGCTGGCCTTTGCTGTATCTTTTCAGTACTATTGTTTCCCTGTGGAGCTTCTGAGATCCAAAGTGCAAAAACCTACATGATGTGCCTGTGTCACTGATTTGTATATACCATGATGTATTTTCTGTTTTCTTCTCTATTCTTTTCCCAGTTTCTGTAGTTTACTTGTTTTCAACTGAGGAGGAATAACAATCATCTCAGATGACTTTAAATGTATAGGGACTGTTCACACACACACGCACTGTACTTCACTTAATCTTCATGTGCAGAGAATTTAATCTGTCATTTGTGTGGGTTTTTTTCTGCAACTCTCTGCAGTCATCAGGCTATCCAGAATTAGAGGAGAAATGAGATACACACTTTTAAAAGTGAAGGTAACAATACATCAGATAAATCAAAGAGCTCTAATCACCTAGAGCTGCACCACTGAAATTCACAGAATCACAGAATGGTTGGGGTTGGAAATTCAATCCGAATCTCTGGAGATCACCTAGTGCAACCTCCCTGCTAAACAAGATTCACCTAAAATGGGTTGCACAGGAACTGCTCCAGGCATGTTTTGAATACCTCCAGAGAAGGAGACTCCACACTCTCTCTAGGCAACTGTTCCAATGTTCTGGCATCCTCAAAATAGGTTTTTCTCATATTCAGATGAAACTTCCCGTGTTTCAATTTATGCCTGCTGCCTCTTGTCACTGGATACCACTTGAAAACAGTCTGACCACATCCTCTTGTCACCTGCCCTTCAGATACTTGTATGCTCTGATGAGGTCCCCTCTCAATCATCTCCTTTGCAGGCTAAAATGGCCCAACTCCCTCAACCTTGTCTCATAAGAGATGCTGTCTTGCTGCCCTTCACTGGACCTGTTCAGTAGCTCCATGTCTCTCTTGCCCCGAGGAGCCCAGAAATAGACACAGCACTCCAGGTGAGGGTCATCAGGGCTCAGTAGAGGGGCAGGACCTCCCTCAACCTGCTGCCAATGCTCTTTCTAATGCAGCTCAGGATTCCATTGGCCTTCTTGCCCACTAGAGCACACTGCTGGCTCATGGACAGTTACTGTCCACCAGCACCCCCAGGTCCTTTCATTAGGTTCCTCTCTGCCCAACTCTCAATCCTGTCTAGGGATGCTGGATGGCAGCACAGCACTCTGGAGTATTGGCCTGTCCTCACAGTTGGGTACTCTGTCCCTCCATGCAGATCACTGATCAGTAAGTTCAGGAAGACCCAGTACCGAGCCCTGAGACACAATGCCAGCTGCAGCCCTCTGCAGACCCTGTGGCACTGACCACAACCCTCCAAGCTCTGCCGTCCTGACAGTTCTCAGTCCACCTCTCCATTTACCCATCCAGCCTGCATTTCCTGATCTTAACTCTGAGCATGTTATGGGACACACATTAAAAGCCATGTCGAAGTCAAAGCAGACATGTTTAAATCAAGACTGACAAGAGCTTTTGACAGTAACTGTACTAAGAGATGTGCCTTAAGTCAAACACTGACGTTCACAACTTGCTGTGATGACTGCTCATGTTATTCAGAAGAGTTCACCCAATCACAAAGGGTTTCCTTGGCTTTGTAATCTGTTAATTTTACTGGCTATGCTGGGGTTAGCCTTTCATGTACCTTGCCCACTATCTTTCAAGTCAATAGGGAATTTAAGCTAGGGAAAGAAAAAATAGCAACTTTCCCTTCCTCAAATTTGTCTCAAACATTACTGAAGCTGATTTTTTTTAATTATGCTTGTTATTTCACATGTTTTGCAAGTTAAAAAAATGAAGGAACTATGCTTGATGTTTCTTGGTAGTATTTTATCTCTAACATCTAAAAGCAAATAATGAAATTATAATTTAATTAACAATTACATTAGATATGTTTTTAAAACATCTTGCAAGGAGAGGAGGAAATGGAATAATTTCTAAGTTTAGCTGTGCCCAGCTGTCAGTTCATTTTTAATTCATGCTAGAATTTAGACCATAAATATTCTTTTCCTCTATTGAACAAGTTTGTAAAAATAGGTCTTTAATTCATACTCCCAATTTTGCTTCCCAAACGGTTTCTACGGTTCACTTCCTCAGGTTTGTATACTCACAGCAGCAGTATAAAATGATACTATGTTAAAATACTTTAAAGTAGAAAAAATTGCAAATAGAAACCCCCAAAAGAACAAAAGACTCTTCTATTAATAAATGAACAGACAAAAGAAGCTTCACGTGCACTGATATAAACTATTCTGAAGTACAGGCACTAAACACAAATAATCACTAGTTTTTTTTTGTTGTTGAGTTTGTTTTTTTTAAACAAAAAGATAACATGACCAAATCAAACACTTTAGACACTAAAATGCTTTGTCTCTAGTTAAATGTTACTTTACACAGAGATATTTATAAAGACCAATTTTCTTTGACAAGCTAAACTGCGCTTGTAAGGTAAAGGTATGAGATCTGATGCTTTCAGATCACATTTCTACAAGTTAATTTAGTCATCTCATATTTGTAGGCAATTTTCCTCTAAAAGGCTAGATTATTCTTCCTGAAGATTTTTATTCCTCCTTCTTCCTCTTCCTCCTTTTTTCATAATCAAATACAATTCAGAGAAATAAAGTTATCTCTGGGGCAGAAAGAGTATATATATATATATATACATAAAAGCAAGAGTAAGGGGACAATTAACAAGGCATTATGAAATTAATAATAGAAGAAACATAAAAGAAGGGGAGACAGAACCATGTGGAGATACACAAAAGAAAATTTAAAGCAACAAAGGCTGTAGATTCTTATTTGCATTAGAAAATTTACTTGTTGACAATTCTAACTGTAAATGTACATTAAGATGAGTCAGAAGTAGGCATCTGGATTTAATCCAACTTTACCCAATACACATGCATGTTACCACCCTTACTATTATCAACAGCAATTCTAGTATTTTACTGATTCTGCAAGATCTTTCCCTTCTCACCAGCTGTTCCATTTCATGTTCCTGCCAACTCTTTTGCACCATTCATGTAGTCAAATCAGGCAATGAGATCCATATCTGGTGATGGGCCAAATCCATAATATCACTGAAGTGTCTTTCAAACTTTTTCCTTCAGAAGAGGGGAGGTGACCTTAATTTATTATTGGGGGCAGAAGCAAAATACAAAGCAATTTCAAATTCTGTCATGCCAAATTCTATCTTCTAATGACTTTTGAAACTTTAAGCACATCTATAAAGAAAAAAAGCAACCAACACTAACAATGCTCCACTGTAAGGAAGTCAGGGGAAAAGCACTGTTTTCCATTAGAACCACCTTGGTATATTTTCTTGGGCATTGGTAAGGTTACAGTGAACACTGCAAAGAGAGCATCTTTTCCTAAATAGTACAAATTGTATAGACTTGCTGTCTGGTACTGTTACTCTTACACCCCTAGCACTTTATTTATTTAAAAAATAAAATCTCACTCAGATTGCCTTCTATTACCAGTGAACTGTCAATTCATAAGACATGGCTTTCCAAAACTTCCCTTCTGCCAGCATTTTCCCAGCAGAAGGTTAAACAAGTGTCTTGAATGAAAATGTCACTGCTATAAATATCTGCAATTATGGCCTCTAGCCCTTATGACACAAAAATCAATAGAACTATATCATGATTTTAAATCATTCCCATCTTGAAATAGTTCTTCCACCTTGCCCCCTTTTATTTTGTAGAAAGCTGATACACAATTTTCAGCAGCACATTTTCCGTATATTGAAGCACATGCATATACTCAAAGAAACCCATATTATCACAGATTGTTTCCAGTCAACAGTATAAAAAGAAGTAGAGTATGATCACATACACAATCCAAACTATCTGCAGCATATTCAGAAATACCATGCTTTATAACCTCAGACAATGAGTGTGTACTGTCAAAGGAAGGTCATCTGATTCACATTCCAGTAAAGGTTGAAAATTAGTCAAAATCAAAGAAAATATAATTCTTCCCCATTTGCACCCTATTCTCACCCTGAAACATCACTTTTATTAAAAGAGTTTTTAGTTCACAATTTTGCACATGCAAGGGCTTGGTTTGCAAGAAAGGGCAACAATGGGATACAAAGAATTTCCTTGAGACTGGAAAAGGCGTTTAATACAACTCTTGTTTTAACAACAAGCTTTGGCAAGATTCAATATGCCTTTGACATCCTTCAGAAAAATTACTCAAATCTAGACAAAAAATAAATTGTTTCAGAAAAAAAAAATCTTTTCACTGCTCAGAAGAGCCATCTTCACATACAACACCCAAAAATGCCAAAGATTCCACTTCCATGATGAGCTAAGAGTGAACAATAGGGAAGAGAACATAGACTAGCTGAGGAAACAACAAGTGATTTGGACAAAAATGAGAGGCAAGGGAAGGGTCAAGAGAAAGCTTAGACTAGAAGTTGGATGTAGGAACCAGGAATTCTTGAGCAATAGGATGAGACCAAGGAAACAAAAACCTCAAAATTAATAGGTGTGGCTAAAGCACATTAAAACCAAAAGCATTTTAAAAAGAGCAGGACAAGGAGAGTCCAACCCATCAAGACCAGATTTGAGGAGAAATTTCAGGACCACAGATGGAATAAGAAGAAAGGAGGAACTGTAAATGAGATTAAGGAACAAACAGGCACTCCAAATCCTTTAAAACACTATTTCATATCCTTTCTTTCACTCCAAAGTTGATGCTTAGAAACAGCACTGTTCCTTGCCAATGAATTTCTGAGACTATTGCTAGAATAGGTTTTGCTGTCTCTTCTGAAAGTGGTTTACATGAAGGCTGATCACAACACTTCTCTGGCATATGTATCACCGAATAAGGAAACATTCCTGTCACAGTTATTTTATTTGTTAATAGATATTAGGAATAAATGCACACTTATGAGAAACAGAACAGTAAATGTTGTCTAGTTTCTACAATTAAACCAGTCTGCTACATCTGATAGTCTTATCATCTTTACCATAAACTTCTAGTTTTACAAAACTTTGTAGAATTTGTGTTTCTATTTTGTTTCTTTCTCTAATGTAAGCAGCTGAGAGATTGAAAAAAATATTACAATTAAAACAAACACATCAATCAACATCTTTTAGTATTACCACAGAAGTGATATCTATTAATGTCATTATTGGAAAAAGAACCAGTATTACATCAATAAGCAAAAGAACATCTCTGCTCTAAAATGTCTAATACAGTCTAATTCAGGTGATTCAACAGTGGTCAGAATTTAACAGAATCAAAAGTGTAAAAAGGAAACCAAAAGAAAAAAAAAATAAAATCTTTTAAAAGTAATATGCAGCAATAATGAAAATCAAAATTTTTTTAAAAATTCAAAGTAGGGAATGGAACAAAATAAATAAAAAGCAGTAAAAGTAGGAGAAAGTGAACAAGAATATCATGGTTGTAACACACTGAACTTTGAAAATGAATACTGGAATAAGAAATATACCATCTGAGTACAAGAGTAAGAGTAATTCAGTTTTGGTATGGGGATTTCAGTGGCAGAAATGTCAGAGATGATGTGGCAGAAACACAGATGACCAAGATAAGGCCTAGTCAGGCAGAACAGTTTTAGGGGCATTATAAAAACAAAGGACATTATTAAACTAGAGAAACGGCGATTCAGGTGAATAGACATTTTTATCGAGGTCTCAAGCCCACAAACTGTAGTAGTGGACATGACAACAGCAAGACAGGAATAAGGACAAATTGCTCCATATTTAAACTTACTGATACTTCAACATAATTCAGCAGAATTACCATCAGTATACAGTACCAGCAAAAGATTAAGGACCCAGTGTTAGAGAAGGATATTGGTCAGAAAACCTTTTAAATCCAGAAATCTGGAACTTCACTAATAAATAACTGCAATCAAGATGTGAAAAGAATGGGGAAAAGCTTACCAGACTGATTTTAATGGGAACAAAATTTAACCTTTTTAGTCTGTGAATCTCACTCTATTCAATTATAAATCACAAATCATACTAATTTCTCTGAAATACCGAAACCTTTCAGATTTTTTAATTACTTACATTAATTACTTAATGTAATTATACAGTACTACCACTGATACTTAAAGCCACATAGTTCTAAGATACCAGAATATTAAAATGAAGACATGTTGTCCTACATTTACATTCAAATCATGGAGTCACATTATACTTCCACACTTCAATCACAGTTTTGGTTATATATTAGATAAAACTTAGGAGTGAAAAAGGCACAGATATGAAAGAATACATAATGAACAGAGACTACCTATTACAGGAAAACACATTTATCAAGAAAATGTAATTAATACTTAAAATCTGGCACATCTTATTTTTAGTTCAGAAAAAAAAAAAGAAAAAAAAAGACAGCTTGGCTTGTCTGATTAGAGAAAAAAAAATGAATTTCTGTAATGTTAGGAACAGTTCAGGAAGAAGCACTGAGCAGATGGAGAGCCAGCTTCCACTGATGCCAAGTCCTGTGATTTCAATGCAAATCTTTATTGTGGAAGGTTTTTTTCCTGTTTGTTTGGGAGAAGAAAAGTAGTACAGGAGAGACTGTTTTTTGTTGATTTCAGACACCTACAGGTACATGAGCCAGAAGTATCTCTTAGGTCTGGTAACAAGTCCAAAGTTGCAAACTGCTCTGTTGCAAATAAAACATGTGCAAGTGGAAATGAGACCACTTGGATATGAAGCCTCCACAGATGGGAAATGTTATCTACCAGAGGACCATCAAAAAGGAAATGAAAGTTCTGATGTGCTGAAATGGGGCTAGAAGGAGATGCAGGATAGGAGAGCATGTTATGGAAACTCAGAGAACATTTAGGGAATGAGGCAGTGAAAAACAGAGAAAATGAAGAAAATGCAAGTAAAACACATGCTCATACCTATTTATGTCAGGTACATTATAATATACCTATAATATTTAAGTGACCTGTTACCAATTCTTTGTGCAACAATGTAATCACCTTTCAAGATCAGTAACCTGGCACCTGTAATCTTAAAAGTGGTAAGTGATAAGAAGTAACCAATACTGCTATGTTCAACACAGAGGTCATGTCACTTGGGGAACAGCATGAATACGGAAGTTTTGCATCAGTTTCTTGGTCAATTTCTGGCCAAGAAGTAGCTGAGTTGTCAAGCAAGTACCATTGAAAATGGGACCCTGATATATACAGAAATCCAAATCACCAACGAGTTAGGCATTTATCTAAAGAAAACTAATTTTCAGCTGTTGTCTATAATTTTTTAATTTAAAGGATTCTTTTTTAGTACTTGAACAATGCCCTGCTATTGCCATTCTTCTTGCTTGAGCAGAATTACCATTAAAAAAAGAAAATTTATTTACTCTTCACTCACCTTTTTTTAAAAAAAAAAAAAAAAACAAACTTGTCTCTACTTGAGACAGAAAAGATGAAGGAAAACCTACTTTTAATGCAAGCCTTGCTCCACGAGTTTATCTGTTCCGATTTTCCAAGATGGCCAAAGGTCTTTTGTTTACTTCTAATTCTCAAGCATGTGCTGACCATGCCAATGACAAAAATGCAGCAATGTATTGCAATAGACACATCAAAATTAAACACAGACCCAAAAGAAGAAGGTTAAAAAAAACACATCAAGTGTTTAGGGAAGGTACTGTAACATTTACCTCATAATTCTTATACCTATTGTTCACTACTATTATGCTCCAGTGACTTCTTTTGATTTTTATTCTACATTTTTTATTGTATTCAACTGCTAGTACCTACAGAAATTATATGTATTATTATTATAAATTATACGTACTCTTACAATATCAAACCATTTTCCCAGTTTTAAGCAGCACAGCATTTCTCCATCTTAACCTTTAATGCACCTGAATTATTCAGCCATGGCCTAAAAAACCAAATGGAAAAAATTCATGTGTCCAAATGATATTTTTCATCTTGATAATCATAATCTTGCAATCTGAGTATTGTTATCGAGGCATGTATTTTGTCAGTTTTTGGCTGGTGTACTGCTAATGCCTACCATATTCAAAGAAATCAAGTGGCTGGATACATTTTGATCAGCTCTGTAATGATATTTTAAAAATATATTTTTAAAGAATTTAATCACAGCCAAAAAGCTGATGAACAGCTTAAGTCTACTATAAGTCCCTCAACCCTCATATGTCAAAAAATGAGGGCAGCTCTTCAAATATGGCAAGATTCTGCTTGCAAAGTAAGGTTATCCTATCACTTCCACTTCTCTTGTTCTTTATGCTTCAACAGCATTTTTACTATATTGATTCAAGACCTGTTCTCTGAAGGTTTCACGATGCACTTGTATTTTTTATCAGCTAGACAAAAGCAACATGGAAAAGTTTGCTATATTCAAGAAAATTAAAAAGAAATAAATTATAAAATGCTAGAAAAAAAACTTAAGCTGAATCCAGGACACCTATTTTACACAGAAATATAATATGCCCTAACAAAGAAGCTCTGTAGGCCAGTGACATCAGCTGGTATCAAAGCCACCTAGCAGTTCTTATGACTATTTTCAGCTGCCTTTTTAACTATTCAGTATGAAATTTTCATGGTCTATCGTCTGCTTCAGGTGGTTTTTCCTTATCCTCCCCTTACCACCACCTTGTAAAGGAATCCAGAAAATTACTTGAACATTTCTCTGTGTGAAAGCACTTGAGAAACCATAACCATTTTCCTGCCCTGAATCAGTAACTTGAAGTCAGACTGCATAATGATTTTGTATGGAAGAGGTACACTCTGTGCATTTTGTGAAAAATCTAACCTAACTTAGCCAAGCTACAAACTTCTAGAAATCAGAGTTTGTATCCAATTTTTACAAGATCTTCTGAAGCTTAACAACCAATCATGGCATCTACCTCCTCAGTGGTCTTCTGCATGCCATCCCAATGTGTAAGGCAACTGAATTAAGTTTCCTCTAACCTTCAGTTTTGAGTGAGACCCAGATCTTCCACTGTAGGAGAAGTCTGCATTTAACAGGCTTTAGGTAGAACACTGAGCAAGCACGAAGAGTCACCTTGCATATTTCTGCAGCCTCACCTATGGTGATATCCCCCACACAGTTGAAAACAACAGTCTGTCACTTTATACTGCTGGGTAACTTGCGTAGGATTTAGGGTATACTGACAGAGAGTCTGAACAGAAGATGGAAAAACCAGTTTATAATGGAGACCAGAACTGGAAGCTTGAAAGAATAAACTGGAATTGACTAGACAAGGAAAGAAACTAAGAGGAACATAACAAGATGTGGTAGTGAATTAAACCAAATGAGCATTGCCAAGCAGGACGATTAAGACTTGGGGATCACCAGGACTGGAAAGAATGAGGGACAAATATTGTGCCTCTGGCAGAATTTGAAAGAATTGGATTTTAATAAATATATATGGAAGAGAGCTGGCTAACAACAAAAGACTGAAAAAAGATCCACCAACAGGAATCAGAAATCACAGAAATACAAGAAGAAAAAAACAACAGAAGGAAGGAAGAGTGAGAAGAATTATTAGGCAGGCAAGGGCTGACAGCAGAGAAACAACACACAGTCAAGAGACAGTCTGGGGCTAGTCAGGCCTAAATACTGGATTGAAAAGACAGAACCCGTGCCACACTAGGGATTGGCATGAGGCAGAGAAAGCTGGAACTATAAGCAAAAACTAAAATCCCAGTGTTTGTCTCCAGAAGCTATTGAAACATAAAATACCCCAAAGACTTTACATTCTCTGCAAGTGTCTGCAAACTCCTTTCACCTCCTCAGATTTCCACTTTCCACCTTCCGCTGCTAATGATAAAAATTTAGTGTAATATTGCATAACTTTGTTCCTTTCTTAATCCAAGCAACAGTAGTATTAGATTTAAAAGCTCTAATCCTAATTATCAACATGACATCCATATCACATAATATCTCATTTTGCTATTTTTAGGTTGATTTAAGTAAAGAATTACACATAAATGCACTTTTACATTATATTAAACAAATAAGTACCAAGGACTTTTAATTCCTTGGACATCCTGGGAAACTCCTGGGAGAGGAATTAACTTTGTCACTAGCATTAATTCTGTCTTCATTACATTATCCCAAATGATTCTTTCTATGCTATCTAATTCAATTAACAGCATATTTTCTGGGATAAGCCAAGTTTTATCTTGAAGGATGACACTCTCTTTAAGAACCTGCATTCAATATTATGGAACCTAACCATTACATAGGAGATCAGGTTTTTAATCTGAGCTTTTGCCAAAGAATTCTAAACTGGCTGTATTAATTACATAATTGTGTATTAATAGCAAATCACAAGATTTTAAGACTTTTTAAAGGTTTTGTATAAATGAAAAATTGGAAATTTAACTCCATTCCCTCTCCTGTACTCCCTAACTGCTTGTTGCAATTAAATTGGATTTATTTTTCATCTTCAGAATGCTGAACAGTAATATACTAACAGCAGCAATTATCAAATAAAGCAGATGTGTGAGCTTCTCAGACCACTACAAATAAATATGACTGTATTCTCAGTTTTCACACATCAGCCAAAGAAATTATAGAACAAAGAACACTGCTGACACAAACTGTTTTTTAATGTGACTCCAAGAAATCCACATTATTGTTTAGAAGGTACTTTTTTCTTCCTCCAAAAGAAAGTACTTTATTCCACTGCAGTTTCTTATCAATTTATTTCACTGTAGAGAACAATAATAATATATATTAAAATAAAGCACTCTCTAAATCAAAGATTTAGAATTAATAAATATGAAGAATATATGAATACTACCTTCCTATATTATCATTTGAGGCATTAAGAGAATATAAATAGTAAAATGAATGGGAAGGTAATAAATATGCTGAAGTATAACTCAAGAAAAATACAAATTAGTAGAGCTAAATACTCTTTTGTTATACCCTCAGTTCAAAGGTAATATTCTTCAGAACATTTTAAAGACATTCTGAACTGCAGAGTTATTGAAATTATTAAAAAGCTGAACCATGGAGATATGGCAGGTCAGGACAGGTCTCTTGATTTTAAAAGTTTTGAATAACTGTATCTACTTTGCTCCCCAGAGTCTTTTACATACACACGTGCCTTGGTCCACACTATGTGCCTTGACTCCAGCATTGTTTGCCATGTAACACAAGATTCAGAGAAGTCAATACACATTTCATGATACTGTGATTAAAACCTGACAACCTAGGCACAACTTGGCAACGTTCATGTGAAACAGAACTTCAGAAATTGATTCTTGCACAAAGAAAGGAATCTGCTACAGAGGCAGATAGGAATGGTATTCTAGGGTGGAGTTTCATCATCAAGGGCAACAGTCAGAAAAGTAGTCATGTCTCAAAACATTACTAAATAACTAAAAAACCCTACAGACTGGAAAATGCTTACCTGCTGAGCTAAGCAAAACACTGAAGTCTGTTCCTCTCTGTGACTCCCCAGCTTCACTCTGTCCCTCTTTTTCTGTCTCTTCATAGCGGCTCCAGTTAGAAAAGACCTTTCTTCTTGAATAACATTTCACTTCTTCCTTCTCTTCTTCATGTCGTGATTCAGTATCATCATCCTCCTCTACCTGTAACATTTAAATGGACAGTTAAGCCATTGCAACTTTATAGCATTCTGTTCTGTATTTAAACAATCATTCATACAAACAATTCCAGCTACAGGAATAAAACCCAGAAAGACAAATCCATCTGGATCCCCACATACATTTAGGTGGTACTATCTTTGTGAACTATATGTAATTCATCAAGAGTGTAACTAAAAGGCACCAGGTAAAGCTTCAGCTCTTACAGGGGGTCAAGCAGAGACACTAATAAAAGTTCTACTACTTTCCCTCCCATTCTGAAAATTCATAATGAATAGCCTTCTTCCTAAAACTGAGAGCAACGGATAGGGAGTGGAACTCGGAATTGAAACCAAGTGTCTCTGCCCAAGTGTTGCAATGATACAGATGGTAACTGGAAAAAACTATGTTTGTAGAGTGGAATAGGAAAAGATACATTCTGCAGAAAAACAATTTGAAAACGGTGATTTATGTAAGAATTTCCATTATAACCAATCATAAAGTCTTAAATCAAGTAATATAGAATAATTAATCAAGTTTAATTTCCTTCATGAAAGTCATTTTATGGAAATAGACATGAAAAAATTAAATACACTGCTAGCAGCCGATCTACTAATCTTAACCTCTTAAAAAGTCCTAAGGTCAAAAGGAGAATTCATTGCAGAGTCAATTTAAAATATAAGGAAAATAGGCATTTGCCACAAGTACTCATCAGCTGTGGAAAACTCTCCCCTGTCTTGAATTCTCTATAAATGCAGATCTCCCAGAGCTTGGGATTTAGCTGAAATGATTGTTGCTTCACAAAAAGAAAGATTTGCTTCCTGGAGGGAGGAGAACTCAACAGGCAAGAGATTAAATCTGTCACAATTACACAAATGCACTCCCAGGTGTCAAACAAATGACAAAAAAAGAAAATATTCTGTGCATTCTCACTGGTTCTGTGCAATTTTTTAGGTGAATTCTCTTTTCTTTGTATTCATCAGATAAATACACTAAAATGGTTGTTGTAAGTAAACGGTTATGTGAGCAAGTGGATAAAGTGACAACTACATTACTGGAAACTCAAGCAAAGCTATAATATAACACAACAAAGGCCAAATCCACTTACACCAAAACAAAAATAAACTTACTTCTTCTCTATTCTTCACCTATGAAATGAACGATTTGCTGTAATCCAGCAAGCCTAGTGAAATTCAGTGCCCAAAATAACTTGGAGCTGATACGATTCACAAGTCAAAGCAAGAATGGTGTTACAGAGACAGATCAGTTTTGTACTTTATTTTTAAGAAAAAATCAGAATCATCTTAAGCAACTATGACATTATAGATATTTACTTATTAGAGACCTGTTTGAAGAATTCACTCCTTTCAGCTGTAAACATAAAAAACCCAGGAGTACCACTTCCATAGTTCAACAGGCTTCCAGTAAACTAATACGGACACAAGTGTTTTCTCTTAATCCAGACTAAATTCTTTTTCACATTGTGTTATTAGCTATGCTATACAGTGTACCTCAAGGAAATGTCACTTCTTATAAAGTGAAATAGTTAACTTCAAGAAATAAACCACAAATTCTCAGAAGCATTAACAGCAGCTGTGTAAACTGGTTCCCCAAGTACCGTCCTGAGGCTTACTGTTAAAACAAGTAAACTTCAAATAAAAACCTGCTTCTGGTTCCAGTAAATATTTAATGGAAAACTTACACGATGCACCACCAAGCTACAAAACCAAACTACAAATAATCACAATTGAATAGTCAACATTCAATCAATTTAAAGATGTGCTAAAATTTTCAAATACATTACAAAACTGATCAGTGACTCTTCAGAAAATAAAGGTTTCTCTTCTACCATCTCACATGAGACAGCTACGAAGTAAAAACTCCAGAAACTCAGAAACATACACCTTAACCACCTTTCTCTTAGCTGCCTATTCAGCTACACCATATTCTACTAACATTGTCACTTCACCTTCCTGAAAATGAGTCTTCATCAGTACAGAGCAAACATCAGTCCTACGTGTAATGAAATAAAGTATCTACCCTCTTGCCACATTGTCAAATAACAAGAGATACAAGCTGAAACAAATTCTAAAAGCCAAGACAGATACGACCTTTAAAAAAGAATTAGTCGTGTAAGGAGAAGAATTTAGGCCTTTAAACTATGTACATGTTACTGCTCAGTGTTCTAACATAACATGATAGCACAGGAGGTATAGCATCTATCTGCTGTGCCTCAGTTCCAGATAGCAATGCATCACCATTTGCACATTTCATCGAAATTTTCAAAGTGTGGAAAGTATGCAAAAACCCAGCTGAAAAAAATCAGGAAACCTTCAGACTAATTTGCATATCAGAACAGCAACAAAAAAGTGTGCAATATTCTGCATAAACACTAAAGCACTCAAACAACTCAAAGCTCCCCTGCAGAGGAACTGGCACAAGTTGTGGTCTTCTGCTGAGCAATGCCTTTTCATCCTTTATGAGAGCCTGTGACTGCATTTTCTTCTAAAGGAAAGCAAAGTGCATAGCAAAAAGGACCACAATCTGCAGTCTAACAGAGCAAAAAACTAATTTCACATACAGGGTTGGGGACAGTATGGTATTGAGAAAATACAGGGAAGTAGGCTTTTTGTTTGACTTTTCTTACAGATGAGAACACACTGACGCACGTGGTTCAGAATGAAGCAAACATTGTTCTGAACAAGTAATTTCCCGTGGGATCATCCTTCCGCACTTCTCTGGAACCCAGAGTGGTTTGGACCAAACCCAGGCTGAAGTACACAATGGAGAAAGTGCAACAGTGACCTCTTGCATCCCACTTCAATTACTCAACCACTCTTCACTGTAAGTGCAATCAGTCCTAGCATGTTAAGCACACGTGTCCAAGCACTCAACAAGAATTGTTGAGCTCACAGACCTTTAACAAAACAATACTCAAAGTGCATTAAAAGTCAGGGCTTCCATTAAGACTTTCTAAAACTCTCCTTATTACCCTTAGGAAGCCGAAGGAGCTGGAGCTTATAGCCTTCCTGCTCAATTCCGGTAACACTGTAGGAAAGGTTCAAGACTCTTTATCTTTGTCAGTACCTAGAATATCCTACAGTAACAGAAACATCAGATATTCAGCTTACTTTTCTTTGGGCCAGCTGCTGTTCCCTATCATACAGGTGTCCTGCATTAATTAGATTTCCATTCTTATTTATTTTGTAGCATTCCTCCCAATTCTCTTCCCAGTATGTCACTATACAGTATGTGAACATAATTTGAGCTTTTTGGTTAATCTCTTAGAAAGAGCATAGATATTTGTCTTCTTCTCTTCCTTCCCAAATTATCTTTAGAAAGTCTTCAAAATTATATCAATCAAGTGCTACTTTTCCCCTTTGATACTTAATCTCTGTATTACTGTTTTGAATATTGCAGATACAACATATTCACATTTCCTTAATATTTCTATTCCTTATTATAGACACTCACCTGAAATATCCCA
Organism: Sturnus vulgaris; assembly: GCF_052056855.1. Lineage (NCBI taxonomy): Eukaryota > Metazoa > Chordata > Aves > Passeriformes > Sturnidae > Sturnus > Sturnus vulgaris. Next base: position 16,710,226 of record NC_142248.1, on the reverse strand, counting down.
GACATCATACACTTCCACTCAGGGTCATAATAAACTGCCATATGGGGCATATTCATGGACACTCATAACCTCTGTCTACTCCCTACATCTGCTGCTCTCACAACAAGCAACAGCACACACCAATTTCTTGAATAAACTTCTGTCTTGATTCCCTCTTCCCTTTGTGGAAACTGCTGCGCAGCTGTGGTCAAGAGCAAAGACATTCAAGCTTACTAGATGTCTCAATCCTATTTTCTCTTCCCATCAGGGTAAAAGGTTAGCAAAACAAAATGAAAATATTCTCTAGGTTGAATCTGATCCAGACTATCAACTGCATCATGAATGAACACATTTTTTTTTTCTCATTTATATTTAAAATACTAATGTGTATTTGCAGAGAAAATTTATCTTTTGCTTCTCCTTCTTACTTTGGCAGCATCTGTTAAAGCCAAATTTTCACAAAAGGGACTTCTAAGTCAAAGGGTCAAAAAATATACATAATTAAACAACAAAGCCGTTCACGATCTCTACACCTTAAATTGTTTCACAGAATGTGCATATGGAGGCTTGTATGCATGTAAATCAGTAAGGCAGCTTGGCTGATACTGACTTCTTAGTGGTTCCTCTGGGCAGACAAAAATGGAAATGTTAAAGACTGTTACTCTTTAATGTTAGAGACACTCACTCCTCAATGACTTAAATTGCTCTTGGAAAGACATACTTGCTTTTAATTTCACGGTTCAAAGTTATTGGTAGTGTAACCAAACAGGAGCAATGAGATTACACCAGGAATTATCTTAGTACATTACAGATACAACACAATCTCAAAAAGAATTCCTTTTTTTAGCAACAATGCTCATTAAATGCCCTTTATTTACATTTAAATCCAAAAACGTATAGGAAAATCCCCTGACAGCTTAATTTATGCATTACCATGATTGCTAAGGTAATACCTCACGATAGTCATATATAGCAGAAAAATCTTCAAAAGGTTTCTATTTTACACATTTAACTAATTATAACCCATACATATATATATATATCCCTCTTCTTGTAAACAATTACTTGACAAAGGAATGCATCATCTGGTTTATTGTGGTGGAAATTCATTGGACTCTCTAAATAATGAGCTGTATAGCATATTAAAGAAAAACAGGGTTTATTAAGAACTAAGGTAAATGGAAGCAGAACTTGCTGTTCAACTGGACCAAAACTCCACCTCCTAAAATATTCTTTGCACTCTAAAGTTTTAACATGATCAAGCACCAGGACTACAAGGTGTCCTGCATCTTTCTCACAAATCATTATTAACATTTCCACAAGCTATAGACATATTCTGCACAAATCTTATGCCTCACTGAATTGCAATGAGAACTTCTATTAGGAGCTAAATCTCTCCCTTAGATTCACTAAAACATGAGATTAAAAAAAAAAAAAAAAAAAGTGTACAGGTAAACAGCTTGGTTACATTGTTTGCAGCTACTGATTTAAATGGCAATGGCAGACCACCGTCTCTTTTCCTATTTCAAAGACTAGAAAAGAATCCATAAATCCTAATGCTCACTCTTCACTGCCCTCTCAGAAATACCTCTGTGACCTGCCAGTACATGATTAGCTGCATGGTCCTTCAAATGAAAGCCTTCCAGGGGCAAAATGAACCAATCTAGTACACACTGCTCAACTTTTGCACTGTGCCTTTCAGAGACTCAGTTTGAAAACTGTTTACTTGAAGATAAATTAAACTTAATAAGCATGCACTGTAGGTTAGCAAGACTTTGTTCTTGGTAAAGCCTGCCAAGTAATTATTTATTTCAGAAAGTGCATATTTGCATGTGCTGCTCATTAGATACAGGATTTTCCAAACTACAAGGCCACTAGCTAAAATTTCACCCTACTGATTTAGATGAAAATTCCAAACTAAAGGATGCTTGATGGGGTTGTTGTGAGAACAGTATCATTATAAATTTGGTACTCATTCTGTACTAACTGGAAAATATGATGGATTATCGACAAGTTGCATTAACTGCAGAAGAACCCCTTTGCATCTCTTCCCCAAGGCTGTCTCATGCTGCAAACAAAGTCTGTAAGAAGTTTGTTCAGCTGCTGTCTATAGGTAACGAGATTTTTGATTTTCTAAACTTGCCAAGCTAATGCATTTCCACCAACAGAAAATCAACTGTATTTTTTTCTTTAATTCAGGGGAAATGATCTTATGAAAGTTACTGGCAACTATGTAAACTCATTAAGCAATTTATACAAAATCGTCACATGGACCTGCACAGAACCTGGCAGCTCTTCTACCTTCAAATTGTCAGTAACTTTAAAAAGTTTTTTGTCGTACAAACATCAGTCAAAAATATGAGTGCAAACATAAAATAGGACCCTCTGTCTTGACAGAAATAACAGGTTTCAAGAAAACCTTACAAAGTATATTGCCACAAAAGTTACAGCATTTTCAGTAAGATTACTGATTGTTCCTATGTATAGGCTGTACTTGGCAAAAAACCGAAGGTTTATATATTGCATACATATGGATCCACATATGTGAATGTTGCATGTCTTATTCCAAAACTAAATTAAACTTAGTATTATGGATCGGTTAAGGAAATCTTCTGGAGAAAGATAATTGTTTTCACCACATCTGCTGTTCCTAAAAAGAAGTTTTCTAAGCTGCATTAGAGACTGACAATATCCTGAAATGGTTTCAATTCTTATGTGGTAATGTCACAGGATTATAGAGTAAACCAAACTGAAAGGGATTGCAAGAGGTCATCTTGTCCAACTGCCTACTCAAAAGAAGGTCAAAACTGAAATCAGACCATGGAGATCAGGGCTTTGTCTACTCAGGGCTTGAAAAGCTCCAGCAGCCTACTTAATCCTTAGTATTTCACTTTGCTATTTTATCCCAGCTCTTCTAAAATTGCAAAAGCAGTTAAGTATTAACAGCTTTAACAAGAACTTGTAAAGAACATACATGAGGAGTTCTGTCACATCAAGAAAGCAAAATTATTGAGCGAAAATATTCACCTCAACACTTAAATAAGAGATGTTTTAAAGGATATTGCTATTTTACTACTCCTCATGACCCAGTGGGTAAGACAGCCTTTCTCAATAAAAGTATCTGTTATAAGCTTTTATATACTGAAAAGTTTGCTTCTTCTGCAACTGTATCAATGATAAAATAAAAGCACAACAAATTATGTAAAAAGCTCAGTCAAAGCATCCACCTGCAGAGCAGAGAAAAATTTGATTCTAACTCACAGTTTCTTTCATAAACTTTGAACAAAGTCTGCTCAAAAGAGCAAGGTTTAGAGAAGGCCTCAGTTATATTGACAAGTCTAATGTTTATCCAACAACCTCTACATGCACACAGCTCTAGAACAAAAGTTGAGCAACTCTACTAAGAGCAAAAACAACAAGAAGAAGCTTCAGGGTTTCTCATGCAAGTAGAAGTATGTGACAGCTTCTCAACAGATCTACTTTTTGCCACAATGAAAATAGAAAAAAATAAACTAACAACCCCCAAAAAAACCTCTCAAAAGATTTTGCTCTGCTATATTACACGTGAAAGGAAACCTCCAAAGTTTACATTTTAATAACAAAACTATCACCTACCTTTAAATTCAAAAATATTTGATAAGAGATAGCAAAAAGTTAAATGCTTAGGGCTCTTGAAAATGCACCTATTTTGCAAAAAAGAAAGCACATAGGAGTAAGACATTCTTTTTCTATGTATTTCAAAACATGGAAATAGCTTAGTGATATTCACTCACAGTATTCTATTTTCAATAGTCACAGCACTAAAGAAGAAAAAAATTTGGAAAGGCACCAAACAGAACAGGATCTTTTGAAATAGTATCCCTAAACTGATAGAAACTTAATCAATAGTTTTTTTCTCTTTTCTACTTTTAACCTTCCGCCAGTTTCAGTTCCTTTGTCAGTTCACAGCAGAATCAGACAACCACAAATAATGGTTAGATAGGCTGGAAGCATGCCATGAAACATGGGAACTGGGAAGCAGGTCCTTCCTTCATATCTGGCAGCAGATATCTGCTGGATTGGCTAAGTGTACTTGTAAGTCATATCCTTGGTTTTAATTTCCTGCAATGTTAAACAAAAGGCAGCTACACACCACACACTCCATTTTCAAGCTCTTTCAGTAGGATAGCTCAAAGATGGTTAAGGCATCCCAGAGCATGTTCTCCAAATCCTATACTACAGTCTGAGAATTAATGATGAATGTGTTTGGGGACTCTATACATCACAATGATAAAAGGTGTAGAAGCATCACGCTGTCTTGACTCAGGTAAGTCAGCAGCAGAATTTTTTATCACCAACGTGCGGCATGCACTTGGCCTCAAAGCAGTGCATTTTGGACAGAAACAACATTCTCTCCAGCATAAATAGTTCTGCTTGTCCTGCAACGAACTGAGAATAGATGGGGACTGCAGCAAAAGAGAGGGGAGTGCCAAAAAAGCACCTCAAAGAGATGTGTAAATAAATACAATATATGTTTCTTCAGCTATTGCACAACAACATTTTATCCAGAAAGTGGAAATAAATTCAATTCCCTTTTCTGCACAAATGCATTCCAAGTTGCATCTCCCACTTCCCATGAGCATACAGTGGTGTTACATGCTCTGGAGCAGGAGATCTAGCCTCTTTTCTCAGCTGGACCTATTCTAATTTGTACAGCACCTGGACACTTTCAGCAGGAGAACTCGAGAAGCTGCCAGCAGATGTGTCCTGCAGATGCACAATCACCAGACACACCAAAAAAAATTTAAAAAACGACAAGAATGTAGCACTTAATGTCAGTCTTTCATTCCTACTCTCTTCATGACAATATCATGTTTGTACATAGAGTACAAAGGGACTGAAAAAAACAAATTGAGGGAAATTCAGATTAAAAATTATTTCAAGTTCATTGGCAGGTTACTTATCTAAGAAGCGAAAAAAAGCTTCACTGCACTCTGTATTTGAAACTGGGAAGAAAACAGATCACAGCTTGAACTTTTTTCCCCATCCTCAAATCCTTCGCCTCAGTAGTCATTGCAAACTGAAACTTTTTGATCGTGTACTCTATCCAACATAGGCTCTGTACCCCCTGCCTGCCTTTTCACCAGAAAACATCAGTGATAATGGCTCTGTAACATCACCCACGAGCTATTTCTAAGGTAAACTGTCACACACAAGGATGATTTTGTTATATATTTTGAGAGAGCTGAAAATAATACATTACCTTATTAAGAGGGGTTTTTCTGTATCATAACCAGTATTTTGTGGGGATAACAAAGAATACAATAAGGCAAGAAAATAAACAAACGCTGATAAGGTCATGAGTCTGTTTTGCTGTCTCACTGAAAATAATTAAACTACTTTTCATTATACTTCCTCCTTCAGGGTTTCATATAATTTAAATAAGATTTTTTCCCTTTTCAATTATTCAACAGAAAACAAGCATTTGTAACAATCACTTAATTGCAATTCTTGGCAGCCAGCTTAAACAAGTCAGTATAGATATTTGCAAATCCTTTTGTTTTTATGCTCTATGTTTTCCAGACTACACCTAATGAAATGCAAAGACAAAAGAAAAATCTTGACATTCAGTATTTTGTGTATTGCACTTTTTAATTTGTCAAAAGTATTAATAAGATGAAATTGTATTGTTAAACATTCAATCTATTCCATCATTACACTGACACACACCAGAGTAAGCTAAAAACTATTTCTACAAAAGTATGAATGGAGATGAGGTGACACATATATTTGTATGTTCACAGTCTTTTCATATTGACATAGAGACCTACTGATGAAACTGTAATGTGCCTTCAATGATTTTTCAGTGTTGCTGCTCAGAAACAGAAACAATTGACTTCCTTATTGTTCATCTAGGTATCAGAGCTCTTCCAGTACAGGTTCAGGTTTCTAAATGTTTTTTTCAACTTGAGGGAAAAAGGAAAAAGCTAAAGCTTCCCCCTCTGCTTTACACTGAGGAAGGAAGAGCCTTGACTCAAAGGTTCTTTCATGAAAAGAAAAAAAATATTCCTACAAAGAGTAATCCTCTTCACTAGTTTGCTCTATTGGTGACCTTTACAGAGATCTACCAAAGCTGAAGAGAAGCTTAATTAGCAGAAAGGGCAGCTGAAAGAACAGGTAGCATGAAGAAAAAAGCTTCTAGTCTTTATTGTACGGGATGAGAATTTTTCAAATAGGGATGAAATACTAAGACTGGTTCATAAATGTGGGATACTCGAACTCAGCACTCTGAGTTAGCTAAAGACAGAATTAGCCAAGAGAGATATCCTATTCTGAAACAAATGTTTTGCCCAACAGGAATGATGCTCCAGTTAAAGGTAAAAACATCTCATCAAGTACAAAAGAGAGAGACTTGTTCTTGAAGTTTCTACATAAAATTGTTACTGCTCCAACAATCACAAACTATTGTCTAGAAACTGTCTTAATAACTTCAATAACAAAAAATACTTCTCTCTCCTTGATTTTTAAAAAAATCAAGGAGATTATGGGTAATTCAAACAGATTAGTCATGTGACTGTGACCTGGTATGAGCCATCACCCTCTACAATATGTAACTTGTAGATAAAGAGTATAAACAAAGGTTCCTCTCTGAAGTTGCAGAATGCCAAACACCAGAAGCAAAAAGTCTAGATCCTGAAAGGTTCTTATGTTCAAACCTATTTACAGTTGAAGAAAAAAGCATGACTCATTTCTAGACATAACATCTGTAAAAAGCCTAACATTAAACAAGGCTCAAACAATTCCACACAAGCAGAACCAAACTTACCAACTGTGGAAAACTCCACTTCTGTGTATTGCATCTCCATGTTTGTTCTGTCACTATCAGCCTCTTGAGATGCTTAGTGTTGCAACGTTGTTTCATATTTGAACAATATTATGAAACTGTTCCATAATTATACCAGAGTGCTATAATACAATGGATGTTTTCAAATGTATGCCTCTGCAATCGCTCAAAAAACACTCTTAGTTATTTTTATATCACATTTGAATGCAACTTACTGCAGACATTTTAGAAATCACCACTCAAACCTCTGACATCCCTTCCTCATTCACCTCCAACTTTTTTTGGAAGAGGGTGGAGGAAAAAATCCTGTGAAAGATATTTTTCTAAATAGCCTTAAAGAATATACTTCCCTAAATCCAACATGCAACTTGAGATAAAGCAGTGAAGAATCATTGTCCAAGGTCCTCAATGATGCAACGCCACACTTAAAACCCCAAGATGTTAAAATCTAATTTTATTTTGTCATTGGTCTGGAGTATAATTCTGAAAAATAAGAGTTACCACACAATGATGCTCCTAGACCCTGAAGTTAACTCTGCTGTGAAGAAGCTTTAAAAGTCATTTCGAACTTTCTGAGAGTGCAAACATATCCAAATTACCAACAAGCACTGGGCTGTACCTGCTGGGATGCACCAGAATCCCATGATTTCATGTGCCCATCACATTCTTACATGCTACAATTTGCACTGGTGAGCCACCGTAGATGCACACAGAGCAGTAACTACAGGAGAACTTTGCACCGTTTGCAGTGGTGAGCTACAGACAGTGCTCAACTGTCTGGACAGCTGGTGGACAGCTTCAGCTGTGACACCATCAGGAGTGAAACCACACTGAGCCCACTAATAGCACATGCAAGTGTAACCCACAAGACAAATTTGCATCAAAATCCCATTCTCGACAGTAATTTGAACTAAGAGCACACCAAACACACTGAAGGAACTACTTTTTCTCTTTAGTGAGACTATTTTTTTAAATTTTGTCTATACAAAAACATTTTACTCTGAGACAATAATCCTGTATTAGCATTGCTAACAATTTGGTTGAAGTGGAAGAAAAATAAATACTGAAGATGTGATCATTTGCGCTTCTGTGGCTTCCATGGGCATGCCATCGTTTGACACAAATTAACAGGGACATAATACAGCAGAGACATTAGCAAAGCAGCATAATGTGGATAATGCCTGAAACAGGACACCTAAGAAAAAAAACAACTACACACACACACACACACACACATATTAAAAAAACCAACCAAACAAACAAACAAAACAAACAAAAAAAAAACCAACAAACCCCACAACAACTAAATTAAATAAATAAATAAAAAAAAAAAAAACCAAAAAAAAAACCTAGTTGCCTAGTTTGTCAGGCAAGCAGAAAAAACTCAAGGTCTCACAACAGGTCAGTGAAAGAGCCTAGGAAGAACTGTAGCCCACTGTTCCTACAAGACAAAGACCCTGGCTATTTCAGGGTTAAGGAGGGAAACTGAAGTCTCTAACGTAGAATCATCCTCTGGGGAAAGAGAAACAAGAATAGAAACTGGACCTTAAGGCAAGGTTCTTACACACTCCAGCAGATTTACATCAGTGTATTACAGTGTCTACCTGCAGAAGAGCTAAAGTCTTATTTTCAAAAAAATAAACAGAAAAACTCAACCTTCCCCCCTAGGTCCCCTACATACACATAATACAGAGGAATTGCATGCATGAAAGAACAGTGGGAAATAAATGGATCCCCCCTCTATGCCTTACCATAGAATACTGAATCACACAGACTCAATCTTGTGATTGTGAAAAGAAATATTCTTCCATAGTTTTTTAATGTCTCTAAATCACCACTGAATCAATCATCATTTGTTTGATTTTTTTTTTTTAATACAGTGAAACCTTCTGACTGCTACAAAAGACTGTGCAGCACTATTAGACTGGCTAGAAACTCAAAACAGGGTTCCTGAAACTATCCAGTTACTTTTGTGAGGAAAAACAGCAGCAGCACTGCATGGCATATTTTTTAAACAAATTTATCACTTGTACAAATTTGTTGATTTTTCAGCAGAAATACTTACCGTCTCTCACTTGATGTACCCAAACAAACTCCTGTATTGTGCTATCTGGGATCAAACACTCATCTCAGTAGCACAGCAAGATTTTTAGAATTACAAAGCATACCCTTCCTACAAATAACTTTTCTTCACAGCTGTGTTTCAAAGACCCAGGGGCAAGTCCTAATAACTCACATGTACATGTGACTTTCACACGTTGTGCTGTGCGTTCAGAAAACATCACCCTGAGATGAGGAGAACATTCCAACCCCACGATGTGCACACATCCTGACTCCTCACCAAATAATTCCAGCCCGGCACGGGAGCTGCCAGAGCCAAGGGGTGGGCTGCCTGCACCACCTACTGGTACCGTACAGCACTGGTTCATCGCCCAGGATGGATGCAGGCATCGATGCATGGATGCATAGATGCATGGATGCATAGATGCATGCATTCTTAACCTGCAGGAGTTTTAGCTCTTCTCAAAATTCTAAAATCTTTAGTTAAATATGACGGGAAGTTCTCCAATATTCAAATAATTACTATTTTATATTTCATCTGAATAAAATCCACACCACTTTTCCGGATAATTATATCTATATAAGATCATGATTGAAAGCTGTGTTTCACATAATTAACCAAATATGCAGTAAGTAAAGTTATTTCTTTAAGATGGAAAATATCTGGGACAACCTGTTACCAAAAAGCTACCAAATTAGTACCCCAGAGACTTGAGAGTAAAAAAGAGGAAAAAAAGCATTTAAGTAGGTGAGGACAGAAATGCACAGCCATCTAAAATATAAGAAAAAACCCTCAAGTTCTTTCCAAGAAAGTTACAGAAAAAGAGTCAGGACGTTTCTCTGCAGCAATGACATTCACCTGTGTAATGGGATGCTTTCAATACAAATCTGTCAAGTTATATCAGCAGGAAAGTTGGTAAAATATGCTGAATGAATAACAATAAATATCACTAAACCATCCCACACTAAACAATTACAGACTATTATGAAACTCTGAAGTCACCAGCACTGTAAAAAACAGGTTCCTCTATTGTTTAGAAACCAAAAGAATAAATTAACTTTGAATGTACATAAAGCATTTATGTTTTTCCATTGCACAGACAGCCTTGAAAAAATAAAAGAAAAATAAATAGGGCTGTGACAAGTGGTTACACAGCAGGTCTACTGAGTAGGCTCAGTAACCTTCACCATACATATTTTTCTGTCCTGATTCCCATGTACTGCCTACACAAGCTATCTAATCTTTCAGTCACAAATTTTATTCTCAAGGCCCCAATTAAATCTCTTCCTTCTTAACTATGTTTTTCTCCTTGTCCTGCCAAAAATGGATCTCTCAGCAGCAACCTTTCTACTTTATGGAACATTGCTAACCAGGCTTGTCCAATGTGTCCTCTTCCTCAGATTAAAAAAAAAAAATTGAAATAAATACATAAATAAAAAGAGAAAGAACCAGGTTCTTCAGCCCTTCCTCCTTGTCATATCCTCTTTATATCATTCTTCATTGCTTCCCTCTGAACTTTCACCAGCTAATCCCAATCTTGCAAAAATAGAACTAGTTCTTCAATGTAATGGCATCACTAATTGATACCTTCTCATCCATCAAGCTGACAGTCCTCTTCTGTAAAGTTGCACCTTAATCAGTCACACACTGCTACAGATTTTTCCTATAGAGATGTGCTTGCATTATATTTGACCCTGAATCACACCCAAATGCTGGCTGTTTCTTCCATTTATTGAGAATTTGTTCTGCACTCCACCCTCCTGCCAGTTTAGCACTGTCTGCAAATTTTAACAGTGTATATTTTAATCCTTCCCTTTTTATTATTATTTATTATTAATAGAAAACCGAACATGAGCAGATATAGAATGAAGCCTTGCAGAATCCCATTTAACAAACACCAGTTTGACACTGAACCATCACAGTAAAGAAACTCCTGAGAAGGGAAGCTCTTCACACCTCATGTGTAATTAAGTACAGCTTACAAACCGATGTACATTAATCAAAATAAGTTTTTTCTAGTTGCTTTTGAAAACATTAACACAAAATGTCAAAAGATTTGTCTCCAAGATCCAGAAATCTATTCTTCTATCTGCACAAGTTCTGTTATAGCATTCTGAAGGAAATCAAATATATCTGTATTTGTTACTTTTGTTACTGTGCCTCTCAACTACTTTTTGCAATTGCTTAGATTGTAAAGGGTTAGTTCATGCTAATTAGGAAAATTTATCTGATGCTGACAGCATTAGATGTTCTCTTAGATCACTTCTATATGTGCATAGACCACAAAAAGATATAATCAATGTTAAATGAATGTGATGCCATCTTGAAATTAACCACACATATGAGAAAGACTGCACTAAAATCCATCTGGTAAAGTCCATTTTATAACAATCAAATGTTTACTGCAACACTGCCCAAAGCCGGGAAATGAACATTGAAACAGACCTGCCAATTCCAACTGCACTGAAGTAGTAGCAGGCATCACATGCAGACTCAGTCTATCTTTGAATAGAAAGTTAAAAAAATACTTCGTAAATTGCAAATGTAATAAAACTAAAGCACAAAAGAAAATCTCCTTAAACCACCGCCAAAAAATGTGGTCAAGGACCATCCAAATAAAAGCCAGCATCGTATCCACAATTTCAGAAAATTGTTTCTATTTTAGTATACTGTATCTCTTACAGCAACTTTAAAATTCTGACAGTACATAAAACATGAATTCTGAGTTAGACTAAAAGTAGGAGATAACATTGGACCTTTTACTTTAGCATTATGATGCCACATTGTACTAAAAATGAGTAATTTCAAATGTGTTTTATTTATTTAACATAGCATAGATGAGCTAAAGCAGACTGTAACAACAGAAAATTATTCAAGATGACAGATCTACAAAGAAATCTGCCATTTGGTAAACCAGCTGGTCTTAATTAGACATTCATTTTTGAAGGGAGGACACAAAATCTTCAGTAATCAAGCCAGTTAAATCAACATGCACACTAGTTACAAAAACACATAAGCGGAAGAACCTTTTCCCTCTTCAGAAGGAATAAGAACACTTTTTCTCATGGTTTCTAAATCAATGTCATGTTTGAGAGAGTTTTCTGTTTCAAAAGTAGAGCTGGGAATTCACTCAGAGAGCCACTTTCTCAAGAGCTGACAAAAACCATGAACCTTTCTTCTCTGAGATTCTGATCCACAGCTGGATCTACCGCGCAGAGCATGAATACAAGCACAGCACCTAATCTCCCTTAGCAGGCTGCTGAGGAGGGGAGAAGTGACTTAGCAATTTCTGGATCTTCCCAGGCTTTGCAAATAACACAGCTGATCACTCATGACTAAAAACCAAAGAATTACAGGACCCCTGGGGCAGCGTAAAGCACACATTGTCCAGTCTTCATGTCCCCCACAAAACTGAATGTGCCACCACGACACTTTCTTCTCCCTCTTGTACAGGTCAGAAATAATATCCCCCTGTAGCTTCAAATGCAAGCTTAGGAGCCATTAAATTAAAACATCCAAAACACAACATTTTAAGACTAACAGTGCTTTTACGTGAATGCAATTGACTAAGGAATATTGCTGCCAAAATATGATGCAATTTAATGCGGATTTCTATCTCACTGTAAAAAAAAAAAAGAAAAAAATATTTTTCTGAGAAGACCCCAGCATCTCAGCACACAGTAAGGAAAGGGAATATGGTAAGACCATCACACTCTCTGCCTTACTACCAGTTTTGCAATTCACACATCATCACTTCAGAAGATTTGCCCCCTGTTGCTGAAAGACAGCAGGGTCTTGTCTCACACAAAACGCTCGCTCTGGGACAAGCAGCCTATCACTGAGGTGGTGTACTCTTATAATACATGTCACTCTGCTGAACACAGAAAACACTAAGGAGCTGGGATTAAAAGGAGACAACTCTCTGTCAGATAAACACTGGCTACACTGATGGAAGGAGGAGGCCCTCCCTACTCCAGAAGTGGTGAATTATGAGATTGGCTCAGAGGCAGCACTAAAATTCAGCAGCTGCAGGCTGGCACAGCTGGTGAAGCTGTGGGTGGATTGCTGGAAGCCAGTCCCATCCAAGCTGCTAAACACGAAATTTGTAGCAGGTGTGCTAAGAGACCATACAGTGCTTAAAGTAAAAACCCTCCAGTGCAGGAAGAGCATTACATTTGAACCATTTTTAGCAGAGTTCTCTGAAAATCTTAGCTGTTGCTTCTCTTTTAAAGTCCCAAACCATAATAGCCTTGGCCAAAAATAAAGTCACTGTGCTAGGCTAAGGTGAAGAGATGAAATCAGTAATAAAGTGAGCAATGGCAAAATATATTGTAATGTGTCCCAAAAGAAAAAATTTTAATTGCAGCGTTGAATGACTTGGGAAAAAAATCAGTCCAGAACAGAAATTTCCCAAGCTAATATATAGAGGTTCTGAATTTCCCCTGCATGCTTCTGCAGCTTATGAGGGAACACGGTTGTTTCACATCCAGGATCCAAACCTGTCCACAAACATCAGTGTGAATTTCGCAATTTATATTTCTGACATGTGAAAGCACCGACCACCATTCTAGGTAATTGAACCAATTGAGCTGGAACTCTCATCTCCCAAAACACGAGCGCTATATATCTAAATACAATAACGAAATTAACATTTTACATTTTTTAAATCCACCACCAAGCAGGGGAGTTCTAATACAGATAAAACACTGGGTGGGTTCAATTAAAGCCACGGCATCATAAAAGTCAAAGTGAATCTAATCAAAATGATGCTGGAATTGGGGTAGCAGCTGGTCCATCTGCATTAGGACTCCCAGTGCTGCCAACACCAATTAGCATTAGGTCATCATTGTAATCTCTTTGTCAATCCAGGGACAACTATGATTTCTATGTGCAACGATGCTAACAGAAGTAAAACAATCTGAATGAAGTAGTCAAAGCATTTTTTATGGAAGCTCTTTTTAAAGGCACAGTGTTGACCTCATACCATGGTGCATTAGAGAAGGCATTTTAATACCTCTACAGGAAATTGCCTATGTAGTTGTGGTACACAATGGTATGGCTGTGCTACTTTTAACCTTTATAACATTTTATAATGGGTCGAAGCACAACGATCAACTTCTATTAATGACAAATACATATCCAGTGAATCACAAATATCCATTATGTAATGCGTGCTCTGTTACTATATCTTCACTGCGAGCAGCACAGGCTGGACAAGACATACGCTCATTTCAACTTCTGATCATAGAACTGTTAAGGCTGGAAAAAGATCTCTAAAATCCTCCAAGTCCAACCTTTGAAACAACTGTGCCAAAAATGCTCAACAATTCTTCATCTCTACTAGCAAATTGAGGATATATTTTTTCAGATGCATTTTTCAAACAAGACTTTTATCTTTTTAGCGCAAAATTATATACGGATTTCGGCAAGAAAAGCTCTGTGTACGCTGCACCAGAGCGCGCAGTCTGAGCTGTCCCAGGGCAGGAGGAGAGCACAGGCAGGCTGCAGCTACCGAGCTGTCCCGGGCATCCCCAGCCCACCCTACAGCCGCGGGCACAGCAGCCAGCCCGGCTGCACCTCGGAAGGGGAGGAGCAGGGGCGGAGAGAGGAGGAGCTGGGGAGGGAAGGGGAGGGTTGTGTCCCCAGCCCGAGGGCCGCCCCGGGGCCCCGCACGCTCAGCGCCGCCTCCCCCGGCTGCCGCGGAGGGCGGGCTCTGCTCCGCTTACCCGCCGGTGCTGCTGGGCGCTGGGCGGCGGCGCTGCCCCGCGACCTCGAGGTTCTCGCCTGCCCCGGCCCCCGCCTCCTCGGGGCCCGTAAGCGCCGCCTCTTCCCCGGCCCCCGCCTCCTCCGCGCCCGTGGCAGTCCCCGCCGCCTCCTTCCGTCGCCGCGTCGGGCGCGCCGCCGGGCCGCCGCCGGCCGTGCCGGGCCCCTTCCCTGCGGGGCCGGCTGCCGCCCCGCTCCGCCTGCATGGCCGGGCTCGCCTGCCGCGGGCCGCCGGGGCCGCGCCCGTCCCGCCCACTGCCGGAAAGGGCCGCTCGCCGGGGCCCGGGGAAATGGCGGCGGCGCGGCCTCGGCAGCGCCCCCTGCGGGCGGCTGGGGCGCGGGCAGGCCCGGGCCGGGCCCGAACCTCCTGCGGGTACCAACGGGCAAGGAGGGCAAGATCGCATCCGCCTGTGTGAATAAACACAGAAAAACGTGTCTCTAGCGTTTAGAAAATAGTGCTCTTAGCTATAGCCAGATGAATTATGGAATTGTTTAGGTTGGAAAAGACCTTGGATGTCACTCAGTCCAGCTGTTAACCCTGCGCTGCCACTTCCACCACTAAACTATGTTCATAAGCCCCACTTCTGCACATCTTTTAAATACCTCCGGGGAAGGTGATGATCGTTTCCCTGGGCAGCCTGCTCCAATGCCTAACCACTCTCTTGGTGAAGAAATTTACCTAACACCCAATGTAAACTTCCTGCAATGTTTTGTCTTGTCACTTTCTACCGGGGAGAAGAGAACAATCCTCATCTCACTACAGCTTCCTTTGAGGCTATTGTGGAGAGCAATGAGGTCTCCCCTGAGCCGCCTTTTCTCCACGTGTCCCTCAGCTGCTCTTCACAGGATTTTTGCTCCAGACCCTTCCCCAGCTCTGCTGCCCTTCTCTGGACACGCTCCAGCCCCTCTGTGTCCTTGCAGGGAGGGGCCCAGGGCTGGACACAGCACTCGAGGTGTGGCCCCACCAGTGCCCAGTACAGGACGGGCAATCTTCGCTGCCACACTATGGCTGATCCAGGCCAGGATGCCACTGGCCTTTTTGGCCACCTGGTCACAGCTGGCTCATGTTCAGCTGCTGTCAACCAGCACTTCCAGCACCTTTTCCACTAGGCAGCCTTCCAGTCACTATTGCCCCAACCTGTAGAGCTGCATGGATTGTTGTGACTCAAGTGCAGGACCTTTGCTTTCTGTAGCAAATGAGGGAAAAAGCAGGTGACCCCAGGCTGACAGGGTGTTACACAGACACCTGAGCTACATAAACCCCGTGAGTTGACTCTGCAGCCTCTTGAGGAGCATCCTCCGCTCAGGAGGCAGAGCAGAGACACAGGAACAGCTTTGTGCCATGCTAAGCTGGTTTGTCCTGCTCTTCTTAAACTAAGCAGCCACCCATGCTGTTCTCAAGGAAGTTCACCAGTTTCCTAACACCAGCTAGCCCGATCCCTCTTGAACACAAAGGCTGTAATTTGACAACACATTAAAACATCTGGTTTTGAAGGGTTTTTAAACCCAGGAGTCATTCCAGAAAAATGTGACCAAAACTCCCGTTTTGTGAAATCATGGGCTATACTGTAGCTGCACAACTACCTGTGTTGTGGGCTGCTGAGTTCCGGGGCACAGTGGGCAGCTAATCCGTAAATTAGCTTAGCATACAAGGAAATAAATAAAGTAACATTGGCAAGCACATTACAATGACATCCAAGCAATATTGATGCACCCACCCCAGGTCTGACAAACCTGGAATGAGATAGAGCTAATAAAACCTGGTGAACCCAAGCTGTGCCTGCATCTGTGGTGCAATTAATCTGTGACACGAACAATCTGCCTGCAGATAACTGTAAGCTGACTTTATGTACAAATTTAACAACTCACATTAATTAATACTTACAGATAGATTGAAAAAGATATCATTACTACTTGGCAGCACATAACAAATACCATTACAACTTACAAGCATGAACATCATGCATTAAAAATTATGAGACATACCGAAATCATGATACTGTATATATGCATTTTGATTTTATAATTCGGTTTTGATGTCCCTAATATTATCATCTCTTATGATAGACAACATAAATTATGCACACAGAAGTCCTACTCACTCAGGCTCTTTTATCCTGAGTGATACACAAATAGATTACAGAAAGGCAATGCCTCTAAGTGTTAACACAGACCTATGAAACAAGAGGATAGAGTATGACGAGATGACGACAATGGTCAACATGCCAATAAGAGATCTTTTCTTGCTAGGAAGTCACCTGTTGTCAACTTTATAGACATCACAGCCCATTAGGGAGGGAAGGCTTTTTGCATGATGATAAAAAACAGTGCTTTTTATTAACAAATTATTAAGAAATTTATTAAGAAATTATGTATTTCTATAACATATTATCAGTATTTCTCCAATTCATGTCAGTTTCACAACAACATGTCTGTGTCAAAACAATTTCTGCTTCCCCCATTGCTCTGAAGTCTGCAATCCACACGGCATAGTTTGAGGAGTCTTTCTTCCTAATTGCTAATGTTAAGAAATGTAAGTGACCTGAGAGGAGGGGACACGCTATCTATGGCAAAGACAAAGCATTACAGGCCACAGCATCTAAACAATTTTCAGTCTTCCCTCTTCTGAGGCGAGTGCCATCTTCTGGCAAAAAAAAGGCAGAAAATTGAAACAATCTGTAATTGCTCTTCGTGGCTGCTCAAACCCGGGTGTTAGACAAGTGTAGTTTGTAAAGGTTTATTCATGTGCCTGATATTCATAGCTGTGCCTTTTTAAGACCATCTCTAGCCTTAGCTGATAGCTTGCAAAAGCCCAAGGCCAACTGCTCTGATGGTAAGACCTGTTGAAGAAAGCTAGAAATGAGGGCCTCCCTCTCCTTTTCCTTGGAAACTGCTTTAAAGCTGGAGTTGTATTGTTGGCACTTGCCCGTGCTACATCGCAGCCAGGCAGCAGATACATGTACACATGGCCTTCTATATCCTCAATCCTGGCTCAGATCCTGACTCAGACCTGCTGGCTGGGCTTCCTGGCTTGGTCTCGGACCTGCCTCATCACTACAGACTTGCTGTGCTGATGCCTTAACTTTTAGCTTTCATGTTTTCCAGATTCCATACTGCATTGGTATGTAACTCTTCTATTCATATAAGTGTTAGCAAGTTCTCTTCACAATTTAGTTAGAAAAAACAATCCTTTCCCAACCTGAGAACCAAGGACACCATTGCAGCTTTGGGCCCAAAAAGAGTAAACAATGGCAAATTGAGGAGAGCAATCTGAGATGATGGGACTTCATAACCTGAAGCTGTAATTGGACAATTAAGCCTGATATGTCAATGGGTGAAAACTTATAAAAGCGTGAAAACTCGTGACTGGGCATCCATCTTACATCCATCTTGGGTCCACCTTGGTTGTAGCCTTGGCCAGGCTCTTGTACTGCCCAAGGTGTATCCTTTGAAGGCCTTTTAATAAATACCTACTTTATTCCTTTAACTTTGTCTAGCCTCTGTTCTGGGTAGCCTCTCGAGGCATTAGTGCAAGCACTGTGTAATCATCGTCTTTGGTCTTCTCATGAACCAAATGTGCTTCTCCACATCCTGCTACTTCTTGGTCAGGCCTCAGCTCCCACCTGCCTTGGCATTGTCCTCGCCTTCCATCACAGAGTGAACAGCCCTCATTGTCCCCTGAGATTGCCACACTAAACCCACTACCACACTGCCGTGCTTGAAAATTGACTCGCATAGAGCTTTTAATGCACAGAAAAACTTTGCTGACTGTCCACAGAAAAATAAGCATAAGCCATGTGAGGTAGCAGAAACACCAGTTCTTCTCTCACAGCTCAGTTACCTACCACAGCCATGCAGCTGCTCCACACACCTTTGTTTCACATTAAATGAATTCCTACCCTTCAAGATTTTGTAAAGATTTGTAAAGCCAGTGCACCAGCCATCAAGACAGCTCTGACTTGGGGGAAGTCTTTGCAGAATGCAGAACCAGGATGAAATGTCTTTCTTTGCATAGGACTAATTAGAACTGCTGTGGCACTTCAGCTATTCTTGGCTGCTAGACTGGCTCTGGAGTTGGAGAGAGTCAAGTGTAAAGATGGTCAACATGCTTGTATTATGATTGTTGCTAGTCTGCAAGGTCTACACATGAACTAGAATCTTGTTGAATTAGGCTCAGTGTTTATGCAGAATACAGATGCACAAACATTTAAATATGTATAACATGAGATATGGCAGACACACAGATGGAGGAGAATCATTTTGACAAGCATGATAAGCAGAAGTCTCAGTACATCAGGAAGCTTACCATTATCCAGTTTCACCACAACAAGAGATCACCAGGGTTTGAGGTAGAAACATTATACACTTCTGTGGTTGTTTAGGAGACCTGGGAAAGGAAGTGAAAGAAACAGTAAGAGCAAATAAGAATCATAGAATCGTAGGTTGGACCCATCAAGGTTGGAAGAGACCCATAAAATCAAGTCCAGAACCCAGAACTACCACTTTAACCCCTAACCCACTGAACCAGTGCCAGATCCAGATATCTCTTAAACACCTACAAAGCTGGTGACCTCCCTGGACAAAGAGGACAATGAAAGAAAATTACATGCTTTTCTGAAAATTCAACTAGTGGCTAAAAAAAATTCTACTCAGCTGGTGAGAGAAAGGACACAACTACTTGGTATAAAAGACAGATGTGGGAAAGAGGCTGTAAAAGCTTGCAGTTAATAAAAGACACTTGCCAAGACCAAAGAAAACAATTTTCTGAGAGTTAGGATGAAAGATGAAAACACAGAGAAGTGGTGTGGATGGATAGGGAGGACCATATAATAGAGATCTGATGCAGAGAGAATCTTAAAGACTTAGAAATGGACTTTAATAGGTGATTCATGTGATAATTTTAGCTCAACCTATGTCTGCTTTGAAAAAGAGATCATACCAGTTTTACACAGGCTAAAAGCCCAGTAGAAAAATCTGTTAATAATTTATCTTTCATTTCTGACTTTTAAAACTGAATGCTATTTGATTATTTCAAAATTACACAGTTTAGTGAGACTAAGCATCGAATAAGTGATTAGCATAACCTGATGTGATGGAATTACTCAAAACCCAGCAGGTATCTTTGAAAGAAACTTTGCCTAATACAGGTTCACTGGCACAAGAAACAGCACTGAGGAATGTAGAAAACAATGGATCTCAGTGGCATGTATGCATTAATAGAGTGGTCCTGTTTTCACCTTTGCTGCTTATGCAAGTTTAAATTGGTATTTGAAATTAGTTATTAAACTTGCAGTTTTACCACTGTGGTTATCTTCTGCTTCTTCCTCTTCGGTTTTATCTTCTGTATCCTCAATCCTGCCATTCACTCATCCAAACTATCCAGACTGTACTTCTGTGCTTAACCCCATCAGTGTCCTCTGTCCTAAGATCTCTCAATAGTTTTTTCCACAAACATCTTCTTGGCCTCACCTGCTTCATTTGCTCTCCATTGCTTCAAGCACTTCTAACACCTATTTTTTTTCTTGCTGTCACCATGCCAGTGTGGTTCCTAGCTCCTGTGCATCCCCAGTATTCACTTACTCTCTTTTTGTTGTTGGCTACTTTTAGAGATTTTTCAAAGATAATTTCTGAAACCTTGGCATGCATTTTAAATACTGTAGGAAACAACACAGTGACTCACTGTCTTACTGCTCTGCAAAACTTTAAATGTCTGTATTTGATAATATGTAGAGAGTTCTTAAGAGCTGGAGTGGTTGACTGTCTTATGAAATTATAGTTAGATTACATTCTGAAATGTCATAAAATGCCAGAGCACATTGTCCTAGGATGTACATTTGAGTGTTTTAGTTATGTTCACAATTGTAGAAATAACAATCAAAATGCAAAAAGAGAACACAAATAGCGTGATAGTTTTTTTAACAAGTGTTTTTTCATGGTAACTAATGAAAATCTGTGCTATTTAATGAGCTACTTAAATTTTCCAATTTTTTTCCTTTGATTTTTATAGCTATCTCCAAAAGGATGATTCTGAGTACAGAAAGCAGTATGCAACAGCGGTAAGGTCCTGATGACAATACACCAAGGACAAGAATGGAACTCAATTTATTCAGCAATTCTACTATTGTAAACAGTTCATCCATCAACCATAAGCAGTTAGAAGGGCACAGCCTCTGGGAAGTTATTACTATTGCCACTGTGACTGCAATTGTAAGCTTAATAACCATAGTGGGAAATATTCTTGTAATGATATCCTTTAAAGTTAACAGTCAGCTCAAAACTGTCAACAATTATTACTTGCTCAGCCTTGCCTGTGCAGATCTCATCATTGGGATATTTTCTATGAACCTTTATACATCCTATATACTCATAGGCCATTGGACTCTTGGAAGCCTTGCCTGTGACCTATGGCTAGCACTGGACTATGTAGCTAGCAATGCCTCAGTGATGAACCTCCTAGTCATCAGTTTTGACAGATATTTTTCCATCACAAGGCCTTTAACTTACAGGGCCAAACGCACACCCAAAAGAGCTGGCATCATGATTGGTATGGCTTGGCTAATTTCCTTCATGTTGTGGGCACCCGTCATATTGTGCTGGCAGTATTTTGTGGGTGAACGAACAGTACCACCTGAAGAGTGCCAGATACAGTTTCTGTATGAGCCCATTGTTACCTTTGGTACTGCAATTGCTGCTTTTTACATTCCAGTGTCCGTGATGACCATTCTGTACTGCCGCATTTATAAAGAGACAGAGAAGCGCACCAAGGACCTCGCTGAACTGCAGGGCTCAGAGTCTGTGGCAGAGTTTGAGACAATAAAGCCTCAGAAAACTCTCCTGAAGTCTTGCTTCAGTTGCAAGCAACAAAACTTAGTCAAAAGAGAGAGGTGTCAGGCTTCTTGGTCTTCATCTAGTCGAAGTACATCAGCTACAGTGAAGGCCTCCCAGGCGGCGAGTACCTGTATGGACTGGGCTAAGGCTGACCAGTTAACCACCTGCAGCAGCTACGCTTCGTCAGAGGACGAGGACAAACTTGCCACTGACTCAGTTTTCCAAGTCACTTACAAAAGCCCATCTAAAAGTAAGGCAGAAGACTATAATGAGACTACAGATGTTGTTGTCAAAGACCAACCTGAAGAAAGCGATTTTGAGAACCAGAAATACTTTTTGTCACCTACCAAAGAACACGTACAAAAAAATAAAAAATGTGTGGCCTATAAATTTCGTTTAGTGGTTAAGGCTGATGGCACCCAGGAAGCCAACAATGGTTGCCGAAAAGTAAAAATAACTCCTTGTTCTGCTGCTCTGTCAAAGGACCCTTCCATCAAAAGCATGGATCCAAATATAAATAACCAAATCACCAAAAGGAAACGGATGGTTCTTATAAAGGAACGCAAAGCGGCACAGACTTTAAGTGCCATTCTTTTGGCTTTTATCATCACATGGACTCCCTATAATATCATGGTTTTGATCTCCACATTTTGCTCTGACTGCATTCCCCTGACACTGTGGCACCTTGGATATTGGCTATGCTATGTGAACAGCACTGTTAACCCTATGTGTTATGCCCTCTGTAATAAAACTTTCAGGAAGACTTTTAAGATGCTGCTTTTTTGCCAGTGGAAAAAGAAAAAAATGGAAGAGAAACTATACTGGCAGGGCAATACCAGACTGCCATAATTGTTCTTGTATAAGAAATAAGGGAAAATATATATATTGATGTAACTTAGCAAATTCTGTGTTTTCAAAGCCATTGCTGTTGTGTCTAGTGGTTACAAAAATCTGCTGAAAAGTTATATTTTGCATGAAAGTAGTGTGCTTGGGATAAAAAAATCAGTGGCTGCTATGAGAAACACAGGTTGTTTTTGACTATGCAGTAGAATTGCATTACAATTATTGTGTTTGATGTCTTATGTCCTTTCTTTCAGCCTGAGAATAGGTGGAATAAACTATAAACTACTAGAAATTAGACTGGCATGATCACCCAGTCATCAGGTTAGGTCATTCAGTCTGTCTCCCTGTAAAGCAAAACTTTAGTCCTATAATTCTTTGCTAGTGTATTGTTTATTTAGTTTTCAATGTACCAAGCAATGCAGCCTATGCTACTTCTGTTTTGAGGCTTTGCCATCAGCTGTTGAGATGAAACAAGGACTGTGTAAAGGATAAATGCTGTCATCCCCAATACTAAATGGCTAGGGAGATTCATAATACTCCAAATGAGCACTCACATTATAGGAGAATATAATACTGAGAAAATTTCCACTTTAAGGCTGACTCTAAGTGGAGACTTAGGAAGGGCTCAAGGTGGAAGGGCTTATAGTGGAGGAAATAGATAATGTATTTTGTATGTGGCAAAGCCAGCCCCAATATTCATTCAATCATGCAAGTCACTGTCATTTGTAAAAATGGTGATGGTTAGAAGACACCTCTGAATTTCTCCAGTTCCCAATACCTCTGAAGGAAATTTTAAAATTTTATTCAACAGTGACAATGGTACAAATCAGAACTGGCTGTGTTCTATCTAGAACACATATTTTGCCATCTCCTTTGTTGCACTACACCTTGGTCCAAAAGTTTCTACAACATTTACCTATATATAAACAGTGAGAGAACTGGCAACCTTTAAAGAGGAAAGGTTTTTTTTAAGCAACTTTTTAATGTTTCTGTAAAACTATTTAAAACACTTTGTATTCTTTGTCTTTAAATAGCTTCACAAGTACTAGTCAACATCAGGTGCCTGAAAACATGAGTTATCTTCAGGCACTCTCTTTTGGTCCAGCAAAACCACATCTGCTACAGATGTGGCTGGAGACAACCCCTCTGGTGGCTTCTGGGACTGGCTTGTACTGGCCTAGTTACAAGCTGAGATTGATCACTAGCTGAGATTTGAGAGGGCTTTTGGTGCCAGAGCTGAACTGCCTGTGCCTGCCTGATTCCGAGTTAGATTGGCAGGAGCCCTGCAGCACTGGTTGAGTGAGTGGGTAACCAAGGGGCTGCCTGCAGGAAGCCTTTGGAATGGAGCTGGTGACCTGGCTCCTCGTGGTGGGAACAAACAAGAAGCTTCAGAAAAGGTCCTGAGAAAACAAAGTTAATGGCAACAGGAGTCATGAGGTGTGGAAGTCCTAGAAAAAGACATTTATGAACAAATGAGAAAGATCTTCATGTACACAAAGTTGAAATTCACTTTTAGCCTTTCTATCAAAATTCTGAGTGAGATACTTTGGAATACTTGTTTGAAACTATCTACTATATTTTAGTGGGACATTGCAGTCGTGACATTACCCAGTTGCACATTTCAGGGATTGTATAAGTCATCATGAATGTACCATTGCTCTCAGTGAAATTGTTTGTATAATGTACTAGATTATCATACCATCACAATGTTTTTCTACAGATAGATAAATCCTCCATGTCAACAATCACAGTACAAGTAATTAACATTTTTTTAGCCCCAGTGTCCACGGGGGAAAATTTTGTCAGTGAAAGATTAACAGTGTACTAATGTAAAAATATGTTCTCTAATTTCATGTGATTGATTTTGTAACGCACCTACTAGGTCTATTATTTTGTGCATTAGCATATGATTACTTATGAAAGGAAAGCAGAGGTCTTTACAAAACTCTTTTGTCAGCTTTGGTCTGTCACTATCCAGAGCTTTTCCTGTGTACAATAAGTAGGTACAAATTGGTTATTGGAGTGGATTTATTTCATACTGAATGAGACCAGTCATTCAGTAAACTATGTTTGATTTTTAGCAAATGAATGTGTCTCTCCTAAAAGCTGTAGTTTTAGGCAAAATTTATGAGGTAGTAATAGTTCCTGCTAGCTGCACTGTTATTGCTGAAATGAAGCATTGGCTCTTACTGAAATTAAATGGGCTAATTTTTGTTGGTTTTGACTTCTGTTGATCAAGAATGTTCTGTAAATGTTTATGGATTTTCTGCTCAGTAAATGTATTAGAATACATGGTGATGGATGCAACAATGTTGGTTCAATGTAATTGTGAAATATGTGTTCAAATTATGCTGCTAGCACCTAACCATGTGAGAGATTACATGGCCACATATGAGTACATTGTAAATATCATGGATTATATAAAAAGGTTTGTGTTACTTTACTGTTATATAGGATGCTTATTCTTAAAAAATATCAAAATCACAAAAAAACAAATGTGGTCCTCATCAGAGTATCAGTTAGTTCTTGATTGTATTTTGTACCTTTAAAAAGTGTTGTGATACTTTTGCAGTGTAGGACGATCTTGTTATCTTGTTATCTGTTCCTTTAATGACATTTTTACTGATCTTATAATTGATTATTGCCGTGGACTAAAGAAATGTTTTTTGTAAAACTACATTTTGGTTGTACATCATTTCATACACATACATATATATAGATATGTATGTATTATCAATATAGATGCATAAATACACATCCCTAACTAAGCTTTTCAGAGACCCAGCACCTTTTATAATTTCAAGTATTGAATTTTCCCGCAAACAGGGGGTATGATTTTTGTGTCTCCCTTTTCATATATGCTGGCGTCCCTACATATTCCCAATCCCCATAATTTATCAACTAACATTCATTTTTTGCAAATATAATTTATGTTTGTAGATAAATACTTCGAAGAATTCCCAGAATTTTTAAAATATGTAGAACACCTGGATACAGTTGTGCACTTTCTGTGACTCCTTTGAGTGGAGAGCTTTGCAAAGGACAGCTCCTGCAATGCTCCTGCAGCTGCTGGGTAGTCAGTGGCTTCTCTGTTTTGACACAGGCTAAACCTTAACTCTAGAAAAGGGATACTGTGTCTTTTCACCTTACTACCTGGCTTTACCCCTAGCCAGTCAGTAAGAGGCCACTCTGTTTCTTGTGTGGTCCATTGCTGCCTTTTGAACTCTCATGAGAAACGTTCTTACGCACACATTTGACAGTTGAGACTCATAAAACCGTAAGATTTAATAAGCTTCTTCCTTATGATTTTAGTAATAGTTATCCCATAAGTAGTTAAAACAATTCAAAATTGTTAACACCACGTTGTAAAACAGAGGATAATCTATGACTATTAGTGGTTTCAGAAAGGAATGGTGTTAAAATTGTTTTTTCCATCTTGCTGAATGTATTTTTTCATGTATTTTTAAGGAACTTAAAAGCAATGCCTTTTACTCAGTATTTTTGCCATTGGTCCCTAAATGTCACTAGTTTCTTCGTATATCTGCTGATATACCAAAGTCAGTCCTCCTGAAATAAACCAAACATTTCAAACCCTTCAGAACTTTTCTTCTCAACAGGTCCTCCTCCAGACACTGGTTGCTGATGGCTTCTGTTTTTGTAGGCTTCTTATCTTTGGGGGATTTTACTGAATTCCGGGATTACAATGCCAAGATAGAAGCTGAAATATCTTTGAATCCTTACATGCAGCAGCAACCTAGATATAGTGGAGGTCAGATAGTTGTTTTTAGTGTGTGCTGCCCATAAGGCCTCCTTCAGTGTGCAATTCATCAGGTAGCTGTAGGAGGAAGAGTGGAGAGAGGGTAAGTGGAGGATTCCAGCTGTGGAACACAGCTGGATTCAGCATTGTAGCCCCCCATTCAGACTGTGGCCTGATGCCTTCTGGATCGCAAAGGAAATGAGTGTGCCTGAAGGACTGTTTGTTAATTCTAGTAGGAGAAAATGAGGCCGTGCAGCTAAAGTTGTTCATTTTTTGATGCAGCATATTGCATCAATAAATTAACAACATTAGTCAGCTAGCCCCTAAAAACACTTTGTCATACATTTAAATCTATGGTTAACACATAAAAAATAAGGTTACCTGGAAGTCTGGGAAATCAGAAACAAAAGCAAGTACTTTCTCATATGAAGATTTAATTATTTTTAAAGACAAATAATAAATAAATTCTGAGTTGATTAATGTGGTATTGTATGTGAGAGTGTGCTTACATTTCCTGCAGCTGACAGTACAAGGTGAAATGCAAAGTAGCAGAGGTAAAGAAAACTATTTCAGTGCTATTGTTAGGAGATTGCCTGGTTAAAGTGGAACACGTCTCCCATTCACAGGTGCTTAAACCTGGAAGCTTTTTGGTGTAGGCTTTGTCATACTTACTCATTTTGGAAGGGTATTTATTTGACCAAATAAAGTTATTTCAGCAGCTACTCCTGGCAAGACCCTCCTTCTTTCCTATACTGCACGAGGCAGTAAAATCAGGAAATGCTAAGAGAGAGAGAGTGTAGGGGAAATGTGATTGGCAAAAGAACTTAGGAGTGGGTAGAATAGAAGCCCTCATGTTCCAGTCTGTGATTTCGTGATCAAGGTTCAGCAATCGAAGAAAAAAAATCTGTTAAGATTGTCTTTTGCTAAGGAGTTATGAGTAAAGTTAATCTACTTCTAAAGCTTCCATGCTGGTGGGTGTTCTAGAATATTCTTACTTATTTTCATCTAGTACTTAGTCCCTAACCCAGCCCCAATAGTGATTTCTATCCATACTTAGTTTAGAATGTGGAATATAGCTCAGTCCCTGAATTCGATTAAATGTCTCAGGTTTTTGCTGGTAGACTTCTTGTTATGAGTTTTTATTACATTTTAAATCTAATTTTTGTACTGGAATTCAGTGCATAGCTTTGTAAGGCTCCAGTTAATACTAGAGTCTCTCCAGACCTGGGCAGCTGGGTTTGCTCTGCTGGTGCCCAAATTATTCATACAGCTTATTTGCAGAGTCCTTACCTCTAAAATCCTCTAAAACAAGGTGTGCTGCAGAGCAGGTTACCTGCCTCTTTTGATCAGATACAGCCTGTGGACTCTCCCTTCCATGCTTCCATGTCAAGGTTATTAAGAACACATTTTTGTAAGGTGTGTGAGCATCTGGCTATATGGGCAGGAATTCTAACAAAAGCTAAATGAGACTGGCAGCACTCAGGTGATTTTCTTGTATCCTCATCACAACTTTGGAGGCATCCTGATAGAATTATGCAAAACACAAATTAAATTGACTCAATGATATAAACTCAATTCAGGTACTAACTATTTCTTCCCCTATCACACTTTTTGAACACAAATTCGGGGGGGGAAATAACAGATGCTGTAAATTGGCATGTGTGCTGTGTTGGCTTCACCCACATCATGTAGCTGTATCTCTTTCTAAAAATTCCACAATGCATCAAGAAAAATAAAACTTGTTTTCCTGTCTTTTCTGCTTCCAAAATATTTTCTCATCTTAAGCAATCATGACAGTTTTGGTCCTTTCAAAACACAATAGAATTTATTTTCTGAAGCGATTTTCATGAAAATTATAAGTCGTATTTTAAATTAAAAAGCAGGAATTTGACAGTATCTGTTGGTGGAGTTTCTTTAACTGAAATATTTAAGAAAACATACATGATAATCTAATTATTATTCTGACATTTTGTGAATGCAACAATAACAACTCTTCAGTTGTCATTCAGCTATTCCAATGATATAGAACTGTGTGAAGAAGCTCAAACAGTGGTAAAAGTAAACAAAGTCTTCAAGGTTATAAAAACTGAAATCTTTTGTTTATAGTTTTACAACAGAATCATTTATAATTAATATTTTTTTTATTATATTATATAAGTAGAAAAAAGGCCCTGTTTAATTGATGTTAAGGTTGAGTACTAAAACAATTCAAACTATTTAATGTGAAATAAAGGCAACATTCTCTTCTCACAGCGGTATTAAAAAGAGAAAAAGATGAAGCAAGCATGGAACAGGGAGAAGTAACAGTCAAATAATGGTAAATAAAGTGGAGTAATCTTCAAGGGGAAAATGGAGGAATAAATAAACAGTTGCAATATCAATTTGATCTTTTAAAAAATGCATTCACTGAGTTTCTTGGTGGAAAAATTCAGAGGGTTTGTTAGCTTTGGATCACTGGCTTTAAATGGGAGAGCTGACAATCCCATTTGTGCTGAGTGCTCTAAAATGAAGGCAGAAAAGAAAAGTCTGTATGAATACTTAACTGTATATGGGATCATTAAAAAGTAGAGATAAAAGAAGAGTCAATGAAGGGGGAAAGAAGCCATGGGAGATGAGGTTAATTCCAATTTTTAATATTAAAACACCCTTCACTAAATTTAGAAAGAAAAGGCCTGTTGGAGCTCTGTGGTACACAATACTCTTCAATATGCATTTTGTAAATGTAGGTATATAACTGGAAATATCCTCCCTGCATGATATACGAAGATGTGCAATTGTAGATGTGCAGTCAATCATGAATATTGACATCAGAGCTAAACCTTCTGAAATGTATTTTTATTCATGTATATATTGTACAATATATCCTGGATTTCATACTGGACTTTTCTTATGGCTAAAATAGTGTAAAATTAATTTGGTTGAATCTGCTTGCTTAAGTCTTGTGGTAAAGGTCTCAGTTTCTGACAGTTTCTCACTTGTGTGGTTGGCAAATTTCTGTGACATGTTCCAGTCCTGGACGTTTTGTCATCATAAAGCCCTTGCAGAGGCGCAGTTTAAATTTTCAGTCATGGTTACTCAGGGTTATTACTCAGTCGGTGAGTTCATTTCAGTCACTTGAGAAAGACCCAATGTTCCTGTCAAATACACATGGCTTGTCTACAGCTCAACTTTCTGACAGGGGCAGCCCTTGGTAGGGTATGACTGGTGGTGCTTGATGGGTTTGATCATCATCCATGCAAACTTGCACGGGTGTTGCTTGTTGCAGTCTTTTTGCCAGTAAATCACATTCCTGCGGTTTAGATTTGCTCCAGCACACGCGTCGTACCACCAGCCTCCCCCAGGAATCCCATTCAGCTCCAGTTTGGCACAATTCATAAAGTAATTGTCGTTGTCTCTGTCCTTGGTGGTGAACTTCTGGTTGTCATGGAGATAAGCTTCTGTGTCCAGGGTCAATGCATCAGTGGCGTTGCCTTTGTAAAGACCAACCCTGATTCGGTATTGAGACTCTTCCCCTTCAATCTGGAATGGCTCATACTGTCCCCATTTGACTTCAGCATTTAGATCTACAAGTTTAATTCCAAGTATGTATTGCACTGAGCTGCCAGTTAACTGATGCATGTATTCATTTCCTAACCAGTGGTTCTCATGAACAGAGCCAAATCCATACTTGTAGTCCTGCCAGGTCCTGTCAAAGTCGACAGTACTGTTGGCTGTAATGTGCTGGATTACTGTCCAGCCACCGTCCTGCATGTTACAAAAGACAACAATTGGTTCCTCTTTTGGTTGGATGATGTAAAGGCCATCTCTGGAATTTCCTTTGGAGCGCTGTAAAATCTCAAAACAATCCCTTGGATAGTCTGAGAGAAAAAAAAAATAGGTTCAAATAAAAAATTTCAGAAATTGAACTCTGTCCTTTAGAGTGACTGAATGACTGTTCAGACTGGAAGCTAACTGACTTCACTGCAGCTGATGGGCATTTATTCAGCTAAAGGGGCAAGATTTCTGGCAGGAACGTGCAGGAAATATTCAAAAATTTAAAAAATGTTTTGTTACTCTGACATACTACAGAAGTATGATTTCAGAAACATGGTTGAAAAGCCAAAAGCTATGTACAGATCATTCCTTTTTCACCACTGTTCTTGCAGTTTGAGTAGTCAGCAAGTTTGCAGTTCCTTGTGCCATGTGTAGGACATTTGAGTTTAATAACTAGACCTAGTCTAATCCTTAACAAACAATTTCTCTTGAACCAATTTATACTTCAAGCACCTCTAACACCATTGTATTAAATTCTGAAATGTATGCCATGTGTTCATTGATAGAAGGGATATATTAAAGCATTTTCATTGTTAATATAAATCTTATAAACATCTGAGGATTTTCTTAGGATGATTTCTTTTCACTCAAACTCCAGGCTAAATTTTATCGTGGATTTGCAGGAAGAACTACAGTTTTGTTCTGTGCTGACACCAATGTCAGGAAAATAGGTGAAAGTACCTTTCCATTTAATTGCTTATCCGATAGACTCAGAGGGCAATAATAAATGGCATATAATAATAATAATAATAATAATAATAATAATAGTAATAAAAAATAGTTGGCACTCTCTATTAGGCTAAAATATTTACTAGGTTTTTAAAAATGTAACATGCTTATAAGGTAACTTCTTGCTATAGTATAATATCAAGCATCTCTGAGATTTCGGCACAATGCTCTGAATTTTACAATTGATTCTGAAGTTTCTTAATAGCCAGAACATAACTTATTTAAATATACATTTACATATGTATGAACTTATAGACACACAATTCCTTTTGTACAGAAGAATGGTATTCGTTGTTCTGTTACTCAGACATATGTTTATGAATTGAAATCACTCACTTCTCCATAGAGTTGAAAGGCATGTCCTTATGTCATTAAACTGTGGAATATTTGTAATTTGCATTTAATAAAACTTGAAAAATTTATTATCTCTGTGAGAAAAATTCAGTAAAAATTACATATGCCTGGTAGACATAGCCTAGTTGACTCCAAACATGATGCCATGATTTTATAGAAGGATTATTTAAGTAATTTATATGGCAATGCCCAAGCCAGGAATATACACAGTGACCCTCACAGTTTCCTTTCTCAGTGAGCATTATAGAACAACTTCTACAGCCAGGACTTTGTGGCAGGACATGTTCATAGTGCAAATTATTCTTCCAGGGATAGCTTTCAAATATGTTGGTTGAAAATGTTACAGCAAAGCAATAAAGTAAAACACAGAACTCTTCCAAATCGCTCGCTGCCTTCGTGAGTACCTTTTTCATTGGTGTTTCCCAGTGCCTCATAGTCTCTCTGGGGAAGAAGGTGAGCATTGGCCAGGACCACTGCCTCCTTGGTGCCCAGGGACACAGTGCATTGAGAGAGCAAGAACAGCACGAATCCTGCTGAGCTCCTCAATAACATCTTCCTTCTGCCTCCGTCCTCTTGCAGCAATACAGAACTGTAACACAGACTGGAGCTGAAAATGGTGGTATTTATGACTTCTAGTCCAAAAGTCCTGAAGGAGAAAGGTTTAGAAATACCAAGCTTCAATAGAGTAAGCCTCTGTCAAAGTTGGCTTCGCCCATCTTTGAAGGACCTCTCCTTTCCTGCTGTCTCAGATCTCATTTCTGACAAGTCACTCATTTCTCTGACACAGAGCACTTTGCTGAGTCACTTAGAACATCTCTCACCTGGCATCTTGTGCCATGCTGAGCAATGAAACATAACGTAATTTTGAGTGTGGCAAAAAGCCATCAAGAATAATGTAATGACAAAAGAAAAAGCACAACTCTTAATTTTCAGAGTTGAATTTTTCTTATTCCCTGAATCCAAACTGCAGTGAAAGAAAGACACCAATGGTTGAAGGGACAGAAACAGTAACATTAGCTCTGCTGACTGTCTGTACTCAGAGACATGGCTTTCCTAGTGCTGGAAAGGCCTCCATGCCCTGGAGAGCTCACTTAACCTGAACTATGCTCTTTTGGGAATTTCTATCTACAGATTGAAATAACAGGTCATAACAGGTCACGAGTTTCAATCAGATTAAAAAAAAAAAAAAGTTTAGTAAACAAAGCAAAAGAACTTTTTTTTAGCCCCTTCAAAACCCACAAGGGTTCAATATACTGAATTGAAGTGTCTTTGAGCCTCATTTTATCCACCTTTTTGGGTATGTGTCTATTAATACTTCATTCAGCATAGAAGAAGGCTTAGGCTATTACAGGACTAAGTTCTGTGATCCTCACTTAGGCAAATCCCAGATTCTCTGAAGAGGAGTTTCTGTCAGCAATAGCTTAGAATGAATCAGGTAAACGAATGTTTCCTATACTCTCAAAGGATATATTTACGTAGACTCTAATCAAACTTTTTTTTTAAGGCCTGGGCTCCCCACAGTGGCTTTGCTGAAGGCAGAAAATAGATCTAGCAAAAAAGCTCTTTGGTCAGGGCTTATTTCTTGCCAGCATCAGCACAAAGTCTGCAGAGGCCAGTACCCTTCTCCACAGTGGCTTAAGGTGCAACAAAGACACATTCCTTATAAATCGAATGACTTAGCAGCAGATTCAGCAAACCATTTTCCAGCATGAAAAAATTCAGCACATTTTAAAAAAAAGTCCAAGATAAATCATTTTCAGGTTTGAGAGTTAATTTTTCTACCTATCATACACAAAGCCAGCAAACCAGAATTTTCTATTCTACCTAAAACTATTCACTAATAACTATGATTTACTATTGAAATGTAATTTGCCTTTTGTTGGTCATCTGATGTTGGGATCATAATAAACTGGAAAATTACCTTCCATTAAATTTGGCACATTGCTTTCCTTTAAGCATTTAAATTCTGCTGTACTTATATTTTCTACTGTCGTGTATAATTTTTCCTGAAATCTTTGATTATTGTTTTTCTTATGAAGCATTAAATTATAAATTACTTTAAATCAAACCCTAGCCCACAAGCCCAAATCTTGATTTTCATGAAATTTGGAGTTATTTTTTGAACTTTTTTGTTTTTCTTTTAGTATTTTTGAAGGAGTAAACCTTTTTTCTTCACTTATATTTATGCGTAAGCATTGAAAATTTATTTAAAGATCAATTTAATTCCAGAATAGAAATAGGCAATAAAAATTATTTCTATAAGAAAGCACTGAAGGAACACAGCACTGGGCAGGCACCTTACCTCTGTCAAGGGAAGACTGGCAAGGAACACGAATGAGCTCAGTCTCTACAGTTGTACTTTGCCTGCTACTTAAGTCCAGGTGAATAAGTCAGATCCAATGTGCTATCTCAAATGCAGCAAAATTGCATTTTGCAATTCCTTATTTCACACTGTGCCTAATCTGCTGGACTTTGCTCTGACATATTATACTTGCAGTTAAGTATGTATGATTCATAAAGTACAAAATTCTTCCATAATGATTAAAATGACATAGTAATTAAATTAAATTGCCTTTACTAATCAATAGTGGTGGAGAACCATGAAGAAATTTTAGTCCAGTAAATAATTTATGTTGCTTAAATAGACACAGGCAGATGCTAAAATTTACTATGCCATTTTGCATGGATGAATTAAATCAAAGCTCTACTGAAATATAATCACATTTAAATTGCACAGAGATTACTTGATTTTTAAGTATTAGGAACAATCCAGCTGTAAACCATGTTGTTACTTTACATTTTAATGTGAATGAATCAGAAATACAAATACAGCAAACAAAAGCAGAACAGGCTGGCCAACAAGTTTCTATTTTAGTTTATGTGGATTAACAAGAGTCAGTTAACATTAACTCAGATCAAATCTGTCATGAACTAAATAAATTAATTATTGCTATGTAGCTATATGTCTGAAAGTTCTACTGTCTGTCTGCACTTTAGGTGATGTCTAATCTACATTTACCCTTTCAAAAATTAGACAACACTTAAGTTTTTGAGCTCCCTGATCTACCCTGCAACCTACTTTGATCAGACTCCATCCTGGAAACAAATCAAAATTAAAACTGATGGAGCATTTAAGACCTGTGCAAGCTCTACTTCAGGATTCATATCAAGTCATAATTTCTGTTCTTCAATAATTCATCTTCAGTGAGGACTAGTATTTCATGTACAATTAAATCAATACCCATATCAAATGTTTTAGGAAATATTTGCTTGTAACATTTAAAACTCAGTGATCTTTCTCTTCCTTTTTAAAGTACAAGCAATCTATTACACAGGAGGATGTCCACAGAGAGCCAGAACTGTATCTTCTCCATGACACTGATCAGCAGTAGAGCTGCAAGGAAAAGTTTAAGAATACATATTCTCTGCTTTTAGCATTATGAAGCTCAGGGAATCTCTGATATTTGTGTGTTTGACAATATGTCATTTATGGCCGGTACCAAGTATTACAAGCCTTGTCTAAGGCACGAAAATACTGTATTGTAGCTTATGAAATATAAAATTGCTTTCAACGTATATTGATCTTGCTGAAATAGTATGATAAGAAAAGGTAAGGGAAAGTACCTTTCCACTCTATCCATAAAGATACACTCTGAAAAACACCATTGACCCTGATGGTATTTATTGATGGGCCTCTCATCACCCCGACATAAATTGGGGTGCATCTTTGGTGCCTTTGATTCCCGTGTATTTCATCACTGTTTATCTCCCCTCCCGTCTTTTCATTTTATTTTTGCTTTCTTGCTGTTTGCTTCTTTGTTGATTTCAAACTTTCATCTGAACTGGCAGGGCAGAAATGAAGTGGGAAGTGTTTAATTAGAAGAGAGAAGGGCATCAGCATTAATTCACTCATGCTCAGAACTGCATCTATTTTTGTAGATGAAAACTTTGAAAAACAATTAAAATCTTTGCATCTCCCTCTCCGCCCAAGATGGACTCTGTCATTATGGGAAAGACTTTGACATATGCTGGCAACTTGCAGATCCAGGACCTTCAAAAGGCTTGACATGAGTGATTTATGGATTTATATGGTTGCCAGCAGCATGCAAAATGCCAACTTACATGTAAAAAGTTGTTCAGTATACTGAGGAACACAAGAGATAAAGTTCTGACATGACAAAATACATAAAACGCATAACAAAGGACTCACTGAGTATCTTTCCTGAAAGAAATTTCATGGGCACACAGCACAAGTGATCGCTTTGGGAAAACAAACAAACCAACAAAGCCCCACCAAACAAAATCACTCCATAGAAACACTTCTGCAGCTTTGAGTGATTTTGAATTGCTTTGCAGCCTTGGCTAAATGCCCTTTAGTATCTTTGCAGAGGATCAGTAACAAAAAAATGTTCACAATAGCTTTCACTTGTTCTTGAACTTATGAGCTGGCATTGGCATATGAAGTGTGTTTTGTCTGACAATGCAGAAAGCAATTATTAACTGCTAAAATACATTGCACATAAGGTATTTTCAATAGAAATTTTAAATCTCTTTTTACACATTCAGTGTTTGTGAGATGAACCATTATTTGGGGAATGAACAAAGTATATTTTTTGACTGAATGTAAAACAGAACAAATGCTACACTCTTAGAAACATTTGACTTTTCAAATGTTCTGCAAATTTATTGATATTTCTTACAAAAATATTTTAAGAACTGAAGTAAATATGAAAGACATATTCTTTGTATGTTTCTGAACGCAAGACTAAATTCTAAGGGTGTAGAAACTTAACAGAATTGAAGAGGGTTTGCTTTCAACAAAAACACTGATTTAACTTGAAAAATACAATCAAAACCATCATCATGGAAGATGCTGGAAAATAACTGCTTGATTAGCTGACAGTTAGGACTGGTGATAATGAAAAGCTTAAGTTATTCAAGTAGCTTTGAAAAACAGTATGATAGGAATAATCTAGTAATTGATTTTTTTTTCTAAAGGTGGCAAAAATTGCCAGATACGAACATTGCAGGTGAAAACTGTTGGAGAAATACTTGCATGGAATGCCAACCAGGTGACACCTATCTTAAGATAGTAGAATTCATGATTCTGAGGAAAAGTATGTGCAGCACTGTAAGGACAATATATTTAAAACATAAAAGGCAGACCAATAAACTTAGGCAACCATCTTCTATCCTCTCTTGATAAGAGTCTGAGAAAGATGGGCTCTTTGAACAGGCTAGCAAATAATAAAAGATACTATGGTGAAGGTGAAATGACAAACTATTTCTCATGAAGAAAGACATCAGCCATAGTAAGAGCACAAAAGGCCTGGCTAAAAAGTTCTTTAAAAATTTGAAAGTCAGAATGAAGTTGTGTAAGCAAGTGGAGTCAAAAGATAAATCCTAAGAGTAGATAGGGATAACACAAAAACCACTCATGATAAAATTAGAGGTTAAGATTAAAAAGGTTACTGCTATCAAGGGACATAAAAACCCTACAAATATTCTGTAAATGGATTGGACATAAAAAGAAGTTAGACCCAAACCCCCATTATTTTATGAGGGAGAAGGGAAAACGGCACAGATTTTTTTGTTGCAGATTTCATAAGCAGTGACCAGATACTTAATGAAATTAATTTTAATGGAAGAGTAGGACTGGAGACCAGATTAAGTGAAAAACATCTCAAAAAACCTGAAGTAGTTAGGTATTTTCAAAGTGGCAAGGACAGAAAAAGTTCTGTATGTGCCTTACGATCTAGCAAAAGTTCTCTCTGAACCATTTACAATTATATTTTCAAAGTATTGGAGGTCCCAGAGGATTTCATTGGGCCTATCTTTTAAAAAGGGGAAAAGGCTAAGCAAAATAAAGAAGAGTAAGATACCTTTCAAAACACAGAAAATAAGAGAACTAAAAAGAGAAAGGGGATGATAAGGTGATAAAAAGCAGACAGCACAGACCAGTCAAGAAAGAAATCAAACCAGGTTTGTTCTATCTTGCTACATGGATCCCTCCTTTTCTGACCTTTGGTCCTTTCACTAAATATTTCATAGAAAGTTCTACATGCTCCCAGAGTCCCATTAAAAGTATCCCATAATAACCTTCGAACAATTTCAAAGTGCCCTTTCCCCTGCATCCCATAGCAAATCCCCTGTAGGCAGTACTTCACTGTGCCAGGAGCTCTGGGAGTTTTTATTCAGGTTTCACACTAGGGACAATGGTCTAATAATTTTCCTTTGATAACCTCAGGAGCAGAGAAGTCTGTGTCTTCCAGTTTTCACTGATTATGCTAACTAGGGCTGCTGTGCATGTCACTATTCACCCGAATCTCACCAGGCTCTTAGCATGATTCATCCCATAGTCTAACAACAACACAGTCCAGTGGCCACAACCTGGGACGTGGAGATTCAAACTGGACACTTGGGACAGCTTGTTCACCAGGAACAGTGGATCAGGGGAAAAGGTTTCCCAGGTGGGTTGTGGAACCTCTGTACTTGGAGATTTTTAATGCTGGCTAGACACGATATGACTGAAACTGATGTTGGTGATAATCCTGCTCAAAGTGAGGTTGACTAGAGACCACCAAAACAACCAACACTTCATCAACTGTCTGGACTTCAGAGAAAAGAAACTTTAAAAGTAACTAGCATTTCAGATCTGATCCAGATTTGGCATATTGCAAAGTATGAGTCAAACTCTGAGTCATATTTTAAACACTACCTATCTAGGTAGCAGTCAGCTTTCAGGATAATTTCTACTACAAAAACACATCTAGTAAAATCAGTAAGTTGAAAATATTTTCCATCTGAATGCACCCGTTTTACCTCAAGTACTTGAACAAATAGAAAAAATATTGGAGAAGTACCTGCACAAATATTTGAATCAAGAATTTCAGGTGATTATCAGCCCAAAGGTATTTAAAAAGCAATGTGTTGATCTTAATTTTAAATCCATTAGCTATATGATTTAAACATTATAGCTTAATCTTGTAATATAGCAGTCTAAAAATTATTTTCTCAACTGGGACAAGAAGCAGCTGGAGGCATTGCTATGGCAACCATCTCATTTCCAAAGAGAGATTATGTGACTTCTGTTGCTCTTTAGCAACCTCACATCTCAGTAGCATTGTTAAAAAAAATAAAAGAAAGGAAGGGAGCTTGGAACAATCATGAAAAGAATGCTTCAAAACATATGGCAGGCTTTAAGTAAGCAAAGTAAATTCTCAGTCGGATGATTAGCCCAAGGAAAAGAACCAAACCAAAAAAACAAAACAAACCAAACCACATATATCCCACCACTCTAACATGTGTCTTTGCAAATGACTGTAGAATCAATCTCTCCGGAAATTATGTTTATCACAGATTTCACTGTCTCACACTAAGTACGTGACTTAGTTTCTTGATCCTACTGTTTAAGGAAAATTGATAGCAACATGAATAACACACAGGGGGTGGATAGGGTGGGAGCAAAAAAGTTTTTGTCAAAACAACACATTTTACTGCCCACAGCTCTCCCAGGAAAGAGGTTGAGATCATATAATAAGAATTAGTCAGAATGCTCAATGACTACTGAAAGATTTTAAGGAACTATGGTGCTATGAACTTATAGTCTAAGAACTTGTACAGACTAGAAAACCTGCAATACCTCTTTAACACATTGGTTCTGAAAAAACTATAGAATTTAGAAATTAAGGGAAGTTCATGCACCGATCTCAGGGCTATGGTTTAAATTCTTATTTACCCCTGCTTCAGTCTGGTTGGCTAAATGGTCTTTCCTGGCTACTGGAGTATTGTATGGTTATGGCACACTTGGGAAGCAGATGATGGTCACTCAGACCACACTGTCTGGAAGTGCTACAGCAGCACAAGGCCATACACAGGCTCAAAGTCCGTTCCTACTTTGTAGCCTGGGAGTTTTTTATCATCTGTATCTGCAGTCATGCTGTCTGTGCTCCACTGCTGAGACCAACACCCCTTGCACTGGCTAGAGAAGGAATACTAAAGTCCCCTTCAAAAGGAATACTGTATAGCAGAGCAAGATCTCCGAGGTGTGCATGTTTTTTTCCACAGGTATGAATAGAACCTGGCTGCATTGGTAACCTCAGTCTATATTTTGTTCATAAAGGAGCTAACTGAAGCAAGTAAGCACTGCTAACAACAGTGAACACAGTAGAGCCTAATTCCTGGTTCAGACTTCTGTTGATAAACCATACCATATTCTTATTGCAGGAACACTTGCTTCCTCAATTCCTAACTCAGAATGTAAAGGAATTGTTAAGATGTAAAAGCATGTAAACATAAACTGTATATATCAAGTATTAAAAGTAATAAGGAAAGACTAGACAATAAAACACCATTTAAAAAAAAAACAACCCAAATCAATAAACAGTGCTTAAATCAAGTTAGAAATTTAAATCTTCTTAGATGTAATCATGTTTTTCAAAGAAGCAAATTAAGAAAGTGGAAGTTTATTTAGTTTAAAAAAAACTATCAAATTTGAACAATGTTCAAGAAGATTAAATGAGGCTAACAAGGGACTGCAAAGCTGTAAAGGTGCTTAATGAGCTTCAGAGGGCAAGTGTATTCTGTCATATAAAAAGAGACATAAAGAAGTGCAATGCAATGAACAAGAGCATGCAGATTTTTTGTAATCAATAGATTTGATTGAGACAGAATTCTACAAATGCGTTTCTTTGCTATGTGATACTGATGAAGTAGGCTGAAAGCAACAGGTGGCTTTTGGTATTAGTTAATGGGATTTAAGATGACTTTTTAAATGAAGAGCTATCCAGACCTTTTGGACATTTTATTCAACCAACTTCTTTTCCCAATGAAATAGCTGTAAACAGTGCATTACATTAAACTCTTGTATTTGCAGTGAACTGTGTCAGATTCTATAAAATCCTTCTAATACTCTCCTCAGTGTACACTTACACATTTTGGAAAAAAAACCAATCCCTAACAATAAATGAAGTTTTAAAGCATATTACAAAGAAACCACAGCAGTTTGACCAGGTCTTTCCAGGACAAATGACCTCTCCACCATCAGTCAGCTACCTGTTGATAGAAATAATTGGTTGCTACCAGTGAAACACTTGAAAGAACAAGTGATGTGTACAATTATTTCTGCCAGCACCAGCTCAATAGAGCTTGCTACTGCAATTTCAACAAGACTCTTGTAGTCTTCATAATAACGAAGGGCAAAAAGAAGTGAAAAAATTCTGTGCAAATACCATGTGAATAGAAGTAGCAGAAAAACAAATCAAAAGAAAAGAAGGAGTATCAACACTACAACTCAAAACCAAATATGAAAGGATTTCAGGAAAAGGTTCCTCTGGAAATCTCTACTGATTGTCTGTAGATGCTCATGTCTAATGTGGGAGACCCTTACAAAGCTACAGGTAGGGGTATTATTTTTATGGAGAAAACATTTAATCACAAACCTGGTAATAACAGCACAGTTCAACTCTCATCACTTTTGGTAAATAGGATGCTGGATGCTGTACTCACTCCACAATAAGCCTGTCTTTCAGTAACTTTTAGTAAATGCTCCACCTCTCATCTGAGCTCCTCTTCTTTCTAGGAGCGGATGTTTAGTACTGCAAAAATACAGGGTCATTAGGAGGCTTGACCTCAAATTTCTTTGGACACTACTAATACAGCTTATGCATTTCTCACCTGGCAAGGTGAAGCATTCTGAATTCCATCCATGGGTGACTGGACAAACAAGCCAGTAGGAAAAGAAACATGCCTCCCTGCTGCCAGAAATTTGTTTCAAGTCTTATTCTGTTCTGATCCCAGGAATGGAAACTATTACTCCCAAGTATTTAATTGGATTCTTCATGCAGCTGCATGGTAAATAGCAGTCCTGTGCCCTGCATACCAGACTATGAGCTTGGGTGTCCTATTCTACATTTTGAAACACAGTGGAAAACTCACACCTGTGTGTACCAGACAGCAAGAAGACCCTTAAAAAATCCAGAGAACTTCTAAGGAGAACATTCTAATATTTCATATAGAAAAATGTTCCTTTAAAAAAACCTTTTGCCTTTTCTACTTGCTGTGTTTGCAAATGAGTTTCACCACCTGTAAAGTAATACTACTTTTTAAATGTTTGTATTCAAATTGAGTCAGTCAAAAATTCAGTTTTGTTTGAAAAATGCCACAAAAGGATTTCTTTCTGTTGCATATTCACTACCTTTTGCTCTTGACTGAATCACAGACGTTAATTAATTTTTATTTCTACCAGCCATGCAGAACCAAACACATAATACAAATGACCCTAACTATGATGTTTTGTGCATCATCAATAAATTAGCCAACTAGCTAAAATTCCACTTGTTTTTCCACAGAAAATTATTCTGTCATTAAATCCTTAGAGCCTTATTAGAAACAAGGTATTATATAAAGGTTACTGACAGCATTATTGAAGGAATAAACTTGTAATTTCAAAAGTGAACCAGTTTTCCTGAAAAATCAATATTTATTGTGGAAGAGGATGAACAATCCTTTATGGCTTTTGAAACACAGAAACAAATTAAAATGCCTCAGCCTATTTAGAACCTGAAGAAGCTTTCACTAGCTCAATCTGAAAACAGACTAAAACTCAATAGTATTCCTACGATTTTCTGA
This sequence comes from Sturnus vulgaris, assembly GCF_052056855.1. Lineage (NCBI taxonomy): Eukaryota > Metazoa > Chordata > Aves > Passeriformes > Sturnidae > Sturnus > Sturnus vulgaris. The sequence goes on along the minus strand of NC_142248.1, from coordinate 16,668,646 downwards.
CTAAAAGCTCCCTGAATGCTGTATTAATATATGGCCCAAATCACCAGATTATACACACAGTATAATGTTCAAAATACTCATTAACATCTAAGGTCCTGACTTTAAAGCCACTGAAATGATGAAAGAAGTAAGACTCTTTAAAATTCTAATTTTTTTCACTAGTGATACTGATTGTTTTGTGAAACTCAAAGTGTAATAATGCATTTATTAGAAGACTATTACATAGAATGAACCCTGCACTGAGTGGGGGTGAACTGGCTAGATTGTACTACTTAGGGGAGCCTTAAATGGGTGCCCAGTTTTTATGTAGTGATGGAAGGAAAGACTGATGAACTTCATCTCTTGAATGGTATAGCAATCTTTCCTACATGGAAAGAAACATGGGATAACTGCTTTTTCTTCACTCACATGGGTAATAGGAAATTACCAAACAGGCAAAGAATTCAGTGCTCTCCTGAAGGCTGTGACTACAGCCTTGCTCACTTGTAACTTGCCAACAATACATTCACCTACAAACCAGTGTCTGTAGAACATCATGGAAACATTTTCTATCTTTTTGCAAACCTTAATACTTGAATTAAATATGCCATGACATCAATACTTAAATTTTCTTCCACCTTTGGGGGCTTTCTCCAAATTTTTCTCCTTACAAGTATCCTTTTCCTATCCTTCTCCTTTTCTCTCCTTCAAGTATCTTACTGAATGAAACACTGCCAGACAACTTCCCTGGACATAGGAATCTGCTGATTCATAGTGTTAAGCTTGTGCAATAGCTGTCAACACTTGGAATATGTCAAATAACAACATTGTCCCTCTCCTCCCAGTAATTCCTCGATATGGTACCAAAGTTAGCATGGGCAATAAATGACTGCTGAGCTGCAGTGTCTCCAAGCTCTGTTTTGGATAGCACAGCATGCACAGGGGTTCTTCCTGCCAAGCTGGCCTCTGTGCCAGTTCCTGGTTGGGAACAAGCCTTTGGAGATACAGACCATGATTAAGCCTGTTAAGTGGGACCTTCCAAATGCACTGTGCACCACAGGTGCCGCTTGTGCTTCTCCTGCCTAAGAATGTGCAAAATGTACGTATGTAATCTTTTCAGTCTTTTAACATTGTTCAGTAAATCTGATTTTTCACTGATTTGAAGTTTAGAATTTCAAGTTCTTTCTGTATTCCTTAGCCCATCAACAGTAGATATAAACACTTCCATTTTCCTTCAGTTTGTTAAATTAGCACAGTATATAGCCATATATATCCATATTTTATTCTAACACATCAGAATGAAAACCACCAAGGGTTTGTTACTATTTATTTTATATTGCTTATTTTCCTAAAAGAAATAAGTTTCTAATGAAACATAAAATTGTAGGAATATAAATTCACTATCTGCTAACTACCAATAACAACTAAAGTAAGGTCAGAAATGCCTTAAACATGAAAATTAAATTCTTTTAAGGTACTACTATCACTGTTAGGCTAGGGTCCTTTCATCAAACTGTAAAACAAACATTGCCCTCTTTGAGTTACTGATCACACATGACCTTTATGCAATTAAGGGTACATTAACACCCAAGTGGAGATGTTTAAATGGATCTTAGTGATTTAATACACTGTTGGGAAATTGTATGTACTTAAATTGCCTAGATTGTTTTTGAAATCTTGACATGCAGTTACTTAAAAAGTGTTGCTTTTGCAGATACATATAAAGATCTACACAATAATGCTTAACAAAGGTACTCTTTAACAAGATTACATACTGGATTTTTTCCAGTCAGCTCATTGCCACACTATCTGAGTACCCAATATTCATTACTAAATTTATCTTCACAATTACTTTTATGAGATGAGTTTCTCGTAACTCATACGCAAGAAATTGAAATAGAAATAACAGACATTTTGTACAGTCTGACAGTTCCATCTGAACTCACAGCACTTGATACTGAAGTTCTCTTCACAACTACAAGTCTTAATCACAAGCCAACCTGTCTCTCTGAAGCAATACACACCCTATTTATGGAGCTACTATCATCTCCACTGCATCAAAAAGATAATGAGCACCAATAAATATTTTTTGTTTAAAACAAAGGGGAGGTAGCTGTACATTAGATTTCTTCCATATATGTGTAGAATGTGAGCATCTTCGATGATGCAGTTGGTAAAATTATTTCAAACACCTTCCAGACCACCTTAAATGACTAATAGCTAAAATAGACTTTGGCAAAATATGCCTCCTCTCCTTTCTACACAGCTTGTCATAAACTCAGTTGCCCACTCATTCAGAACGTGGCTAAATGAGCTCTTCAGCTACAAATCCTCAAGATGCAGTGAGCTCATTGTATTACTCACACTCTCTGCCAGGAACTGAGAATTCCTGCCTCTGAATGTTTCTGGTGCTTACTTTCTGCTGGTTCTGGGATTTCTTTGATCCTGCTGTGAGCTGATTTAACTTTCTAAAACATAAGAGAATTTCAGCAGACTGATGAACCAATTTCACTTGTTAATTCAATGCATGACAAAGCCTGAGAAGTACCAGAACTTGTAATCAGAAGGCAGCAGGGTTATCCAGTCCAAGCTGAGGGAGTGTGTCCTCCTCCTTTAGGCAATAAGGAAATCAGCTTGTCTATAGTCCAAGTAAATCTTTAATTTCTGAAGTATCAGTTGCTTCAATTTACAGTCTGCCTTATGTTATATCACGAAGCCTCACTAAAAGGCAGATATGTTGTTTTTTTTTGAAAATGGAAATGTCAGACCTAACACAGAAGACTGACTCCTAAAAATCTGTAAATAAGAAAATAAAACTGAACTCCAGCAAACATTTATTTTCTGCAGAAATTCAACCTTGTATTATAACTGCTACAGGATCAAGTAAGTTTTGCCTAGTGGCATTTATGAAAGCCAAAGGCCACATTACAACTTTAATTGACTGTGCTGGTTTTGACTGGTAGTTACAACTTTCACAGAGGCTGGTGTGGGGCCATGCCTAAGACTTGTGCTGGAAGCAGTGTTGATAACCCAGAGACATTTTCATTACTGATGCACAGTGCTCCCACAGAGCCAAGGCTTTCCTGCTCCTCACCCCAACCTACCAGCAAGGGGCCTAGGGGTGCGCAAGGAGTTGGGAGGTGACACAGCCAGGACAGCTGATCCCAAATGATCAAAGGGATATTCCAGACCATATGGCAGCATGTTCTGCAGAGAGTGGAGGTAAGAAGAGTGGGAGCAGTGGCTTTGTCTTCCCAAGTACACATTAAGCGCACTGGAGCCCTGTTGTCCTGGGGATGACCGAACACCTGCCTGCCCATGGGAAGTTGTGAATTCTCTGTTTTGCTTTCTGTGTGCAGGTTTTGCTTTCCCTATTAAACTTCTTCTTCCCCATCCCACCTGGGGAAGTGAGCAGCTGCATGGGGCTGGGCTATGGGCTGAGGTTAAACTACAACAGTGCCCAACTGACCGTAAGTGACCAATGCACTCTGGCCAGAACCTCTTTGCTCACTTGACACACAGATTCCAGCTCTACAATGGAAAAAAATTGTAACTTGCAGTAGTTCAGCAGCAGACTAACATACTTCTACAAAGTGCTTTAGCACAAAGGTGTCTGAAAATCAGGTAAATAATGTACAAGATTTTTGGGCTTGGATTTTTCTGATAACAGGTTTCTGAGAGTGGGACACTGCATCTGATCCTGATGCACACAGGAACCACCTTGACCGTCATATACAAAGTCCTAAGAAAAACAGAAGTGTTGAATATTCCATATGCTCCTTCCAAAGGTCATTTTACTACGATCTTTACAATTCCTGTGAACTTAGTCACTCTAAACTCTTAACAAAGACTTTAATCTTTTCATGGCCAGAATTCTCCATTCTCCCTTGAAGATGAATCAGGAATGTGAACTGACCCCATGAAAGAAGGTAGAAATATTAGTTCCTACCTTTGGAATTTTTCCATGTTCCTAACATGGAAAAATGCATCAGTATGATTAATTATAAGTTAATGCAATTCAATTGTTATTTCAATTACTGTTAAACGAAAGTAATTCATGGCTTTTACTTTCCAGGATAGCACGGTAACAATACTAATTGCTCCATCTTCAAAGAACTACTGTCTGTTTTTCATATATTTTTTTCATAAGATGCTGCTGAAAGAGGTTTGGGTTTCTTTTTTATTGTTTTTTTTTTCCACCAATGCAACTTGACACTTATTTCAGTAGATCCTTCCAGCAAGAGTATCCAAATATCTTCTTGTCTCCACTGAAAATATTTTACTTAATATGTGAAACTAAATGACGATTGAAGTAAAACAAAAAAAAAAAGCAAAAATGTGCAGCTTACTTTGCAGAGTGAAATCTTTCACTGTCCACAGAAAACACTGGGTTATTTCTTCTCCAACACCTTAAAAATTGTTTTAATCTTATGAATATTTAGTCTCTTACAACTTTTATATTTCCCAGCATAACTTCTAAATAAGTATTCTAAAAAAATTATAGCCCTCTTCTGTATATGGCAGAACAAATACATGCATTAGAATAGATTTTGCTTCAGATATACTCTAAGTGGATGTTAAATACTATTTTTGGAAGCAGATATACATACCTACACTGCATGGACACTGCTACCTAAGAAGCTACCAACTGTAAAGATGAAGAACAGCATTTATGATGAAAAGTAAATTATGGACTGTCGTTAATAGGGTTTGGCAAGTATTGCTGCCATTTTAATTTGCAAATGTTCAACTAGTGAAAAACAATCAGTTCTTTCAACTTTCCTCTGGGTAGCTTGAAAAGATACTGTGTAAGATATACAGGCATGCTCAAAGTTCTGCCAGTGACAGCATTCCTCGAAAGCCATATACTTTGGAATATAATTTATAAGATGAGCAGAATTTAGATTCCTACTACACCTTCAGTTTTTTCTTTCATTTTAAAATTAGTTAATTTGAACTTCATTTAAAATTTTTATTAAAGATTTGTATTTGGCCTCAAATCATTCCACTGGTAAGTCGAAAGTACAGTACCCATGAAAACAGCAAGAAGCCTCGGTGTCACAGAAGTGTAACTTAGAAAAAAAAGACTCAAGATCTTGATGACTACCTCATGCAAGATACCTTGCTTTCTTTCCCCCCGAAGAGTTTTTTAGCAGAAAGTAGATCAGAGTAAAACTGGGCAATTCATAGTGGAAAATCTTTGAACTAAAGGCTGTGCAGAGAGGCTGTGGAGCCCCCCTTCACTGAAGACATCCAAGAAGCATCTGGATGCAATCCTGTGCCGTGTGCTCTGCAATGACTCTGACTGGGAGATCAGATCAGAGGATCCACTGTGGTCCCTCCCAACCTTACCCACTCTGTGATTCTGTAAATTGTACAGGCAGAAAACAGCATAAAATAAAATGATTTTGTATGTAACACGTGACAATCTGATACAGGAAATTACTTACCCAGTAAACTCACAACTCCATTTTGAAAGGATGATTTGTTCATTTCAGAACTCAACAAGTGTAAAACATTAAAGACATTAAAACTGAACTCCACTTCTATTATATTCGAAATATTTTTATACATTGTCTTAAGACATTTATTACTGTGAAGCACATTGTATAATTTAATTCTCTACAGAACAATATAGTTAATTCAGTATCATCAATACCTTTACACAGCTACAGTATTGAAGCCATGTCATCTTTTGCTTACTGTCAAGTACAAAACAGCTTATACAGTCTAAAAAAAAGCTACAAACCACACTTGTAGCATAACGTATGTTGTGCCTGCTTAAAGTTTACAGCAGTGGCTTTTTGATCTTTCAAGACAAATAAACATGACACCACAGGATAGCAAACAGCTGTGCAAACTCAGACTTAGGAGGAAGACCTAACTACCTCCTTTTTCCAGAACTACTTTTCCCTGCTTTACTGCTGCTACCACCAGACTTGCTGGAAGATTTTGAAGAGAAAAGTCTTGTCATGAATTCAGACACATCCGGCAGCTCATGGTTGGAATTCAGCATGTTCATCGACTGCTCCATTTCCTGCATGCAAAGATCAGATAATCTTAATAGCTTGTAACAATTCTGGCTGTATTTAAGACATCAGCTGAAAGACTGTATGAGAAAGACGCCAAATTTTCCCAAATACTGTTTTACTTTTTGTAGTCCTCCAGGATACATATTGCTACACAGTTTTATGCAACCACGGCCAAACACCCAGCTACTCAAAACTAAAAGCAGCAGCATATGGAAAATGGTAACCATGTCTTAAGCAGTCTTATAGGGCAACCATCTGATAAAAAAAAATCTAAAAGATAAAAATTCTTTATTTTCAGCACTGCTTTTCTCCATATTAAAATGTAGGAATGATAGATCTTTAAGAGCTTTCAAGGCATTTTAGTAGCCTTTGTTACTATTGCATCTACACTATACCTCTAAAACAAGCACAGTTACTAAATAATTAAACTTTCTACACAAACTGGTACTGTATTGATTCCATAAAGAAAAAACAAGTTAATTTGAAAAACATCACAACCTCCATATACTCCACAAGTTCACACTTAACAATTTAATACATGGTCATCTACAGAATGACATTACAATTTAGTTGTTAAAAACAACTTTTTCCTACTCTCTTAAGTTAAATTATAAGCAAAATTCTTCCAACATAAAATTTTCTCCTTAAGAAGTCAAATCAGTTATCTGATAAGAACTAAATAATCCAAAGTTTTGATGGTTTTACCATCAGAACAGCCTGTCTATAAGAGTGGCAGATCAGTGAAGAAAGTAAGTAATATGTGATTTTTGTTGTTTTTTAAATTCAATTTCCAGAGTTCAGCTTGGTTTGAAGAACAGGCCATAAATACCTAGCATATCTTTGTATCTGTTTTAAATCAATATTATAGCCAAAGGAGCATTATACAGCTCTGATATGCTTTTAAAAGGTATTACTTATTAAAAAAAATACTCAGACACCTATGAAGTACTACTGAAGACAGTGGTCATTTATAGGAAAAGGAGATTTTAGTTAACCAAGCCTTCAAAAAGCAGCCACCCATGACAGACAAATAATACTTGTAAAAAGAAAAGATTTAACAAACACCTTGAATCTCCATTTTGTCCTAGCCTTCTGCTATCCAGAATTTTGCATGATGAAAGGACAATAAATCAGATAATTTAATTACTACATTAAGACTCCATATCATATACACTAGTGTGACATCTGGATTTAAAAGTGTAGTAAACTGTGGTTTCGGCTGAGGCACAAGAGAACGCCACATCACATTCTTCTCAACACACTTGGCACTCATTGCTAAAACAGCAACACTGTATTAGCTGAATAAATTATGCCCATTAAGCCTTCCTTTAAAGTACAGTTTTGTTTTTATTACTTTTCTGTGCCCTGAAATCTCATTATCTTTGGTCTCTCCATATGCATCAATTGAATGTACTTACCCGCCTCATATCAGGATCACTGGTGTTGACAACTTTAGGCAAAAGCACAAATATCAGTAAGGGGAGAACCATCATCATCACCTACAGAGAAAACGGGAAACACCTCTTCAGCTTAGTTGTTGCTCTGAATACTTCCAGACCTACTAAAATAAGATGAAGCTCTACTAAACAGCTGAACTCTAGAACTACTGCATTCTGAATCAATAAGCCAGTAACACTTGTCAGGAATGAAACCTGATAAGGAAGTATTGTGCTTTAGACAATAGTTTTCAAAGTTGAACCAATAAGGCAAGTGGTTGTTCTCTCTTATGCCTGCTGTAATGACAATTTTGAAACATGTTCATCTCTGCTCTACTAGAACAGCATCACATTGTCAAAGGAAGAGACTACAGGCTATTTTCAGAGGATGTAATTTAACAGTGGTATAGGGGAGGAGCTGTCAGAGAAAAGCTTTCAATTTGTAAGCAAGTAAAGCCAAGAAAATAACCCTCTCAGAAGAGCAAAGGAAAAATGCACATTTTTTCACAGTTGTTTTATCCTTAGCATACTCCCTGTGCATACCATAGGGTTCATGAGGAAATCTGTCCATCCCCAAGATTCTCTCTTTATGAAGTATGAAGGTGGTCCAGAAGATTTCATCTGGAGTGGGTATGGCAGCCTGACAACTTCAGAGGGCTTGATGTAATTCACATATCTTGCTCTATTGGGCAAAATGTAAATAATTGAAAATATAAACACAGAATCTTTAGCAAATAATGAAGAAGATTTTAAAAATCCAAACAAGTTTAAATAAAAGACTACAAACAAAATCATCTGCTATGCAGTGTCAGCTAGGCTTCGCTTTTGAAGAGTCGATTTCCCTCAGCAAACCATTTGATTTTACGGAATCAAAAGCAAACCATTTTTTGTCACCTTGTAAACAAGCAAGAAAAAGTATGCTGTTTAGGGTTCAGCTTTGAACAGTGTAATGTAATTTAATCAGTTTGCTCAGGACATCAACTTGGGAAGCTAATACTTTTTCTGTAAGTGTATTACTCTGCATTTATCAGTACTGAATCTCCATCTTTATTATATTACTTCATAAGGTTTTCCATAGTACATCACTAGTATTCTTCATTTGGGCCTAATATTTAGATAATTACTCAGTACTAACATCTTTGTCATTCCTGACCCATTTTTCATGATTTATGAATATTTATCCATTTTGTGTAATTCCAGGGATGACTTCTATCCATAAATAATTTATTCCTTGTGTGAATTCTTCACGAGTACTCATCTAGAAAATGTCTTTCCCTCCTACCTTATGACGTGTTTTCTTCAAAACTTGAGATTTTCAAGTAGATCTTATCAAATACATCTGTTATCCACATGCTGTTTCCTCCTTCTAGGTTATTACCATAATTTTTAAGGCAGTACATCCCTTAGAAAAGCCCTGTTGACATTTTCTCCAAGTATCACAGTTTTTCATGCATCTCTGACTCTTCAACTGCATTTCTCATTATAGTTTCTATCTGATGGACCGGTAGAGATGCCAAGCCTCCTGCTATTTTCCTCTGCAAATGTATCCCAGCAATTTACTCCACATCAAACCTGTTACCTTACTAGTCCTTAGATACACAACAGTGCTAAGGGAGAGGTTATACCCAATATTTTGTCTATATATTTGTATTTCTTACATATTAATTACTGCCAGTAAGATACTAAGGAAGCATAAAAATAAAAATTCCATAAAGTCTGGAAAACTTAATCTCAAACAAACTGTTTGAGATTATTATAAGCTCAAACATTATTATATTATGACTATTATTATGTATTATAATTATTAAAATTATAAACAGACTTGTTTGCGCTGTTTTCAGTGAGATTTCAATGTTTAACCTCCCCTAAATATACTGCAGGAGTATTAACACTGATGATTGTATTCCTAAAAGTTAAGATACTATGTGTGTGCTTGACCAAAGAAAAATTAACTACGAACATTTTCATCTAAATGAAAATCACCTTAACAGATAGATTCTTCTGTATTACTGAATAGTCTGCACTTACAGTCAAGAGTGGTTTGGCCACAACATAAAAACAAGTCAATAATCCTACAGCAATAATGCAAACTGGCAATGCTGGTATTAACCAGTAACTGCAGCAAGTGTCCTATGGGGATGCAACAGAAATATTTTAAAAATTCATTGTGCCAAGTCCTGACAGTACATTTATTAAAGAAATGGAAAAGGGAAGAAGGGAAATAAAAGTGTTGACAAATAATAAAGCAGTAAACTAGTTCATGCATAGACGTTATTTCAGGACAGCTGCATAGAAAAATAATAAAAGCAAACAAATAGACGAACTTTTAAAATTCTTTTTTCTTATTTCAGGCCATAAATATGAAAAGAAGAAAGATACAGACTTTGGAATTTGAGAAACGTGCTTCTAGAAGTGATGTTAAAAGAAGCTGACACATACAGTCTGAGATGGACCATGAGACCTACAGCACTGCTTCCATGAGTTCTTACACTGTGCTGTCAAGCACTCATAATTCATCAATACAGAGGCACATCAGGAAAGGCTCACCTCATTTTGCCTTTTGAAGTTATGTCAACTCGCACGGGCTCAAATTTATGAGCAGGGGATATAACTTCCACGACGTAAGATCCTGAAGGTACATCATGAACCACAAAACTTCCATCTGTCCTGAAAAAAACAGAGAGTTCCAGGACATTTCAGTATGCTCCAGAATATAAAACAGGGTGCTCTGTTGGTATTTTTTTTTTAAGCTGTATCATTCTATATTACAAATCTTAATATAACCACAGTGACCAAAAGGAAAATTTAAATCAATCAGCACTCACAATATCAAGCCCTGTAAGTTCATCAATGCATGCCACAATAGGAGCAGAAATTCCGTTAGGTTAAAGATTTTGTTGTGCCCTCAAGGTGTTGTCTTGCTGGAGGAGTAATTTAACAGCCCAAGTAAGATCTGAAGTAAATTTTATTTCACATATTCAAGTGATGACAGAAGTAATTTACACCTTCCTTCCTCATTCTGAAATACAATCAATGAAGTTTACTTTACTTCAGTGCTTCTGCTGAAAGCAAAAACCCCCCAGACTGTCATTCTACATAATGTGGGTGAGTATAAGGGACGACTTGCAATGCACAAAAATAGCAATTTGTGCCTTTGTTGCAAAATAGTGGTTTTTTACTTCTAATTGCTCCCTTTAGAACCAGCCCACGCTGGAAAGCTCAATCACAGCAATAAGGAAACTAAGAGCTCTGAACATATACACAGAAGGGATTTTTACACAGGTGGCTTTTAGTTTAAAATATGAAACTTGAATATTCGATCAAAATATTAGTAAAAGATTACTTGCAAGCTTCAGCAATAGTTGCCTTAAAGGTACAGAAGTTTTCTTCCTGTATGTTTCCAGAAGTCTCTAGTAAGAAAAACCGAGTGTTCTCTACCCTACTAAATGCAACATCAAAGATCTCTTTCCTAAAAATAAGACTCAAAGTTAAGACAAAAACTTGTTCAAAGGGAAAAAGATGTAATAAGCCCTAACAAATTAGTAACATGCACCAGAAAAACAAATAAATGAACCCTCTTAAAAGGGAATTCTCAAAGAATTTGTCATTATGTCCTTCACAGCACATCTCTCTCTAACATGCACAACACTTAAGGATCTACCTACCTTTATGTGATGATCTGAATCCTTAGAATGCTTACACTGTCTTATATTGCAACTGCTATAACAATATTTCCCTGAGAAATTCCTTTTAATTTTTCATTCTTTACAGTATTGGAGAAATTTAGAGTTTCAATTAAGCATTTAGAAATTTGCCAACCTGATAGTCATTATTAAATCAGCTCCCAATATGATGTCAGGCTCTCATAACTTGTTTGTTGTGGCTTGGCAGGTGCTACACTGTCAAGATTCTACAAGATCTGCAGAGTAGAATCTGTTGTGCTAATCTATTGACAGAACCCAAAGTCAAAGTTAATCTTAACTCCTACTGCAGAAGATTTAATTAAAATTTATGAATATTTATGAGGATATATCTTACTTCCATGTAATCCCACTTTCACACGTATTTTAAAAGTAATTTATTATACTGTATTGAAAATCACAAAGAAGAATTTAGAATTTACTTCTACTCTTGCAATTACTGCATTATTTCATTTCTTAATTCTGAGGATATTTTCTATGTCTTATATTCTGCAGATATTTTGCTTATCTGAATATATGCAGTACCCTCTAGATATTTTGCTTATCTGAATATTCTTGACCCATTTTTCAGTACTCAGTACCACCCGAGTCTGAGTAAGATAATGATTCTTTACAGCTTCCAGCTACCTTTGCATGATGCTGTGTGAAGGAATAATGCCACGTCCCTTAAATTAGCTTTCACCAGTAAAGTTTTTCACGGGTACTCTTAACACAGAACTACAACTGTAACTTCTGCCATGAACAAACGTTATCTCCACATCGGGTAAAATTCTTAGCCAGGGTGAGGTTCTTAAAATAAGAAATGGCAGAATTTACAACATAATCTGAGAATACACACGGTCCTCCAGAAAATGCAAATGCGTTTGCGTTTTCCGTTTTGGCTCTTGGTTTGGTATTTTCTCCTTTTTTAATTAAAACTCCGTTCCTAAGTTTTTGGCCAGCAACCTGAGTCATCAGTTTGGACACGTCTGCTAGAGGCTGGACCACAACCTACGGCACTGCACGGCCCATTACAGGGCAGGGGCCCAGTGCTCACAGCGCCGCCAGCAGCTCAACTCGGGATTCTGTGATTCCACGATCCCTCAGCGGTGCACGGCTCACCGGGACACGGCCGAGCCCTCCGGGGAGGAGCCGCCGCCGCCGCCATCTCAGGGCCGGGCCGGGCCTGCGAGCGGGCCCCATGGCCCCGGCAGACGCCGGCTCCCGCCCGGGCAGGGCCGCCCGCCGCCCAGCGGGGCCCGAGCCCCCGCCCCGCCCCGCCCGCCGCTCACTTCAGGAAGCCGACGTGCTCCTCCCCGTCCACCAGCACCCGGGCCCCCGCGATCCAGTCCTGCGGCTTCACCCCGGGTACCACGGCCCGGCCCTCGATCTTAAACCGCTCCCCAGGGCCCGCGCCGCCCGACGGCTCTGCCGGCACCACAGGCTCCGATCCGCGGGCGCCGCGGGGCAGCAGCGCCGCCGAGAGCCAGAGCAGCGCCAGCCACAGGACCCCGGCCCGCGCCGCCATCGCCGCGCACCGCCCGCCCCGCGCCTGCGCCGCCGCGCACGGGGGCCCCGCCCCTCACTGACCACACCCCCGGCCGTGACCACGCCCCCATGCCATGACCACACCCCCCTCCCGCCGTGACCACACCCCCATGCCGTGACCACACCCCCATGCCGTGACCACACCCCCATGCCGTGACCACACCCCCCATGCCGTGACCACACCCCCCATGCCGTGACCACACCCCCCATGCCGTGACCACACCCCCCGCCCAGCCGCCCGTGCCCGAGCACCTCCGGCCGCTCCCGGCACGAGCAGGTGTCGGCAGGGCGGGGACGTCTTCGGTTTATGACTAAAAGCAGAGCATAAGTTGCCACTTAAAAAGTGGAATAGCAGAAATGTGAACCTGAAGAAAGCAGATGTATAAGGAGTACATGTATCTTCCTTGGGAATGGATATACTTGAAATCTTAATAGTTGTCATGAAAAGACTAATAAACATTTTCTAGGAGGAAAAAGTATAAAAATTTTTCACAAAACGTTAAAATTGGCCTAAAGCGTGATCATTTAAAATTATTAATAGCACTGCAGTTTTTCTGATTAGTTTCAAAATGAGGAAAATGTGTTACTTAGTAGGCAGCACAGACTTACGGGAGAAACCACGAGGGCTGTAATTCCTTCCCTGCCCCCTAATTTCCCTCTACAAAGCACGTCCTGTTATGTCATATGTATTCATTGTCACGTTGTGGCTACACTTGCTTCCTTTTACCTCTCTTATTTGTGTCAGAGTTAATTACTGAACCTGTGGAAAACACTATCATTAAACAAGATGAACCTGGTCATCAGTTGATAATAAAAATACTGCATTATACCAGGCATGATTTTAAAAGCATACGTAATCCTGTGTCAGTGAGATGTTTGAACTATTGGTCTATTAGTAGCTTTGAGCTGTCTCTACTTTGGAGAAAATCAGGAAGACGTATGATCTATGAGGTTCTGTCATATAAGCTCACAAACACCTAAAACTCCATCAGTTTTGGGGGTGGAAACCTAAGAATCACAGAACTGAATAGTTTTAAAAGTATTTACCAATAGGACCACTAAGTAGAAACATGTACGTTAAAGCTACTGACTACACTCTTTCCAGTACAACACCAGACAGACATCATCTTCATAGTGACATAGTCACAGTTGGTGTAAAAATGCTCCTTTTTAAAAATATCCTCAAGAAACTGTATTAGGATACTGTCAGACCACAGTACAAATGATCATGCCCTTCACTTCTAAGGATTTCCTCATTCTAACAAGTTGTTTTTATAACCTACATAATACAGTTTCTTGGTTTAAATCCTTGGAGAACCCAAAGAAAAAGACCCTCCTATTTGTTCTTTCATAATCTAATCCAAGAAGATTCTCTCTATATACATCATCCTGTTAACAAATTGAGAAGTTAATTAAACAGCATCTTGCCTTATCCAATACTTGCATGCACCCTTTTCAGTGTCAGGTTAGTAGTCCCTTGTCCTCTAACCATGTAACTTCTTTACATATTAAAAGTTCTCTTTCATACAGATATATAAATTACCATGTTTTTAAGCATACACAACTGAGAAAAAAAAATTAATTTGGTTCATTACTGTCTTTTTCTGGTTGACTAGCTACAACGGCAGCCTGAGTGGATTGCACAATGCTTTTTTTTGAGTTTTGATATTGTGCTGTGGGTGTTTGTCTTCTAGGTAAAAAGAACAAATCCCAGAGCAGCAGTAGTACAAATAGAAACAAAGACATAAAAACATCCAGGTATATATTTACCAAAATAATTAGTACATCAGCAGGGAGATGGTACCTGTTTTTATTCTAGAAGGAATTTTACTATTAGTAAAGTTGTTTCTGCAACTTGATTTCAAGTGAATCTCCCATCAAAAGACAGATAAAACTGCCAAGTAACAGTTTCAGTTCAATCGAAACAACCAAACAATTCTATGAACTTGAAAGTGCAGTCAAGAATGACCTCCATGTTTTGTAGTTGTCTCTTCATTGATGCATTCACTCCTTGAGTAGCAGCTACATAGAAAATTGAAAGTTTCTTAGAAGTTCTACCCTGCTCACAGGCAAATTTTCGGTTTTGTCTGTTTTGCTTCAACCAGCTGTCACTAATGCTACAGAACTGTCAGCCAGATGGATGAGAGCTGACAGTCCCTAATGGGCTGAACAAAGAGAAGGCCTAGATTAATGTAATGCCATCACACTGGTAACACTGAAATCTCTGTCTCCAGATTCTTGTCACCTTTGGTTTCACATGCAAACTGAAAAAGGAGAGGAAACCTCTTAAATCCTTCTGAATGAAACATCAGAATCCAAGATCTTCAAAGCTGTTTACAAAGAATTAAGTGGTTTGGAGTATGTTGGATACATACTCTTAAGTAGTAAGAGAGATTTTAATCTCCTGAGGATAAAAGGAGTTTGGAAAAGATGTATCAGAACTTATTTTTTGATGAATCCTTATCACAGTCAGAATGCTAGCAAAACTTGCTACGTGTCTTTTGCTACATATCACCATTAGTAAAGCATTTAATTTAGCTTTGAAAATTTCAGTGTAATAATTCAGTGTAGTAATTCAGCTCTAAAACTTCTCTTTCCATAAAGCTAGTAGTACCTTGGCTAGTATTTAAATATTTGCTTTGGAAAATGAAGATGATTTGTCATTGATACTGGTTTACTGTAATATACCAGACAGATGCTGAACCTCAAACAGCAGCAGTCCAAAATCTGTTTTGTGCGTGACTCAGGCTGGATATGCAGAGGTGCTGACTTTGACCAGACAAGCAGGGAGCACCTTCAGCCATCTGCCTCTAATCTTACCATAATCTTTGAGTCAGTCCCCCGATATAGATACACAGATACACCAGATGAGTAATGCTGGTTCACAAATATTCAGTGGAACCAAAGATACAATCCTTGCTGACACGAAGAATAAATAAGAACTATATATGCATCAAAATACTCATAGCTACATCCTATTTGGGTTTTGATAAAATAATTAAAGGTGAGAAGAAATCAAAATGACCAGACAAGCAAGCAGATTTATGAGAATACACAAACTGAAGATAGATGGAAGAGCTCAACATAAAGGTACTATGAAAGGCCACAGTCAGGTAACTCATTTACTGAGCTCTCTCCTACACAAGGAGCTCTGCTATGATTAAAAACAAAATTAATAAAAATTGCGCTGCATATTTCTTTCCGGCCCAGTAAAAAATAAATTATTGTAGTGTGCCATCTACTGGCAATTTACTGTGCTACACTAGAAATAGTAACAGGATTGCAGCCTGAGTTCAGCAACAAAGTTCTTGTTCTTCTGAATATAAGATGCCCGGAGAGGGTCTCTGACTCGGGTAGAAAGTGCACAGGCCATCTTCACTTGCTCCAGAATCCCAGTCTGCTTCAGATTGCCGTTCAAAGAACGACAATGAAGCTAATGAAAAGTCTGGAGCATAGGTCTCATAAGAAGCAGCTGAGGGAGCTGGGTTTTTTTAGCCTGGAGAAAAGGAGGCTCAGGGGAAACCTTACTGTTTTCTAAAACTACCTGAAAAGAAGTTGCAGAAATATGAGGATCAGCCTCTTCATCCGAGTAACAAGTGACAGAAAGAAATGGCCTCAAATTGCATCTGGGGAGGTTTAGATAGGACATAAGGAAAAAAATCTTCATCAAGAGTTGTCAAGCATGGGAACAGGCTGCTCAGGGAAGTGGTGAAGTCCCCATTACTGGATGCATTTAAATGACACAGAGATGTGATGCTTAGGGATACAGTTTAGTCGTGGACTTGGCAGTGTCAGGTTACTGGTTGGACTCGATGACCTAAGATGTCTTTGGCAATCTAAATGATTCTATGTTGGGGCAGAAAATCTCTTAATCCCCTGCAAACTCTGCAGTTGTCAGAATAATTCCTACATCTCCAACAAGTCCACCCCCACACCATGAAGTTAGCATGTATGATTGAGGACTTTCCTGTCTCAGATAACATTCCCCTACTCCCTTGTTTGCTTCCACCTCAAATTGACTGGACAAACTTCTTCAGATCTTTTCTTTTTTCAGGAATGAATTGTTTTCTTCTTATAATAGACGTCCAAAACAGGATACTCTACTTATCATAGGAGATGGCAAATACTGACATTGAGAGTGAAAGATAATAGCCAGTTTTATCTGGTTGCAACTGAACTCATCTTTACTAAATTCAAATTTATTATTTGGTGGAGGAAATTTGATTAATAGTTTAAGTGCTGGGAAAAGGAGCATAATTCTCCTGCTATAAAAATTTCCAGACTCTCTCATGCAAGCAGAACAACTATGTAAGATGATGGTAACCTGAAAGTCAGTTTTACAGTACTTTGACTGCACTCCTCATCCACTCCTGTTCTCTGTAAAAATTTGTCCCTACATATCTGTTAAGCAGAAACTGTGCATTAACTATGCAAGCAGTAGGTTTAATAATTACAGTATTCATTAAGCTGACTAGGTAAGAAGTTATGACCCACAGAATGATGCTACACACGTCCTCAGATTCCTGTGTTGTTACTTGTATGGACAGCACCTGTAATCATTCACATGAGGCTAGAATGACACATCAGTGTGATGTTTGTCTTCTAAAAATATAAGCAGTTTAGAATCCTTATTTCTTGGTATGCACTCTAAATGCTGTTGTTTCTTTACATCTGGGTTTTACTTCCATAATGCCACAAGGTGGCCTCCACATAATAGAGCATTATCACCACATCCTTCAGAGAATGACATATGAAAGCATGCTTTTGCTTTACTGCAGTGTTAGTAATAGAGCACCACCAAATTACATTATTTTCTTTGTATATCAGGCTCAAGAAGCTTACCTGCTGTGTAGAATTTGTTCACATCTGACAGGAGGTCAGAGCAACACAAAACAGCTGCAAGCACTTTCGTAGGATGTTCTACCTGAGAGAAGCTTATTCAGGAGCCAAGCGTGTGACACGCTCACAGAGCAGGTCTAGAAGTTGTCTGCCCTGCAGAAAGTCTGGGAAATCCTGCATCCAGGGCTGCAGTAATTCAGGCAGCATTAAGCAGTTGCTTAAATTATGCTACAGTTACTTCTGTGCTAGGAGGACTTGAAGAAAGGCCAAAATTAGCAGAGATCCTCTTTCTGGCTGGAAGCTAAACCATTTCTGGCCTCTCAGAAAGTTGATGCTGGTTTCAAGGAGGTGAATGACTGAAACCCACTAAAGATTGATTTGCACTATTTCAAAGTTTACTGTCGCTTTTTTTTTTCTTTTTCTTTTG
This sequence comes from Sturnus vulgaris, assembly GCF_052056855.1. NCBI lineage: Eukaryota > Metazoa > Chordata > Aves > Passeriformes > Sturnidae > Sturnus > Sturnus vulgaris. The sequence continues at coordinate 16,650,705 of NC_142248.1, read as the reverse complement.
GTGGGGGAGCAGGGAAGCTTTATTTTACACAGTTTATAGTGGAACTTAAAAATACAACAATGCAAGTGGAATTGGAGTAGCAATTTCTAGATGATAAACATTTTCTTTGGTGTATTAAAAACGTTACAAAAACTATTACAGTGTGTACTATTAGCAAATCTAGATTCAAACAAAATATGAAAAGTTGTAAAATCTGTAAAAGCTCACAATATTTGACAAAGCAAAAGGAACAAAGCTGGCTCTTAAACTCGTTTTCTCATTTACAGAGAAAATTACCATGGCTCTGAATTGAAGTGAATCTTCAGCAGTAGCTGTAGAAACCTTTTTCTTTCAAACACAATCTGTCCATTTTTGAAAAGCTGAGAACTGTAACTCTCCTAGGTTCTAAGTTGATATGTACACACCTTTCTGGTACAAGGCTGGCATTTGAAATACACGACCCTACATGCACATAGATGATACCTAAACAAGTTTACCAAGTTTCTACTTCTTTGAAATTCAACACTTAGAATAATAACTATTGGTAACTTTTTGCCTACTGTCTTCTTTCAATGTATTGACCTGCAATTCTCCTGTAACTCTTTTCAAACTATTGTTGAAATAAGCAACTTTTGTTCTTCTGTCCTTCAATCTTTGTCTGGTTTATCTGAATGAAATAATTTGGAGGTACATTACACCTCCATTACACTTTAAGCAAGCTAAATATGAATCTTGTTTTTATCTTTAAAGTGCATTCCTATTTGTGTGGGTTTTTATGCTGAATCAGACTGTGCAAGTAAAGACATGCCTTAATGAGCCTGAGTTTGTACATGAGAGAGAACTGCTCAAATGTCCCACTGTGGGGAACTGCACACATTATCTATCATTAATCAATGGCAAACAAGCTAATTTTCTATGCGTTGTTACATTGCTATTCAGTGTGCTAAACAGTTCCATTAAAGCAACATAATTAACAGCTTTGCAATAAGTAGTACTTCCTGTTTGACTCAAATGTATCTATGTCAGCCTTAGACTAGAGGTAAGTAACAGTCCTATGGGACTACAGTGATTCCATCTATATTATATTAATATATATTTTTTCAACTTTAATGATTTGGTCTGATGCAGGATTTGCCAATTCTCAAATAAGCACTATGAGGTTAAGTGAAATAATTTCTAGATTTATAATACTAGGATTATCATATAAAGTCTTTCCAATTGCAGCATGAAGTTTTGTACTTGCCATATGATTCATGGGTTTGGAAGCCTATGTTTCCTCCGTTTTTTGAGCTAAATAAAAATGGCTCATTTTTCTATTTCTCATACATTTTTGGAAGAAAATAATAGCATAAGTGACCTAGCAATGCCTTTTCTTCCCTCTAGTACTTGCTTTTGCAAATGCACTGTAAATATATTTAAGAGCAGGCTCCTCTGGGAAGCTCTGTATAATAGATGGTAAAATCCAGGGCTCACTGGATTTTGCTTTGCTACAGATAGCTAAAGTCCTGAATTCAACTTTGTGCTTTGCTTTTAGATTCTTATTTTAGGCAAATAAAGCAACTATGATCTACTGAAAGAGTGTTTCAGGGTTTAATTTTCAACTTTTACTGTCTCCTGCAAGCCTGAAGAATTCAGCAAAGCATCTTAAAACTGGTGTTCATTCCAGGTGACAGAGACTCTAGAATTACTTCTTGCAAGTGTAAGGGTATGTTTTTTAGATATCGACATGTCAAAATATTAGGAGGAGGAAAAAAATAAATAATTGCCAGGACTGCTTTATTTTCATGCAGAAGTTGTTGGGACAGGTGGGTAGGACAGAGAGGGGAAGCAACAGTGCATAAACTCTTAACAAAAATATATATTGCACTGAGGTCCCAGGTAATACCTGTCTAGAAAAGAAACAACCTAAATCAAACCCACCACTCTGCTCATCTCTGAAAGTAATAATATTATTTTATGTGCTATCCCTTTGTCCATAAATTAGTGCAATGCTCAATGAAAAAGAAACTGGAACTCTTAAAAGCTGCAGTGAAGAATGCTCCTGGAAGAGGAACATTCTTCAGGAAGGCCACAGAGAGCTTGGGCTCAGGTGAACCACCAGCAAGTCCCACCACAGGCTTTTACACAGCCCAGTATCTGGATGGACAGTCTCTGTGGCATACAAAACATAAGGAGATGAGAAAGTCTGAGCTCGTGCATTTAAAATTAGAAGATTCTTCTTGCTGGAGACATCTGACTCAAATCAGATCTTCCTCTCACTTGAGTCTCTCATTGTTGAGATCATAAAATTCAATTATATTGCTGCAAAGCCAGCACAAATGATATTTTCATCAAAAACTGCAGTGCTCCTAAACACCACTGAATATATTATTTTGGACTATTAAAATCAGTTCAAGTTCTGAATGCATTTCCTGGCCAAAAGACAACCTCATAGAAATGCCTGAAAAATGAGACAATTATGTTAAACCAGAAACACATGGACAGCAGTATCTTGGAGACGTACCTTAGGGCTAATGGATAGAAACTGCTCTATAAGGTAGGAAAAATATCATAAGGTGAGTAAATACCACAAAGGAACCACAGACAAATCAATTTTGTCAGAAAAAAAGTATGAAATGAGGATACTAAGATCTGTAGATTAGTGATTTTTCAATACAGAAGCCTATTACAAAAATCAAAATTTAGATTTGGTGAGTTTAAAAGGGAAGAGAGGTCTTACAGTTCCTTTCACAGAAGCAGAATTCTTGACATTAGTACTGTTTCAACCAAACTAAACTTAAAGGAATCACCACAGGCTAAATGATCATTTTCCAGTGCTCAGAGGGAACTACCAAGTAAGAAAGCAGCATCAGAAGTGTGTATGCCAAATCCTGCAAACAGAAATGCTGAAATATGCCTCATTAGTCCCTAAGGTAAAAGCTGAAGTTAGCAAGCTGCAGTCGAGAAGAAAAGCTCCAAGGGCGTTCTCCTCTTATTTACAGCCCTTCAGAGTAGGGTGGCTGAGGTCACGAACAAAATATTCACTTAGAAAGTAAACTAAATCACAGTGCACTAATCCAAAAAAATCCAAAACAATTTGTAATCTCAGAAACTCCTTGCTCAGAAAAGCATTCTTATGTCCTCTTTTTAATGAAAAATGCAGAGCAGCATTTCTTGTCATTTGGCTGCAGCACTACTTTATGCTAGAGACAAGTGAATTCTAGTTTTTTGGTTTGGGTTTTGAATTACTGTTTGTGGTTCTGTGGTTTTTGTTGGGTCATGTTGTGTCTGTCTCCATCTTCCGTCCTCCCTCCTTTCTGATTTTAGCTTTAGTAGCAACCTTCTCTGTTCATCTGGAAAGCAATTAATCTGCTTTTTGAGTCAAGAACTGTGAGGTGGAAGAACCTCTTTAGGAGATGTTAAGGGACATGCCACCATTAGAAACATAAATGTCTTAGAGTGCAGAGGAAAGGGCAAAAATGATACTTCTGCACAGAAATGAATTCAAACATGCTTATACAGCATTTTGTGAATATAAAACATCCTCACTCTACCCAGCATCCTGATTATTTTGTGTGGTCAGAAAACCATGAAAGGCATAAGCTTGTAAAAATGAAAATTCAAATTAAAATTAATTCAAATTAGCATCAATAAATTTAAAATAACTACACTCAGAGGGGGAGGCAAGATGGGTGAATAGGAAAAAATCCCCAACCCAATCAACAAACCAGTTGCCCCTAAGCAGCAGGATTTCTCCCTAACTAGTCACCAGCCTGCCATTTGCAAAGGTTCAGAACTGCAGGCATTTTTAATTAATAGCCAGTAGAATACTGGTAGGGCATTCATGTTTAAAAACATTTTATACACACACAAACCCTCTTAATACAACAGCTTCATCTTAAATATCATAGTGGCCTCCACAGTTGGTCTGTGTAGGACATAATCCTAAGCCTCTGAGTTTTCACAGTTCAATGGCACTAAGTTGTTTTGTAGTGAGAACCTGGAAGACCTGAGGGACAAGACATCACTTGGGAAACTAGGTGTGCCAAATATGAAAGCGTTTTATTCTCACTTGGATAAGTGACAAGGATGTGGAGCTGGAAATTCAGCCAAGCAGATGTGCCCCAACATGTCAGAGGGGTGGAAAAGCAGCAACTGTGAGGAAAGACGACTGCTCTGTGAGCATCAGGTCTCCAGCCTTCCTTTGTGAAGTGCCTCACTGCTGTGGATTAGGCACACAGGACTGGAAAGACTTTGAGTTGTCATCATACCCCAATCTCCCAACAATCACAGGCACCCTTTTCAGGTATTGGGAACTTTTGTCCTGTCTCTTAAACACTCGTCCTTCCCCAGTTTTATGCAATTCCCTACGCTGACACCCAGGATAGCACACACTGGCCACAGTCCTGATTAGAATGTGCCTGTGTTAAAGCCCTCAACCCCCGTAACGATTACTGATGCCACCACTCAGAGGACAGTATTTTTAGAGGTACCTCTTACAGCACCACCCCATCATCCAATTAACAGATTTAGAAAACTCTCTGCTCTGTTTATCCAAGAACACCTTAACTGTAACATCTTAAAAAAAAAAAAAAAAGCTCAAAAGGTTCTAAGATAATTTATGTGAAAAGACAGTTTGCTCTGGTGGGCAGAGTTCACAATCTCACAACCTCACAACCAGCCACTCTGCTTATTCTTATGCCAATGCTGGCTGCTGGCACACAACTACTCCAGAATTAACACTCCCATCGATCACCACTCATTTTGGCTAATTAAAAAGTCAAGCTTTTTAGACTTGGCAAAACACAAGGTTAAGAACAAAACTTGCCAGCTATTTCTTTAGTCCTGCTTTGCTTTACTGCTTCACTAGTAATAGTCTAAACCTTACAATGTTGAAAATCAAGTTTTATCACTACTTGTACCATGATGGTTAATCATATTTTTGTAATTTACTGTTTCCTGCAGCTGGAATACAAGGTGGCAGTCATCCAAAAATTAACTAATGCAGCAAGGGCTTTTTTTCCTGTTTAGTCAGAAACTTGTTATTTTAATAACTAAAATTTTAAGCAAACACACATAAATGCTTATGCCTTTAAGCTTCAAGACAAAGTACTATTAGAAGACGTAGAAAGTGTTGAGATTTCTGCTCTCCAAAACAACAAATAGCTCCTTTCTGCATTCATTGTAGCAATTTCGTCAGAATAGAGAGTTTTAGTTTTTTACAGCCAAGAGCTGTTAAGACTTCAACTCCCCAATAATCTATCATTCCACGTTTACCAAGACTAAGTAGATAAAAGGACAGCTGATTCACATGAGAAAAGACAATTCAATAGTAATGAAATGTGCACTGTCCTAACAGCTGCCTATATTTGTGCAATATCCCCATTTAGATCCAAACATGCCATAGGTTTTTTGTATGTGGCCTCCTCTGACACCCTCCTAAAAATTAACTCTTGAAGAAGTTTGTCTCATGCAGAAGAGATGTAATGAAACCCTGTTATCACAAAAGACAAAAAGATCAGCTATTTTTCTGAAGGTGGAATACTTACTGCACTAAGTCTTTAAATCCAGAATATCTGAAATGAGAAGTGGCAACTGCAAGATCCAAATATAATTTGGGCTTTTTGAAACTGAAGTTCAATAGATTAAATTTGACAAAGAGACATCATAAATTACAAGAGCTATTTTAAACTGTCTACAGGTCACTTTAAAGTATGATACTAAGGCGTATGTGTATTTCAATATTTACACCTGTAAGAGTAGGCTGTTTTGGAATGCAACTTTATCTTGATATTTAGATTTGGGTTAATTGCTTCACAATATACATAGTGCTTATGTAAAAAAGTATCAAGAATACGATTACAGTATCAGTAAAGTCCACTAGTTCTATTTATTTCAAGCCTATACATACAGAAAACAGCCTCCTTCCCGAATCCACAGAAAACTGTTATTCACAGAACTGTATTAAAAGAAGTCAGAAGCATATATGTAAAAGCACTTGATCACATTTTGGCATCTATCAATTTCGAAATTCAAATTGTTCTAAGCACGTAAATGAAAGAAAATAAGAAAATAAATGTAAATAAGAATAAAAAGGTGGGAAATATAAATCTGATGTCCTTGTGTTTTGTTACAGCAAAGAACAGATGTTTGAGACCCCAATACTTAGTTGCTCATCTACACCACATTACTCAAAGTAATGACTGCCCGAATTGAAGCAGTGATCCATATGAATCACAACCACTATGGAACACATTCAAGCTGAAAGTAGCAGATCTCATCTTACAGCAATGATCAGCAGCCACAATTACATAAAGATATATACTACACAACTCCCATCAGTACACAAACAAAAATATTCTAGGTCTGCAATAGTTGAATAGTTGAAGACTACATGGCTATTTCCATTTTATCCCTTTAAGGGACAGTGCTACACCTCCTGCCTCCTTTATGGCAGGTTAGTATCTAAGTCCAGCTTAGTACTCAATGCAAAGAACAGAAACAATACTGCAGCTACAGTTATTTAGAATGAAAGCACTTTATTTTTTTCCAACCAAGTTCAAAGTCAAACTTAGAGCTGTGAGTGCACACTTCAATTCGTAGGTATTAACAAAATTTGCGTGAAAAGTTTCAAAGATGAAAATTTTTCACAGTTGCTTCAAATTGAATCATGTTATATAGCTAGCCCCGTGTTTTGTCTAGAATTCTCATCTTCCCCTCCTCACTTCTAACAAGACACACTTAGTATATTTAAAGTAGATGAGCAATAAATAACATCATTAAGTGCTAAAGAATATATGTGGAAAGGGGGAGAAAAAAAGTTGCATTTAGTCTCATTCCGAGACATTAAACAAGCTATTTAACTCATGGAATAAATGTAAGTTATTTAAAGAAGGATAACATAAGCACTAATAACACAAGCATGCTCAATCTATTCTCTCTGTGAATTTTTATCTGTAGCCTACAATGATCACTGTGTGTAGGATGGTAGACTGAAGGCAAAGACTACACTGTCTGGCTTTTACCAAGGCTATTAAAAACTGCTTCATTTTTTTCCTTCACTAATGCAATGTTAGCTCAATATAAAGTTCCTCTCAAAGGAATCAACTGCTTTCATAGACTTTAGCATTTGCATCGTGCAAAGCTGGAATAACTTCACACCAGTACCATAATTTGCATGGTTTTGTATTCTGAAACAGTTGACTATGAACCACCAGTTTCACTTTGCACCAGAAATCTAGGCACAAAAAATAGCTGCAAATCTCCACACTAAGACATTCAGTCTTCTGTAGAACTGGAAGATCTGGCAAGATGAACTGGCAAAAGCAACCACTTGCTAGTCTAAAATGCAAGCTTCACATAAGATAGTTTCAAGTTTCCACACACAAGAATGTTCACTCTTTAAAGAAAAAAAAAACCCAAAAAATCACAAATTAACACTGTAGCATCCATCTTCAAACCCTTTATCTCTTCAATGCCAAATGCATACACACGTTTAACTCCAAACTTGCCTACTTCAGATGCCAGAAAATGAAAATATGGCCTGCTTCATAATGCAGTGGGGCTGATGCCACTCAGCATAGGGCATGTGTACTTTGTCCCTTCCTACTCTCCCATCCCTCCTGCACCTCAAGTGTTAAAACTGCAGCCTCCAATAAAGCAACCTACAGGAGGGAAAAAACCATTTTATTTATATCTCACTGCAGAGAGTAAGCTCTTGGAGGGCTGATGCTATTTTTTAAAAAATATCAGTAACAATCTGTAAGCACTATTAAGGAGTGTGGAACTGCAGTACCTCTGTGATTCTAGAGTAGAGGACTCTTTGCTGAGAAATAGGCATAGCTCCTTCAAAAGAGACATACGTAATTGTTAAGACATGCTAACTTCTTCATACCCAGCTAATTAATGGCACAGCTTTTTCCACCTCCACTCTTCAGCAAGCTATCAGCAATACTTCAACTTGGACATTTACATTTAGAAAGTACTGGACTTTTTTTTCAGCCCTGCAGAAAGAGACAGTTTGCCAGAAGGGTTCTCTAAATTCAGTTTAGGGGATGAGCAAATCCTGGGTCACACTTAAAAGTACTCCTTCAGCAAAAGAGCCTCAAGTACTTTCAGGGAACACTACTGAGGCAAAAGACATACTGTTTTTCAAAGACACCAGTTTCATATCAAGCGGTATAACACGAAGAACAGCTTTGTGGAGACATCCTTCATCCTCAAGTATATACGTGCTTCTGCATCAGAAGAACATACAGATAAAGGATTAATTCTTCCTGGATCTTCTGACACATCCTAAAAACAACATTTTTAGAAAGTATCACAAAGATTAGCATTTATGCATAGGATAGCTCATAAACTTAATTCTTAGATTCTCTGAGACTATGATATGAATTTAGTGGAGTTACACAGCTATTGACATTTAACTCATGCCAAGTCTAACCAGATATTACACGTGTACATTCTGTAGAACTGATTCCTAGCCATTTGAGAACTAAAGAGAATACAAGAAGCTGAGCCTGAATATTAGTGTGAATAGTTTAAATGAATTAAGAACATGATGGAAAAAAAATCATTTCATAATACAGACACCTGAATCCTGTTCTTAGTCTAGTAGCTGCCTGAAAACAGTAAAAAAATTAATTTAAAATAAGGCACAGATACTAATGACAATGTTTAATACTGTATTATTGATGCTGTCAAAATACAACTTTTGGCAGTTAAAAAGAATGCATTACTTTATTAGATATTCCTCAGTAATGATTCTCAAGTCAATCTTACCTTGCCTCTAAAACAAAAGCATTGTCCACAGTTAGGATTCGGGAACTCTATGGCCACATACAGAATTCATTACAAGTCCATGTATCTAAATCTACATTCAAGCTAGATTTTTAAATACTAGAGTATCCCTTTAATCAATTACAGCTATGCTTCCTTATATTATCAGAAATAAAGGGCCACAAGTTACTTTATTTGTCCATTACAAAAGGAAAAAAAAAAAAGAAAAAAGATCTGAGTTTCCATAAAGGACAATCTCCTTGAGGAATAACCTAAGAGTTTCAGCAATTGCCACCCAAATGATGATATTTAGACTTTGTTACTTTTACATTTAAGTGTTCAACAGAACAGTAAAGTAATACAAGGATGTTGTCATACTATAGTTCCTTTAGATTTTTAATTGATAATAAGAACATTTGAAAAGTCCTATCTTAAAACTTTTTGAGCATGAAGTATCTCTTACGATACATAACAATTCTAGCAAAAAGATTGGCTATATGCATGTCTCCAAATTGTCCCACAAAGTTTGGGATGCCCCAGAAACTCTTTGTAACTGACTGCCCTAGGAAATGCAAAACCTTTGGTGGTTTGCAGAACAGTCAAATAACTAAAAGCACCAAGTTCTGATGACAGATTTCTAGTTGGCTTTCAGAAGTCAACAACAATGACACATAAACTAAATACAAAACTAAGAAACAAGAGGCCTGGAGTTATTGACCGCTACAGGAGTTCAAAATTCATACATTTAATTTGTAAAGCAAAAACCACTTGTGGCTATCAAAAGACTTTTCTCCTGCATGCCAATAAAAGTGCACATGCTTAATGCTAGGTATGAAAACAACCCTTGCAAGTACCTCTTTTTAAGGAAGTAGTCTATTTGGTCATACATGCTGTGCATGTACACTTTTAAGTGAAGACCTGGCACTTCGTAAGTTTTCATTGAAAAAGCATGCTTCCTAATCACAAAATTAAAAAAGGCAACAGCAAGCCTAAGATTAAGACTCCCTCACAGCTATTAAGAGATAGCTCTTAAATTAAAATAGAACAGCATTTCAATATAACAGTATAAGTTTATAGCTGTATTCTCAATGCTGTTGTTGGTACGAATTTGCCATCATTGATCAGGTTAGAACTTGATCAATTTCTCAAAAGCTCTTTGTCAGTTTCTTAAAGGAGGTAGTATAAAAATGATGTGATTTGAATAACATGGCCTAATCTGGCTGTAAACATTTCAAACAAGAGACATAAATATCTATGATAAAAAGTATTGTGGAAGAGATTATTCTAGAAATTGTTTTTTTTGAACTTGAAAAGAAAAAACAGTAGATATATTTAATATATTTACTTATTTGCATGTAGTTTGATACAGAAGATTACTGTGTTAGAAATCCACATACAATATAAAAACGTTAGACAAATTCACCATTCTGCTGACATTTGCAATAACTGTTTATACAAGCTTGAGGAATTTATAATATTTTTTATACATGAATCTTTGTATATGTGCAATGTTTCATTAACTACACAATGTGAAACCCTGATTTTCATAGTTTTTCATCACAATCTGAACATAATAGCTATTTGCATCTTAACACATTGGCTTTTTGAAACACTAGTAATTAAGGCATCTTTGCTGTATAGTTTCGCAATAGTGCAAACAAAAACTGTCTTTAATAATTTGATTAAAACATAGAAGTAACTGAATATCCCAAAGTTTTTTGTATTTTTTTTAATGTAATTGGAAGATAGTTGTGCATTTTGGAGTTCTCTTGTGAAAGGGACATGTAAAAGCTCTTAATGCTGATTGTTTTTGTTGGTTCCTTATAGCCGGTTCTGCTGTCTTGTCTTCGTGACAGTGTAGTTCATCTTCTTTTATGCGATGATGTTGTAAAATACAGTAGCATTTAAAGGAATACCTAGTAACTGAGCGAATCCCAAATGCAGCAAAGGCATACAGTTTTCATAGTGCACTTTCACCTCACTGAAGTAAAAGTTGCTCCTACTAGATATTTTTCCACTTCAATGTGAAGTAGATTGTTAGGGTTTTGTTAGTGGTTTCATTAAACAGCTTGACAGTTCAGTTCTCTTCTGCCAGTATTTCTCAAAAGGCTTTCAGCACATATTTCAGGGATACTTTTAAGGGATTTTTCACCACATAAGCACACTGTTTCACCATCATGTCAGTGTAGTTGCAATAAATAAGCATTTACATCCTAGAAGGAAAAAAAAGAGAAAGGGTTTGTCACATTATTTATAGTTCTAACATCAACTCTACGTCTGAAGCAGGGCAACCAATCAGGACCATAATACAAGAATAGTATTTGCCCAAATTTCAGAACAAGATACCTTCACAATTACTTTGAATTAATGCTTTCAATGACACCTCTTTGTGTACTAAAAAGCCTGCAAGAAGAGTAGGATTAATTTTCAAAGCCATCAATTTAGTCTATTATTCCTCTGCTCCGTGCATGAGCAGGAATTATAATCATCATATGATCATGTAGTTAAAATAAGTTATGTATGATATTCCTTCACCCAACCACTCCAACATTCTTGTACTACTTTTGCTCTGACCTGCTCAGGTGACTTTGGTCACAATCTATCCTTACTATACATTAAGAAGCCAGCATATGAACGTAAAGGAAACCTGAACCCTGGAGAAACAAACTGACACTACCTATAGCTGCTATTCTGATCTAGCAAAAGAACTAGGCAATCCAAATTACATGCTCTCATTGCTCTACCAAGCTGGGAGTCAGAACTCGGTTCTTCTGCATTTCTGCTGACTGAAACACCGCATTTTGCAATTATCCTTGTAAGGACATCAAAATTGAAGTTGCAAGCGCACAGCAGTCCCAGAAAGAAAGGAATTTATTGTTTGATGCATCAAAGTAATCAATCCTGGAGGCATGTAATTATAGATTCCCCAAAACTCCTTAAGAAGTAAAAGATGCAATTTTAAAGTTCTCTTCAAGTTCAATCAAATCCTGCACACAACCAAGTGTCTGCTGTAACTCCTTTCTCTCTGTCTACCTTCATCAGGTCCCTCTACCTGGAGAGGTTTCTATCTAGTGTAACTTTTGGTGCCCAATCTCAGACAGCCATGTTTACAGAGATGAGCACAAACAGCAAAAGATGCATCTACTACACCCTCATTATGTTACTGATACCACAACCTACTGAGAAATGCAAGCAGGGATTTGTCTGTGATAGGCTCTTCTGCTCTCCACAAACTCATCATTCTCTAAGCATTAGGTCAGCAATAGGCTTTAGAATTCAGTATGTTGTCACTTGCTCCAGTCACCTAACGTATAAATGCCAATGATAGTTCCTGGGCTAAGATTCTCCATTCTGCATTACACTTACAACAATGGGTACAACAGATCAAAGAGAAAACATCTGTCCCTTCCACAGTCTACCTACTCAACTGAGCCCTTTTTCACATCACTTTTAAGGCTCGTTACTATTAACTACTTTGAAATTAAGGAGATGCTTCCTCTGTAAAGTAAGAAAAAAGAATAAAAATTATTATCATTCTAAATCACACAACTATCATAGGCAATCAACTCCAGATTTCTGTAAAAACGATGCAATAACCTTGAGCATTAGCAGAAGCTAAAGTAAAAGTATTTCTGTCCAACCACAGTTTAGCATAAGTAAAACAAGAGGAATACTGAAAGTGATACAACCATGTTTATTACTGAACACAACCAGAACTGTATTACCTTAGCTATATTACCAGTATATCCTGGAACCAGAGTAAGATGATTCTCCTGTTCCCACAAAACACTTAGCTGTTGTTTTAAAATATGAATATTTCTGAAAGAAAATGAAGATCACTTTGTAACATAGGTAGTACATTCCAGTAGTCTCTTCTACTAAAATGAATTATTAATACTGCACACAGACTTAGCCTATACAACAGACATAGCCCCAAGATTGAAAAATTTTGATTCAACTTCTACGGCATTTGTATAATCCCTGATATGACTGTCTTATATGCATAAAACAGTAGCAAAAAAAAAAGAAAAACAAAACCAGTAACTTGACTATCCTTAAAGTACTTTTAAGCTTTAACTCTAAAATTATAGTTTTGCCTTTAGTAGGCAAGTTGCACTCCTACTGATCAAAACATTGAGATGAAACAGGCTACAAAAACACATTTAAGTATTTCCCAACACTATACTCACCCATCTTCTGCCTTTTCTGCATGTGCAGATAGTTCTGACCACCATCTTTTAATGACAGCCTGAAGCCAGTTTAAACCAACTATCACGTATCTGTAACAACACATTTTACACATCATGCATTTCACCCTTCCTGCAAATTATCTACAGGCCAGAAAAGTGTTGAGATAACTTCGTAAGCAATTTAGAAATGAACACATTTTCTATTCTGGAAGAAAAAATCTAGACAAATTGATAAGTTTAAATACTTGCTTACACTTGGAATTTCTAAGTGGTATACTGAAGTTCTTGTTGAAAAAGTAGACTAAAACTCTGCCTTGATTTCATGTTATAAAACATACTAAAACCTCAGTGCTATTCTTTTTTACTCTTTAGGATAAATAAATCTGTGTAAGGGCAAAGCCAGTCCTCTCCCCCAAGTCCCTGACATTGAAGAAAAGAATTTCTGCACCGCTGTTTTGTTAAAACATAAAGGTTCAGAGGAAAGCTTCCATTCCAGAGCTTTCTCATTTCCTGAGAAAGGCAGAGGAACAAGAGTCAGAGGACTAAAAATCATTGATTTCCAGGCTCTTCACAGTCAGGAAGTAATAATGGTTTAAAAACATCCCAAGCTGATACTTACTCTTCGTATTTGCTTTTCAGCAGAGATTTCACTAAAGGCAAAAGATCTACACAGCAGCCAACTGAAACATATGGTTTTTCTTCCTGTAAACTTAAAAAACAAGATGTTTCAGAAGTGCTTGAACTTCAGTGTGGTTATAAGCAGATTCTAATCCCCCACTTTTTTCTGTTTGTACCTGTTTGTAAGCACAGGAAGGCAGTCTACTACTACTCCAAGATCCTGTATCCTAGAAACATTAAGAATAAAATCAGAAATGTTACTAGTAGATCCTACTACTAGTAGTAGAAGTATATGCTTCCACTATGATTTAAAAAGTGTAACTAAGTCACAACGTTTATGCAACTGCTAAAAATACTGTGGCATATTTGAGATTGCTATCATTTTAAGGTTATAGAAGAAGAGACTTATTTTACCTCACTAAGTAGGCTACCAGTTCACTTATACTTCTCCTTCTCCAAAAGGTTAAAGCTACGTTCAGTCTCAGATTCCTGCTGAAAAGAACTTGAGCCATAGTTTCATGGTCCTGAGAAACCTGCATGTTTTTAAAAATATAAAAAGTTGTTGCAAGTAAAGTAGCCAGCAATAAAACAATAAACTACTTTATAATCTGGTATATACTTTTCTACCTGTATGTTGATGAGTCTGTTTTAGAAATTTATCTACAAATAGATTTAAACACAAATTTCCCTAAAAAGGGGGCACAAAAATATTAGACCTACTTTACACGAAAGCTGCAAGAATAAAGTTTGTACCTCTTTACCACCTAAGACAGGTATCTGAGCATTCATGAGCATCAACCTGTAATTGTCACCAACTCTGAGAACTTTCTACTTAGATGATTATTAATTTTGACACAATTTATACACAAGCAATTACATGTATTATTCCGAACTCCAAGAGAAAAGGTTCATTTCTGAAAAAGCTTGTTCTCTGAATGAAGTTCAAGCATTTTAATTAGAGTCAGAGCCACACACATCTCTCAAACCAGTTAAATAGTAATTTGTGTTCAGAGGCTAGTGATCTGGTCCTTAGCTTCTCAAAAAATGAATCTTCCCCTGTCTTCATTTCTTTACCCATCCTTCCACAATCTCTTTATTGCAACTATTCAGCTCTTTTCTTGAAACCATCAAGTTAAACAGGGCAGAAGTGCCACAGATTCGTGCCTTCAGCCCACTGGCCTCTCAGGGCTCTCTCCTCATGACAGCCCACATTTACAGCATGACAACACAGCATGGTGATAGTCTCTTACCTTCCCTGCCATGCCTCACCTTAAACACATGCAAGCCTCCATGAGTAACAAAAATCTATTGTGAGAAATGCAAACTTCAACATTAAGGGTCTTAAATGGCCTTCATTGTCACAAACCCCCTTTCATTTACATATCTGACCTTTTAGCCAGTTTCAGAAGCCCTGCAAGTATCCTCTACGTTTCCTCAACAAATCCTAACAAGAAATAAAGCTCATACAAACACTTAAGTTAGTTTCCCACACACCAAGTGGATACTGCTACTGAAAATTGTCCTAATTTACCTCACCAGTTTATTCTCATTGATACACTAGCATTTTTACATTTCTATAAACACACATATGGACACGTGTCCTGCCAGCTCACGACACCTAAGCAGATCAAAACAACGTTCTCCTTTGGTGCTGGTACAATTTTATGTCTGGCAGATCTGAGCTTCTGACCCAACACAAATATGGAGTGGCAGGACTATTCCTGTTGACAACTGTATCACCATAAAATGACAGACTGTAAATCACAAGACCTGATATTGCAGAATTGAAGGTCATTAATCTGAAGGAAGAAATCTTTCACAGCTAATTACTAGGAACATTTCTTTTTTAAACTGAAATTTCTTCAAACTCTACCCACCTCTGAAAAAAATGCACTGTATTTGGATGAGGGGCCTTCTGTTTGAGATGAGCCAGAGTCACTAGAATTCAGCAAGTGTGTACGACTGTTGTGAAGTTTTGCTGGCAGATTCCCTGCACAAGCCAGTTCATTTTCTTTATTTGCCATGTCACGGCCCCTAGATTTAGGGCACAGTTTCTTTCTGTAACAAGGCTTTGGAGTATAACAATGAACTTTCCTTTTACAATATACCACTTTGAAAAGAGAGAGGGGACTGGTCACCGTTTTTCCAACCGTTACTCTGCAATAATAAAGCACTATTTTAGTGAAGGTTGATCCAAACCAAATTAATTTTATTATTATATTTAGATAGATATATACATAATTATGAATCCAGCAGTCAGCTTTCAGGTTATTGAAAACATTTTTCCCCCAATATATATCCTAATGACACTTGGGTTACCAGAAGTCAAGCCACCAATATTCTTCTCTGTTTTTATTAATGCAGAAACTCATTATTATGGACAAAAGCACAAGAACCAAGAACTGTCATTAAAATCAAGACCTATCATTCGTGTTTGCTTTGGTGATGTAACCAATTTCAACTGTGCCTTCCTCCCTACCTCTACCACACTTTAAACTCAGATATCACACAGCACAGCCCTCCTACCTGTTTGTGTATGAAGCCAGCTGTTTTGGAGATTTCTTACCCTGGGAGAAAGGAAATAGAGAAAAAAAAGCTGTATTACTAAAAAGGGTCAAACACTCCCGTCTATACTATTTAGCATTAATGGTAACATTTACATTGTGTGCATCAGCAAGACAATGTTATAATCTTTTTTTGTTAACATTGGTCATAAAATGCTAGTTTTAATACAATATTTCAATAAACAGTGGATATTGACATCTTCACCACTGTTTGAAGAGGTCTTACAGTAAGTTTGTCTCTCTAATGCTTCCTCTGTACTCCACTGTCTTACTCTTCAGCCAGTAACACAGGTATAAGGTTATAAAAACTAATTCTGAGTAGCAAGAATCTAGTGAAAATCTACGTTACCAACATGGTAGATGAAGCTGTAAGATTATACGACAGATCAATTTCAATGAAAGTATTTCACCTATTCCATCTCTCATCTGTGCCATGTAGCTTTCTTGGCAAGAAAGAACTTTTTCATTACAGAATTCCTGTATTGGAACATTTGTGGCTGGATTGCAGAAAAGCAGGTATGAGTAAGACTGCATCAGTACCTACTGCTCATATGGACGGTAAGATGCACTGATCTGTGCCTGTATCTATTATAACACAGTTTTCATAATATAACTGCTGCTCAACTTAAAAGTTCTATTGTACATCCAAACATCAAATGTTTAGTAGTGCTGTGGTTCTAGATTTAGACTGTTCAGAACTATGAAGTTGTTTATATCCATATTTCACTTTTCTCAGAGGACATAAAACAACCCAAAAAACAACAAACAGCTTACCTCCTTCATGATCTTTTTAGTGGAAGAAGAGATTCTTTTTCTGGGGAGATCAATGGGATGACCTTCAATATGCAATACTTTTTGTTTTTTAACATTGTGAGCTTCAGATGCCATAATCTCTCAAATCCCTGTTCTCAAGGGAAAAATATTTAGTTATTTTTTCTAAAACATTCCGTCAGCTTTCTTCAAATGCAGCTAGCAATACTAGAAATTCAACTATTTGCAAGATCTTCCATCCTATGTATAACCCAAGACATCATTCTGCAGCAAATGTTAGGCTGGAGGCTTTATTATTAATATGTTGAGCATTTCAAAATCCCTATTTAGTTTTCAAAAAAGGGGAAACAAAACTAAAATCACCCCAAGAAAGAGAGGCAGAGATTTTGTTTTCACACTACTTGCTACACCTGCACTGAGGGGTGCCATACAAACAAGAATTCAAGTAAAGAATAGGGCAATTTATGAGACTCTTTCCTCACATTATGAATTTCATCTGCCACCTAGAGAAAAAGAATTGGTTTCACACCCATTTCCAAGTACAAAAGCAGCTCAAAAACTGATTCTTGTTTTCCATGAAGAAAGCAAACTTCATCAAAATAATAAAGGTTGGGGGGAGGGGGAAGTGAATGATCTTCCCCTTAGTTTATTGGCAAATGCACATCCCTCCTCCCCCTCCATTTTTGTCAAAGCAGTACTTTGGCTATTTTTCATACTAAAACCCACAACTTTATTTTATGTCTAAAGTCCTTTGTCTTGAAGTATGCAAGTATTTCTATAAGAATCAACACCAAGATTGAGACAGCTGTACATATGATTTTGCATCTTTTGTAACTGATCAGAACATCCATTGTGTGAGACTAGGTTTAACTACTACATCATCATAGAGAGGCTATTCTTGAAGTGTTTTAGCAAGACATCCTAGGCTAATTTTAAAAGACAACCACTTGCTCCAATATTACTGGTTTTTCCCCTAAAAGGTAAAATTCTGGTCTCAATATGAGTGCTCCAATCTCTCCCCTCCATCTTTAGCAGCAGCCCTTTTACTCTGTGTAGCAGATTTACCCCACATTAAGAACTTCAGCATTTAAAAGACTAAGACACTAAGCACTGAATAAGCCAGATGGGCAACAGCTTATTAGCCATTAAGATCCATGCAGCAGCTAAAGGCCATCAAATAAAATAAGCAGGTGGCAGGCCTAAAACAAGACAGATGCTGTATTCAGGCACATTAAAATCAGTGTTGTAGGGTACAGTGGAAGGAAAATAAATTCTTTAAATGTTCTGGTGTTCTTTAGAATTATATCAATACTAAAGAACCTTACTTGAGATGTCTCTCCAAAAAACGGAGCATTTACTGACAGAATCCCTTACCCTATAAGATGGGAACATGGAGCCCTCAGACTACAGCAAGAATTGCAAGCAGCAGCATTATTTAGGGCAGTATTTTTAACAGCTGGTGGACAATATTTTTCCAGATTTAAGTCTGGCTTAAGACTGGTTCATTAACTTAATTTTTTCACACTATGAGTGAACGAGTGATGAGTTACACTCTGTTAGCTCTCCACACTTCCTAGTTCTTCCATAGAGGCTTCTAAATAAACTTTCCCCTCAAGTTGAGAAAACTCACAAAACCAAACACTTTTTCGTCTGCTTAACAGTCTGGTTAAAACCATTATTTGGACTCAAAATGGGCTGTGTACTAAACTTTGAACTTGGAGCACAACACAAAGGGATATGCCAAAAAACTGGACTTCTGAAGAAAAACCCAACGATCTTAAAATCCAAACAAATCCATCCTTTTATTCAGATCAGTGATGAAGAGGACTTGGAAAAAAGTCTTGAGATTTTTTTTTTCCTTCTATCCACTGTTTGAGAATAATACTGACAGGAAAGCAATGAACTAAAATATTAGAGGGGACAACCTCCAACCGTCAGTTAAAGTCCATAGTCACCTCATCAGATGCTAAAAAAATCCCTAATCTCTGTTGCTAAAGAATAATTTTTGTGACTATTCCCATAACACAGTATCAGCTTACAATTCTCCCTGCCTAACAGTGATAGTTTCTTATTTTTCCTTGTTTAATAAATTATCTCAATCTACCCTCATCTTTCACACTAAGCAGCACACAAGAATCTGATCACCAAAATAAATGACAGCACTATGCAACTAGAGTACTTTTTGCTTAATGTAAGTGTAAAATATTAGGCGGCAAGAAAGAAATGTCTTACCAAGGAAATTCAATTAGTGTATCAGTTTTTAATACTGGGCTCCAGAGAACGTCTAACATCTCAAAAATACCTGAACTGGAGAGAGAGGACCCTGGATGGAAGGAAGTTCCTTACAGAAGGTTACATGTGTCCAGGAGAAAAATTCAGAGAATTTTACACTCTGGGAAATCTAACATAAGAATATATTGTTCCCCAGCCTCCCAAGCTGAAACAGAATGAAACAACAGAACTATCACTTCTTTCCCTAAAGACTGGTAGAAGAAATTCAAAAGATCAAAGGATGATCAGATATAAAGGATCATCTGATGAAGCAAAGTAAAATCCTTTTGTATGACTTCCACTGTCCAACAATTTAGAGATTTCCACAGTTTAAACTGTTGAGGGTCTCAGATTATGCAGAAGTAGCAGTGAACATTTAAGCAGTAATGAATCAGCTGTGTTTTTAGCCAAGGTGCAGAATCTCTCCTTTGGAGCCGACAAAGTACCTAAAGAAAACACAGTCAATATTTAAAGAGTCTCAAGGAAGATCCAGACTGACATCTCTGTTGCACCAATTAGTAAACAATGTAATTAAGAACAGACCTAGTGGACACAAACAAATAATATAATGGCAAAGATTCAGCCTGGCTGTCTCTAAGGCAACACAGCCTGGAAACAAGAGGCTTCCAGGGTGAGCTCACTGTGGCCTTCCAGTACCTGAAGGGGCTACAAGGGAGCTGGAGAGGGACTTTTTGCCAGGGCATTTGTCATAGACCAAAGGGTAATAGCTTCAGTCTGATAGAGGTTAGGTTTAGACTGGGTATTAGGGCAAAATTCTTTACTGAGAGGGTGGTAAGGCACTGGAACATATTTCCTAGAGAAGTGGTTGATGCCTTGTCCCTGGAAATGTTCCAGGCCAAGTCAGATGGGGCTTTGAGAAGTCTGGTCTAGTAGAAGGTGTCCCTTCCTTCTCAAGGCAGTGAAACAGGAACTAGAAGATCTTTAAGGTCTGTTCTAACCCAAAATATTCTATGGTTCTATGAAGTCCTACTCTGCAAAATTAATGGAATTTATTAAGAGTATGGGTTAGTACAACATGGATAAAGGGCAACTAAATTATAGACTCTATTTGAGTTTCCAAGTCCCTCACCTAAATCTTGAGGAAACAAAGCAACCAAGCAAGCAAAAAAAGGGAAAGCTCTTGCATGTACAAATATCTCAGGAACAGCCACAAACTGTCTAAGCAGTTTCCACACTGCAGAAAATTACCTCCAGATCCCTGGGGAAAACCTGCATTTGTTTATGCTGTTCAATATATTCATAAATTACCTCGCAAAAGGGGATGTAGATTGTTGACAATACAAAGTCATACCAGTGAAGATAAGGGCTAACTGAAGAACTGGAGAAGGACTGTGATGTATAAGCAAAAGCAATGCTTATAGACCAATATAATGCAAAGCCTGTGTATCTGCAGGTTGGAAAAAATTCTGGGTTCCTATTAGAATCACAGTCTCTGAGCTAGTAACTGCCATCCAAAACAATATCTGGATATAGAACAGTTTATTTTAGATCAGTTGGACTGTTTATTGCTCCATATGGATCAATACATAGTTAGAAAAATAAATAGAACACTATTGTGAAGTGTACAGAGCTAATTTATGCCTGTATTTCAAATACTGTGAGCAGAGTTAGTTAACTCTCTTTAAAAAAATCAAACCAACCCCAAAAAGTCAAAAAAACTTATGACAAAAGTAAAAAATAGTTCAGACAAAGGCAAGTTAAAAATACATGGAATACCTTTCATATAACCATCAACTGATTAGACCAGCCTCTTCAGTCTGGAGAAGAGGCTATTTACAGCAAACAGTGGAAGTCAGACAAAGGCCAACAAAATGAATGGCTTGGAGAAGTTGTGTAGAGATTGTGCTCTCTCTTGCCCAAAATAGTCAAAAGACAACAGCTGAAGATCTCATCAAACTAACAAGGGTAAGCTGTGTGCAAATTATAATCAACCTGAACTTGCCCCAGGATGTTGTAGACCCAAATGTTTCATATGAGTTCTAGGACAGACTGTGCAAATACATTGAAAAAAAAGGAAATTGACTGAAAGTGATTAAATTCAGATACATAAGATCTGGTATATACAAACCTAACAGTGCTATAATAAACTTGGTCAGTATCTTAAGAAACCAGTTTCCAAAGGCTTAGTAACACCTAGAAAAATGCTTGCTGGCCAGCAATTAAAAAGAGGAATGCTACAGTATCAAAGGTACTTTACATGGCTCTTCATAACTTTGATTTCCTATTTGCAGTCAGATATTATCTAGGGATAGCTAATTAGACACTAGAACTCCTGTAATTTTGGAATATATACAGAGGGTTCTTAAACTGGCATTAGATACTAATTTGCAGAGTCAAACAATCTATACCTTAATGTCTTTTAATTTCTGACTTTTCCCTTGTGGTGACCACAGCTAGTTTTATTTGATCACGACAATCTGCTATATAATTTCATTGAGGCCAATGCATTTCCCTCACTTTACAAAGTTTTTAAAATGAAACTAAGGATAGAATTCATGTCCCTTCGGTTCTGCCTTGTTCCATTGTACAGTCCTAAACTGTTTTACAACTGAACAAGGTAGACTGCAAATCTGAATAGAGATCTATGATTTCAGTAGGATGACAGAATCAAATTCCTCCAATTTCCCCTACACCATGGGTGATTTCTCACAGCAGATGAGAATCTTCCCTTCCCCCCTTTTATTCTCTTCAATCTTCAGCAAGCACGAGGAATAAAGTAATAGCAGCCACGTCTCCTGAGAAGAAGCTGGTTTGTCCCCACATCAAGGGACAGTACCTGTGCAAAGTTTTTTTGATGGTTCTACTGGTATTTTCTATCTCTGATCTCTTCCAGATGCAGAAAACTCTTTAGGTCATATCAGAATTAGGCAAAGAAAGTCAGCACTAACAAGCTTTCAAGTGCATATCTATCAAAGGCAAGTATTAACAACCCTGCCACTCCCTCCCATGTCCTAAGTTCTGGGCACGGCCCCCAAAGAGGGACAAACTCTTCTTGGCATGTTATGTAATCTACGTGAGTATTAACATATTATTTTCTTACAGAACACAGGCTGGACTACTTTGCACGGCAGCAAGGAAAATGTAAAATAGATATCTTAAGCCATCAACAATACCTTTGAAAACACACATTCTTCCATCCTATTCCTTGTCCAAATTCTGAATAACTACTTTTTCCGGCAACATTCCATGTGCACCAGCCACGGCAAATATTCCTGTGATTCTCCTCCACCCCACAGTAACCCAAGTGCAAGTTCAAGGATGACAATATTAAACTCAGATGAAAAGAGCAAATTAATCGTTACTCCCAAGGAGAGGAGCACATGCTTTGAAAGCATTCCAAACAGGTATGCATTAGGGAAGCAACAATGGTCAACTCATTCCACTGGCCATTATTAGATCTACAATGGTCACAAGACACTTCTAAGAATGGTTATTTCAAATTTACTTCCAAAAGGGTAATTTGCTTACAAACATAAATTACCACGATCTTATGATGTAGAAGTGATTTTGTAAGCTTGGCATAACTTCATTTTAGCACAGATAAATGTTACAAAATCCATCTGTCTTTGTTTTAGAAGGCTTCCACATCCTTTGCATATGAAACAGTTTTGCTTTTTCAATTCCTTTTTTAGTAATTGAGGTACTGACAGTTCACCAGCTGTTAAATACTGAATTTTTAAGATTCTAAGGAGTATCTTAATACAATTTTTTTCTTTATAAAGAGTGTTATATGCCAGCAGACCACAGTTTTTTAATGTGATACACCTGTCAGACCATTTGTTTCAGTTTAAAGTTTCCTATGTTGATAAAGGCTACAGGAAGTTCACTAAATTTGCAGTAAATAAAAATACTATTTGAACAACTAGTTATGGTAAACTAACTTATACCTAAGATTTAAGCTAATTTTCCTCTGACATACAGAATTCATATGTAGCCCACTGTCAGTCATAATGAACCTCCAAAAATAACCATAAGCCGCAGTTCATGTAAGTTTAGTGAGGATGAAGCCAGGTGTGCATTAGATCTCTTTGTGGAGATAGCCCAGGATTCTAATAACTGAACCTTATTTACATTCTCTACAAAACAAGAACTCAGTTTCCTGCATCTGGAGGTATCATTTACAGATATGTTAAGCTGCCCTAAAGTAACAGCAGTTGTCAGTGGTCAAGTCCTTTCTGAAGTCATCTTTCATTAATGAAAAGATACTTCTACCTGTTGATTTTCACTTATGAACACTCTGGGAACAGTAAGTTTGGAAAAGTTTTAAAACTGAGAAGTGTTATAAAAGAGATAAATTTCCACAACACTGAAGCTTCCACATAGATGTTTTACGCAACTCTTTTAGAAACTACCCTTGAAATTAAATACAGCAATTTATTTTTACCATTTGTTGCTCAATCCAGAGAGTCTAAAAAAACTGCAGCAAGAATTTTGAGTTAAAACCAAGAGAGAGATATGCTGGCAAACCCCTCAAGCTCCAAACTTGGTGGAGGCTAAGGAAGTACTCACTACACGCTCAACTGGCTGTGATTACATGTCACACAACTTTCACATGCCTTCTTACGCTACCCTCAAATACACTTCTATTATTGATTGTGGTCTGTTTACAGTATTTAAAAAACCTTCCTAATTTATAGTCAATCTTCTTATCCTAGGACCAACATACAGTTACTTTTTTTTAAAGAGCTGATTTAAATTATGAGACAATATATATGAAATATATATCACACACAATCATTATCTATTACAATATAATGAAATATAATGAAAATAAATTTGAAAGAGAAGTTTTGAAACTGGGCAAGTGTATTATATACACACAGCTATAAGAACACAAGCCTATTAGAATACTGACATGTTTTTTAATATACGTACATAAAATACCTTATTAATATTATTTTTAATATATTACAATGAAATCCTGAGTTTTAAAGTTTAGGAATTCAAATGAATGGTAACTTGAGTTCCATAAAATAACCTTAGAGAAATTTAAATCAAAACTACGTGGACTGTTAATAAGAAATTAAAGTGACATCTTTAGACAAGAACATGTTCTTGCCAAGCAGCAAGGCCAACGAGGCACAAACTTGCCTTCTGTTATGCTTTAATTCTACTAAACACAGGAAAATACATATTTTTAATTATTTCCCTGATTACAGCCAGAGAATAAGAGGAAGAAAAAAACAGAACACGAAGAGCAAAAATGATGTTCCAAGAAGAGATGGACGAAAGCCGCTTTTAAGCAAACGGGCTTAACCTTGCTCCAAAGCAGAGCATGTTACAAAACCAGAAACAAAAGATTTCCAGGATCACGACGTAATCTCTCTCTTTAAAATACCTTCCTAGTCAAAACGTCTTTATTTTAAATCTGCATGCCAAATCATCCAGCACAACACTGAAAAAATACTTTGAAGACTTTTGAACAGAGTAATTAATGCAGGATCTGATCTTCAAGCACTTAAGGCTCTCCCCCCCTTCCTTCTCGCTGGAATCTGTCACACCCAAGAAATTAAACCCGTCAGCAGGCCTCACACCCAGCTTGTTGTCCTCCCTCTCGGCAGCACCAGAGCCTTCCCTGCTCTCCTGGCACGTATCCGCCACTGCACACGCCTGCTTGGAGCTGAGGCTGCTGGCACCATTTTAGAAAGGGACCGAAGCGCCAGAACCGCGCTCCGGAGGCGGCAGGCACCGCACGCAGCTGTGCCGGGGCGCGGGGCGAGGCCGCCGGGGAGCGGGACGGCGCGATCCGCGATCCGCGCCCCCGCACTGCCCGCGGCCCCCGCCGCCGGCCCGCCCGCCCGGCGCGACGCCGCGGAGCGGGCGCGACGCCGCGGAGCGAGCGCGGCCCCGCAGCACTCCCACCGGCCGCGGCCCCGGGTCCCGGACACCCCCGCGCCACTCACCCGCTGCTCATGTTCGGGGCCGGGCCGGGCGGGCGGAGCGGCGGGAGCGCTACTGCCGGGGCCCGGCGCCCGGAGCCTGCGCCATTCAAACGCCGCCGCGGTGCACGCCGGGCCGCGCGCGCCGCACCACGCCCCGCCGCGCGCGCCGCGCGGCATCGCAGCGCCCTCTGCCGGCCGCCGCCTCGCGCCCCGCCCCGCCCCGCCGCGCGCCGCCTGCGTCACTGCGCGCCCGCGCGGCCTCGGGGGCGGAGCGGAGCGGCCGGGAGGGAGCCTGGGAATGCCGGATGATGGCCGGGAATGCCCGATGATGGATGGGAATGCCGGAAGGTGACTGGGAGTGCCGGATGACGGCTGGGAATGCCGGATCATCCCCGGTCACGGAGCTGAGGGCATGCGCTCTCCACCTGTCTCCTGGCTGCCAATGACGGGCCGTAGTTATCAGTGTGCGACGCTCAAACTGGCTGAGAAATCTTCGGTAGCTGCAAGTTGTGCTGCATTGTCACAGAAGCACCGAATAAGCTGAGTTGGAAGGGCCCCGCATGGATGACCAAGTGCAACTCGTGCATAACACCATCCCAAGAACTATAGCATGTGCCCGAGAGCAGTGCACTCTGCCAGGCTGGTGCTGTTGCAGCTTAAACACTCTTTGAATAAAAAACCTTTTCCTAATACCCAACCTGAGTCTTCCCTGACACAACCTACAGGACATTATCTCAGAGCAGAGTAGGACAATCCCCTCCCTTGCCCAGCTGGCCATTCTGTGCCGGTTGAACCCCAGGACACACTTGGCCCTCCTGGCTGCCAGGGCACTGCTGAATCATGTTCAGCTTGCCATGGACCAGAACCACCAGGTCCCTTTCTGTGGCACTGCTTCCCAGCCTCTCATTCCCCAGTCTGTCCATACATCCAGGATTGTCCATCACAGGTGCAGAATCCGGCACTTTGCCTTGTTGGACTTCATATGGCTGGTGACTGCCCAGCACTCTGATATGTGATGGTGTCTCTGCAGGGCCTCCCTGCCTCTGAGGGAGTCAACAGCTCCTCCCAGTTTAGTATCCCTTCCAGTCCTGTGCCCAGCTCATTAATAAAGACGTTGACAAGCACAGGGATGAGGCTGGAGCCTTGGGAACTACACTAGTGACCGGTCACCAGTCTGATGTCACCCCCTTCACTAGAACCCTTTGCACCTGACCTGTGAGCCAGTTGCTCACCCATCACATGATGTGCTTATCTAGCTATGTGCTGGACATTTTATCCAAAAAAATACTATGAGGAGAAATATTGAAAACTTTGCTGATTATAACCAGTAAGGCCTTTCTGTCCTGGCTCCTCTTGCGTGGAAGCAAACATAGGACATATTCTTTGCTGGAGGTGGTATCCTTATTTCATTGATGGGCTCCTGAAAGAGAATGACACTACATTTCCATAAGAAGGAAAGCACGTAGCCTCAATTTCAGGTGCAGGTGAAAGGCTGCCAAGGGGAGGTAATAAACAGTATTTCACTATCGTCATTCCCCATTTCATCCAAGACACCCTGGTGACTAGTAATGCATTCTTATCTCCAGTTTCAGTTTATTCACATCCTGCTTATTCTTCTAGTACCAATATTACCCTGTAGTTTAAACAACTCCCACCTACTAACATGGCTGTTTGCTATAAGAGAATAACATAAGAGAGTAATTTGATCCTCTCAGCAATTTCATTTCACTCACCTAACAGTCTTGGTCTCTCATGGCAGGATAGATAGCCATTTTGTTTGCTCAAACATCCTAAAGTCACTTATACCTACGTTTTTGCAGATGTTGCAATTTCTACCCTGTGTACACAGTGTTTAATATATGCATGATTTTACTCATCTGGGCAGCTCTGGATATCCAGGTACATACGCTCACTAAGGGTTTTTAAAAGAATATTTTCTTTGAGCTGTGACTGCTGATGGAAACTTTTCAAAGGAAACAGATGATGCTGTTTTAGAGAACAGAACAATTGGCAGATAATGTACACTAAAGAAATGTTTGGGCTTTTCAAAACAGACCTTCCCAGTGAAGTCTGTCAGGAGCACATAGTTACATACCAAATGGTTTTTAGATTATTGCAAGCTAAATGCAGTTAAGTTCCATGTAGATGCCAGACAGTGACAAATGGCAGCAGTGCTCCTTGTGTGATGTGATCTTATGTTTAGCTTTAAAGGGCAGCACAACTGGTTAGTCCAGTCAAGGTGCCAAGCATAATATTATTTTTATTACTGGGCCCCATTATTAAAGACCACGTCTGAAAATAAGCTGTTCTTCAAGTCCAGAGAGGGGTCAAATTGTGTAAAGAAAATGTAATTTCAGTCGAGGGCTCAGTACTGTTTCCAGAAGCACACAATCTATAATCTGGCTACTCAGCAATGACCATGGACCATCTAGCTACTAATACTGACAGGTTCATTATGGTTATCCTAGGGGTCAGCTGCAGTAATATCCATTAAAAATTCCCAGTTCTTTTATGTATTTTCCTTTTATTCTGTTTTTGATATGCATACTTTCAGTTGTAAATTACTATCTGGGCCTTGAAAAACAATTCCCTTAGCTAAACATTCTAACTATATTAAGAATTAATATATTCCTTTCTGAATATATTCCTTAGCCTATTTTATCTTTAACTTACTTTTTTTTCTCCTGTCTTTTCCAAATTAAAGCAAAATAAAATATCAGTTTCTTGTATTAACTGCAAGGTACTGAAAATACTTTTTTTTGAAACTTTCTTTTCCAATTCCATGTTCATTTTTATGTTTTTCATATGTTTTGGGTTTTTTTGGTTTTTGTTTTGTTTGTTTGGTTTGGTTTGGTTTTTATTTTTTAATTAAACAGTTGAGGAAATTTTTAATATTTAAAAATTTTTGGCAATTTTTGGAATTATAGATTTTCAAGGAAAATAATTACAGGAGAGATTCCAGTTTGTATAGTCTACCTTATAACAATGCTTTTTACTACTTACTGTCACACTAAGTGTGATGTGGTAGGGGAGCTATGGGCAAAGATGGGAGTAATTTTAGCCATTAGAAACATCATGATTATAAATGGATTAAGCAGGTTATCATGAGTAAAGCTGACTAAGAACTTTTATATATACACATGGCACGCATTTCTGTAGGTGCCCTAAGTGAAGCTGTACGAAATATGAAGGGAGGAATTAACACTAAGATAGCAGCAAGGAGCTATGCTCACCCTTTCCCCTCTCTCAAGGGCAGCTTTTTTACAGTTATTTCCATGGCTCCCCTGTAAATGAGTTATTTGTGCATGGCTTGACAGATTTGAACTGTCCAGTTTCCAGATGAGTGAAGATAACTAGATATCCTGGTAATTGTGGTTATTATAGTGGGACAGGATTTTGTAAGATCATGACATGTAAAATGAATCATTTTTCTGCAGGACTGAAAGAATATAGATCCAAATATATCCAGTTCTAACACAGAAATGTACACATATTTGCATTTTAAAATAGCCTACTAGCTCCTTCCTCTTGTGTTCTCATATTTTCAAAATTATACTAGTACTTAACTCATTTGCATTTTTTAAGAATTCCAGTGATTATGTCTGGATATAGAGAAGCTCAGAAATTCTGTAAATTGTTTCCCTTGGAGTTACCGTCAACTCCAAATTATATGTTTTATGTCATCTTCACAAACGTAAAAGAAGCTTCTCTGGCAATTTATAGTATAAAACAGAAATGTTGATAGCAACTGTGGATGCAATACAGAAATCTATTGTGTACAAATTAAAAAATTGAATGTGCAGCAGAGCAAAGTACTTCTGCAGAGGCAAAGAATATGGGGATGATAGGATGAATACATTTGCTAAAATAGTTTCTTCTGTTGTGAGCTGATTAAGGTGTTCTGACTGTGTAGTGTTAATAGCAATAATGTGATTCTTTTCCTGAAATTTGCAAAAGAGAATTGCAAAATTATATTTTCTTCTTAGGATGCCTACCCCATTTATTTCCAGATTTCATTTCTCGCAGACAGTCTACTTTTTCTACTTTTCCTGATATTTTTTCTGCAATAAACTTTTCCTTCCAGGTTTTGCATAAGTAGTACTATCTGAATATATGAATTGATGCTGTAACTATACCAGACTGGCTTCTTTTTCATTCCCTGTTAGGTAGAATTTAAAGTCAATAAAATGTACTGACATTTATAGATCTTCTCCCAGATCTGCCCAGTAGATGCTTGGGATGTGCAGTGGATGGGATATTTGAGGGGGCAGTAGGTACTTCAAGACTATTAACTGTTTAATCTTTAGCCTGCAGGTTGGAGACAGGACTGCTCAGGCAATTGCTAATGGGATAAAGCTTTTCACCTCTGAATTGCCAACTCTGGGCCAGATTAGTGGGACAGGATATTTCCACCATCTGGTGTCTGGTCAGTGACCCATATGAGAGAAATTGGTAGCCATCCCTGCTACTGGTGAACAGCTTTACAATTGACCCCCCCTCAGCCCCCAACACATATTGTGTGAGAATGATTGCACCACAAACAGCTCCAAATGAGCACGACGACTAAAAATCCCTCTAGAAACTTGATGATCAGGATTCAGCACACTGAAGGGAGTGTGGGAGAATTTGCCACCATGAGCTATCAAGGGATTCTGTTTCACTGGGAATAGTTACGTTAGAGAAAGCAAGAAACTGATGATTCTTGGCTGAAAATAACAACAGCTTGTAAGAAAAATAACTTGATTTTTCTGTGATGCAGAAAAGAACTTCAAAAGGCAAATATCCACTAACAATATTTCTTGTTGGCATATGATGTCAATACTCAAATAGAATGAAAAAGACGCTCTATTCAAATGTGTAAAATTTCTGCAATTTGAGATAGTATAGCAGATTTAATGAATAAAAAAGTATGACTCTATGTGCTACATTGGGTTTATTTGTAACATTGCACTTCTGGACACTACATCCATTTCCTATTTTAGAAATAAGGCCAGGTGTAATTATAAGATCTGTGAATTGGGCTAGTGTTTGAATTTCCATAGTTTTCTGAAGCAATATTCTGTCTGAATCAAGAAACGCAAGTTAAATAGTACTCGGGAGAGAGTAAAAGCCCTCATACTGTAATATTAAAAACAGTGCTTACATTAAAATTTGTTATTTATTTCTATTATATTTTATTTAAATATAGAAATCATAAACCAATGCTAACCACTTTAGGGCTTTGCCTGATGTTCCCGAAGCAAAACTATGCTTCTAGTGTGATCACTTTGAGATAAACTGAACACCTAGGCCTTACTAAAGAGATTTAAGGAAATGTACGAAGAATTTAGTGTCTGATTTTCTGGGTTTGGTCCTGATTGAAGCCAGGCGTCTCTCGGAGGGTTCCCGTAGTGTCAGCGCCGTGAGCGCCCCGTGCGCGCCGCTGCGGGCCCGCCGCCGCCCGGCAGGGGGCGCCCCCGCGCCGGCCCGGCCCCGAGAGCCGTCATCGTTCAGCGCTGTCCCCTGAGGTCTCTTCAGAACCGTGTAGCAAACGGCTTTGCTCAAAGTAACCTTGCATTTGTGAGTGGCTGTTTCATAAAACAACCCGGCCTTTTTATGCTTACTGTTACGGTGATCTTGTCGTTTTATTCACTATGATGTAATAATTGATAAAAGATTCGTGTTAATCGCAAAAGCATTGAGGTTTGTATAAACCAGAATACTAAGCTCTAAAGTGAAGCATAGACACTAGATAAAGGAAATCATTCTGTTTAAAATCACCTTGTTATGGTATATTAGGTTATTTTTGTTATGTTATATTATGTTATGTTTTCCGAATAAGTTGAATCAGCTACCAGCTTGCAAAATCAAATTTCCCAATAGCCCTTCCTGCCTTTGTCTGATCAATACTGCCTATCGCAAAAACCAGACTTCCAGAACTTCTCTGATAGTTATCTACAAAGACCAAATAGCTATCCGTGACTGATTATCACCCAAAGGCTTTGTAAATTTGTATAAAGATGTTTATTCAGCCACCACTGCTTATGACAACAAAAATCCAAAAATTATTAATTACAACGAAAAACCACAGTATAAAAAAAGGGCTGCAAACCAAAGTTCAATAGAGCGCAAAGTGGGCAGTGACCCCTCACGTTCCCCAGCGCGCTGCTTGCTCTTTCTATATCAAATAAAACAATCTAAATTTTACTGAATATCGAGACTTTTGTCTCTCATTTATAACAATGAGCTATGGATTTCTCGGGCATCATAATCCTTGAATAATTTTTCTCATCTACAGTATTCAAGAAATAGACCCTGAGTTAATTCTCACTATTAACAGCTTGGGGGGGGGGGAGGGGGGGCAGTAGGCTTTTAAAATAAACAAGCTTGGCTTTGTAAAATGTCGTAACTCAGGGTAGCATAAGGTAAAGACTGGAATTCATTTCGCATGTGGATGGCAAGAATTTTCAGATTTCAATAACAGGCTGTGGTGGCTGTGATCTCACCTGTGGTTTGTACCCTGGGATTTCACTTTCATAGAAGCCACGGAATACATTCTGGGAAACAAAGAAGTTGGCTGAGTCATCTCACCTCAAATATCGGCTTTTTCTGTTAGGTCTTCAATCTCAGAAACAAACAGCTATTTTGTAAAGATTCTTTGTCTCTGCAGACTCAGTTAATGACTAACAAACAAATACAGCAAAATCATGTTGCATTCAATCACTTCTATTTCATTTAACGATTCTTGTTTCAAAAAGTAGTGACTGTAATATCACTTTTTGTGTTTCTGCCTATATCTTCATTCTCTTTAATTTAATTTATTTATTTCTGCCTTTAATCCTTCCATGTCCTTAAATCTTTTGGTTCAGCCTAATCCTTCAAATCCTATAATTACTCAAACAAAGCATTTTAACCTTGTGGCCTTCCTGGACTCTTGCCTATTGCTTATGACGTGTAGGTCTTGCTTGACTAATGATGTTTACTGCTGCATTTTCTTTCCTGGGATACTCACGGAAAATTTCATGCCACATAGTGTCACAATATTACTATGAGCATTGTAAAAATAGTAGTGGCTGCCTTCCACTCTTAGAACAATTGCTTCTTTTAGTCAGAATTTATAGTTGACTTTAGTGTAATCCCAAATAATTAATCCCGGTAAAGCCTAGATTTTGATAATTTTGATTTCAAGTAAGTACTTCCAAATGCTTTGAGTCTCTTCAAAAGGATTTTTTTGCATACTGTGTAAGACGTATAACCAGTATAATTCAGGTATCTAAGAATGACAGCACTTGATGACACTATGTTAGTTTGCCTGAATATTTTTCTAAACACTTAATAAACACATTATATTAATTTCTCTTAGAAGACTCTGAATCTTATTATGAGGATGCTTGTGTATGGTATTTATAATTTTTCCTGGAAGGTATTTTGTAAAGAATTAGTCATACCTTTACTTACTTTATATATTTTAATTTTTGAAAGAGGAATGAGTAGACCAGGCTCTGACTAAAATTAAAAAGTGATTTTGTTAACAGGAATGATATTTAAAAAAAAAAAAAGGAAGAACAATTTTTATAATATTATTAAGGGGAAAAAGAAATAAAGGTATGGCAGGAAATTTAGAAAAAGGCTGAAAATTTTAATGACCTACAGTACTGAAAGAAAATGCCCTGTTAACAATGGTGAAAGCAAATGATAATATCATAAGGGTCTGGGTTTTAGTGAGGTCCAAAAGTGCAGTGGAGAAAAGAATATAAAGGCAGAAAGAGACCAAAAAGATACCAGAGTGGTATCAAGAAGAGGAGTACCATTAAGCATGTGAAAATACAAGGAAAAAAAGTACCTGGAATGTGAGTAATAGTAACAAATTAGCCTGAAGGAATAAAGGAATTAGATATATGTGACTCTCCTTGTTACTGTTTTTATGGCCTGTGAGCAAAATTCTCTAACCAATGTTTGAGCCACAGCCTCTAGCCCTCACCTCTGTGCCTTTTAGGTACAGTTAGCACATTGCATATTTACCAGAAGTACATTGAGTGATTTTTTTAATACACGCACATTACTTTAAACTGCCTAAACAAACCATGGAAGCATTTATGAAAATATGCTGGAATGACTTTTAGGCAGCAGAGACTTGCACATCTGGGCCTGACACAGATTTATGGCATCACCTTTTCCAGAATGTTTTTGAAAGAGGTTCTGCCTAAGAAAAGATGAATTCTCCTTATAAGGCACACTAAGCTCAGCTGGAAGCAACAGAATGCCCAGAACTATTTTCTCAATATGATTTCTTGGGAGAATATTTTTTTCTGAGATTGAGTAACTGAGACTAAGCTATTGAAAATAAAGTTGCTTCATAAAACTTTTTTTTTATATTTAGAATAACCAGACTCCTAAACTCTCCTATCCCACACCAAAAATAACATAATTGTAGGTAAAAGAAGGGGGAACAAACATGGTAAAATATAGGATGTGGGAGAAAATTCATTTCTGGAGAGGAGACATTGAAAAGACTTGTATGGTACAATTTGTGGAGGAGACACATAAGTTTGGATTTCTCCCCAGTGGAGTGAATGAGAGCAAAGCCATCCCATGGCAAAGCTTACTACTCATTAATGAGGAGCACTGAGAAAGACACAATACCCAGCACACATTGCTTGTATCCCTCAATACGATTAGATGATTAAAGACACTATAAAACAGCACTTAAAGTGCAGCTGCTGTGTCAAAATGTGTAGGTAGGGATAATACAGGGAGGTTTTTTTAACCAATGTTTCACTGTTGGAAAAATGGGATGTTTTGGGACACGCAGAGTTTTTGTGCATGATACAAACAAATGTCTGTATCAGCTCAGATTAACTGCCCGCTTGAGTTCACCTCTGCCAATGTTACTGAGGCAAACAGCACAATATGATGTGATATAATGTAAAAGAGAACAGTTGAAAGGTTAAAACAGAAAGTAAAAATGTTGCAAGTACTTAAAATTTAAGGGAAAATATTTTAATTGGTAAGAATGTGACAAAAATGGCACCATCTTAATACTGCTGCCAGATTATTTTCCCCTTTCCTTTAGCACTTGTGACTGCTGATAAAAATGCTGTATATTTGCTGAAAATAGCCTGGACACTGCATTGCTTGACTCTTTAAGAGAATTCATGGTGAGTACAACATCTTTGAGCTTGCTGTTGCTTGCATGAAATTATTGCGGCTGTGAAGAAAAGCTGTAAGTGAAATTAATCAATTTAAGGACCAGCTGCACTTGTTCACAATGGTCAGTATTGAATCCCCGAAGCCTTTTAGTAATAATCATAAAGTCATTATGCACAATGAGCACCAGTAGTCTACTATTATTAGAGTAACAAAGCATCAGCATGATTTCTTCACTTCAGACCTGCTTCTTGATGTTAATCAGGAGAAATGCCTTAAGCAAACAAGTTCTGTGATATTTTCCTCTTTTTACTAAGTATAAGCTACCTTAACATGCAGAATCATCTGTGTCTACTCTGCAGCTTAATCTTGCATGATCTTCATAGCTTAATCTGGCCCTGTCTTCACAGCTCTTTCATGTTGGTTAGAGACCATCTTCTTATTATCTTTGTTGAAGCCTGTCAAGACAAAAAAAATCCCCAAAACACAGGTAATTCTTGAGGGAGTTTGGATTTGATGAGTTTTTAAACCTTTACTTTTTCCTGCATGTTTAGGCTATGACATGAGTATTTTGCCACTTTAGTAAATGGTAAGGAGGTAATAGGTTCTATTTTTACAATTTAAAATCTGGATCTATTTTTATCCTTTCTGTGTCTTTTTATTCTTCTGCCACTGCATTTTCAGTATTTTCCTTTTTGGCTACAGTTTTTCCATTCTGGGTTTAAAAAAAGTTATATATACAACTTGTAGGCTGAGATTTTTTTCCTTTAAGTAAGAGAGATCAGTCTTTCAGAAATCTGATTTAGTACTTTCACATTATAGGCTACATATTCTGTTCTTTATATGCTTCAATTCCATGAGATATAGATTTGGAAGATCTGTGAAAAAAATATTTCTTCCTGTCCCTTTTATTGTATTTTTAAATTTTATTCTATTTTTTTATTTTTTACCTGATTCTATGTATCTGTCATCCTGATTCTCCCTGCAAATAGGAGTGGGAGAGCTGCTAAGCTTCTAAGGGGCTGTGTGGGAACCTCCAGACACTGTCTGCATCTTGGAGCGTTCATTTATTTTGGTCTGTTGCTGTGAGATTCTTTGCAAGTTGCCTGCTCCTCGTTCACGTTTTAATACTGTGTTTTAAACTGTGTTTAATTGCAACAGAATTAATTAATTGTCACATTATGGGATCTCAGATGACAGCTTAGTTCTTATTTGTAATCATATTTTGCGAAGTTTTCATTCTTTTGAACATAATGCAGTGCCTATTGATTGAAAAAAAGCTTTGTGGAGACTTCTAAAACTATTTCTGATTTTTGCTGGTTCATTTAAAAACATAAAGATTCAAAGCATATAATTTCTGTCAAACTTTGTCAAAGAGATGGGGCATGTTTCCCTTCAGGGTTATCTGCTTGGTCCTCTAGACTTCCTAGGAGACAATTTTTCATAACTTAAATGAAAATCAGATCAAATAACTTAAATCTCAAAATTAGATTTAAATAGATTACATAAGCTGTTTTAAAACTGAAGTGGAATTAAAATATGAAATACAGCCTCAAATGCTGTGGTTAAGAAAGTCCACATCTAACAGCGACCAAAATAGTGTGCAGCTATTAGGCTACAAATGTGCATCCAGGCATGTAGAGAAAGGACAAGGCAA
This sequence comes from Sturnus vulgaris, assembly GCF_052056855.1. Lineage (NCBI taxonomy): Eukaryota > Metazoa > Chordata > Aves > Passeriformes > Sturnidae > Sturnus > Sturnus vulgaris. The sequence continues at coordinate 16,614,869 of NC_142248.1, read as the reverse complement.
GGATTTGTTGTCTTAACTGCAATACTGCAGTGCCACACACAAACAATCTCATAACTCTCTCTTCTCCTGTGCCTGTACTGTTGAGTTGTTTCTCACTTCCTTCAGAGTATAGGGAGTTTATTTCTGTGTCCAAGTAATCTCAAATATGTCAAAAAAAGCCCGCTATATCTCTAGTGTTGATTGCACTTTACTTCTAAGCCTGTTATTCTGCATCACTCCACATGGTGTCTTCATGGACCGTAAATCTTTAAAAATAATTCAGAGGCCAGTTCCCTTCCAATCCAGACTTTCATCCTTCCCTTCTCTCCTGTGCACATGTGTATTAACACGCAGCTCATGTCTGACCCATTTGTGATTTGACAAAATTTAAAGGTGTTTGCTTTGAAGATTTGATTCTTTGTTTTCTGCAAGGAAAGTGACCTAGTAAATTAATACTTTAAAGTTGCTTTATGGAGTTAAGTGTGTTAGAATAACATGGTTTTGTTTTTGAAGGCTTTGAAGTGATTCTCCTTTACTTTCTAAATACACACATTCAGAAGCAATGTTGTTCAATACATTGCTGTAGGTCAGATTCCCAAGTAAGAGAGTGGGATAGTGGAACAACATATGAAGAAGTCCCTGAGAAGAAAGTCGGAGGAATGGAGTTTGTTCAGCCTGGAGAGAAGAAGGCTTGGGGTGATGCAGTTTCAGTCTTCCAGTACTTGAAAATGCAGCTGTGGTGGAGAGGGAGGTGCTTTCTTCTCAAGCATGCACAAGGGCAGGATGAGAGGCAATAGGCACAAATCCCTCTGGACACAGGAAAGATTTTCTTCACTGTGAGAACAACTAAACTGTGATAAGTTGCTCAGAGAAATGGTGGAATGTTCCTCACAGGAATTACTGAGAGCTTGGCTTGACAGAGCCCTGGGTAATCTAGTGTAGATCCCTGCTTTCAGTTTAGACCAAATCATCTTAACAGCCACCTTTCAACTTGGACTATTCTATGTTTGCGTGATTGTTCTTGTTACTAATTTGTAAAGTTGAATGTTGGAAATAATCTGTCTTTAAGGAGAAAATTCTAATATTACTTTTAGTGTGCTAGGGAATTGTTGTGATGAGGACCCAAAGTGTAGTGATATACAATATATGGAAAGACAGAAACATAGAGAAAGACAAGCAGAAAGAAGTAAGACATGGTGGGGGGAATCTATAAAAAGTCGCCCAACCTGGCAAAGTCTTTCACAGGTTCCTTTTCCCATTTTGTGACAGCATCAGATGCAGTGAATGACTTAGTTACTGAGACCGTGTTAGAATGGAAATAAGCTTTTAAGATACTTCCCAGACTTTAGAAAGCCAGAGTAGTCACTGTTCTCACTGTTACTGGAGAAAGTGTCAGTCTGCATGGGCCATCTCTTCTACTGAGAAAACTTTTCCGCCTAATCTTTCGCCTAATTTATCTAGTCTAAATCTACCCCCTCTTAGTTTAAAACCTTTACCCCTTGAAATATCTCAACAGGCCCAGCTGAAATGTCTGTCTCCATCTTTCTTATGGATGTCCTTTACACTGGAAGGCTGCAATAACGTCTCCCCAGAGTCTTCTCCAGGCTCTGACCCTCTCAGTCTGTCTCCACAGGAGGGGTATTTAAGCCCTCTGATCATCTTTGTGCTCTCCTCTGGACTTGTTCTAGTGGGTTTATGTCTTTCCTGCACTGGGGTCTCACAAGAGAGGTGCAAAACAGAAAGAATCATCTGCCTTGTCATGCTTGCCATATGTCTTTTAATACAGACCATTAGTGCCCCATGAGCCAGCTTTCTGCTAGCTTTAGGTTAGCAGAAAATCCTGGGGATGACATCTCTTTTGAGTGATAGGAGGAATAAGCACTCCTAAGAATTATTAGAGGTGAAAGATTCAAACAATGTAAAATGCTGCAAGGCAACAGCCTCTTAAGCCCACTACTTTTTTCCTTTTCATTTTGATTCGTAGGTTGGACAATTGCTGTGACTCCTGAAATGCTTGTAGTCAGTTTGATATTTCCCTATAAATTGTGTTTTATAAAAGTACCTGTCCAACCTATATAACAGGTATCTCTTTAAAAGTCAGTAGGCATCTGTGTAACACTGTATGGTGGAAAGTCAATTGGGACTTAAAAAAATATAAGGGCTGTTATATTAATTTATAATGTTCAAGTAAACTCATCTTTTCTTCCAAGTAGCTTTATATACAAATGAATAAAAAACAGTTTGCAGGAGACCTAACCTCACAAGCTCTGGAAAAATTTAAGGATCAGAGTGGAGCTTTTTAGATAGTGATCAGGGAAGTAATATTTATACAGCCTTCCTTCTTCCTGCTTAAAAAGTCTGTGCCTTTTCTTTCCCAATTCCCAATATATATACACATGTTCTCAAGAAACAGTATAGTTTGCAGAATAGAGAGATTAAGCTTTTTTATGTAAAGTTTTTTATTTTTGATATTGCAAAATCAACAATTTTCTGGGAAAATAATTTAGTATTTAATTTAAGAATTTCCAGCTCTTTCCTGTCTCCCTTCTCTCTCCTTCTCTTCTCTGTTGTTCCTTTTGTGCTGCCTTATTCTAGCTTGCCTTTGAAATAAACAGCTCTTTCAAGGTGGGTTATTGGGATGTTTGGCCAAGTGGTTGCATTTTATCCACACCCTCCTCCTTATAAATTGATAAGATGTTTCTTCAAAGTAGAATGCATATCTATGGTACAATGAGGTGCACACTACATTTTAAATTTCTGTTTAAAATTCTGTATCCTTTCTCATATTTAATCTGCAAAATCCTCAGGAATTTTTCTGTATGGAACAGAAATCAAAGCAATGATACAGTTTTTTATGACATTTACTTCAGAAATGAAGTCATAATCACTTGTTAAACTTGGCGGGTTTTACACAGTAATTCACATGGGATTTCATTTGGATTCCATGTAGCCAAAACAGATGTGTTTTAATAGCAATGAAAGTTTATTATAATTTGCTTGAACAAACAGCTTTCACTGATGTTTTGTAGTTCAAATAAACTCTACTGCCTTGCCTCATAAAGTTTGAACACCTCTTTTGAGGCTAAATTTGTAGAAAGCCGCCTGAAATAATCTTTGATGTGATTTTTCAAGCGGTGACAGGTCAAAGTGACTAAAGGGGACTTTCTATGGAGAAGTTAACGAGTCTTTTCCCATTCTGCTCTCATTTACAGTTCCCCTGAAATTCTAGGAATCTTACCTGTCCAGCTACTGATTTTTCCGTAAGACAGCCCCCATTGCTACAATCAGCATGAGTTTTATAAATCCCTTTCATAATGAGATGTGTTGTGAAGTAGCAGAAATTTCTATTGTGAACTTAATGAACTTCACTGCCAAATCCGTGGAGAAAAGACAGCAAACACAGGGAAAGAGCCAACACTTCTGACCCCATTCAATTTCTTAAAATTCATATTCTACAGAAGTTTTATGGGAATATTTGTATTTCTACTCATTAAATGAATCTTAGTGAAAATAGGAGGCTGTGATAACCGTACATTGATTCTTTCCACTGAAATTTTAATTTCCCTAATATCTACCTGCATGTAGGTCCAGATAGACTGAGAAATAAAGGTGCAATTTTACAACTCCTGGATACATTGTATTTTGATTTTCACAGAGGTAAGGACTGTTTTCCTTCTTCGTGTATTTTCTTATTCTGTAAAACATAGCAAAACAAAAGCATCTTTAACATCATCAGAGGACTTGCATATAGATCTGGGTAGTATTTTCATGCATTCCAAATGGTTTTCACAATAGGCCTAATATGGTTGTTTAGGTAATTCTTCATTTATATGGAAATGTTTGGGTCAATAGAGAAATGACTGGCAAACTTGCTGTGAATGTTTTTTGTGTCTGTGCTTTCTAATGTGTTTTGATTTTGTTGTGACAGGATATTGTTTTTTAAAAGTCCTTGTTGCTCTGCCTGTTTTCTGACCTTCAAAGAAAGTCAAAAGCCCTCTTCTATTTTGGTTTTCTCCTCTACCACAAAACACAAATACTCTTTCCTGGAATATTTGCTAAAGTACACAGGATTTACCTTTCTAGTAGCTTGTTGCATGGAGAATACTTACAGGAAGGAACATGTCTCCTTTCTGTTTGATTTTCCATTCCTGAAGCAAAGATTTCTAGCCTCTTTATTTACTTCACTGAATTTTCAGACAAGTAGCAAGGTTCATTCTTTGTCTAAAACCTCTTGACCTATTTTTTTCAACTCAGATCAGCATATGTTTCAACACTGAGGCTGAAGAGTAGATTAAATCCTTCATGAATCTTTTGTAATATATATTGAAGTTTGTGTTTATGTATTGTATGCATTATTCTCAACTGATTTGATAACTTATTGAAATATATGGTGGTTTTTAAAGGCAAGAGAAAAGCAAATTTTTTTTATTAAACTGAGAAAAGATGTAGGATTTATATAGACATTGTAATATTTGCCAAAATCTAACTTGAGCAGAATTATGCTTAACAATCAATTTCTGAGTTATTTTCAAACACAAAATGCTTGTCTTATTCTACTGCCTTTGAATTATCACTAAAACTGTCATGCTCATGGTTAGTACAGGAAACTTTTAAGAATTATATCTTTACAGCGCCTATATTTTATTATAGGAGCCTTTTATAATAACTGTCTATATTTATAATGTGTATAAAGAGAAATTCATTATGAAACTAATTTTTAACATTTTCTAAAATGCTACATATAATTTTTATAACCCTAGAAAATGCTCTATTTCAGAAATTCCTGAGGGACAAATGATCTTAATTTAAGTTTTATAACACCTGCCCTTTGAGCAGTTGCAAATAAAAATAGATCGTGTCCTGTAGGTTATCAGCATGAAACAGAATTCCAAGAAATTCTATATCTTTTCATTCTTGTTGGCACCATGACTTACAAATTTATATTCAAAGAAATTGCATATATCATTCTGACATTCTAATTTACTGAAACTTTTCAGATAGTACCAAAATATTTCATGTGAGCAGTTCTCTTTTTGTACAGAACAATGACTCATTTTAGCCTACTGCAACTGTAAACAAGAAGAAATTGTTCTAAGAGCACACATGCCTTCCTGCTACTGTTCATTTTAACATTTAGGAGAGGGTGGAGCAGCCACTGAATTTTCAGTCAGATCTGTTTAATTGCTGGACTTCTATCTTATTTTAGAAGTTTTTAATAAAAAATGTACACCTGTGAGATTAAATAACTTTTACAAAACTGTTATCTAAACATTTTTTATTACAAATGAGTTGCTCATCTTGTGCCTTCCCTTTATTTAAAGAAACGAAGACTGACCTTAGAAAGGGAAGTATGCCTTAGTCTGCTCCAGCTGATTTAAGTAATAATACATACAGCTTTATTTCTATGCTGGAAATAGCTTGATAATTTGTGTTTGTTGTTTTTAGTCGATAATAAAAAGGAAAATAAATTAGAGGCTATATTCAATAATGTTTGACACCACAAAATTTATTTTTTTAAGAACTTCTCCCCTGGATTACTCTACAGTACCCAGTTTTTATTACCATGCAACTTCAACAGTGTGTTTGAAATGAAAGATTTATAAAGCTCTATTGCTAAGAAGGAATCTCAGCCAATGTCTAATCTGAGGTGAGGGGCAATCTCAAATCCCATTCCTCTGACTCTCTCCTTCAGCCAGCAGGGATGCGTCCTCTTACACAGGATCTGCAGCACTGACTTTTCTCCTGGAGTTAGTTGCTCATGTCACTTTTCCTTAAAATACGAGTTAGGCTCATTCTTTCTTTTGTGAATCGAATGTGGTAGGTGAAGCATATTCTGAATTTAATTCTTAACTGTTCTTGAAGGCACTCACACTGACATCCAACAGGATTTCCTCATCAGTATGTGAGAGATTTCTGCCTGGGCACTTGTGACCTTTCCTGAAGAAGATGAGCAGAAAGTTGTGAGAGATTAGTCAGGGCCACCCAGCTTCAATCTGGGTGTTTGCTGAATTCTTGATTCAAAGCATGCTTTCACTTATAGCTTAAAGGAGAACACAGAAGCAGACAAGACTGAGATTATCAGTACTTAGGTAATGTAAATGTCATTATTGCAATTTATTCCTATTTGGATGCCCAGCACTGGTCACAAAACACTTTGAAGGAGGACAAATATCACCACTTTTTTTTTCTATGAAAATTCAGAATAAAATTATGAGGCAGATTTCATCCAGAAATTTAGTGCAATCTTTGCATATACTTGACTAGCATTTAAGTTATTCTGTGATACAGATATCATTCTGGCAGAAGAGGCAGAGTCATAATAAGCCAAATACATATTGAGTGTGAAGGAATATATTTTTTCTCCCCTCTGAAAAATCTTCCAAAAATATGTCATGATTCTGAATGACATTGCCTTTCTCAGAAAACCTCATTCTGAGAATTATTGAAGATTAATTGTCCAAGAGAAAGTATTGCAGCAAAGTCAGTGCTTGCTGTCAGGAGTCACAGAGCTACTGAGATGGTTCAGTCTCTGCTCAGGTGCAGTGCAATGGAGGGAACCGTGTCCTGTGAATAATGGATGGTTGTTTCTTTCTAGAACCTCCTCCTGGAGATTTCATAGGTGAGGATCTATGCCTCTTTCCTGGCTTCAGGGCAGGCTGGATTTTCACAGCTATTATTAAAAATAAAATTTGAACTTTTGACTGTAGCTGTAGTTACCTGGGGAGTAAGGTCAAGTGTTTTAGTGAGAATAACAATACAGTGTTAGCCATGACTTCGGTTTGTGATAAACAACTGAGGAATTTTTCATACTTTAGGTAAATCAAGTTCAGAACTAAGTCATTCCCCACTTGAAGTCAAGAGCAGGATACCCATTGCTTTCATATTTGCAGAGTCAAGCTTTGGGGGAAGTAACAGTTGGCTCCAGGAATTTTAGCATTACATATAAGGAGCTGAGGATAGTGGATGGCAAATAGTAAATAATTTAATATACTTCTTTCTTGTTGCAAGCCTAGTTTTTACTGCAGCTGATTTAGTCAGGACCAATCACATTAACATGCACTCCAGTATCTGCCCACCCAAAAGTTCAGACAAGTGATCAGTTACTTCAGGAGCAGCTTTTTTTTCCAGTACACTAATTTTTTATTATGTGTTCTTAATCTTGGTATATTTGTTTCCTTCTCATTTATTTAAGAACAAAGGGCAGTTTATGTAACTGCCTGATTTTTCATAGCTTCCTATTTGCTTCCGGAATAAACCTTGGATTCCTTAATTTACAGATGACATCACAAAAATTTTATATTTAAATGACCCTGTCAATCAGTGTGAGAGAGCTGTTGTAGTTCTTCAAAATGTTATTGTTTTGGCTTTTCTCACTGTGATAATGAAATCCACAAACTTAGAAGTATTTTGCTATGAGTTGTGTACTACTCAGAGAGCACATTTTGAGTTTGATAAACACCACTAATATATTCGGAATTTGATAAGTTGGGTTTTTTTTCTCAAAAAACATAGACTAAATATCAGCAGTTTGAATAGTTATAAATTTAGAAAAGATTACTTACCTGAATATGGAAGAAAACTCTTCATAAGCCAAATCTTACTAAATGGGAAAGTCGATTAGTATTTTTTTTTAATTACTGTTTTTATTACTTTTGGTCTATAACCAGCACTACTAAACAACATGACATTTGGAACGTGAGATTTGTTATTATATCAAGTGAGTTGGGAAAGATTTTAAGAGGCCAGCTAGTTCAATCTCATGTTCAAAACCTCTCTTACTGCTTGTGGTGTGAGAAATGCTGGATATTCTGAGGCACAGTTAAGACATCACTGGCTTGTTAATAAGAGCAGCACATTTGTTCTGTAATTAGTCTTGATTTCCCTACTTAGCATGGCCCTTTGAAATTCTGGTGAGTAACCTGAGGCATACCTGTGATCTTGACCAAAATCATGCAGAAAATAAATAGTTGAGCTACATATAAAATTCAGAAAGCTGACTCTCAATCCTTTGTTCAAGCCCTGTTCTATCTGGATTGCTTTGAAATTATTTGGGAAAATCTTTATGGAATTTTGTGTGAGATTTGTGCTGAGGCATCAAACAGGAAAACCTCTGTCTATCATGGAAAAAAGCTCTGCATGACTGCTCTGCACCCTATGCACCGATGTGTTCAGCTCTGTACTTATCCATAGCACTCATAAAACATGAAGAACAGATATTTTCTATTGACATCCTACCATTATTGGTGATCTGGGAAAATTATGTCAAATTAAAAATAGACAATCACATTTAGCTACTTTTTCTTTTTTTTTTTTTTATTTTGGCTCCCAACATGGGTCCCACAGTATTCTTAAATGTTAATCTGAGCAAAGTTTTACATTAGCTAATGGTCAAAATGCAGGATTAATGCTGCTTTCTCAACAGATCTTAGTGAGAATTAGTTTTATCATGTACTAGTTGCATAAAACAATTTTCTGATAGACTGAGGAAAGTTTAATTTTAGCACTTTTATTACCTATTAAAAAATAATTCCCTAAATGCTGCATTTAATCGCTTGCTAGCTAATGGTATATTCAGCAATTCTATTGCTTGTTGCAATATTTAGTCAAAAAACATCTCCTAATGTAAAGACATTCAGAAGGGTTTTTGTTCTATTGACTTTGCAAAATGTGAGAGATGAGGTGTGGGCAAAGATCAAGAGAGCAGCTGCTTTCTGCAAAGACTTTTGATGGGGTCATGGGACCAGCAGCTTACAGGGTTCTGTTCCAGCTCCTGGATGGTATTGGAAGAGTGTGTTATTTACTCTTCAGGAATAATACCATCACACTTCAGGATACTGTATTCCAAGTGCTGTCCTTATTGACTGGTAAGAAGGGCTGTTTTATGACAAGATACTTGATAGCAAAAAAAAAGCACTAAGATTCTATTTTTATGAATAAACAGGTATATTTATTTTGTTTTATTTTTAACCTCAGTTGAAGAACTGAACAAAATCATTCACTATCTGGATTATTTGCAAAATAGATCTAGACATCTGATACTAAATGTGCTTTTTAAAACTATTCTGTTTTTCTGTTTCCTTTGAGGAGGTTCTCATGTGAGGTATTACACTGAATAAAATTGTGAGGGCTCTACTTGATTACAGAGAGTGTGGTGAGCTCTTCATGTTTCCACACTTCATATTTTTAGAGTCTTTCATCTTTAGCCAAAGTCAGAAAGTTCTACTCACATCTCTCTTTAAAATCCTGGGAGGAGAAGTGGGCATAATTCCAGCATCCCTTCTAATCATACCTCAATGTAATCTCTTGTAACATCAAAGCAGTTGGAGGATGATGACTGGGGAAAAAAAAAAAAAAGAGTCAGCTAAAGTTCAGTCTCTGAATAGGCTGTGTTTGCCTTTAGATTTGTGTGTGAGGAGGAAGGGGGTGGTAATCACATGGAAAACTTGGCTTTTCCTGAAATAAGGTTCATATATGCCTGGATAATGAAATTTTCAATAACTATTTGCCTTCATTAATGTGAGGGGAAACAGTTCATGTAGGAATTCAAGCTAGTGATTTTTAGCCTTTAAATATCAGACACCTGAGTTTCATTTCTAGAAGCAATATCCAACGTGCTATGTGGCACTTTTAGACAAATTTGCACCTGATAAATCACTTGTATTGCATCTCTGGGAGCCAAGTATGGACTGCATATATTGAATTGATTTGAAGAGCCAGACTGGAACTAGTGCCAGATGTCACTTGTTCTAACACTTTGAAAACCAGTCACAAACCATTTGCTTGCCCAATTAGGGCAGGGTAGGAGAGGACATTACTGCTTGCATAAAACAGTAAGCATTAATTAAAGTCCCACTCAAGAAACAGTCAATTAATGCTGAGACCATAAGAACATAAACTTCTTCCCACATCTCTTCTGTGCACTCTGGTGAATTATTTACACAAATTCTGCTTGTTTTTGGAGAAGAGTTGTAACAAAGTCATCACTTCTAACACTGCAACTCTTGCAAAATATTTTCTGCTGTTCATGCCTTGGTTTTTTGCTGCTTTCTTGAAAGGAACATGCCCATTAGAACATCATAAATTATTTTCTTATTGATCATATCTGAAGAAAGTGATTTCTAGATTGGACTTTTGTCTATATGATTCTTTCTTTCACTGAGGCATCCTGATCAGTACCACAGCTAGCGTCCTGAACATCCAGTTACTTATACATTCTTCATCCAGGGAAAGAACTTGAGTTCAAATTCTGATCCTCCTGATAATAACTATTCTTATGAAAACTTTTTACCCTTTTCTATCTACAAACTTCTGACAGTGGAAGATGTCAGGAATACTGGAGTAAGAATCAGTTTGGATGCACTAAGAATGACATATTTTACTCTGTATGTTACTCTAACAATTCACAGGAAAATAGTTTTCCATTACAGAAATTTAACTGAAATTTGTTTAAAAATTTGGGCATGAATACCTTCACCAATTTTTGTTTCTCACTTAGAATGCAGCATCTGTGACTGAAAAAAAGTTATAAATTTTCTGTTTATTATCTGCAGTTATTTGCATCTACCTGAAATAAGGTCTGTATACGCCTAGGTGATGACATTTTCAATAACTATTTGCCTTCATTAATGTGAGGGGAAACAGTTCATGTAGGAACTTGAGAAACCTGGTATAGTTGAAAATATCCTTGCTCATTGCAGAAGGGTTGGACTAGATGGCCTTTAAATGTCCCTTCCAGACCAAACTATTCTGTGATTCTATGGTTTTCTACAGAAGTTCTTCATAGGGAGTGATAATAAAGTACAAAATGTAATTTCTGGGTGAGGTGTTGACAAGAAAAATATTATCTTTATTCAGTTTGTATGGCTATAAAACCTTCATAGATTATATGAAACAGAGTAATGGCAATTTACACTTCAGCAAAAGGAACTGATAAAATTTTTGATTTCTAATTTAACAAGATAGCCACAGAATCAAGAGTCTAGTTTAATTGAAAAAAAAGGCTTTTGATCCCATCTTATCTGGGTCTTATTCCATAAGAAATTGAATTAACATCAACTTTGAAATTAAACCCAGCAAGAGGACTGAAACCAAGAACGTACATAACGAAATGTGTATATGTAGTAGATTTTCATATCCTTCACTCAGTTAAAAGAGGAAGAAATTGGAAAATATTTTTGAGGGAAAAAATCAATAAATCTTGTTCACTCTGACTAGACATAAAACATTTTTGAATGTGAACTTGCTTGCATGTCCCAAAATTGCTATTTGTAGATGGAAATTGTTATTAAGTAATGCTTTCACAACTTCTGTATACATTTAAGGTTCACCTGTGCTCAAAAGACTTAGGAGTTTGGGTACCTGTATGCTGTATTCTGGTCTTTCCAGTTCAGCAGAAGAAAGTGAAAAATTAGCTTGCATTGATGCTTTAGGCAATAGTGATGGTAAGTAGAAAAGCACTCTTTGAAGTATCAGAGGTGTGAGCTCACAACCCAAGTTTCCGGATTTCAGGTTGTAAATTGACTAGAAGACTGAGGAATAGAAAATAACATTTTATTACTCTATATTTGTCATTCTGGAAATATGATTCTTATACAGTGAGTTTATTTCCTATGATAATTAAATGCTATAAAATAAGCCTGATATTCCAGCACTGTTATACTTCAAAACTAAATAGTGTCATTTTTTGTTGTTAAAACTCTAAATGGTCCTTTCCTAAACAAAGCAGCACTTGCTATTTTCTATTTCAGTACTTCTTAGTAATGATGTACTGAATCAAAAGAATTCTTTTCTGACACAAGGGAATGGTGTGAAAGTTCGGAAATTTCTTAATAGAGTTCACAGACCTAGTTTAAAAGTGTAAAATATCTTTTCCTACTAGCTCTATTTAAATCAAGGAGGAAAAAAGTTTAACTCCTGGGCAGATGAACTTGTGCCTCATCAGATATAATTAATTCACTATGATTTCATTGTTTCTTTCCTCCTTCATATACGATGAGATGATCATACCAACTTGTTCCAATGTTTATGTGAACTTGTTGATCTGGACTTTCGAGGAAATAGGACATTGTTATTTTTCCTCGTGGGTAAACACATAATGCGTGATAAGGAAGCGTGCTTGCAGATATAGATTTATGAGGGAAATTTCTTTTTCATATAAGACAGTTGAAGCAAAACAAACTCAGAGCCAATCTGAACAGTTTTCAAGCCCAACCTACACAGCTGCACATTATCCTTGTAATCAGTACCAAGAAAAGTGGCTCTGTGGCTTGGACAACATCAAACTTTAATGCTGTGAGGGTGCTTTGACTGTGAAAGTGAGTCTATATTCTTAGCTGGGCATCTGTCCAGCTATTTAATTCATGAAGTGGCCTTCTCTCTAATTCAGGTGAGGTGCTCTAATGGCTTGATTGGCACAGGATGTGTGCAGTCGCAACCAAAAAGTTCCAGTTGTCTGAGACTTGATTTTTTGCTTTTGAATAGCAATTGAAACACATCTCCTATTGAATAACCTTCTGTATATTCCTCTCACCACAGTGCTGTGTTATTGAACAAACTAAACTCATGACATCACTTGATGAGTTAAAGGTACTCAGCACCAAACCATTCAGGAAATACTCAGACTATTGCAGAATCAGGCCCCTAATTACAAACTTATGTGCAGTGTTCTGGTTCATTTCTGTTACTGAGCTCCCATTTCAGTGGCAAATGTTTTTTTTTTTTCTTTTTCTCAGTAATCCACCTCTGTCTAAATATTCTCCAAGGACAAAGATGGCTGCTGCAAAATGTGAGCCAAGGTTCCATAGCTGAATTTCACATGTAACTAATGCTACAAAATACTACACAAAAATTTTATCCTGAATCCTTTCCTTGACACTGATTCTTCAAGCTCCTGTTGGAAATTGTTAGACGTTTCAAATTTTTATATTCTGTCTTCCATAATGACATGTTATTTTGCTACAGTTATACACACAAAGAGAAGGACACAACACTTCCTCTGGTTCAGTCTATCCCATTCTGCCTGTTTTGGGGAATGGAAAACTTGCAATTGACAGTGGTTTATATTTTTAAAATGTTATTGCTTTATTAGGTATTTTTAGAGCTATCTTAATCCTAATCATGTTTCTAAGTCCAAGGACTTATTGTACAAACAGGAAAATAAGTAGCAAAAACAAAAACCTCTAATATGAAGGAGTTTTTTGGATTCCAATATTTAAAGGAATTAAACTGTCAAGAAATGGTAAATATGTGATATATAAAAACTGCTTCTGAGCAGAAATGTTTTTTAGGAGATTTCATTTGATTTTTTAAATTATTCAATAAGGGACAGCTGTAAACAAGAGAAACAAAAATATCTCTGGAAGTAATTAAAAATGTGTTTTGGCGACCTTTTCTTTAGAAAAGTAGAAAATACTCCAGAGGTAGATTCTAATTCATGAAGCAGATCCATCCTTTTTTGCTTTGTAGTTGTGAGTCCTGTCAGTTGCTAAAAGTAAACAGAGTAACTCAGAAAAGCTTTCTTGTCTTTTGTTAGTTTACTAGGAAAGAAGCTCTGTCCGGTTTCTGCCTTTTTATTCTCTGCATTGCTTACTTGTCAGAATGAAATAACTTCATTTAGCTATACCACATTTCAAATCAAATATTGTGTCTGATTGCTTGGCAAATGTTAGATCAGTTATTTTCTAGGGTGCAGTGCCTGCTTGATATGCATCTGTCCATTATCCTAGAAAATCATTTTAGTTTAGAAACTCCATATCTAAAAGAGGTTACTCTCACTGCTCCCTTTCATTAAAATCACTTATCCCCATGGACATTGAACAGTCTTTTTTCCTGCATGATAGTTGTGTTTTGCTGGTGAACCAACAGTCTGCATCACTCTCTCTCTCACTTAAGCTTTAGAGTTTTTGCAAATGAGCCATAAAAAAGCCCATAACAGGAATATGGGACAAGACCACAGTTACACACACATGAAGCCAAGCTTCAAGAGCTACCTTTCTGCCCTAGCAAATATCTCAGCTATCTAATATATGACAGTGCTGCTGTTACCCAGCTGCTTGCAAGCTACATTTTAAAATTACCCCTTTTTTATTGTCATGGAAGCCTTGCATTTAAATCCCAGTAAAATGCCAATCTATTGAGGATACGGGCTACAGATTTATTCATCTTCATATTCAGCCCATAGATATTCTAAATAAACTTTCAGTTAAAACCACTGAACACGTATTTTTGTCTGATAGGCCATTTTTAGATAATTATAACTATATTACTATATAGTGTGACTGTAATTTAATAATATTCGATCTTTTTGTAGTTACCTGTCTCAACTTGTTCCTTTGAAAACACAAAAGTCTAAATTTAAGTATTAGATTTTCTGGTATTTCTCTGTTTTAAAGGGCTAGAGAAAAACTAGACCAGAAATTTTATTTAACATATTTGGGTCTTTTTACACATAGATTGGCAAGTTAAAGATTATTTTTAAGTAGCATGTTAGTTCAAAACAAAGGGGGAAAAAATGGTATTATTTTCAAATTTAAATGTCATGCAAGCCCTAGTCTTTCTGGCTTCTTATTAAGTAAGTAGGTAGGGGTTTGCATTTCTGCAGTGTCTTTCATCCCAGAGAAGTTTAAAAACTAGATTAATACACACAATAAGCTCTTGAATTTAGTTTTGATAGCAGAGTGTGAGTGTGGTTAAAATAGAAGGATTAACTCTTACACCAAATAGAGCATCCTTTTACAAACTGAATGCACAAAGATCCTAACTCATAAAGTATAATTAAAAATGCTGAAAGTCATAAGGTTAGAGGACTAAATTTACTGAATATCCTTTGATGTGACAGCCCAGGTTTTATGTTTTTCATCCTGGATTGTATCCAGTGTCAAAGTGTGCTTACATGGAACAGTATATCTTATAACTGAGCTAAAACTCTTGGTGTCTAAAATACAAACCAACAATATATAATTTTGGAAAAAAAGATAGTGAGACCAAGAAGGGATCTTTGAAAAAAAACCAAACTGGCATACAGGAATAACGAGATGTAGTAAAATCAATGAAAATGTCAACATTTTCCTGAAGTGGTCGTGCTGAAGGTCAAATGACCTCTCAAGCAGCTAGCATGAACTTTGTGGGTCCATATGCATGGTCCAGACTCACCTAAATGCAGATTTGGAATTAAATTTTCCATTATGAATCTTGCTTAGTTTTCCAACATTTGAAAATAGGCAGATCCTAACTGTGTACAAATCTGTTTAGGAGGCTCCTGGGACACTTTAGAGCATAAATAATACATTTATCTGAAAATGATCCAAGTTCAGATAGCTGTGTGTAAAGGCTCCCAGTCTATTCCTAAGAGAGGAATAAAAGTAAGAGTAGTTCCTTATGATTTATTAATGATACTTTATTAGTGATACTGCTGGTAAATTCCAGGTTGCAAGGTTGCAGCAATAAGAGATAGTATATATTTTAGAAGTTATAGGCTGGGGCACATAAATACGAAAGCTGTTCAGAATGGAAGAGTAAACAGCTTTATTATAGCTATGAATCTCATTCAATGATAGTTGATGTATGACCACAGAAGTTGTTTTTAAGTGATAGAGTGCTGGACACGAACTAGGAATGATCCTCGGCTATTTTCAAGAAATTCCATGGCTGTTTGATTTCCACGTAAACAACTCATTAAAGATGAATTGCAAGACTGTAGCTTTTATGATACCTCAGGACTGACAAAATTCAAAGGCTTTGATGTCTACAGCACAGTTCTACTGGGACTAACAATGGCAGAAAATTGGGGAATAGAGGTATATTCCACATGTATATTATAGAGGTAATTGTGGAAATTGTGGTATAGAATTAGAGAAGGTGATATGCCTGTGGTGTAGCTTCTCCTTTTACTCCTGCAGAAGATGCTGCCTATTTATTTTCTGCTGTTACCCTTGCCCAACAGAGCAGAAACATCTAGCTTAGCACTGCAGAACAATCCAAAATGATGCAAGCCTTCATTTTTTGAGCTTTGGGAATGAGTACATACATTTTAATTTTCAAAGAAAAAATGTGCCAATACATCTACAACAATAAGCACTTTTGATGAAACTCTACTAGTCCCTTTTCTTTGCCTTCTAAATCTGGTAGGGTGTCACACACATATGGAAGGCCCATTTCCCATATTGCCTGGCTAGCACATTGGTAAAGTGCCTTGGAAGTAGGAGCTTTGAATGTATTTTAGTATTCCTTGTTCTCTCTGGAGAGGCTGCCAGCCAGTCTACAAGTAATGCCAGCTGAGGATGCTACATTTTGGATAGTTTTTGCTTGTCTCCACAAACAAAACTACATGTGCATTGATTTGTTTATATTTTGCTATGCCAAGCTTGTAACAAGTCATGCCATTGTAATGGAGTGGAGATGTCACTGTCATTTCTCACCTGTGAGAAGTTGCTGCCTCAGATAATGAGAGTTTCTGTTCCTTCTGTTTTGACTTAGATCGTCTTCGGCTGGAAGGTTGCAATACAGGATGAAACCACAGAACCCTTGTTTTCAGCTGAAAAGAAAACATTTCCATGAATAGATGAGACTCATACCCTCAGGGTCACTGTTTTGGCAAAGAATGTTTTGAAAGAAATATGTGAGACACTATGCTTATTCTAAAAGAAATTACAGGATATGTATAAATTTATTATATTTCTGAAATACTGACATTTAAAAACCATAATATTTGGAAAAAAAAAAGATACATTAGAATAACCTGGACTGGAAGTGAACTTAACCATAGTTTGAAAGAAACAAAATCAAAGAGGTTTGAACCACTAAAGTAGAAAAATGAAAAGAAGGCAAAACTAAAAATAGTTCTGGCAGCACCTCGTGTGCGGATTTTGTGGGACATAAGGCCTTCTGAACACACCTTTTGGAAGGCATCTGAAGCTTCTGTCACTTTCCAACATTTGTCCTTTAGCTCAGAGATACTACAGACAAGTAAAGCATTTCCTTCAAGACAGTTGCTGGGCCAATTTGTCCTCTTTGTCTTGTTCTGAGAATGTTCTATCTAGTCTGTACTGCCTGGTTTGGTATTACATTTTTGACTTCTGAACTAGATTTTTCAGTCTGCAGTCTGATCACTTTAGCAGAGCTTATTTTGTGAAACTGGCATTTTTATGCCTCTTTTGGGCAGCAGTATTTTTCACTTCCTAGATTCTGAACTGCCCTTAAAGCTTCCTTTAAATGTTTCTGGCAGTGAAAGCATGAGAATCAATTTTTGATTTTCTGAGAAATAATAAATAATCAACTTTATAGAAAATACTTCAAGTAAGTGAGAATATTTCTCTTTGAAAAACTATATGAGAAAAATTTATATGAGAAAATATTTATATCCTTTTCCTAATATTTTTGTATTTGTCACTTGGCCACATGGTCACCTAAGGACAAGGACTAGCCATTTGTGATTTTTTTTCTGTATGTGTATGCTTGTGTGTACACACAACTGTGTATTTTTGTTTTTGTATCTCTGTAAGTAATAGAAACATATTTCCCATTTCTCCTTATATTAAATCTCAAAGTGCATTACAAGGTCCTTTTGTAAAGTGTATTTAGGTCTTCTCCTGCTGAATCTGCAGCCTCACTAAGACTTTTAAGAATGTCTACACAAGTAGAATAAGACAGAGCAGTTCTAAGATCACAAGATTATTATACTTGAAACAGTCATGTAACATATAACTTTTATATATAGTACGTGAATGCATGTGTGCTTTACATCTTACTGCAGTACAAAACACTGGCCTCATCTGTGAAGCAGCTATGTCCTTGGAAGTTTTTGGAGATTCTTTTTTCCTTTGGGACAGCATTACTTATGATCTGTGGTTCATTTACATTTACTTCATAGATTCTGCTTTTTAGTTCCTTCAGAGATCATTCTTAATGCTTCTGTTAGATGCTGAGATCAATTCTGTGCATGCTGGGGAAGCAAGATATTGGAACAACAATTTGCTGTTTTATGTAAAAGGAGAATATTATTTCAACTGAAGAGCTTGTCAGTGCCAGTGAAAAACAGGTTTGTGAAATAATATCAATTGCACCTATATCTATTCTTTAATAGCTAGAATGTAATTTAAGCTGAAAGCAATGTCAAAAATTATCACAAACTTTTATCCATCAGCCAGGGAGAGACTCATTCCCTATATATAGCTTTCTCAGTTTTGTTGGCTTTGTACAGGTGTGCATGAAAGAGGTGGTCTTTAACCTTTTCCAAGTTGTATCTTGCAGCCTGATTTATAAATGGGATAATTTTTCTCTGTGTAAATTCACTCGAGCTAAGGCAGTGCATCCACAAAAATCAGTGGAATTATCGTTAGAAATGCCTCTCTACTACGTCAGCCTGAAATAGAGAAAAGTCAGTTCCAAGTTTTCCTTCAGATAAAGCTTAATGCTACCCTAGTTGCTTGTGTATTTCTTCACTGAGTGAAAATAGGCTTTACTAGACAATTTTGGTCAAAATGCAAGAGCAATTCTTTTATACTACCTGTAATAGTTTTTTTTGAAGTGTCTGGTTAAAAATAATGAAGTTTTTATCCTAATTAAAATTAATTAAAAATCTTTTATAACATTTGAAAATTAAGATTATTGGTCATATTAGATAGTTTAGTTATATCTACCAAGGTTCAGTCATACCAGGTAACTAGATTTGTCTGTGTGCATCTATGCAAACTCAAGTACACAAAGAGTTCTTGTAACACTCCTTTCTGATAAGCCATGCACCACTATCTCAAGACCATTTCTTGACAACAACAGGTAGGCATTCAGCCTTTGTTCTTCCTGCAAGTTTATTGCATGCTTATTATTGACCAGACTTGGCTCCCTAGGTGATTCTGCTCTTCCTAGGTGAGTGTCTAAGTAAAAATCTGTCTCTACTGTGACACTTGAGCTGTGTAGTAAAAAACACTCACTGGGAACTTATATCTTTTCCTAATGCATCCTTGGGAATTTGGCATTGTTGTGAAACTATCTGAGAAACTCTGGTAATGGAAATGTGAACAGAAACCAGACAGCAGTGTTTAGAGAGCTATTATGAACTTTAGCTTCTGTTCACACAGTTCTCAGAAAAAACAAAACTTTCAGTTGCTGAAACTGCAGTCTGAAGGGGGTGAATGTTTACCAGATTCTTTGTTACCAGCCAAAGAATCCACAGAAAGCATATTCCATCATATGTTTACATAGCAAATCACATCCACATACAAATGCTTTCATCAGTTGAACTCCACTGGAGAGGCTCAGCTGAAAAGGCTTATACTAAAGCATATTGAAGTCAGTGGAAATTTTCACATGGAATGCAGTGGGCTTTCTTTCAAGCAAGGTTCTAACTCTACCTTTAGCAGCTAAATTAAAGAAGTAACTCTGTAAATCATAAGCTCACAGCACACTGTGATCTGTGCCAGACCCAGCCTTGTGACATGATTATTCATTATTATGCTGCAGTAAAATAGTGGTGAATATGGCACACTTTCTGTAGATAAAATCTTACAAAATTTAAATTCCCTGTAGAATAAAACTGTGCATACCTAAACTACTTCATAGACATGAAAATTCCTCTTGATATGCACAAATTCTCCTGCTGAGAAGGGATATTTTGAGTTGGCTTCAAAGGACATACAAATTATTAATCAGGCCGGTGACAATTTCTTTTATAAAGATATTTTTGAAGTCTACTGTACAAGGGAAAACAATGTAAATGGTTAGGGTAGTGTATGGCCTGCAGTTCAGCCCCTATATTTCTTCTTTATTTTAGTTGGGTCTGGTTTGGTATGGCAATTTGAACAAGGAAATTGCTTCATCTGATAGTGAAAACAGCCTCTGTACAGTCCTGTGATGTGCATTTATTGTATTTCTCTGTAGGGAACTTGAAAGTTTATGGGTTTTTCCAGTTTGAGACATAAGTATTTTACTATATGAAGGTGACAAAAGTCAGGTTTTGAGGCGTGAGTACGTTACTGTTAGATGGGATTGCTAAGGACTGACATCATAAGTCAACAAATAGTAGAATCATAGAAAGGTTTGGGTGGAAGAGACCTTGAAAGATAATCTAGCTCCACCCCAATTTCCATGGCCAGGGACATCTTCCACTAGGCCACATTGCTCAAAGCCCCATCAACCTGGCCTTGAACACTTCCAGGGACAGGGCATCCACAGTTTCTCAGGGCAACCTGTTTCAATGTATGGAATACATCTCCTTCTCTCTGATGACTGAGTGGGCAAACAGAGATTGTTTGGACATGCATCTGTGGCAGTTCAGACAAGGGAAAGTTCACAGGAAGTTTTGAGAGCTGTTGGCTGACCCAGACATCTAGTGGTGCTACTGGACTACCATCTATTCACTGATCCTGTCATTCAATCTTTCTCTCTGGAAATTCACATCTTCATGACTTTTCAGGCCAATGCATAAAGAAATATAGGGCCATATACAAAGGATCAGGGAAGACTGGGGAGGGAAATGAAAAATGCTTTTCTTTTCTGAAGTATTTGTGAGATTTTAAAATATTTTTTTTCATCTTTAACAGTTAGCAAAACTCCATTTTACGAACTTATGAGAATAAGATTCTATGTTTTTAGCAGCTGGCTCAAATCAAATTATGTGTTTCATTTAAATGGCTTATCATTTGAATATATGAATAAATCAAATCAGACAAAATATGACATAGTCACAAAGTGGATCTATATATAAATTTGTTGTAAATTCTTCTAGGTATAAAAGACAGATATAGAGCATGACTTCAGAAAAACAGTCTGCTATCGGGCTTCTTGCAGCTGAACTTTGCTCGCAGCATGCTCTAGGGAACATGATGACACACAGTGACCTTAGTCACAGAGAAACATAGAATGCATTTTCTCAAAACAAGAAATAGTGGTAGCTCTGCTGTCAGTTTCTATAAATCTGGGAACAGAAGCCGTGAACTAACCTTCTGTCAAAACAATCTCCTAATAAGCCACAAAGTGCATGTTTTTTGTTATTCTATTTTAAATATTCACATAACTTTTTACAAAAATGGACACTGTACTTGGACTTTGTGTAGGCCTCCATTTTCTGTTCCATATAATTTTTCTTCAAAGCATGAACACTAAATTATAAAACTAAACTTTTCCTCACAGCTTACGTGAAATTAAGAATAGAATGGCATCCAAAACCTGGGATCAAACTCCCCTGAAACTGAAATCCTAAATTAAAACCAGACAAATTTTTCGTTAAAATTAGCTTGTTTGAATATCTGATTTTTATTTTAGTACTTTGATTTTAAGTCAGGTTGGGTGCTGGATTTAAAAACTCTTTAGTCCACATCTGAATTTTGTCACTGACCTACCACAGGGAATGTCAGTTCAGATATTTCAATCAGGTTCAGAGTTGTCTTAAAAATCTCTAATTCATGTCTTTTGCACTCAGAGAGAAGTTTAGATAGGAGATCGCTTCCTAAAAAGGTTGTTGGGGAAACAAAACACATTGTATAACAGGATTAGGATCACTTTGAAAGTTTGAACTGCTAGTGGTTACTTAAAAATAACCTCGTGGGCTTGTAATTGAAAGTTCCAGTTGTATTTTTAACAGTAGGTGTTGCTGTAGGAAAAGAGAACAAAGCACGCAAAGCAAACTGCATTCACAGGAATGGCACATTAGTGAAGTGAAAGGGCAGCCAGAATGCTTTGTTTAGATACTTAGAAAAAGCCTATTGGCAGTTTATGTGATTTAAAATTTGACTTTATCATCTTTTCTTAGTCAGTTCTGATGAGTGGCCTGTTAAAAACAGTTAGATAGTTTAGCATTTTGAATATTTTGTCTGATTATAAAATTGCCACTCAAAATTAAACCTTCCTCTTCTCACTGAAATCCTCTTCTCACTGTGTTCTGTCTGCATGAAAACGGAATCAGACATATATATACACTTCTAAATACCACTGCCTGGCTAGTATTTCAACCTGAAGATGTGGACAGGTCAGAACAAAAGGCAGGATTTATATTAAGTAAATATGGTGCACAGCTTACTCTTGTGTCTAGGTAGCAGATACTACTGGCAAAGCTCAGGAAGTCACTGTATTTGGCATGTTGGGTTAGCAGATGGGTATGGCTAGGTGATGCTATCACTTCCCAATATGCTGATAGAAGAATTTGTGTTGCAGTGGTTCCAGACCCCGATGAGAGGGCACTCCGTGTGCACACAGTGTACACACACAAAAGCCCTGTTTGCCCTGGTCTGCCCTTGATCCTGGGGTACTGAGACAAACACTGAGCAGCAGAGCCTGAGCAGCAGAAGCCCATGGCAGAAAAATAAACACTTTTGTTAAATTTTTGATCTGGAAGTGATTAGAGGGATTGCTAGGAGATTGTGGTGGAAGGGTGTTTGGCTGAGAAAGGAGGGGAAAAGTGACAGCCATGCTTGTGCCAAGTGTTACCTGGTGAGAGCATGCTCTGCTCCAGCCAGTGGGAGGACAGGCCCTCTTTTAACTTGGGCTTTTTCTTTCAAGTTTTCCCCTCCCTCACTTATATTTCAGTTCAGAACTTCAGGATAAAAGAACTGTTGGCTTCTGATGCTCAGCTGAAGGATATGCAAAACAGGTTTGTGCAGGAGCACTGTGTGAGTGAGCACAAGCTGACAACTTGCTGAAAGCCCAGGGGCTCAGCTTTCCTTGTATCCTGTGCTCAGCCTATACTGTCATTAGTATTCCAGCTGTCTGCTCGTGGGGAAGAACAGAGGGATTCCTCACTTCTCACTCTGTGGAGGCAAATGGAAGTCGAGATCTCAGATGTTACTTCTTACCTAATGACATTGTGATGCTAACAGCAATGAGAGTTCTTGGTTTGATGGCATAAATCATTCACTGAAATATGAAAGTTTTATGGAAAAAGCAAAAACTGGAAGTGAACCAAGATGCCTTATAAGGATGTAATCGTAAACACGAGGGCCTCAACCTGCTCCTGGACTACTAGATGCAGCTGACTGCCAAACTGGAGCAATGACTCAGTAAAGTTAGAGATTCCAAGGATTTCATCAAGTTAATAAAAATTTAGGAATATAGCAGAAAGATGCCTGCTTTGACATATCTAATTGGAGATTTAAGTAGTGATGTCTGTTGAGGAATAGTCAGAGATGATGAAGTGTAAATTGCAGCATATTGAGAAGGCATTTGGAAGTCTTTTTATGGCATGAGAGATTTACTGTATTGAGAAGTTACTGATGTAAGGTCACTTTGTACATATCCTAGCAGAGGCAAAAGGGTTTAAGCAATGCTTAGAACTATATAAAGTTGTTTATATATGTGATGTCACAAAATAACTGAGTCAATTAATCAGTTCATTGTATAGGAATACTTTCTGGTCTCTGTAACCCATACTATTCAAATTTAGAGAAGTGAGAGGGTTTAATGGTTTAATTACTAGTTCCTTTCTTCATGATTTGGGTGCTATTAAGGTATGAGCTGTTGTCCTTGGAAGAAATTACAAAAAATATTTTTTAAAAAGTGTAATTCATTGGAAAGTGAAAGAGAGACAAGTCCCCACCCAGGGAGCAAATTGTAATAGCACTGGCAATTTAACAATGAAAGATCTCATCAGTTAAATTTTTAATAATATTGATAGCAGAAAGGATCAACAAGTGTTGAATACTAACAAATATTTTGCCCAAAGAATGGAAGATATGATGGGGGTTGTGAAAAGGATTGAATTCTTATCCTAACATTCCTTGGGTCTGTTTTTTCAAGGGTATCTTGCCAAACACATGGTAGAATAAATGAGATCTTTTCTCCTTTATATCTTTAGAGTATGCAGCTGGTACCTACCTCGTGCTCCTCCCAGCACCTCAGATGGCCGCCTGTTCCACACATGCAGCAGCATCCTCCTGTTGGCCACTGCTGAGGGGAGGAGCAGCTCCAGCCAAGGTGCAGAGCAAAGCTGCCTCCTGCTTCTCAGGGTTCTGGTTCAGGCAACACTAGGAGACTTGATGAAGTGGAAACATAGGAAAGAGGAAAAAGTTAGCATCAGAGGTTAGTTGTAAGCATTAGCACCTCAAAGATTTGATTTAATTTTGCATACTTTTAGATATTACTTCTGCACAATCTGAGGTTATACTCCACAACATCTGCAACCATAAAAAACATGTAGATAGAATAAAAGGGAATCAAAAGGGAAGCAAAAAATGCTTCTAATGAAGGAACAGGATTTTGTTTTCTTTTTACTGAATCTATGCACTAATTGTATAATTCTAAATTTTGGCTAAGTGTAAAAGAATGGAAGATAACAAAACGTCTGACAGAGCTGACTGATAATGATTGCAATCCTGTAGTAAAGATCTTTATTCCAGTGACTTTTCTCCTGGTATATTTTAAATATTGCTTATGGAAACCAATGTTTTGTACTTATTAACACCTCTGTTACACGTCAGCCTTTGCTTGCAGCTTGGTTTTTGCAACATTGCCATTGGACTGTGGCTCTATTGAAAGGTTCAGACTTCAGGACATTCTCAAACTCAGCTGAATCATTTATATCACATCTGCCATGGAGTAAAATTAGGAATTACTAGTAGATGCTGCAGTATGAGGTGCCTTCTCCATCACTGGCTCTCCTAAGCCAGGTTCTTCTGCAATAAATTTGGAACACAGCCATGAGCCACAACATTTAATCACAGGCAATTTACCACAACAGTCACGGAATCCCTTGCTTCTGACTCTTAACTTCTAGACTTTGTATATTGGTTTGCTGTGCCTCTGAAAACAGACCATGCTTGGAAGGGAACACAAGATAGAAATACCTGTCAGAAAGACTCATTTTTGCATAAAGATAAATTAGATCACATTCCCACTCTATGCTTGATTTTAGAAGCAGAATGTGGGCACCAGTGCTGTGGGTTGAAAGATATATTTAAAAAGATTGCTTAAGGTTTTACTCCTGTGTCTACTCTGATCTTTTGAGTAAATCCTGTATTTAGTTTTCATGTAAAATCACACACAAATATGCACAAATCACATTTTGCTGACTGTCTTGAAAGACTGAACTCCCTGTGAGGAACAGAGAATTGGACTTGATGATCTTTTTGAGTCCCTTCCAACTTGAGATATCCTATGATTCTATGATTATAATCTTCTGGAGTCCAAAGGAGCTGTGTTTGAAAAGAGTTTTGTTGGGAGTCCTTATTGCTGATGCTGTCTATCCATCTTGTTAAAGAAACCCTTGTCCCTTTCCAAAACTAGCAATGGAAGACAAAATGGGAGTGAGAAAAGAGGAAGAGTTAAAAAGATATGCCAAGATTGCCACAACAGACAAAAGGCAAAGCAGAGAATATCCTCCTTTTTCCAAGACTGTGTATACTGTTGACTCACAAATTATCTCAGATTCTCCAAGCAGTAGTAGAGCATGCAAAGAAGTGACAGTGCTGTGAGATTGAAAGCTTACCTTTGCAACAGTGTTCTGGCCCCATTATGAAAAATACTATATAAGAACATCAAGAGTCTAAAGCTTTTCCCCTCATTGATAATACCAATTCATGAATTTAAAAGAACCAGTTTTTGTGACTTACGTACTTACCTCTTCCCAGCAAGAAAATTTGTAAGTATTTAAAGTTCTTCCATATAAGGATTGGATTCCTTTGAAATTAAATGATATAAAAATATGAAAATAGTCTGCAGTTGAATCATACTTTCTTTTTTTTTTTTTTTTAATATAGGTTTATTCAGCAAATTGGCTACCAGTTGAGAGCAATGGTTTCCATACTACGATTTGTGGTGTATTCAAAACAGATGGAAGCATCTCAAAGCCTGCTTTGTCCAAAGCCAAGAACATTTTTCGGCAAGAAGTCTGAACTTGTTGCCACATAAACAAAATGAGTGATTTAACTTAGTGTCTACATATTTTGGATTGGCAAAAACTGCTGTAAAAAAGTAAAGCCAGAGAACAGACTCTACAAAAATAGGAAAAGACAGAGCAAGAGAGAGATACACACACATATGCGTGCACCACACAGAAACACACCCATTCTGGCAGCTGTTAGACCTGAAGTGTTTGTGTTGTGAGATTCTAAACAAGTAACAGGGCGTCTTGGTCCATCTGGAAAATTTCTTACACTTTTTGTTCCCTGAGTTTAGGCTCCCGCGTCAGTATTGAAGAACGCAAATTTGTATGCCTTCTATTGGCTGTCCTTAAAAATAAAATAAAGCCTTACATTTTCTTCAGGTTTGCTTACAATGTAGATATTCAGTAAGATGCTTTCCAAGAAACCAAATGTATCCTAAAACTGTGAAATGTAGAAAGGCAAAGAGAGTACATAATAATCTTGAGAGCTGTATATGTGTATACTTCTGTGGAAGGGGTCAAAGATTTATTTTTGTCCTTATGTGCTAAGTCCAAAAGTTCTGTCCTGGAAGTGCTCATGGAAGAGGACTGAGTATGGGAGTAGACAGAGTAAGCTGTGCATAAGTCTGCCTCTGCCATTCATGTTTTTTGGTGATTTTGCTGTTGCTGAGCTGTATAGGTGTAACTCTCCAATTTTGTTGCCTTTTCTAGGGCAGTGTGTCTTGTTAAAGTGTACATCAGAATGTTTACTAAAATAAATGTCTTCTAACCTTCCTTAGTTGCTACTCCAGTTTTTCCTACAGGAGAAGTGATGATGGTGACATGAAATGAGAAATTATTATGAAAAATGACAGACATGACATCAGATATAAACCAATGCATTTTTGTGAGATTTCAAAGCCTGTAGGTGATCAATGCAAGATTTGAGAACAGACTGGCCAAGAAAGTGAGTTCCAAATCTCATTGACAAAATCATAATAGATTTCTGATTTAAAAAATCTAGGACAGTTCAAGAGTGCTGTTGTTTGGTTGTACATAATAATAATAATAAATGAGAGAGAATTATTTTTTACTATATTTCTCACCATTTGAGGACTATGGAGCACAGAATGAAGCTGCTGGTATATTTGTGAACAAACAAAAATGTTTTATCAGAGAATGAATAAATAGAATAAGTAACCTATAAATTATTTGGAAGCAGAACTATTCTAGATCCAGAAAAAAGGAAAGACTTATTAATTTCTGATAGCAGATATTAAACTGCAAAAATTCTAGTCATCAGGAAAAGTGAAGTCTAATTTGGGCATCTTAATCAGACATGAAATAGCATTTATCTGCAGTGAGAACATGGTGAAAGATTATTCAGAACTGGTTGAATGGTGAACTTGATTTAATAGCCAAGACTATCTATTAGATAGAAAGCTCAATGCTTGTTTTTTATAAGAAATAGGGAAATTAATGGCACCATGAGTGGCAATTGAATTTGTATTCCTGACAAAATTTTAGGGGATTGTGACAAATGGTCTCCAGAACAGGATCTGACAGGATCTGTCTGACCTCTGCAAGAGGCATCTGTGAGAGACAGCAGCTACAGAGGCACTATGAGAAACATCCAGGACTTCTGTCACACATTGAGCTGGTGACGGACACATGGCCAAACAGCATTTTGATTGTGTTGCAGTCTGATACAGCTGCACATCCCATTATTCACAGCCTTGGATTTCCTTCAGAATTAACTCTAGATGTGCAACAGAGAAAAGCTTCAGTTCAGTCTGGACAGGCACCTGATTTGGATGATGAGGAAGTGGTAAGCTGAGATGCATGGCTGAGTGCCATGGCTCTGCATTTTAGATAGCCTATGAGAGGCAGAAATTGGAAGAAATAAAGCAATTACATGGGCAATGAAATCTTCTAATTAAAAAACCTCTGTCTGAGAAAAAAAATTAAACGGAGCATGTATCTGGCACAACACCAATGATTTTTTTTTTTTTTTGGTCTCAATAATAAACACCTCTTTTCAGGACCATTTTTGATTGTTATAAATAGCAAATTCTGAGCCTAGCTATCTTCATGGTTTTCTTCTATGAATGAGATTCATTTTCTGTGGAATGGGAGTGTTGAAATGTCTGACTGTCCCACAGGTCTTTCACTATTTCATAGTAGAAAGTAGATCAGGAAAACACTGCAGAGGACAAATTCAGACTGTGGGGTACAGTTTGAATCAGTGACTTTTTTACTTCATATGACTCTTTATTTTATCTGTTAGCATTTTTTTAGCAAAAAGAGGCTCTTGTTTTCTTTTGTATAGCTCTGTTAAAGTCACTGAGCTCAGAAATATGGATTTGTGTGACTATGCACTTTATAGAAATGTCCCCAGATGATTAGAAAGCAATCTTTGAATGCCATGGAATGAAAAAAGGCTATCAAAATTCCTAGGATTTTTATTCAATTTGCCAAAAAGCATTCATCAGACATGCATTTATAGAAAACATTGTGTCATTCTCAGTACTCTATTTTCTTCTAGAATACAACACAATGAAACATATGCCAATAGATTATCAAGAACAATGGCAATTCAATGTGATTTAGTGACTGAGGTGGTAACACTTCGTGTTCATAACAAACAGTTAAGGAAGTACCACAGGAGCCCTAAACTCATATCTAAAAACTAATGTGAAGGAGATTTTATACTTTAAGTCTGGATCAGTCACAATAAAATATATAATGTATCTTTAGAAGGATGGTAATTTCACTTAACTGAGATCCATCATTTTATTAGACATTAGCTCAAAACTTTGGTAAAATTTCCCGTTCATTTAATAGATATGAAGGTAATAAATTCTTCAGAATACACCAAAACTTTGAAGGGTTATGCCAGCACTTTCCACAATAAGGAGATGGGAAGGAATAAGGATATATAACTTTTCTCCTCATCCTTGTATTTTTGATGTTCAAAATTATACTTTTAAAGTAGCTGCATATGAAGTCTGCATATGAAGATTTGTGATTTTTTTTAAGCTGCATTCCATTTATATTAGGCACACTGTTTGTAGATTTCTGATATATCTAATTTTAAAAGTACTTTACTAATACTATATTTAAAATCAAAACCAAAAACAGGAGCCTTTTAAGGATTCTTTTACTTTGTGCTCCTTGTTGGATTTTTGTGGTTAGAGAACCACATTTTTGTTTCAAATCCAACAGCTCTGTTATGAGAACAAAACCTAATGATGGGGGAGAATCTTGCCGAGAGATGATTCCTAGTGTATATTAAATGGAAGAACCATTGCTTATAGTGAAAAATGGCTTGACTGATTCCAGGCTTTAGCTTTATATGCTAAATAAAATTGAGAATTTGCAATCCAGAGAAGCTGAACTGTATTAACAGTAAGGATTTTTACACTGCATAGTCAGAAAAGTAATTTAAATTAATTTTAAATGGTTTAGCTCTGTGTAGGTGGTCCATGCTCACAAAATTTTTGTTTAATTTTGACGCAGATCTCAAAGATGTGTCAGAGGTCCCTGAAGAGCAGTAAAGCTGGAGTCTAAGATTTCAACCATAGTGAAAGGTGGAGACAGTGAATCAGCTTATTAGCTACTAAGCCTTGGCACCTCGTGGTTTTCCTTACATTGGTGCCTTTAGGATTAAAAATAGGTGCCCTTTGTAAAAGTAACGATTTTGAAAGTAACCACTTACTGGTCATTAAAAATGGTGATTCCCAAGCAGAACTGGCCCAGTGCTTCTCAGCAATGTAAAAGAACATGAATTTTGCTGTCTCAGGGAGGGGTCCTGCCAGAGGAAGCATGGGGACAGATGTCCAGGAAGTCTGTTATAGGGAAAGACCTTGGAGAGTAGGGACTGCTGTTCCCATTGCCACGGGAAGGATGGTCAGACAGCTGCTGTTTGTGAGGACCACTCCACACCACAGAATGAGCTTTTGCCAGACCAACACTGGTGTGGAAGCTGCCAGACTGGTTTTCCACACCTTAGGTGTGGGTAAAGAAAGTAACCAGGCCAAGGTTTCTGATAACAACTCAGAGTCTGCGGTCTTAGAAACCCTTCTGCTATTCCTGAGCCTGCAGTAAGTCTCTATTGATCTTTTGCCTTTGGATTCTGTATGTATTATTTGAAGAGAATCTGTAGTAGACTATGCAGCTGACATCCAGGAATTTCTGCTTCTTACTTTAAATCTGAAATGCTGTCTGTCTCAGTGGTCAGGATAAGTAATGTTTTTATTTTTCTGCACCTTTGCCAATGTCAGTAAAGGATTTTAAAAATAAAGTAAAATATAATGTCACAGAGTGTACCTGCTAGGGATTGGTTTTTTATTCAGCAAACAGCAACTCTTCAGAGACAGAAAGATCCTACCAGCTGAAATGGTAGGATTGCACCATTGCAGACAATCTCAGGCAGTGGAAAATCCTTGAAGGGTTTCTCCTCCTCTTGTCTAAGATTTATGTTGAACATTTGGATCTCCAGGCCAGAGGATGCATGTTGCACAGGGAGAGGGCAGTTCTGAGAAGGGTTATAAGAAGTCCTGCTAATGCCAGATGGCCTGGAAGAGTAACTTTATGTAAGAGAATGGAGTATTCAGGTTTGAACAGCCATAACTCTCCGTGCTGGGAAACTAGGACAGTAAGATATAAGATATATAGAATCCTTCTTTCTTCACAAATTCCTTCCTCCTGTGTGCTCATTTTGCAGATCACATTTTCAGAATTGCAAATTGCTTGGAGACAGAGAAGTCACAGAAATCACAGAAATCACAGAATATCCTGAGCTGGAAGGCCTCCAGAGGGATCATTGAGTCCAACTGTTAAGTGAATGGCCCATATGGGGATCAAACCCATGACCTTGGCATTGTTAGCACCATGCCCTACCTAACTGAGAAGTTTATTATTCAAATGTACATGGAAATATGTGCTTTTCAAATGCTAATACTTATGTCCTTTCCTGAAAGTATACCTAGTGTACTTTACCAAATACATATTTCAAACACAGAGATTGCAAAATTTTACTTTTAACTAACTGGGATTTCCAGGTGAATAAAGAGAGTTCAGTTGATTCTTAAAAGACGTCCAGGATTCTTAACTGTGCTATTTCAATTTAGCCCAAGCTTGACAATTCTTGATTTTCTTTCCATATCATATGTTACCTTCACTAAAGAAATTAAAAAAGGAAGTAGCATCAGATGATCTGTGCATATTCTTTGAATCTTATTCAAAGTGGTTCTTATTGGCAATTGTAAGACAGTGTGTGGCAAGCACCAAATCACTTCCAAATAAAGCTTTCCAGCAGGTAAAAGTAATGTGTACAATTGGGCAGAGAAGCATGCTGTACAAACCAATTATGTACTGCAGATTTTCATAACTAAAACACTTCCAACACTTTAGACATAAGCCTGGTTGGCTATACTGTCTGCCTTGGTGGTCCATAGTATAATTTTGTAGGCGCAAAGCTTGCACTGTCACAGAAGAGGGGTCCTTTTTGTTTACCAATTTTCTAAACACCAGGGCTCAGAATAGAACCCCTGGGACAAAAGGAGTCACCCTATGCTCAAGGAGAGATGATATCATTTGGAAGTCATTTGCTCAGGGAAGAAACAGGAGGGAGAAAACATCTGTTGACTGTTGGGAGGCTTGCCAAGCAAAACAGGAGTTGCGGTTGATAGTTAGGACATGCTAACAAAACCAAGGAAAGTAATAATTGTGTATAGAAGCACACAAGATACATACTACACATAGTTTTCAAAAGATGGCTTTCAAACTAACACAGCTGGAATTTTTCTGAGGGATGGTTATCTATCTTTGCTTTGCATGAAGAAAATAAATGGAAATTAAACCATTTTTTCTTAAATATTTTATGCAGAAAAGAAAACTCACTTTGTCAGCTGTTTCTCAGCCTTCCAGATGGTTTGGAAGACATACTTGCACTGGAACTAAGGGAGAAAAATCTGTGAGACAGAAAAAAAGGTACACTTGTATTTCAGATACTGCATAATCACAGAGTAGTCAGGTTTGGAAGGGACCTCTGAAGATGAAGTCCAATCCCCTGTCAAGGCAGGGTCACCTCGGGCAGGTGACACAGGATTATGTCCAGGTGGGTTGAGTATGTCTCCAGACAGGGAGACTCCACGACCTCCCTGGGCAGCCTGTTCCAGTGTTCTGCCACCCTCAATATAAAGAAGGGCTAGTTTTAATATTCGGGTAGATCTTTTGGTCAAAAAAGGCTGGGTGACCCATTCCTTCACCCTGTTGTTGCACCCTCTTATGGGCAATTACCACAGAAGATATAATGTGGCTACAATTACTCTTAACTGTTAGTTAAATGAAGTTAATATAAAATAAAGACAGTGCCTAATGTCCAAAAGGTTAAAGAAAAAGGAATGTTGGTGAAACATTACGGTGAAACAATATAGAACTTGTTTCTCAATTTTATTTTTTTTTTCATTTTTTCCCTAGAATATTACTGAGAGTATTCTAATGATTCTTTTATCTTAAAAGAATTCCTCAGGTCACAATATACTGAGGTGGGGAAAAATAATTAGCATGAAATGTAAGTACTAAAATTAAATATACAGATTGGATGTACTTCCCCTGTGCTGGGTAATATAACAATGGAACCTCATACCTAGGGTATGAGTAGCTTCTCATCCCTTTAGTTATGTCTGTCTGGACATCTCATCAGGAGAAAACTCCTTTTTGCTTTATTTCAACACTCCACCTGTGGTCTCCAATCGTGTCAGGAAATGCTGAAGCACAAGAAAAATGAAAGTAACAGTCTGTTAAAAACACTAATATGTAAGTTTAAAGATTTATGATAGACTGGGTCTCCAAAAGTCGAGACGAGTGTCCCATAACTTTCCATGGTATCTTAAAAATAAAGATAGTGAGCAAAAGGAAATTCCATATCATTTCCCCTGAGCTTTAATATTAAGTTGAATTAAATGTTAAGATTTATTACAAATCATCAAGAGCTGAGAAGTATGGCTTTAGTTACTTGCTGGTATTCCTTAATTCCTGTATCTTCTAGAGCTCTCTAGTATTGGCAGCTGAAATCTGTATAAGAATAAAATTTCCTAACTAACTGGAAAGAATTTTGATGAGTTAAGTGTTCCTACTTTCACTTTAGAGGTCTCCTGAAGATCTTCACTTCTTTATATAAAAGACATAAACATGCTTTTAATGGACCCATTGCTGCTTAATGTCTTGTGAAAGTTGTGGACAAATAGAAAATTTAGGCAAAGTTCACCCTTTCTAAAACTCCAGAGACTGGGACAATTTTAATTTCAGAATCGCTCTTCCATCTTGGTGAGGGGGTATGTAGATCTTCTATATATCAGAGTCCATAGAGTACATAATTATGTCCTCAGCTTTACTCAAGGTGATTGTCAAAAACAAGTGTTACTTCTGACCACAGAAATACATGGACAGGCTGGGAACTGCCTCAAAGAGGCTTTAAATGTGTGATCAAAGGGACAATGTGGGGATTCAGGCCAGTAAGCATTACAGGGATGAAGGTGGATCTAATTTTCTCTCTTGCAGAAGAGAAGTGAGCATCCTGAAAACAAGGAGCCAAGAAAAAAATGAATCCCAGGTTGGACAGAGACCTGAAACTGATTATAAGATTCTCTGGATTTTGAGGAATGACTGTGAACTTTTTTTACCCCTGAGAGAGAAAGGTGGGAACTTGAATCACCCCAAATACTTTGAGCAGCCTCTCTTTTTCATTAAGTATCAATTAGAAGGTTTTTTTCTTTGAGGAAAAACTTAATCACTTAAATTGTATATCTGTTTAAACATATATGATTTTATATAACTGCTGAGTTTTACTATTGTTATTTTCATTTCTTCAGGATGAAGCTCTTACCAAATGGTTTGCTTGCAAAACTTGTCATTAAGCCTAGCAGAATAAATAGCTATGGATAAGCGACCTTTGTGGTGTTTTGGGTTTGCAGATCCTCTAGAACTTTATTTCATAATTCTTTGAGCTGATGAAATATGCCAAGTCTTCCCCCCCAATTTAATTTTCTTGCTCTGCCAGTGTATTTGTAACTGGGTGGAATAATGTGTTATTTAAATAATGATTCCTGTCTGAAAGTAATTTCTGCCCTGTTTGTGGAAGAACTGTTCATGCAAAAACAAAACCTGTGGCAGCTTAAGATTTCTATTTGAAATCCTGAATGGAATAAAATGACTGGAAATAAAGCCTCAAAATATTGTGTGTTGTAATTCCTTGTTCTGTTCTAAACATAGAACTCTGAGTTATTAAAGGGTCTAAGTTCTGGCACAAATAGTTTTCTCCTTCCTTTTAATAATTGCCTGTGTTAACCAGACATGGTGACAACAAACTTTGATCCTTACAGTGGTATTCATAAATCTCCAAGCTGCATCCAGTCCAACAGTTTCAGGACTGATGAAAGTAAGTTGGTGCTTGCTAGATATACGTCAATCTATTATAAGAATACAAAAATAGGAATGCATTTTGTGTTGTCTCTTGTGAAGGAGATTTGGAGTGCTAAGCCCTGGAAGATTAATATTGTGGTTGCCTTCTTATCAAAAATACATTTGAAAACACCAATAGTTTTTCAATAACGAGAAGAGAATATGTCAAAGAGTATGCAATCCCTGCATATGCAATGCCAACATGCTTTATATAAATATTTGTAGTAAACTGTTTCTTCATAGTAGATTGTATATTATATACATGTATAAATATAAACATGTATATATCAGAATGCTGGACAAAGTCATGCTTATATAGACTTCTCTAGTTTTTTCCTGGGACTTTTTTTTCTTCCTTCCCAACCAGGTTTAGAACTATCTCTAAAGTATCATCAAAGTAATAAAGGAAATGGCTAAAATTCCACTAAAGTAAGGTAAATATTATTTTTAAACATTAGATTAGAGTAAATCTAATCCGGCCTGCACAGTTAGGGATTCAGTGCTCTCCACAGCACTACCTCAATTCCCAGAAAGAATGATTGTAAGCTGAAATGTAATATTCTGCCAGGAAATCACTAGTTCCGAGTTATTAGATTCCAGCCCTGGTTGAGACTGAGGCAAGGAGACAGCACAGGAAGCACTCAGAGTTCTTCATAAGTGTGGCTCAAGATTTTTAAAATAGTGTACTTTCAAAGGTAATGGAGATGATGGACTGCAGCAACTGAAATGCAGGTGCAAAGAGACCCTCCTGTAAACTGTGATTATTTCTTCTTTTCCTGTTGAAAGTGTGAGCACAAGTACTTAATTTTGTTCTCTGATGTTTGGAATTTAAGTATTTAGTTTGAAGTAACCATATTATTTTTGCAGGAATCCCTGTGTGTGGGATGCATAATGTTATGTTCTCTTTGAGCAGAGCCCACAAATTTTCACTAAACAAATTCAGCCTAAATCAGAAACATGGACCAAAAAGCCTCTAAGGTTACTGAAGTTGCTCTTTGATGCCATATCCTCGATGCTAAGGAGCTTTACAATACTCGTAAGAGGATTATATTGTCTACATGTGTGAAGTAGATGATTCAAACCTGAAAACAAGTAGTCTGTAGTGTATCAGTTATGATTTATTTCCTTTTAAATCAAGGGAATACTGGTATTTTTCTTTTAATTAAAGAACATCTTTTGGAGAAAGCATCTGTATAATGAGAGCCAAGAAAAACATTCTTTAATGTTGCTCTTTTGTCACGTGGGACCTGCAGTTCAGGTATTTCCTGTTCTTACTTTTTCTCAGTTGTGTTTCTCAGCAGATGACATCTACCCCGTTTATTTTTCAGCATAAATCCTTATTGATTATTCTTGGGACAATTCTGCAAGTTACATTGGACTCCTCTCACAGATCAAATTCTATACTGGTCTGCCTTAACTAGAATATGACATATGACTGAAAGGCTGTTTATATGGAATTATAATAATTTTATTTCTGTTACATAAGAAGCAGGCAGCTATTATAAAACCTCATAACACATTTTCTGTTTTAGCAAACATTTGCATTGCTGGTTTTAGTAGGGATAAAGGACTGCATCCACTATGAAGAAATAATCAGACTCCTTTCTATGCTTTGACTACATAGGAAAGAAAAACAATTCTTTCTTCTCCCTGTCTGTAACAATCACGTTATTGATGGAACCATGCTCTGGTGTTGAGGTAACTCCAGGTAATGCTGTCAGGGAACAAGTAGGGTGCTCCCTCTTCCTGAGTGCTCGCTCCTTCTTTTTAAATAAATATCCCTGAAACTGCTCTAATGATCATTACATGTACACAAATCAGAAGGATCTTAAATAGCCTTTACTCTGGTGAATGCCCTGCATTTCAGGCTTCCCAAGAGATTTGCTATCCTTGATGGCAACCTCCAGGCAAGTCTGTGACACTGCTCTGTGGATTGGTATTTTAAAAAGGATCATTCAGAGGTTTGGACTAAATTTGCATTTCAGTCCTTCTGGTAGACTGAATTGTAAGTAAAGATACTTGGAATGTAAACAACAAGTGTGTGAATTCACACAGTAAATTCAGAAAGAAAATATTTTCAAAAATCCAAATGAATCAGAAATACACATTTCTGTAATTTCCTTTCCTTTTTGTCATCAGTATTCTGTTCATGGGGTCCAATAACATTTCACATCACACTAACCATCAATAGGGAAAATGGTAAATAGTCCTACTTCTACAGAAGTATATTTCTGACTAGTGTCTACATTTTTTTCACTGGAATATTAATCAGAAATTTTAGATTTAGTAAAGGAAAAATACTTTGAAGAAATTCTAATTTCTGTGAATGCTCATTTCAGAAAAACACCGGGGAAAAAACATAGCTACAATTTTCTTGTTGATCTACTGAGTTTTTAATAAGAACAGCTGGATAAACTTTTTTCTTAAGTTAATATTATGCTATTAGAGGTATGAGATGCATCTCCGACGTAATCTTCATTAAATAATCATGTTGTTTTCCTCAGTAATAAAATTCATGCTAAAATATTTGGGCTTGCCAGTCAAAGCAACAGAAAATAAAATAAGGAGCCTACAGAAAAACACAGGACTGTTTCATTTTTCTTGGATCTTGTGGAAGGATATTACTTTTAAAACTGCAGCTCTGCAACCTCATCTGTCAGGTTAATTTCACCAATGTTTTCCATTTCCTTCTGTTGAAAGCCATTAAAATGATGGTGTTTAATATGAAGCCTCATTTTAGTGTACTGTTTATTTAAGACAATGGATGCAATGAAAGAATTTGGTTCTCTTTTTCAAAGGTTCCAGGATTTTCACTACCCAGATATAGCCTTCCTAAAGTGACCTGTTAGTTGATTTTGGTTAATGTCATAAATATTTTTTAGGTTCATAAATGTCATAGCCTCATAAACATTCTTGTTCTTAAAACTGGATTGAAGGTTGTAGGTTGTTTATTTTCATTCTATATTCATTTAACACAGGAAAATGTCCGCCTACTATCTCCACCTCACCTCGTTGAAGGGGACAGAGTTATAAACAAAAATTTCTTTACCATAAGCTTTCTGCTGGCCTGTCCCTTTTATCAAGGAAACATCTAAACAAGGGACTGCCCGAGCTCGAGTGCTGGCACTGCCCGGGATTGCTTGCCGGACCAAGGGCAGGGAGGAAGGCAGCGTCTCTCTGGCAGCCAGGGACGGGCAGGAGCTGCACGGCCAGCCCGCCTTGGGTTTGGCCCGGTTAAGGCGAAATGTGCTAATCTTGTATTCCCTCAGGCTGCTTTCTGGTACGGAAGAAGCAGAAGACCTAGAAGACCTGATTGCTTGAATGTTTTTACGGCTCGGGTGTCATGTTTTGAGGCCAATGCGCTCACCTGCAAGGTAAGAGAGCAGAGCGAGCCGTGCGGCCGCGGGGCGGTACCCAGGAGGGATGCCCAAACCACTTAACACTGCCCTGGCAGCCTCGCCTCTTACTTATATCAGCTGTGCCCTTTAATCTGAAGAGAAAAATATGTGTTTCATCTGATAGGTCCTGGTAGCTTTTGTTTGCCAACTCCCAGCTGCCCCGACGGCCCCGCTCCTGGCTGGCCCGTGCCGCGCCCTCCCACCCGTGTCCCGGTCTCGTTATCCCGGGCCATCCGCGGGCGACAGCAGAGGGCGCCCGCAGCCCATAGAGCCCCTGGAATCCCGCAGTCCATAGAGCCCCTGGAATCCCGCAGCCCATACAGCCCCTGGAATCCCGCAGCCCATAGAGCCCCTGGAATCCCGCAGTCCATAGAGCCCCTGGAATCCCGCAGCCCATAGAGCCCCTGGAATCCCGCAGTCCATACAGCCCCCGGAATTCCACAGCCCATACAGCCCCCGGAATTCCACAGTCCATACAGGCCCTGGAATCCCGCAGCCCATACAGCCCCTGGAATCCCGCAGCCCATACAGCCCCTGGAATCCCGCAGCCCATACAGCCCCTGGAATCCCGCAGCCCATACATCCCTGGATTCCCCGCTGCCCCGCAGGGTTCCCGCAGCTCCGCAGCCTCCCGGGGGAGCAGCTCCGGCCGAGGCTCCGCGGGGCCAGCGGGCTCGGCTCGCACGGGCGGCTCCGCTGGCGTTCGGACATCCCGCCTTGGCACCCCCAGGGGCGGCTCTCAGCGCAGGTAACTCGGAGATGGGTGTGCAGAGCAGCGCCGAGCGCCTTTCCTCGGTCTGCCCACGTATCAAGTGGAAAACACCCGAGGGGAAACCACCTTTTCAGGTCTTCACTCCTGACACAAAA
Source organism: Sturnus vulgaris (assembly GCF_052056855.1). Classification (NCBI taxonomy): domain Eukaryota; kingdom Metazoa; phylum Chordata; class Aves; order Passeriformes; family Sturnidae; genus Sturnus; species Sturnus vulgaris. Next base: position 16,576,376 of record NC_142248.1, on the reverse strand, counting down.
GTTTCAAAGTATTTCAAGTGTAAATTTCAAAAGGTCAGAGGGAAAAAAATGTTCTGTCTGTGCACAGGAGGGTCCAGGCAGAGACATGGTTCTGCATCAATACATTTATTTAAGAGCATACCTAGACTTTTAAAAATGGTACCCATATCAGTCAGTATATGAACAATATATATATCGGTGTCGAGAGGTTTTCCTGTGTATTTACTAGTGGTAAAATATTACTTTATTTAGAGGTTTGCTAGTTTATAGTGTAGAGCAAGTCACAATATTGCACCTTCAAGATCTTGGGTCTGAAGTGAAAGAATCTCAAGAGCAGTAGCAAATATTCTGTCAAATGCAAGAACTTGACTTTCCAGTACTATACTTTCCTTTTAAAATACTATTTTCTGTAGTAATGGGCTAGATAACACAGTCGTAGGAGACTTTGAAGAAAAAAGCCATGGTTTTTAAGCTTTAAAAACATTTGTTTGCTTCTGGGCAGGGTTAGGTCTGACTGGGAATAATGTCTTCCGTTTTGGAAATAGAGATATGAGAGGTTTGTTATTGAGACATTAGCGAGAGAGAGGGAGATCTTGTGGTCTGAAACAACTTCCAGGGCTCTAATTCCACATCCTCTGCAATATTTACAAGGCAAATAATTTATATGTAATCTGGCTTTACTCAGTGGAGCTCCTCCTGGTCTATACACTGCAGTAGAAATCATAAACAGATATTCCACATCTGTTTCTGGTTTTGCACATGGGAAAAAAAAAGGAACTAAAATCTAACATCTAAGCCTCAGTCCATACATTTTAATATTCTAAATGAGATATATCTCCAGTAGGATGACTTGCCTGCTATGGAGTGGATATGGGCTAGTTAATTAGTTAGCATCTTTTGCAGACACTTTTTAAAGTGCACAGCACAAGAAGTACAGAGCTATCAGTCACTTCAAAGCACCTCCAGTTAGCAGTGCTTTTCTGACTTTCCTCAGCTTTAAAACCCATGTGTTTTTTGTGGTTCTGTCTCAGATGCAGTAAAGATGCAGCACTGGCACTGAGACATACCATGGCAGGGTTTGTGGCCTTTTCCAATGACTAGGTTATATCATGGTTATAGTTCTAGATGTTAATATATAGAATAAATGATAGACCCTGAAGTAAAGCCCTATAAACACTGAGCATTGAGCGGATGATGACATCGTAATTAACCAGAAGGGCAAGGTTCCAGAGCTTGCTGTTGTCACCAGGACCTTCTGTAATTACAGCTTTGTCCATGGTATCTTCCTGTTTCATATTTTTCTCTCTATAGTTCAGAGAACCAGCTAACATTTTTAGTAGAAAACAGATTGCTGGTAGAGGAATATAATCTGACAGCTAAAAATTGTGACTATCAACATCAGTATTTTACAGAGCCTAAATCGCTATCTGCATCAAATATACTTGACTGAGTATGACAGTTCTGTCAACAGGGGATTAATGCCGAGCAGAGATTTTTTGTGTCAATCCTACTTATTCTTACACAGAAGCCAAGGGTGGCAGAGAAGGTAATTCAGGGCATCTTAGTTGTCTCAGAAGTTGAACAATTCTCTTTGCAAAGAGGTGATGACTGCATTTGGAAAGTATTTCAGATGTAGTATGCTCCCTGCCTCAAGCACAGTAAGAACTGGGTTCATTTATTGCATAAAATGGAAAACAGAGATGGGGCATACCTAAAGTGGTGGATTTGCTGAGTTTAAAAAGTAATCTTGGGACTTTAGGCCTCTCAGAGCAGTTCTGTTGCTGGATGTTGGCTCCCTGCATCTGGCCTTTAAGAAGCCTGTCCAAACAACTGCACTTGTGATGAAGACACTTTCAGAGGTAATAAATAATTACCTCTGATATAAGGGATAAGTAATGAGGTCAAATCATGTCATATCCATATCACACATTATACATATATATGTATTTAACTTCAAGATAGGATTTGTGTCTGAATTCAGACAGAAAGAATCACAGAATACAATCACAGGATGACCAAATTTGGAAGGGATCTGCAATGATCACTGAGTCCAGCTTCTGGCCCTGTACAGGAGAACCCCAAGGATCTCACCATGTGCCTGGGAGCATTCTCCAAATGCATAATGAACTCTGTCAGGCTAGTGCTGTGTCCACTTCCCTCAGGGCCTGTTCCAGTGCCCAGCCACCCTCTGAGTGGAGAGCTTTTGCCTAATATCCAATCTAAATCTTCCCTGACACAGCTTCATGACATTCCCTCGAATCCTATGGATTTTATGACTTTTATGACTTAGTATTTTATTTTTATTCTTTATGACTTCTAGTTGTTACATGCCGTTCTGTAATTCAGTTATTAGTTCTGTGCTTCTAAATTAAGTTGCTAATTTTAGAAAATTAGCTTTGTAGAAAATTTATGATTCTTTGAAAACTTTTGACCTTTTCCTATCCTTTCAAACTACAAGAAAGACATTAAATGCTCTGTAGTGGTATTTTTAATTCATTACTTCTTTGTAAAAACTATTAGCAACAAAATCTGTGAGCAAGTGTGACACTGGATCTTCTCAGGAGATTTGTGCTTAGTACCTTTGAATGTCAAAATATAGTGAAGACTCAGGTTTTGTAATCCAGTGGTTCTTGAACTGGAGTTGTGTGGCGCATCTCTAAAAATAATTACGTACTTTTGGAAATATTGTTTATTCCAGTGCTGTATTCCTCATATAAATCCAAGGCACCTTACCATAGTTAGCAATCTTAGCAATAGTGACAATAGCTTTTAAAGCAGACAAACTAAGAATTGTTTTACCACAACAAATTAAGATTGCTTGCTTTCCTCCTCCATCTTCATCCACATTACATGGCATGAGGGAGCCTTTTGAATGATAAAGACATATAAAAGGGAGAACAAAATATCCAAGATTTACCAAGCAGATTTTTTAAAATTAACTCTGCTTTATTTGTTGATGTGCAGGCACAGTTTGGCATGCCATGTAAAGATTGATTCAAACCATGATCCTTTGTCTGATTCCATTATCCCAGCCATTGAGATATAGAACCTGAATGTGGTGTCTGTTTTTCTTCTGTCTTCAAAGTTTATGCAAATTTAGTTTTTGTTACAGGAAAACACATTCCAACTGTCTTGTTCGAACACCAAGCACCATGCCAAAACCAGGGCCATCCTAAGGAACTCCCTTTCTCCTCAGGCTTCAGTGGTTTGTGTTAACTGAAATCTGGATTCACAGCTATTCCACTGAGGTTTTTCAAAACCTTTCTTTAAATAATCTTTTGCCATTTTTGCTTTTGTTGACCTGATGCTCTAAAATTATAGAGTTTGCCAGGACTCTTAAAACTTAAATTTGTGTCTAAATTATCACAGTATCATGCCTTTCTAAAGTATGGTACTGTAATTATGGTGCAAAATTACATTAATCCATGATTTATGATGAACAAATAGTAAACACTGTATGACTTTATGATGTACGTGTAGCTGCATTTCTCTGTACTGCAAAATATCATTCCATTGTTACCAGTATTTTCTGTGGTGCACAGAAAATCAGCTTGTCCTTCATTCATTCATTTAATCCATTGACTGTAATTTGAGGCAACAGCCCCAACCTAAGAAAAACAAACAAAACCCTGATGTTGCAAAAAGTTATTTTAATGTTAAGTTTCATTCCCATGTAGTTGATTGCATGTGAAAAAAAGTAGGTATAAACATGCAATGCATGATATTTGCCTTTTTTCCAACACACCTACTGCTGATTTACTCCATCCTAATTCGGTGGGTTTGGCATGATAAAGGCAGTATTGAATTTCTGTAAACTGCTTTGGAAGTAAGCCAGAAGCTCTTGTGGCAATAGCCTCGTTTCTTTCTGCAGACATTGAAGCAGAGGGCTGGATGTGATCAGAAGAGAGAAGGATTTCAAGGAAATCTTCAACATGCAAATGAATCACTGATATAAACTCCTGTTTCATTTAATCCCGTTGTGTAAATGTAAAGATCTGAGTTACTACTGTACAAATTCTCAAAATACTGAATCACCAAGAGTAGGTACATATTAATTTCATCTCACAGTGCATTTGTAAGCTTATTAATAAGGCCAGGTCTTAACATCAGAAACTTCCCTGCAGTTTAGAGGGGCTTGTTTTATTTCCTGCTCAAGGGGCAGCCTTTTACTTCTGTGAGGACACCTTTGCCCTTTTAAAATTAGACTATGGCTTTGCACATTAGACAGTAATCTCAGTTAGGAATTCTGGCAAGTGTTTTCTGAAAATCCAGGTGCACAGTATCCCCAGCATTCCCCATGTTTGTATTGGCAGCCACAGGCTCAAACAATTCCAGCAACTAAGTGAGGCATGCATGCCCTTCCCTTCCTGAGACCATGTTGGCTATCCTTAATTCAAGATGTGGTTTATTGACTGTTCTCCCATTTGCTCTTTTCCAAGGCTTTCCCTACAAAGCTGCAGGAGTAAGTCTATAGTTTCCTGATCAATAGGCCCTAAAAATGGCCTTATTTTGATCACTTGACACACTTTAAATTCTTTTCAGCCTGTGTTCCTTTAGTTTCTTTCCTGTGAGTTGCAAAAGCCAGAATTTTGTATCAAACTTTCTTTAGAGTTAAGATTTGTCAGGATTTGCTATCTGTAGCTGATAAATCTTGAGAGCTTCAATACAATTTATTGTTGAAATCTGTGGGCTTTTACTTTTGTAATTGAATTATACTTGTAGCTGAAAAGAAGATTTTTAGATAAAACACCATTCAGAACAGAGGCAGAAATACCATCTTTGACTCATCCCTCTATCATATTTGTTCATCATACAAAATCATAAACCTTGTAAACCTCCTTTGACTAAACTAAAAATTGAAATGAATATTTTGTGATAAAGAAGGTAGATGTTTGCTAAACAATTAATGTAGAAGGTTGCTCGACATGTCATTTTCTTTTCCAGTAATTTCTCAAGTAATTCTCTTTTTAAATCTTTTACAAACTTCTCTTTTACTAAGAAAAGCCCAAACAAAGAAGAAAAGGTTGCCTATTATAAAATTTTGAGTTGTTCTTTGGTGGAAACCAGGGTATTTTCTTTAAAATGTGCGTTTAACTCTCTGAATCAAACCTTAATAGCAAACTTTTTCCTTAACTGTTTTTTCTTTAAGTGCATTTAGTGCATGATGAACTTCAAGGAAAATAATAGAATTATGTACTCTTTCTGCAAAATTGCTAAAAGACTTTTGGGAACATTCTGAGTTGCTTGCATGATATTTTGAAATAGAAAAATAATTGTTAGTGTTTGATATGTAATAGTCACTAAAATTGAAAAAAAAAAAAAATGACAACAATAACAAAACTCCCAAGAAAAACAGACGGGAAATACAGTTTAAAATTTGGCAGGGTTGAAAATCTTTCTTTTAATAATTTTTGTGATAGATTGAATTAAAACTCACATTTGCTTTGCATATTATTCACACAAGGCCTTTTTTGGCCATCTGGTGTTGCCAAGTGCCAGAGATCCACATTTCATTTTTTTAGCACTGGCCTGCCAAGTTATATAAAGGAAATGTTTGCCCTCAATGTTGTTTTTCTTCTAAATTATTTGGAGTGCTATATTTCAGTCTCCTTTGGGTCTATTCATTTTACAGAAGTTCTGTATTCTGTCCCTTCATCTTCCAATAACAGCAAATGTCTTATATCCAGAAATAATTTCTTCAGTTGAAGCAGATAGATCCCTCAATTCCTTGATTCCCACTACCCTTCATACAACCTATGTCTGCATTTTCCTGCCATGAAAAAACCTTCTAGGAATCTGTTTTTCCCATGCTGTTTACCTTCATCCTTGATTGGTTTTCCTTCCCTGACTCACTTTTTCTCTGTCCCCTCTCTGTTACAGTGATATAATACTTACATGCACAACAAAAATGGGTATCAGAACTTAGTGAACCAAATGACTGTTAAGAAAAGGAGTCTGAAGTGGAAGATTTAAAAATGTCCTTTGTCAAGATAAAGCTGATAACTTTCCATGGAGCCTTTTAGAAATGAGTAAAATGTTCTGATATGTTGCAGTTAGTGAAGTGCGGTCATGAAATGTTGTCTGTCCTTAAATGAAGAAGCAGAGATCAGCTGGCCTGACAAGTCCTCATTTTCAGAAGTGAGATGCTATGTAAATCAGTTATGAAAATGTGAGGTTTCATATACCTTGTCCAAATTAGATCTTTCCTGCACACACTTAACTAAATATTTTGCTGTGTGTAAGTGGCTGCAAGTATATACTGAATGGGAGAGATCACAATATTAAATTACACAGAGCCATCACACATAATGACATGAGGGATGTTATTAATTTCTATTTTCTGAGACGGAGGAATGATGCCAGAGTAAAGATTCCTGAGCTACAGTTAGTGACTGAGAAAATAATTTGGCTATTGTGTTCAAAGGGCTTATTTCACAGCATTTTTCACTTAATGATAGCAGTTTCCAGAAGAAACCCATGCAGCTCTGGGACTTCAGGACATATGGGATCTGCATCTTTGTTGCTGACTCCCACTTCTGTTTTAAAAGGCAGCAAGATAAACAGATAAGTGACAGGGGCGTTGACTTATGTCGTGCCACAAATGTCCCAGGCTTATGGTACAGTTATATCTGTGTTAATCAAAGCATCACAACAGTGTAAACAATGGTATGTGTGACTAACAGTGGAGCTTTGTTGAGAATATTTGTACCAATTATATTATGAATGATGGAATTTCAGGCACGTGTTTGGATTACCTATCCATTTCAGTCGTTTCCTGTTGTTGATTCTTTCTAGCAGTAATTTTTTCCAATTACAGGAATCATTAGGTTTTTTCTTTCCTGGAGACACTAGGCCTTTAGTATAGGTAGGAAAAGAGTCTGAATGGTTGACATAGCCATATCCTCAAAGGGACAGCTGCATAGGTTATCTTTCAAAGCTTAGCAGAGTGCATACCACAGCTAGAGGATGTAGAACATCTCAAGGGTCCCTGTGGCTGCTTAACTCTTTGAAATAAATGGTTCCCTCCAGCATGAGAAGAAAAAACCCCACATTGGTTTGCCAAAGCTGTGCAAACACGTTCTTCCAAATAACGCTGATCAATTATGTAAAAAAAATGGGACATTTTAGGAGCAACATGCAGACGAAGGGAAAGAGACACCATTTATTTATGTAGTGATAATTTTTGCTTAGATGAACACTATACTAGAAAAAACCAGCTGCTAAAAGAGATACTCTGCTTATGCAAATGAAGGAAATGGGCTTTTTCTTTATTGTTTAGAGAACCAGAAGGTGCAAAAAACAAGCCTATTTCCAAGAGCACACACTTTTTCCTTCAGTGGGAAAAAGATAGATATATAATGTTTTCTTAGAAATGTTGATCACTCTGTGAAGCAAGATACCCTTTTGTTAACACTGCCAAGGAAGTGATATTTACCCTAAACATGAATGAAATTTCAGGTATCAGTGGAAATTCTCAGCAATAACATCAATTGGTAGAAACTGGACAAACACATCATGTGATGGCAAGCAAGTGTTCATGGGTTGTATGCAAAATGGGGTGACATGAGACTGGCAACCTGTCAGTAGTGCCTATGGGGTTCTGGAAGGTTCAGTTTTGGGGAAATTACTTGAACACAGATGTGGAATGTGTGCTAGGTATGTTTCATGATGATACTAAACTGGGAGAAGCTGTTGACTCCCTCAAAGGCAGGGAGGCCCTGCACTAAAACCTTGACAAGTCACAGGGTGTGCAATCACCAACCACATGAAATTTGACAATGGAAAGTGCCAATTCTGCAGCTGAGATGGGCAACCCTGGATGTATGGACAGACTGGGGAATGAGAGGCTGGGAAGCAGTGCCACAGAAAGGGACCTGGTGGTTCTGGTCCATGGCAAGCTGAACATGATTCAGCAGTGCCCTGGCAGCCAGGAGGGCCAAGTGTGTCCTGGGCTTCATCAGGCACAGAATGGCCAGCTGGGCAAGGGAGGGGATTGTCCTGCTCTGCTCTGAGCTGGGGCAGCCTCACCTCCAGTGCTGGGGGCACTTCTGAGAGCCACAGTACAACAAAGATATAAAGTGCTAGAGAGCATCCAAGGGAGAGTTACAAAGATGGGGAAGAGTCTTGAGGGGAAGCCATGTGGGGAGCAGCTGAGGTCACTTGGTCTGTTCATCCAGGAGGAGACTGAGGGGAGACCTCATGGCTGTCTGCAGCTTCCTCCTGAGGGGAAGCAGAGGGGCAGGCACTGATCTCTTCCCTCTGGTGACCAGTGACAGAACCCAAGGGAGTGGCCTGAAGCTGTGTCAGGGGAGGGGGCTAGATTAGGATATTAAGAAAAGGTTCTTCACCCAGAGGGTGTTTGGACACTGGAACAGTCTCCCCAGGAAAGTTGTTCGCGGCATCAGCCTGGCAGAGTTCAAGAACCATTTGAGCTCTCAGGCAGTTTGTATAATTCTCAGGGTTGTCCTGTGCAGGGCCAGGAGTGGACTTCGATGATCCTTGTGGGTTCCTTCCAGCTTAGGGTATTCTATAATTCCTTAAATAATTACGGGTTTTGGGTTCAGAGCAATGCACTCCAGCGCTGTTTCTATCTGCTTTTTCTTTTTTCCAGATAGCCTTTAATGAAAAGTGTTACAGAATTGGCCTTAGAAGGTAGTAAATGAATTAGAATAATGTAATGCAGGGCATTGTCCAAGTGGAATGAAGGAATTTGAACTCTGTCTTGTCAACTAAGTGATAGTTAGCTTAGAATTGCAGTGTGGAATTCTATTACTTAGAAAATATGCAATTTCCATTTGCTCCATCCTGTTTTCAGTTATATGAGGCACTATGATTTAAAAGAAATAAGGCTTTCTGAAGATCTGCAGGGGTACCAAAAATTAGTTTAGTATCTCTATTTTACCAAGTAATGATCAAGTACTGAGCAAAGGCAGCACTAAGTAAAGGATTTTGTGGTTGCCTGATGAGCAAGAAATTTTTAATTGCCTAGTTGTTTTATGTTATGTAAACCTATTGGTCTGTACTCTCACCTAAACTCTTAAAAATGATGTGTACTTGCTTGCTTAACTTTCATGTCAGCAGTAGCTACCCACCTTTTCCTAGACTTAAAATTGTGTTTCTAGTAGTGTTTTAATTTTTATTATCTGAAATTTTCCTCTAAAAACTAAGATGAGCATTTTTGAACTTATGAACTAACACTGCTCACCCTTATGTTTTATAGATTGAAACAAAAGCAGAAAATGGAGTTTTCAGAGAACAAGGATTAGATGAAACAGAAAAACAGTGCAAAAGTTTGCAGATCTAATTAATTAATTTAAGTATTTTTAATCAAAACTCCTCAATGTACATGAAAATAATCAGTCCATCATTTCTCATAGGACTCTGTGACCGAGTTATAATTCTGTCACTGAAATCCTAAGGAAATCAGGTTTTTTTCAGATGATAAAATTCATTTGCACTTTTAGGACAAGTAACTTCCTATTTAGTGGAAAAAAATCTTATTTTTCTGACCTGAATTTTCCCCTAGAAATCTAGGGGAAACTACTATGTGAATCTCCTCTCCAATATGTATCTGGGCATTTTTTGCAGAAGTGGCTCTTTGGACTGCTGAGTACCATGGCATGTGATGCTATTGCTCCTTAGATGACTGAAAATACAAAGAGCATATCATGTGGGAAGCACAATATGAGAAATTATTTACTACATAAATTTTACAGGGCTTATCAAGTCTTTATAGTAAGTTTTTGAAGGGTTCTTAGCCACTCAATTACTTATAGTAAGATTTCATCTGAAAGGTTATATTTCCTTTTAAAAATTGACCAAAAAAATAGCATGAAGCATGCTATTTAGAAGAAAACCATGTTTGTTGTCTGAATCAATTTAAGCAGCATGTGGATGCTGCTTCTATAACTGCATGGAACACGTAATTGTCTAGGACTTTGTCTGGACAGGAGACAAATAATTTGAAATGTTGGATGGATATAATCTCCTACATGAACACTTTTATTAGAGAAGAAACATTTACTTACTTTAACTTAGAGCTCTTCCCATGTGATGCAAACAAACTTCAAAAAGTTTTGTGGTATTGAAAGCAAAACATCTGCGTTTAAGGTCGTAACTGCATTATTTCAAATTTACAATAAAACTGTACCAAAACAAATCTCTTGTGATGACAAGGCTGAGTTCCACAACCTCATGTGCATGGTCAGCAAAAAGGAGTGATTGAAAAAGCTTTCTGTGCTCCACCAAATGAGTAGTTAGGAATGATGGATTTGAAAGAGAGTAATCCATGGGTAAGAGAGAAAATCACTACCTAGTGGGCACAAGTGACAAAGGTGTAAAGTATGACTGTTTTCAACAGAAGAAATCCTATAATTATATCTTATATTTACATCTTTTATATTTATATCTTATATTTACATCTGTTTTACATGGAAAAAGGAAGATCCATTTAATGTTACACAGACATCGCTTCCATAGAACACAGACGATGAGAAATAAAGCAAAATAAATAGCAAACTGAAATTTCAATATTGCACAATGTGAAAGAAAAATACAAAAATATTTTTAACCTCTTTTTCTCCTGTCTCAGGATCCAGCCCTTTTCCTTTTAACAGTGTGCCTTTTACCTATATGCATGTTAATGTACATATTTAATGAAGAGTGTAATTGCTTGTATAGGTTTATAAACAAGCTAAAATAGAAAACTCAAGAAGTATTTCCATCAGGAATACTTTTCACCATTCTGATACCTGATGTTTTTCTAAAATTGTGGGTGGGATGCCTTCTAGCAAAGAGCCAGGAAAAGCTGTATTCTGTCTTGGTGCCAGTGTCAGCTTGGAGCCATGACTGGTGCTTTTCTGAGCCCCTGTCAGCTACGGCCACAAAGGCAGCTCCTTTGGAACCTCACCAACTGGTATAAATTAGAGCAGCCTCCAGGATGTTAAAATTTGTACAGAAAAGTTGGCCAGGCACAGGTGTGGCCTCAGGCAATGAAGCAGAGAGGTGGCTTGATGCCTCCTTCTGGGTCCTGTTGTTGAGGCTGGTATGAGGACTGATCTTCAAACTTGCACATGGCATATACATGAGCAAAATTATTTGTGTTTATGGATAAAGTAATTTAGCTGGTTTACATTTTTAGTCACAAAGTTCAGAAGATTTTGTGGGATGTTTCTATTACAGTGAGTTTGTTTCCATGACAATTTCTAAATATGCAATTTCTAAATATGTGTTTCTTATTTTCCCCAAAGATGTATGAGTGATCCTATATGGAAGTGATCTTTGATAGCAATGGGTTTTTACATGGCTGCGTTCCTGTTATTTATGAATTAAAGGAAATAATCTATATGTTTTCCCTCATACCTTAGTGTATTGTGTTGTTTTACGTGTGGCAAGCATTGTATAAAATCACTAAGTATGCCTGACGCAAAACTGAAGTGATTACTGGAGTTCTAAAGGAGGGATGGAATGATAATGATCATCCTGAAGTTTCAGTCTGACCAGCAGACAAAAGAGAGCTCCTTCATGTCCCTAAGGTGAAGAGTTTTGTATTCTTAGGATATTATCTAGTTATTTCATGGGATTTTTTTGGTTTTGTTGTTAAATCTAAATATCAGGTTTGTGGAGAACATGCTTAAGAAAACTTGCAGATAATTTTTAGTGAGGAATAGCAACACACATCATATACTTTAGAGAGTCCTAGAATATGAAGCCATCTCATGCAATATGTCAATTTCACATTAAACATTATGCTTTTCTTTTAACTGAGCAGTTAAGTCAGTTTGCTCCTGCATTTCTTATGGTATGGACCAGAACGTGACTATATTCACTCCTGAGCAGCCATATGGTTTGTAGGGTTTACAAATAAGCCATTTTCTTCTACAGACATATCCCTTTTTACATGGAAGATGAAGGTGAAATTTACGCCTTCATTTAACATTTGTTCTTTACAGGTGGTGCCTCCTTACAGTGATTCCCCTCTCAGAGGCGCCCTTGGCTCAGTGTAGGGTGCCAACCACTGACCAGCAGCACCACAGGACACTATTTAGGCATTTAAATAACAGTGACTCTCTCACACCATAGCTAACTGCTGGTTTGTTTTCTCCTCAGATTTCAGAATTTTTAGTCATACAAAGGAATGGAAATGCCTTGTTTAAAAATAGAGCTGTGTGATGTTTTCATGTTAAGATGGACTTAGGACCCAAAGGACTGCTTGCATGCAAATGGCCTCTGAAGCTAAAACAAATATTATATTTGCATAAATCTAGAAAAACTAAATCTAGATTTGCAAAATCTAGTGTCCCTCTGTATTGTCTAATTACCCAGAATGAGTATCAGGTGTTGTGAGATTATTTCAAGTCAATTCTGCATGACGATTGGTTTATATACTTACACAAAAATGTATTACAAAGAGTTTTACTTTATTGCTTGAATGTTTTTCTGTATCAAAACTGAGTTCTGAAGTGTTTTTTCAGTAGCCAAGCTTTTGACTTTGCCTTGTATACTCAAGCAACTGACTTCAATGTTTTCCTGTGGTATCTGGTGTAACATCTACAAGACATAAGAAAAAAGAAAATTTTATAAGAAAACACAAATATCTTTGAGACTCAAATTTAAAGAAGCATAGAGATTCATCACTGCTGAATGTCAACCTTTATTCTCTAGGAAGAGTATGCAAATATTTATAGTGAACTTGGAGTTATGTAGACTAGGATTTTATTTAGTGTGTATGTTGTTTAGATGTTAACTTGAGCCCTCATATATCTATATTTTGCTAATACAGTTCTTCTACTTTTACTTCTCAGCTTTCTTAAATCAGGGTGAACAGCAGCAATGTATTCTGAAGAAGAAATTCTAAAAGGATGAACCCTCCAGAAATAATCTGTTAATTAAATTTTAAAATTTTTAGTTTATACATATATTTATGCCCTTGCATAGTATTTTTTTAAATGGAAGAAAAAAGCGAATAACATGGAAGAAAATGAAAAGAAGAAAATGTGAAGTAGATGATAAAAAAAGGAAAGAAAGAGAGAGGAAAGGGGGAAAAAGGATGAAAATATGGGAAAGGAAAGGGAAAATAAGAAAAAAAAAGGAAAGGGGAAGCAAGGAGTTTACATCTCTTGAAACAGGAGATTTATTAAACATGAGAAGAGAGAATATTTTATATGGAAACACATGGAAGTAATTCCTGGTTTATATTAGCAGATCTGGGTTTAGAAATCCAGAGAGTAAAGGTAAGTCTTCCAAACATGCCTCTACCAAATATCACATATTTGAACTTTTCTTATTTAGATGTTTTTGTTGCTTTCTATATAGATATGATTTAAAAAAAAATATGGCAAAAGCATTCCCTAAAATTAATAGAAGGGGTTATTTTCTTGTTTTGGGTTTTTTAATGTTTGTATAAATGTCTAGAGATAAAAACAAAACTACTTTTTCTACCGAGATCAATAGGTTTCTAGAGTACATCAAGAACTATAGCACTGAGAGTCTGTAGTAGATTATAGAATACTTTCTTAAAAGCTACTTTCTATGATTTCACATCTCCATCCCTGCAAAACAAGACCTCAGATTGGACTGGACACTGCCACAGTGGACCTTTCCTCTGACACAGTTCCTGCATCTTCTGAAGTTGAGGAAGATCCCCAAGAACTCACTCAAGCAGTATTCCTTCCTTTGGAATAATGTATTCTTCTGCTTGAAAAGCATGTATTTGAAATGCTGATGTTTTTAAACTGAAATGCACTTGTATTCATCTGGTTAACAAAACAAGTGCTTGTTGATATCTTTGCTGAGCTGGCAGGCTGGCAGTCTTATATAGTATCACGAAAAAGAAAACACCACTTGTAATAACAGATTTAGTATGATCACCCTTACTTTAAAGTGAAAAGGAGGAATCATACTTCATCTTGAAAGAGCCATCCGTGTAATTATCATTCCAGCTGTAAATAAATATATCCCAACAGTGGTTAGGAGAGGGTGTCTCATTGTACAGCCTTTATGTCCTCAAATCAAAATAGACAGTGATTCTTCACGTTGGTCATCTTGTCCCTAGAGAACCAGCTAAGTAGCAGACAGAAGTTACCCTTAAATCTCAGTAATACTCTGTGCCTGTGCTGCATAGTTACTCTTTTAATGGCTTCCAGAACTTTTGTTCTGGTTGCAGATCAGATAAACAACACAAAGAATTAAAAGTCTAGAATTGAAGTGATACTCAATTGGGATTTATTTACCTATATGGAAGTATTCTGAAAAGCTGGCATGGAATTTCATAATTCAAAATTGACTCATATTCCTTAGGGAAATGGTGTCCAGGTCACTGCCTCTCATTTAAATGGGATGAGGTAGTGTCAGGGAAGGTTTTAATCAGCATAGTGCTGGCAGTAAATATTACATTGTAATGCAAAAGGGAGTGAACATTACACTTTATGTAAACAAGTACTGGTTTCATTTAAAATCCAAACAAAATCAAAATAACCGGGCCCCAAATTTGTAGGGTTTTCTTATGGTGGGGTTTTTGTTTAATTGGGTTTTCTTGGTGAAAGTGTTTTAAAAACCCCCATTCAGAGCATTATGTAAGACTGACCCAAATCTTTAAAACATACTATTCCCAAAATGCTTCATTTAAAATTCTCAGATGCTGGACTTATAAATCCTCACCTGAATTTGGATGTGGTAGGTCAACTCTGATTCTAGAAGTAACTGAGTGATACCATAGTTGTCTAACTTACATTTCAGATTAAGTTTTTGTGCTCCCTTTGCATTGAAACTTCTGCTACTTGAAATATCACCGGAAATTTTGCAACGAAAGTAAATTTAAAGCAAATCTTTGTTAATGTGAAATTATGAATATTTAATACACTTAGTATCAATCTTGTATTCTTTCAGTCAAAGAACCCAGTGTTCTACACACCCAGCGGTCTTCAAGGAATGCATATTGCATTTAATAATGATTGGCTGTTATTCCCTGTTATTCCCTGACTGGCTCAAAGTCAATCCACATTTTCATGATTATTATATACGAAATAATTTTGTGAATAATTTGAAACTATTATTTGAAACTGTAATAATGACAATTCACTGCAGGAATAAAGCTGTCAAATATTTGTCTTAACATTTTCTGCCTAACAGCATTTATGCAGTGGTGATTTTTCCAGATGACAAAACTTATACCTATAAAAAAGATGTTAGAAATCTGTCATAAGAGAAGGACCAGGAGAGAATTCTCTCCTTCTTCTCAGCTCTTTGGATCAAGTCTGGAGTGTGAAGGCCAGAAAGGGACTCCCTTTTTTTTTTCCCCAGTTATTTGGGTGTGCATTTTTGGAAAGGAATTACTATTTGTGGTTGATCCTCAAACTCCCCCAGTAAACAAGTTATAGTTGTGAGATTGATGCTACTTGACTCAGCATCCTCTATTTCATGGCAGATCTTACTTCCCTTCTGACTCCACTTGTATTCATTTTACATTGATAGTGGCACTGTGGAAACTGATTCGAGTGACCAACATTTTCTGTTCACTCTGCCTTAAGCTTAGTCTTTTTGAAGGCTGGTATTGTCCTCTGAAAAGAGCTGCTTGGGAAATGTTCTCTGTAATGGTAGCTACTGAGTTTTTCTGAATCTTCCTGCTTTTTATGAGACAAGTATTTGCAGTTGTCCTTTCATTTGGACTTTTATATATTTTGAGAGAAGGAAACTCAGAGAAGGAGTGTAAGTGCTCCAAGGAGTGACATATCTTACTTGGAACAGTCAATAAGTCAACAGACAATACTAGGAAGTGGAAAATAGAAGTGGAGTCCTTGTTTGCCTGATTCGATGCAAGGACAGAACACTTTAGTGTCAGATGAATGTTGTAGTCACATAACAATTGGATTTTCTTGTGTGAGGACTGTCTGATTTACATCCTGCATCTAAGAAACAAACATTTCCATTTGCTCAAGAACAGGCCTACATTTGGCTTGAGAATGATTCTCACTGGTCGTGATAAAATAATTATTAAAAAGAAAGTTGTTGTAAGGACAGAAAACCCATTCACCACCTCGAAATTACACGCTTTTCTTGATGTGGATAAATTGTAGGGAGCTCTAGACAGGATATAACTGCCCTGAGAGTTTCTTTTAGGAAGCCACCATAGTCAGTGTCTGTCTGATGACCTATATCCCTTTTCTGAACCAGCTATAGTATTCGTCACTGAAATCTGCTTCTACTGGAAAATATTAATTCTTTACAGGACATGAACTTTGTTTCAAAGCTGAGCTTTGTAAGTGTCTGTGAGATAATGCACAAGGTCAGCTGTGTAGTGTACACACAGACTGATATGAGGCCATATCCCCATAATAAGCACAGTTGCCACAAATCTTGTGTAGCTACACTGGTACTCTAGGTTTAGCCAAATGCCTGGTGATTATCTAAATACAAGAATTTTTTTTCTCTATTTCCCTCTGACTGATATTGTAGGTCAGGTAGGAAAAATTCCAAAGCCAGTGTATTGCTGAGAGTGGGGCTACCAAAGAACACAATGTATATCTTAAAAACACACTGAAATTATGATACTGGTTTGTCAGTGAAGGACTATGCAACCTAAGTTGACTATTTTGAG
This sequence comes from Sturnus vulgaris, assembly GCF_052056855.1. NCBI lineage: Eukaryota > Metazoa > Chordata > Aves > Passeriformes > Sturnidae > Sturnus > Sturnus vulgaris. The sequence continues at coordinate 16,559,803 of NC_142248.1, read as the reverse complement.
TAGTTCCATGAGTGTCTGAAATCTATATTTCATTTTTTGATAAACCTTCTATTTCAGGATTGCTTCAATGAGCATGCACCCTGTTAATATACAAATTAAAGGACAGATGGGTCCTCAAGCAGAGAGGCTTTGAGTTCAGTGTTCTGGCTTCTGCATTTGCCTCAGCTCTAGAAATACTTACCCAGATTAAATCTCCTGGTAATGTGTCAGATCTCTCATTTGCATGTCAGTGACTGAAAACAGGTTGATAGACTCTGCATATGAAAACTGATGAATCTTCATGAAAATATAGTGCAGACACATTTGCTGAATTTATAATTTAAAATGTGATTGGTCTTAGAGATCACATGTGAGGTTATGGAAGAAACTAGTGGTGCTTTTAAAATATTTAAAAAATAACATGAAAGTTCAAGGGCTGGACCTCATGATTGTTGTGGGTCCCTTCCAACTCAGAATATTCCATGATTCTAGGATTCTCAAGTACCGAGTCTATGAAAATAAACATACCTTGTTTATTTGCTTTTAAAATTTTGGTCGTTGATTTGACTTCTATAAGTTACCTTTTTCCAATGTTTTTATATTTATATATTTATTTTAAATGGTCTTGGCAAAGGAATGTTTTTGAATTTTGCCTGTTTACAATAGAACACATTTGGGCCAGAATTTTGTTGCTTTCCTAAACAAGGGATGTAGGAAACACAAGAAACAGGGCAAATTATTGCCAGACTATCTGTACTGTACAGTGATGAAGTCTAGCAGCCCCAGTCATAAATGAGGTACTCAGCAAATAAAGAGGAAAAGTTAACACATGCTAGTGTAAGGAATGAATCAGAGGAAAGATAAACTTTGGTAAATAAACAAATATTAGAAAATGCATTTTCCTCTGGACATATTGTCAACGAATGGGAGTTTCAGTGCTTTCCTCAAATGCATCTTTAAACTCCCAGATGCCAGTCACCAAATATCAAACAAAGTAGACTATTTGCTAGAATATGCTTTTCTTCTATAATCGACCTTTATCCCTAGACTCTTGAGAGGGCTGTAGAGAAAAATAAGCGTTTTAAGATCTCTTCTATATGAAATCCATATCCATACATGCTCTTTTAATAGGAGGAGAGGCAATGGAAACATGAAAGCGAGCAGAATTTAAAAGCAAGCACATGAATAAAGAAGAGCAAATTATTATAAACTTTAAATACAGAAGTAAAAAGTAAATCCATGGTTTTGAGTCCATCGAACAAAAAGGGCAATAGGAAGTGACAAGTCCTCAAAGCAGCTCATCTTTTAGCTCTTCTTCCCCTTTGATAGTTTTTCTTTCTTTCAGTGGAAAGCATTGGCTTCTTTTTCCACCTTGTTTATTTTTTCCCTTTTCTTTTGGTGAAAACATGTTTCCTTCCAGAAATCCACTCTGCCTGCATTCTGGCAGAAACTTCCCACTGTCCTTAATAGCCCCTCACACTTAGAGTTACAGCACAGGTTTTACCTCAAATGAGAAGTTCATTCTTTGCCTTGTCTTTTTCTAAGATGCTCATATGCTTCTTGTAGGCTATCCAAATGTCTTCCAGAGACCACTCTATCCAAGTCCACAAAGATTTGATGGAATTATCTGCCTGAATGTCTAGTCTTTAAAGGAAACTGTGATTTTGATGATTCATAGTGACTGCTTATTTTGCTTCTGCTTCAGTAATAAACGCATTATTTTAATGGCTCTTAGAAACAAATCCTGCAGTCCTTACAGAGCAAAACTCCTATTGACTTCAATAAGTTTTCCTGGGCAAGTTTAGAAAAATGGCTTCAGTATTTGGCTGAAAATAAGTTGCCTGAAATGTGTGTGTTTTTCAAAACTTAATTAAATGTGTTGCTTTTTTTCACTTTTAAAATTACATCTTTCAATATCTTCGCCTGGTTTGCCTTCTGAAACCAAGAAAAAACTTCACCATTGCTGGAACTAAGTGTTCTTCAGGCATTTGATTTTTCCCAAAAATGCTAGGGCCAAAATTCCTTTCTCAAGTGTTTGTGAACTGGAAAAAATGTGTATTCTGGTTTCTGGCATAAGCATAAGCATGAGTTGGCTACTATTCCTCTGCATACTTTAATAGTCATAATAGTTTTCCATTACTTGTTAACTCCTGTTAATAGCGCAGAATCAAGGGATCACAATAAAAGTAGGGTTGATAAAATTCTGACTCACATGTAGCAAATGGGAAGTTTGGCTTAGCCCAATGAAGGGCTCCTCTTGATGTGTCAAGACATTACTGTAATAAACACAGTCAGCAGCAGTGTGTGGCATTTTTACTACGGTGAATATGTACCCAAGGGGAAGATAAAATCTGGCACTTAGATTCTGCTTCAGTTCTGGATGCACCTGTTTCTTGTGAATGGCAGAAGGAAATATGACAGCTGCTTATCTACTTATTCAGAGCTAGAGATGGCTTGGCTCAGCTGTAGAAGCTGAAGTGTTGCAGAAAACCAGAGAAAGAGATGGGCTAAATTTAGGGACAAGATTATTTTTCCAAATCTGATACTAACCTATTACCTAGTATTAAACAAAAGTGATTTTTGGGTTACTCCTTAGCATTGCAACAGGACACAGATATGAAGTCTTTCTGTCACACCCCACATATTATGATGTTGTGAAGGAATAAGATGCAGGTAGAACAGCTCATGCACTGGAAGTTGAAAGATTCTGGCTGCCCATATCATGGCTTTTTCTTCAATGCAGATTCCTGATAAAGAGTTGTTTATTCACAACTGAATTTTTTGTTCTTTTTCTATGGAAAAAATATGCTAAAAATATATGCAATGATAGCTTTTGCCATCAGGTTGCAGAATAACTTCAGAAGTTTAGGTTGGCACTGGCTAAACATAGAATCTCAGCAACCTAGCCCTGAAAGGGGCTCTTAATACACATTGATCTCTGGATCATACAACAACTCTTCAGCAGGACAGATGAATACAGAAAGCCTTTTTTTGAAACACTTTTTTTTCAGTTCTGTTCTACATACCAGTTTCTGCTGAACTCTTTGCTCCTGTTTTCCTGAGCATGAAGCCTGTCTCAGCTCAGAGGAAATTCATCCATCACCGTCACACCTTTCTATTCTCCTCCTCCTTTTAAAAAACCATTGATCTTTTCCTGACTTTTTTCTTGTAAATGAGATAAAATTTTGCACTGAAATATGCATATTGCTTTAAAATAAGTTCCAGTTTCCATAAAGGATTGACATATGCAAAAGCTACCTTTATGTTTTTTTCCTCAAATAGTTAGATATGAGAAGCTGTGGTAAGAGAAAACAATTATTTAGATAGCAATTGCTTGCTGATGCTGGAAATATCAAAATTAGTTCTTTCACTTTAAATCTAGCATAGGCACAGGTGTTCTCTGGTAGGAAGAAATAGTCTTCTATCCTCAGTGATTTCCCCCTGCACATAGAAATGCAGTCTAGGCAAGTTACAATGCTAAGATCAATGAATTGAGAACTCTGGAGGATTTCAATATTCTTGAAAACTTTCTTATTAAGTCAATGTGACTGGAATAGGATAAATAGATACATTTTAAGTTTATTACTCTTTCTGTTAGAAGTCTTCTCTAATACATCTAAGTTACTTATACCTATTTAAACTTTTATAAATAACATTCTACAAACCAGATATTGTTACACAGTCATGTATCAAGACATGAAAATAAATGAAATTTTTCTCTGTTTTCCAAAATAATTCTGCAGATATTCTGGGCAAGTGACATTCTTTGCTGGAACATTTTGTTTGTCCATTGAAACTAATATCCTAAATTTCTGCCTTCACTCTTAGAATTTGCAATTGAATTTACAGTTGTTTACTTTCAAGAGTATGTACAGTAATATATTTTAAAAACAAATAAAATGGATAATGGAAGGACTGTATCCATGATAATGCCCATGGCAGGAGGGTTGGCTAGATGATCTGTAAAGGTCCTTTCAACTCAAACTATTCTCTGATTCTGTTATTCAAAGATAAGAAAGTACTGTGTTTTCAAATCCAATTACATTATTCACTGAAATAACTCAAAACTAGATTGTGCCTGCTGAAACACTGACAGGATCTAGGGAGGCATTGGAGAAGAAGATTCACTTTACATTAGACAAGAGAACAAGGCAGTCTCAGTGTAGTTGGCTTTAATAATATTCTTAGTCACAGCCATCCTGATCTATTCTTGATGTATATGCAACAAGACATGATTACCAAGTAATTGCGTTTTTTCTTTCATGTAATGCAGCCGCTATGGAAGGATTCTCCTCTGCTGTATGATCAGACAAGCCATGTCTTCTCATCATGATCAGGACCATGATTCTTGACAGAGCTAGCATTTTCCAAGGAAGATATTAATTAACTCTCATTAGAGGTAAGAAGGCCACTGCCATGTTTTTTTTCAATAAGCAGCAAAGACCCACAGACACATGTTAGAAGATGTAGACACCTGCTAGGTAGGCTGAGAGCCTGGTTCCTTCCTCTTCTCAGGTTCTCCAGGTCTTTCTCAGCTCTTCATTGGTTCTGTTAGTCAGCAGGAGATAGACCTTTAATTTGAGAAGGTCTAGGATTTCACATCATAAACCTGAAACTCATTTTATAGCTTCTTCCAGACAGCACCGTGAAGTGTTCTTCTTCCACAGTGATTGATCTGAGGTTTTCCTGATACTTGACATGAAATATGGAGCAGTATGTTTGAGAGCATGTGCAAGAGACCAAAGATTCGTCCTCCTCATGCTACTGAGAACCTATTTGCCTTCTTTGTTTTTGGTAGAAATATATGAACCATTTTAATCAAGGCTGGCCAATTGGATTGAAGTGTCTTGAACATTCAGCAAGGTTTGCATTTGGCTGTTTGTTCTTTGACTTTCATAATTAATTTAGCTATGCTATCTCCTGTTTCTGTCCAGAAGCAGAAGGACTGATATATTGCATGAAATATGGTTACTAGATAGTCCTTAGCCTCAGTAGAAGAAAGTTCCAAAGAGGTGTCTAGAACTGAGATATTTAGAGAGCACAGTTGGAGATTACTTCAGCATCTCAATTTTTGGATACTGATTATCTGAAACAAATCCTTGAAGATTTGCCTACCACCTACTTGGTTGAACTATGATGCTTATCAGGGACTTTGTAAGGACTTGAATTTTAGTCTGGACTGAAAGTTCTCACTGTGTCTTTGGAACTATATCTCAGTGTAACAACACATAAGAAAACAATAACCTAAAAGGGCTTTCATTGAAATTGAAATAGAATTAGCTATTGTGGTTTACCATCTGTCAGATATCCTATGCCTGAGGTCATTGGATTAGACCTTGACAACACTGATAAGATTAACTTGTCATTCTTGGTGTTGAGTTGCAGGTTTGTGGATTTGGCTTCTACTGGGAGTAGCTCCAAGGATAGAAGGAAAAACAGCTTATAAATTCTTCAGAGTTATTTGGAGCCAAGAGCCACTTTTTAGCTGGCTTTGCAAGCAATATTATTTAAAGGGTACTTGGAGACATGAGAACAAGTGAAGAGTAAAATAAAGAGTGAAAAATACTGGAAAGTTATTTATCTTATAGAGTAACTGATAAAAACTGCATTCATTGTTATCTCCTGTAATGTTTCTTATCACAAGTAAACATTCTGTCTTTGCTGCAAAGGTAATCATTCTTTGGGCAGATCATTCATTGACTCAACTACATTTACTACTCTGTTTATCACTCGTTTCCTTGGAATATATTTGTGAAAAATGGGCAATTGCATTTTACTAAGATTTATTGGACTTTGGTCAATAAATTCTATTAACTCATTATCTTTTAAAATGTTCAAACTGAAGCTGGCTGGGAAAAACAAACAAGGTTTTTGTTCACAAGAAAAGAAAGCATATCAAAAAGTCAAATAATGAAGCTTTTATTTGAGAGCATTGAGTAAGTACTTATTGTCACTTAGTGAATTGAAACACCTAAAGTTACTGAGATTTTGCAGAACCGTCATGGATAAATCTCTCAGACCTTGTTTCACTTCTAGCTGATAAAGATCTAATGAAAGTATTGGGGTTCTGAGAAGATACTCCAGAGGCTACAGAGACATTCCGATTTTAATTTTACTGGTTTATCATCCATCTGAGAGAAGTCAGGGATTCTTCTGTCTATTGGGATCATGAAACCCAATACGACAGAAACCTTGTTTTGACTTTGGTAGATTTCTTCACAGATGACTAGTGCTAGCTGGAGCTGTGGGGAGCAGGTGTCAGGAAATGCAGTAGTAATAAAGCCAGTTCTTGGCTGTAGCTGCAGAGTTCACAGCAGAGCTGAGAGCCACAGGATTTAAAATTTAGCTATAGTCACTTTTTTCCATAAGTGAGACTACCCAGGCATAAATAAAAATTATATCTTGCTGTGCTTGCATTGTAGTTACAGCAGAGTTGCAATGATATAATTGGGACAAAAAATTAGTCTCATTAATTTGATATTTATATATGGGAATTCTGATCCAGACCTTAGAAAATCTGCACCATGTCCTGCTGAAAAGAATTCAGTGTTCATGCTTGCAGTGTTGTTTACAAATCTTAAACAGGTTGTTGTTCCTTTCTCTGAAACTTGTTAGTATTTTTCCTAGAAGCAGCAATAAATTTAATCCTCGAACTTGTGCAGACAAAAAGATTTATCAGTAGACCTTTCTGTGGAAAGAACTTTAAAATATTTGAGGTCTTAAATTTTTTTAACTAAAAGATGAGAATTATATGAATGCATATGCATATTGTTCTATACATTCTTTGTTTTTCTTAACGACTTCCTTTATTTTCTGCTACAGAACTTTGAAAGAGACTGGACTAGACAGACTTTTCATCTTATACAAAATGGCAAGTTATTGCCCCCAAGACACTCCTAAGGTTAATGCCCTTATCTTCCTATGTGCTTGCTTTTGTGAGCAGTAGTTAGGGAGTTGGGTTGAAATTATGACAGATGCTATTCAGCTTGTCTTCCACCTGTTTCAGAGTACTGTGGGATGATAAATTGCATTCTGACTCTCAGGCCCCTTTCAACAGATGCCTTTTGAATGGGTAGTTTGGCTTTTGCCACCCCATTCTATTTTGGCAATGCTTCAAAAAAAAAGTTGAAAGCTTGAATCTTACTATGAAAACAAAATACGTCTCTGCAGACAGCTCTACCATATGTGCTTCAGGTTCCCTAAATAAGTATTTTGAAAAATTTGGACAGTATTTAAGATTTTTCGGTGTAGTAGATTAAAAAGGTTTTTGTAGCCCACGTGCTTGTTATTTTTTACATTTTTTAATAAGGGTTGCTAGAGACCAAGAATGAATGTTGCTTACTTGCCTGTGGATACATATGTACACAGAATTTAAAAGAAGTGGTAAAAAATAAGCAAAGCTTTTTGTGTTGTGGAGCCAGATGATAGAGATCTTTGGCTCAAAAGGCTTCAATTTCATCTTCCAGTGAGAATTTTCTAGTTTTCTGAGAAGCTCTAATTGGAGGCTGCTGTTCTAAACACAGGAAACAGGAACAGCCAGTGACATTGGGGTTCACATCCCCTCTGTGAACCAGCAGTATTTGCTTCAGCCCTTAAAAATGTTACATCACCACAGTTGGGATTAGAACTGTTGTGGGAGCTGAATGGGAGTCAATACTGAAATAGTTATGATTTTACATAATGGAAGACTCTCTAGAACTTTGGGTCTGCAAGAAACTGAAATGACTGTGAGAACCATTTTCTCAAAAGAATTAGGCTAAAGATGTTTAAGTGACTTTTCATGTGTTATGACATTTTTTTCCATAAAAAATATTTTTCTTGAAAATATTTAGATGCGTTTACAAATAAGTAATGGATTACATTCCTTTTGGAATGTGTGTTTGTGTGATTGAAGGGGTATCTTGAGGTTATTCAAGAAAAAAATAGACCAGAGGATAATTTATTAGCTACATGCTAATATAGAGGGAAATACGAAACAATAATAACAAAAGTGGAGTATGTCTTAGATAAAACAATTTGTACACCATTTCAGGTAAAGAATGCTTATGTGCAAAATATTAGGACACTGACTTCCCAGGTCCTTGTTCAGATCCTTGATTTTATATTAAACAGTAGTTATAGGCAATATTGCTGGTTGGCCACTATCAGATTAGTGAATGATTGCAGGCTAATTTCTTTTCAAGTCTATGCTTACTAGGTCATTATTATATTTGAACCAATTTGGTGGTTCTGCAGCAATGCAACAGAGGATGAATTTTGAAAGAATGTAATTGGTGCAAAACTTTACTAAAACAGAGGATTTCTGGACAAGACACAAAAAATCCGATCTCCCTAATATTTCAAATCAACCAGGTCTTAGTGGATGGGTTTTTTATTTACATATTTTTGTTTATATTTTATTGTTTACAATAGTTGTGTGCCCCATAGAACCTACTTGCAACTCCTCCAGGGTATCTAGATTTTCTCACAAAATGGACTTAATGAAGGTGTTAATTTTCTTTTGGTGAAGGGAGGAATAATTGGGTATGATGACAGGGGTTGTGACACAGTGACACATCCTAAGTTTGAGGCAGATATCTCTGAAAGCCTAGAATGAGTGGCAATGTAACTCCATGAACTAAGAAGAAACACAAGAAAGAAAATACTTTTTATAAACTGAGGACTGTCTAGACATTTACAATATATAGAAACCATGAATTTCATAAGGGAATGGCAGTAGGGGTTGCTTATCTCGGCTGCTGTTTTGCTCAGTAAATGTTATTGCATATACTGTTCTGGTTGATTAACAGATGGTTTGGTAAATGTTTGTGCTTGAGTAGACTTGAATTCAGAGAATTCTTGAACAGTGTTTCCAAAAGCTAATTTTTTAACCAACTGAGCTTCATTTCTTCAGTTGCTTTGCTATTTGTAAGTAGTTAACCTACATTACAACACACTGGAGAAATCAGTATAGAGTCCTACAGTGTAATGTAGTCAGTAGTATGCCAGTAACAAAATTAAGTTTCTAGCATAAATTAACTTGGATTTTGGGTGGTTTTTTTTGTGGAATATCCAATTTCACTGTGTGTGGCACTCTTTATTTTGGTTGAGCTTCATCGTGTGTAGCATGAAGTGACTGTTATTGGTTATCGTATGGGATCCATTCTCATCATCACAAAGATCTCTTTCTCAAACTCTTTGATGTACATGTAATTTCTGTAAGACACTGTGTTTTCTGCTGCCAGAAATATGTTTTATATGCTGCTTGTATATCCAATTGCAACTGTTTTTGCCTAAACATACATCAAAGGGACCTATGCCACTGATGACTTGTGGGGTTCTTCTGTAATGCATGGAAAGAAGAAACTGGTCGGTTTCCTTCCTCTAGAGTGCTGTTTTCCTGACCATAAATTTCACCAAATAAGCTCACTATTGCCAAGTTGGCTTTGAAAATATCTAACTCCTACTAAGACAACTTACAGGATGTCCTATATTAATCTTTATGATTGAGATCTTTCCGTCTGTTCCCTTTCAATGACAATATTGAATGCTCTGTATTAAATATGCAGATATTCAACAACCACTTCTCTCCCACCCCTATAGATTGTGCTTATTTTTTTAAAGCATGAACAAATCCTAGAGTATCCTACTGTAAATGGACCCTCTGTAACTTATAGTTTCAAAGAGAAAAATTCCACTTCCTTTTTTTATCTTTTAGAACATTGGAATCTGGGGTATTAAAAAACTCTAAGATGCAAACATCTTTTACTTTTTCAAAATATTTTTATTCCTGCGCTACTGCTGGAAATCTGAGTGGTTGCAACTTTTTAATCTAATTATCCATGACTAGAAAGCTAATAAAATATGGAATTTTCTTGAGTAATTCAGAATGGCTGATTTTCAAGATAAAGAAGCAAGCTTCTCCCTTGTGAGGTCTCCAGAGACAGCAACTGTCCTCTGCTTGATGGAACACGATCCATAAGTCTCTGCTTTAGTGTGCTTTGAAATGAAACTGTTCTGGTCCTTGCCTGAATGAAGATTGCAGCGAGAGACAAAGTTGTGAAAGTGGAGTCAGATGGGTCTAATACTGGGACTTAATTTTTTACCTTTACAAATTTTTGTTGTCATAATAAAAAATAGCTACTTATTTTTGGGTGTGAAACTTGTCTGTGTCAGTCCCAGAACAGCCTCAGCCATGTGTTTGTATTTTGGTCTGACTTGCTCCAGAAGCCTCAGCACACCACACAAAGCTCCTCTGTCTCTAGGCTGAGTAACAGCTATATGATACTCCCAGACATACCTTTCCTAGCCACATGACATATTGCCATTCCAAGGACTGAAACTCTGTATATTTCTCTTTCCTGTTATTATAAATTCCATGTAAAAACTAAACTTCAGAAATACAGTGAGGTATTTGCTAGAGACTTTAACCCGAGAGTGAGTACTTTTCTGGGATCTCTTCTGTCCCTTTGGACCTCTCCACACACTCTAGTGGCCCTTGGGGGATATGTGGAGACCTACACTCAAAATGGGGGTGCAAGTAATAGAAATGTTTTTATAGGCATAAGAGGTATTGACCTGAGGTGGCCCTTGAAAATCAACAAAAATGTGCAAAAAGTTTTGGTTGCATGAGCAGAGAGAGCTTGAGTCACCTAAAAAATAAAAGGAAAAAGGAACATGTTGGATGGAAACCAACAAGGACAACATGAGATTAGGAGAAGAAAAGCTCAAAATGGAAGCTGGATGAGACAAACTCCAAGAATGAGAGATGCATGGAGTGAAGGAAAAGGGGTGTGTGTGCAATTCAGACCCACAGAATGACACAGAGTCACGGAATGTTCGAGGTTGGAAGGGACCTCTGGAGAACATCCAGTCCAACCCTCCTGCTAAGGCAGGTTCACCCAGAGCAGCTTGCACAGGATCACATAGGTAGTTGCTACATATCTCCAGAGAAGGAGTCTCCACAACCTCTCCAGGCAGCCTATTCCAGTGCTCTGTCACCCCTGAAGAAAAAATGTTTTCCTCATATTCAGATGGAACTTGCTGTGTTTAAATTTGCACCTGTTGCCCCTTGTCCAACTACTGGACTATTTAAAAATGTGTGTCTAAAAGGCAAATTTTGTTATTGCTTATGCTCTAGTTCAGTATTTATATTTTGATTAAACAATATTTGTGGTGAGCAATTCTCTTCTTTGACCTGATTCCCCTTACAGTGGAATTCTCTACTTCATTGACTTCAAGAAAGGAAAATTAAGTTCAAGGGTGTAATGGTCACTGTCCATTCAAACTTGCTTTATTTGTATTAATCTGTATCTGAGGGAAAAGAAATTAGGAGTTATAGGAAAGAGGAGAAAAGGTAAGACCACAGTATGGGAAGGCCTTCTTATTGTTTATATCTACCTGCAGTCCACTTGCTGCATGAGGGACACAAGTTGCTTTGTGGAAGAACAAGACCTAATTACACCAAAAAGTGCATAATACTGAGTCATGAAAACTTACAGTTGGATATTTAACTATAGAAGAAATAAGGATTGCAATATCCCAAAGCCCAATGAACATTCCAGCTCAGCCTCTACAGGCATAGTTGGTCACAGTGCCTACTGTGCATAGTTTGGTGTGCATAGCTGTAACTCAACTTGAAATGTCAGAGTCCTGTACCATAATGATTGTCATGGAGACATTCTTAGTGAGCCTCTTCCTCTGCTTCCATCAAATAATTACAGTGCTACAATGGCATGGGGTCCTACATACAGACAGCTCTCCTTATTGAGAAATGGGGATGGCAAGTTACTTTTCTTCAGCTGCTTATTCCATGCAATAACAATCTGGTCTTTGATTAAGAAACATCCCAGAGAGAAGTAAATGAATTTTAAAAAGGATCAGTGGAAGCTACTGCACACATTGCTCTCTCCCATGCTCCAAGCAAGAAAAGAAAAAAATATGATTTTTTCTGTCATTATTAACTTCTATCTGAATCTTTCTTAATGGAATACAGAATACATCTTTTCAAGATGACGGGTTCTACTGTCAAAGATGACCCTAAGCCTTGCTATCCCAAGCTCTATGGGAAAGAAAGTGGGTGGAGATAATGATCTAAAACTAGATGCATGGCCACATTTTTCAAATAACCTCTCTCTGTGAAAAAAAATCCTGAATGCCTCTAAACTTTGAAATCTTGGTGCTGGAAATCTGAATCTGCCTTCTGCTTATATGGCTTGGGATTTTTACTTTTACTTTTCAGTCCTACCTCTGTTATGCCATCTTTGAAATGTAAAATGTTACTTAATTTCAACATTGTTGATTATGGCTCATCCTTAGGTAAAAGCATAGGACATCACAAGAGCAAACCTGAGCAAATGTCTTGTCCAAAAAATAAGGTACAGCCTGTGCCATAACCAGTCACAATTACCTCTAGTTCTAGGAGCAGAATGCAGTTACAAGACCTGAATAGCTATAAATTGAGATAGCTCCATGAATTTAAGTGGTGATGATTTGATTTATAGCAACAGGTATCTGGTCCTCATGCATGAGAAGAATAACATAACTCCTGCATATAATGTGTTTTTCTGCATGTAACATTTTTGATTAGCCTATGTTCATTATTGTTGAAAAGGGGTGGTAATATAAAATCAGTTTCTGAGGAGGCTGAGGCTATTTTGCCAAGAACAATATTATATACCAGCTTTTACTTCAGGATACAGCCTGTTAAGTATCTTGCAGATTTGTTTTTCATCAAAATAGAGTTAATATATTATAGGTGGTCTTTTAAAGACTACATGACTTTTAAAGGCTACATGAAAAAGGCTCTTTTGGGATCAAATTGCATTCATTGCTGAACTTGATATGGAGATGGTGAGGTTCATTAAAAAGCTTCATGGCAGGTAGTCAATGCCACTACTACCACAAATCTACAATTTTTTCCGAATTATGATTCCAGACATACTTTGGTTTCTTCCAAGCAAAAACAAATGACGCTATAGAAAACTATAAGCTAAGAAAAGAAGGAAATGGGATGTGTGTCTCCATTTGATTAAGTCCTGCTATTTTGCAATAATATATTGAATATCACTGTAAAATCATTGAAAAGCCAGACCAAAACACAGAAGATAGTATTAGGTATACACCGTCCAATTTCAAAAAAGAATTTAGATTCCAGTGACCTAACTCAGTGGCTGATTGACAACTAATTTTGACCAAATTCTGCTTTAAGAATGGTCAAGTCTTCCTACTTTTGATTTTTCTTTCCTTACAGTACTTTATTGTGATTAATCTTGTATTCTTAATGTTGTATTTAATCAGAGTACATAATACAAAACTTAGGCACTGGGATTGGAGTTTAAGAAGAATTTAAGAATTAAATTCAAGAAAGTGATTTCCAGGGAACAGGGACAAACAATTTCAGCTTTGGTTTGTCTGAGCATTTCAGGATCTATCAGAAACATATTTAGAGAGCAGTAATCCACACTTAACTCACTATAATGAGATGATTTTCGTTTCACTTGCCAGAAAGGACTCCAGCTGTGAACTGAAAGATATAAAAATTTTAAAAACACAATTTTGGTAGCCTCACCTGCACTTTTAGGGCTTCTTAACTGTTTTGGAAAAGTTTTCTATATAGGTAAACATAAAATAAGATATGGAGGAGCAACATGGAAGACTTAACTATCTTTGCAAGTACATTAACATTTAGAATAATAGATATAATATTATTCACATTTAGATAGAATTGCAGCAATTGTTTTTCTTTGGTTTAACTCCAGATTGAATGACCTTGGAGAAAATCCTTGTATCTTTTCTTGAAGAGGTACAAGATCTTCTCCACACTAGAGAAAGGCCAGAGATTCCCTGTTTTCATATCTCTTATATCAGATGCTGAGAAAGCTGTTTTGGTCAGCACCCATGCACAAAGATTAAGTGCTGGCCTTGCCAAACAATGTGAGACATTAGCTGATGTCTTCTGCAATGCCATAGGATATGGTCCAGAGAGACTCTTCAGCAAATGTGCATGCAACCCAGGAATCCTCTACATACCTCTAGAGTATGTCTGCTGTGCACATATAGTAGCTCTGATCCTGACATAGATTCATGCCATTCATCTGTCACCAGAGAGATCAGTGCCTGCCCCTCTGCTTCCCCTCAGGAGGAAGCTGCAGACAGCCATGAGGTCTCCCCTCAGTCTCCTCCTGGATGAACAGACCAAGTGACCTCAGCTGCTCCCCACATGGCTTCCCCTCAAGACTCTTCCCCATCTTCATCCACCCTTCATGCCCTCTTCTGGATTCTCTCTAAAAGGTCAGTGTTCTTCTTATATTTACACCAAAACTGCCCCCAGCACTGGAGGTGAGGCTGCCCCAGCTCAGAGCAGAGCAGGACAATCCCCTCCCTTGCCCAGCTGGCCATTCTGTGCCTGATGAAGCCCAGGACACACTTGGCCCTCCTGGCTGTCAGGGCACTGCTGAATCATGTTCAGCTTGCCATGGACCAGAACCACCAGGTCCCTTTCTGTGGCACTGCTTCCCAGCCTCTCATTCCCCAGTCTGTCCATACATCCAGGGTTGCCCATCTCAGGTGCAGAATCCGGCACTTTCCATTGTTAAATTTCATGTGGTTGGTGATTGCACATCCTCTGACTTGTCAAGGTTTTAGTGCAGGGCCTTCCTGCCTTTGAGGGAGTCAACTGCTTCTCCCAATTTAGTATCATCATCAGCTTTACCTAATAAGCCTTCAAGTTCTGCACCCAAGTAATTTATGAAGACATTGACAAGCACAGAGATGAGGATGGAGCCCTGGGAACTCCACTAGAGAGTGATGTGACCCCATTCACTATGATGCTTTGTGCTCAACCTGTGAGGCTCACCCACCACATGATGTGTTTATCCAGTTCTAGGTTGGCCATTTTACCCAAAGGGATACTGTGAGACACAGTATTGAAAGATAATAATCACTATTACCTGAGTTAAGAAGATATTTTTGGCTTCACTTTACGTATCTCAGGTACAAAAATTCCATGACACACTGAAACAAGTCATTAAGTCACATCCTTACAAATTCAAGCTGCAATGTGAAGGTGAAGACATGGGTATTTCTTACTATTGCCTGGAATAAGTAACTCATGGAAAGAGTAATCACCTTACTATACTCATTGACTTATTTTTCTAAAATCAAGAAATATATCTATATAGGTTAGACCCTGAATAAGCTGTCATCCAGAAATGAGAGTCTCCAGTGTGCTCAGAGACATAGCTCAGTTACTATGTATGAACACTGGAAATTAAATTTTCTTTCTTGGAATTTGATAATGTAAAATTCTTATGTTGAACATCCAGGACTGGACGAGTGTTAGTCAGGGAAAAGCATATGGTTTCTCACACAGGGCTGCACAGTAGCCTATTATGACCATTAGACCACTGACTAAATGTAGTGAATGTAAAATCTGAAATGTGGTTACAAATATACAGCTGAATAGCCAATTTGGGGATTGGAATTTGGGGTCAAAATTGTTTTTTACCTGGGCACCGTATTCTCCTGTCACTGGAAATTAATAACCAACCTTGACTTTTGAAAAATTGTTTGTCCCTACAGTGGGAAAACAAGGCCTTTGGGTATACACTGCTTACCAAAATCACACACATGCCCTGTTCTGTTCTTTGTTATCTCAAGACTTCTATCTCCTTCTTTAACCATCTACACATTCTGATTTTTGTTTTATTAATGCTGGATATTCATAGACAGAAATTCCTCTGCAAATTGTTCTGTTTTTTTGCAAAAAAAAAGATTTGCAAGCAAAATTCTCTTTCACTGTCCAACTTTATAAGTAAACAAGCCTATAAGTATCTCCAGACAGAAGGAGAAACCATTGATTTTAGTGGATGGTTAATACTAAATATACTTAAGCAAACAGAAATACCACTCACATTGACTTGTTCACTTTATTTCTTGTTCACTTTATTGTCTTCTAAATCAATAAACTACAATGGTGGGAAAATTGATTTAAAAATCTAAGATAAACATAATACTAATCTAGGAGTCAGAAAGATAGAAAGGTGTTTAGATAGATGCCAAGGAGGAGAATAAAAAAGGTAGCTACTTCAGTGTCCAAATAGATGAGACAAATTTTTCATTAGGAAAGAAAAAAGTAATGGCACAAAGACTGTATGAGTGTAAGAAGCAGAAGTTAAGTGATAATTGAGGCATTCTGTTATAGACAGTCTGTGAAGACTCCTAGTCTTAATGTATGCTGAACTAAGGATCAAATTACAGGATCTTTTGCAATAGGAATAAAAGACCCTCAGATTCCACACAGACAGATTATATGAGCAAAGTAGCTAAATTAATGAACTGAGGAAAAGCAGGTTGATTAATCTGTAGCTGTTATGACTGTGGTGAGGATTTGATAACAAGCCAAGAAAAGCAACCATAATAGGGAGCTACTATTGAATTTTCTAGCTGAGAAACTCAACGATGTTGAGGTGTAATTTTAATTAGGATTCTGAGTGAAAGACAGCAGAAAGTATCTTTGACATTTAAGAACTGATGAGTATGAAACATTATCCATATTGCTCATTAAAGTTTATCTATTTTAATTTTGTGGTTGAAATATTTTTTTTCATACTGTGAACACCTTTTTGTGTATTCATGAGACTATTATTTTAAACCTTCTTACTCAACGAAAGAACAATTTCTGAAAAACAACTGACCAGGAAGAACTCTGTTTGTAGTGACCAGAGGAATTGAGTTTATCCGAGTTTAAAGTTTGAAAGACTGCTCCTAGAGGAAGTGTCCTAATTATATAAATTATTAGGTATAATTTTACTTGAAGCTTGGAAACCTAAAAATATTTTTTTAAAGTGTAGATTTCTTAGGGATTGATATGTGAGTGCCAGGCCCTCCATTTACCCCTTGGCCATATTAAATTTTTGCTTCTGTGAGATACGTGTATAGTGCAGTCCTGTGTGCAGTGCATAGTACCATCCTATATATTAATCACTTAGATTTGGTTACATTAATTTAACTTCTTTGACCTAAGTAGCCTTGATACAAATATTTTCAACAGCTTGCTCACCTTTAGCTACTGGGAGATTCTGCAAAGCCTTATCACTGCTGTCTTTGTACTCTTACACTTAGGAAAGCTGTAGCAACATTGACATCAAGTAGCTAGGAAAACATCTGCATGTGCATTACATTTACTTCTTCAGCTCAGTTAATGAACTGTCTGCTTCCATGTAAATCAAGAAAAACAGTTAATGCTTTCATCAGGTGAACAGTGCTCAGGAGTTTCTTTGAAGGTGGGGCCATATTCACTACAGTGGCTGAATGTTGCCCATATAAACACCACATCTCAAAGATGTTGTTCTGTTTTTCAGACAGGTTTACAGTTGTTAAGAGGAAGTGTGCCAGTGTGCCAGGTACCAGAAGCCAGACCAATTTACTTTGAATTTGTGGAATGGAGAGAAAAACAAAATCACCCAATAAAAATCCCATGAGTGGTTTTCAAGATTTTAACAAAATAGAAAGCATGAGAAGCTGAGATTACATCTGGGATTTATCACCATGTTTTGATAAACCTTTGGGTTTAGCCAAAACTCTGTCCTGCACTGAGGATTCAGTGAAATTACACCACATATACTCTCAACAGAGTTTGTCAGATCAGCTTTACACCTGAGTGTTTTTACTGATTAGTTAATGACATAGACAAGTGAGGAGTTAGAGAAAGGTGATTTTTTTCTTCTTAGGAAACTTAAGCATGAGAAATACTAATAGGGACTGAGATCCTAATTAGAAGAATGGGAATAGATAATTTGTTTCCATCCAAATTTAAAAATAACATGTGAATCTTCTTGAAAAGTAGTAGATCAATTTTGCCAGTAAAGGAGAAGTCTGCAAAATAGATGCTTTTAAGATTACTTTGTCTCAGATGAGTTGTTCATAGCCTTTAACAGTGCATGAGCTCTGACATGCCAAAGCATGGAAATCTATCTCACTTATCCACTTGGAAAAGTCAAGAAGTGTCCTAGTTAATAAACTTTAGAATAATTCTATTGCTGCATATTTGATTATTTATGCAAAAACAGGACAACTTTGACATGAGCACTGCTAACACCTGTATCCCTGGAATATTCTCAGTTCTCTCAGGCCCTACCTGTATGTCTAACATACAAATGAGAGGACTTAGCTCTCTTTCCCCATGGCCAAGCTATCTAAAATAACCATTTCAATGTATGTTCCAGGTCATAGTCCCTGTTCTGTGAGGCTGTTCCTTCTTTGCTGTTGTGCTTCTGTTTGGCTGTGTTGTAAAGCATGCAGGTCCCATAAAGTAAATTGAGAAAACCATGAAGATTACTCCCTGTAAGCAGTCTCTGCACTTAGCAATTATTAAGTCTTTGTATCTTTATTTCTTGAACTTTCCTGGACATGATTTTGTCTTTTGTTCAGATAATTTATTTAACAGTATTTTACAAGGATCTATACCCATTCAAAATCTTCTCTGAAATATCTACAGCATGAAGTTTTACATTTTGAGTTATAGTAATGGCATTAGTAGTGCTATTATCTTTGACACTTTTCACCTGTATGGCTCCTCTAATATATTAGAATGCACTTTTAAGAATATGACATGTATCAACCATACATCTCTTTCAAGGGCTTCAGTCTGAATGCAGTTTTTTCTAAAATTGTGTTTTTCTGCTTGCTTAGATAAGAATATCTGATTTTAAAAAAAATAGCCATCATGGTGATACAGCCAGTTAAATTGCAGTTTTGGTGACAAGTGTATGATACCCTCTAAATTTACCTCCAGTCTTGTTAGTAATGCACATGCCACTATGTGCTATTTTTCTCCAGTATTTTTTTTTTCAATAATCTATTAATAAATCAGAAAGGTGCCAATCATCCATGTATTTGGAAAGAAGTGAAAAATAGTGTATGTAAACAGAAGGTCTTTGCAACTCCAGATACTGTAATATCAGCTGCCTAGTGTGTTTCTGGCAAGCCAAGGGCAAGTGACGGAGTATAATGAAATGTTAAATTAACCTGTAAGGGGTTCTTAAGGACAGAGGATACATTTTATTTAAAGAAAGTAATATTGTACCTCATGCCAAGCTGAAGTAATTTCCTTCCGCTTTCTATACTTCCTAGGTTTCCAGATTTATATTTTTTAATGGCATTTGCCAGAGCTCACCTGAAGAAAGCATTATTCAAAGTCTAAAGGAAATATTTTTGTTCGGAGTCCAGACCCATAAAGAATAACTACTGTATGCTAAAAGAAAAAAAACCCTGTAATTTTACTACTAATTATGCACATAAGTCGAATAAATAGCCCACTGTTGCTGCATTGAATAGAAAATTCACACATTGCTGCTTATAGCATTGCACTGGGACTGCTTTCTCTATCACTAACCTAATTAAGGGATTTCTTAGCATGTAGTTTGTCTTTTCTTGGAAGCCAAACTAGATTGTGTGAAACAAAATATACACACGGTCCCATTGACTGGGAGAACTATTAGTTTAAGTGTCTACTTCAGTCAGTTATTCAAGAACTCAGCTATTTCTTGGTAGGTATAAAGGAGCTTTAGTTTAATTGATTTTACTTATAATGTATAATTCACTAGTTCCAGAAGGATTGTGTTGGCAACACTGTTATGAATAAATTATTTGAAGACCAAAAGGCTGAAAATATAACCATCAGGAGCTGGACTCACAAGGACATGTATGAGTGTAAATTTAGCAGTAAGGTACCTCTTTTAGTCACAAAACTATCAAGCAGCTGCTGCAGAATTATAGGAGCATGAATTTCCCCAACAGTTAAGTTTCCACCACACAGCATTTCCAGTGGCTGCATCTGCTGCCGAGCCCAGTTGGTTCTGTCAGTGCTGGAATACATTTTGGTACATGGGCCAGGGACTTCAGTCCCTTTGCACAGGGACAGGTTATCTCACTGTGACTCTTCCTAGCACAAAGGCTTCCCCTGTGCCACCTGGAGGGGCTTGTTTCTTCCATGGCTCCATGCAGGGATTCAGCTTGGGGATACGGATTCTGCCAAGCAGTTAGACAAATGTTGGTGAGTGACGAGTCCTTTATTTCATTTGTTGTGACCTTTTTGCAGTGCAGTGCAATGAAAGTTGAAGAACTCAAGAAATATGGCTGAGACTTTATGAAGTCATCCATCCTTCTCCATGAAAAATGCAGAACATGAATGGAGTCTGATATTCTTGGGAATGTGGGAGAAAAACACAACCTCCGTTTGACAATAGCCACAGAATTGCTTTTTCCTAATACTAGCTATTATTTATTTGTTTACTTATTTTTTAACCAAGGAAAGAACCATGACCTCTGTCTTTCCTTCTCTTTCAATTTGGATTTGCTAGCCAAAAGATTCCTCAACTATGTCCTGGTTTCCTGATTCATATTTACAGAGAAGTACATGTGCTCCCATCTATCATTTCTTTTCTGAGTACGTGATATTATCCAAGAATATTTCACAGCAAATTAGAAATCCAGATGAGTCACTGATTTCAACAGGGACCCATATCTGCCTCTTTTATGTGTAAGAACACTTTGTACAGATATTGTATTTAGTTTCATTAATCCTTGAGCTGTGCATTCCTCCTGTTCATCATGTGGAGGGCCGAGCAGGTGGACTGCCTTTGGCTGGGGCTGTGAGGAGTGTGTCAGTGATGCTGTGGTTGCAGGCAAATCAAATCACTCTGAACCAGTTAATGCTGCTTGTGCCCTACCTCCCAAGTATTTTGAGTGCTCTATAGTAGTATATATGATCTGAATGTATCCACAGGAAATGTTTGAATTAGTGTTTTTGTTATGACATTATATGAGTATTGAGTCTTGCAGTTATTTTGGAAAAAGTACTGCCTTCCAATCACTGAAAATAAATCTCTGAATCACAGAGTATCCTGAGTTGGAAGACATCCATAAAGACCATTGAGTCCAACTCACAGAATAGCCCAAGTCACACCATGTGCCTAAGCACTGTCCAAACACTTCAGGAGCTCTGTCAGGCTTGGTGCTGTGACCACTTCCCTGCTCCAGTGCCCAACAACCTGCTGGGTGAAGAACCTTTTCCTAATATCCAGCCTAAACCACACGGTCAAAACTTCAGGCCATTCCCTTGGGCCCTGTCACTGTCACCACAGCGAGGGGGTCAGTGACTGCCCCTCCTCTTCCCCTGTAGATGGTGATGAGGTCTCCCCTCAGTCTCCTCCAAACTGGACCAAGTGACCCCAGCCACTCCTCACACTTCTCCTCAAGGCCCTTCACCATCTCTGTGTCCCTTCTTTGGATGCTCTCTAATAGTTTAATATCTTTCTTATATCATTGTTTATACAGACCAAAACGGCAGACAATATTCAGGGTGAGGCCACATGCTTCAGGTATGTGAGGCTGGCATCTCTCAGCTCTGCATCTTTAATTAAGATAGTCTGAGACAATGATTTGCCCTGAGATTGTTGGTGGGGTTTTTTGTCCTTCTAGTAATCTCATTCATGTACAGGTAATTTGCATGAGTATTTTAAAATTTAGTTCAGCAGAACAGAAATTATGCTTTTATTCTATAATCCTCCTAGCAATTTGCACTAATTTCTCTTCTGCTTCTGCATACAAAAATGTTCACCAGTTTCAAAAAATATAGCCTGATCACCAGAGAAGCTTTATAAGGTATGTTCCATACTGAAATAGAGAAATGCATTCAATTGTTTAATTAGATGATAATTTCTGTAAATGAATCCTGTATCCTTTTTTTGAGAGAAGTAACCAAATCGTTGCTGTCACAATGGTCTCTATCGACAAAAATTAATCTAGATCTGTAGAGAGAAGTCACTGACTTTGTTAAACTAGCTAATATAGGAAAAAGATTTACTTTGGGCATTTAACCAGCCACGAGTTTCTTTTTAAAAACATCCATCATATCTTACAAATTCTAATAAGGTAGATACAGAAGGTAGCAAAACCACAGATGAATGATGCAAAATAATTTTAAATATAGATTAAAAATTATGATTTTATTAAGTGATTTCTTTCCAATAGTGAGGCATTTTACCTGTACACTGTCCTGAAGTTCCCCACCAGAAAGGGATTCTGTCTCTATAATTTCTCTCTAGCAGAGAATGTCTGTGGATTTTAGTGCTGCACTGGTTAAAAGAGAGGCCATAGCAGTACTCCTGGTACCCAATTTACATGTCTGGAAATGCAGTCTTGCTTAAAAGATGTACCTGTGTCCAGCTATTAAGTGATCCGGCCCTTTGCATCATTTGTACATCTCTGCTTACTCTTGGGTAATGACTTTATGTATCATACATTAATGGTAACATATATTTTGGACTTTTGTATCAGACAACTGAGGCTGATGGGCTGCACAGACATAGTTTCAACTGCTGAGGTAACTCCTTTTTTATATAAACCTTGTTTTATAAAACTTTATGTATACACATCTGTTTTGCTTCAGCTGATAAAAGTGATACTTTTTTATCAACTACAGCTGATAAAAGTGATGCTTTTGGAAGATTAAAAGTGTTAGAACTTACAATGATTCTATAAAGTTATAAATTATTTTAATTGCATAAATAAATAATTAGAAAATCCTGTGAAATCTGCTTGCTCTCATGAAGTAGTGTCACTGAAATTGGGGAATGTGCAGCACAGATATTGCATCTGTGAACAGTCTTTTATCAGCCTTGTAATAAATTTGCAACCCTTGGATTTCACAGATTCTCCATGTCCTGGGTTTGTTGTTTATGTACTAGATTTCCTAGATTATTTTAAGATTATCCTATGAATGCTGAGGTTTTTAGACTGCAAAGGGTCATTGCTTGATGTTTCTTAGGGGAATGTAGAACCTCTACCTTCAATAGGACAGTCAAAAGTTAAACATAGCATGGAGGTAATAAAAGTTTTTTGTGATACATGAGCTAAGTCAAGTTCCCCTGTCACTTCAGATGACAATAATGAGGAAAGGATAATATCTTGCTGGAATTGATTTGCATAATTTTTTTCTTGTTTCAAGGGAGATCAGAGACTAGTCAAAGGTCAAATCTGAAGATCTTGTCTCAAGCAGCAGTCTAAAGGTGCTGTTTGGCTTCAGTATTTGGGGAGGTGGGCTCTGCAGACAGAAAAGATCTATTTTGAACTCCCCCATTGTTGATGTTGCTCAGATAGAAGGACAAGAAAAGAATTAAAGGTTTCAGTGAACCACCTTTTAGTTTCTGCACAATTCCCTTGCTAAATCTGTTATTGTCTTTAATACACTGCCCTTAAATAGTGTATTGGAATGTCTTTGTGATGAAGCAAAAATAATAATTTGATTCCTTTTTATTTACTCTTTCTGTCAAGCAATAACATTTAGTTAATCTCTAGTCAAAATATGAATAGAATTAATAAGTTTGTTTTGCACAAAATCATAGAAAAAAGAGGGTGAAGAATAGCAAAAAAGGGGAGAATGCTAGGGAAATGTGATTATTAGGATCTTAAGAGAAGCCAAGGACCACTGTGAGCAGTGAAGGGATGTTTTATACTATGAGTATATTCTTATGCTCCACCTCACTTCTTTCCTTTACGATTCCTTGCATGTGGACTCATTGCAATTTACATACAAGTTTACTGTAAACTGTTTGGGACATGGAATATATCTTCCTGTGTGCTACCTCAGTTAAAATACTCAGCAAGAAGAAGTGAGTTATGCATACAGCAAAAGGCAGGTACCTGTATAGAAAAGGCGAAACAGTGAAGCTATCCCTATTCAAATTCTAGGCAGAGTCTGTTTCAGAGCTGGATTAAAACTCCATGGTTCATCATCTGGTTGTGTCCAGCAGGAGAAAATACAGTGTAATTGTAGTGAGAGAATGCTCCTAGGAAAACCAGTAAAGCAGTCCTGCTGCTGCACCTTCCCACTCTGTTATTGGAAGGAGTAGGTAATGTAGATGTGGCCTTCCTCGTTGCCATAGAGTTGAAGGCACATTATCCATCATTCCCAGGTCTGTCATGATATTTCAGGTTTACTATTTTGGCTTAAGAATACCAAGTGATGGTGTTTGGTTTTGGAAAAGTCAGCATAGTTTTCAATGAATGTCAGAAATTCTTGCTTACCTCTTGGAAGCTGAATCCTACCCAGGATAATGTGGCCTCCTGTGAGTTAAAGGTTTTGAAAGAACCACATAGCGGTCAGGGCGGTGCTAAAACTGCAGCCTGAATTTAGTCTTTGGTTTTCATTCCTGTCTCTGAACTATGAGGACATTGTTTTCTGTAAATGTCAAAAAAGAAAAGAAACCCTAGTTCATTGCTGCAGTTTTACTGTTAGCTTTAGATGTTGCATCCAAGGCATTGTGAGATGCTGCATCATTTAATACATTAGAATTATTCTAAGAACTATAAGCGGACTTTAAGCATTGTAGGTTGGCATCTATTTGGGGACAAAATATTTAACATTGTGGTATTTCAAATGTTTAGCAACCAATTAAACTGCAAGGTAATTATCACCTATTTCCCAATGGACACAGATATCTGTATTATTATTGGAAGCATTTATTTTTTTTTAATATTAACTGGCAGTCTCAGAAGACGCCTCAGATGAAATGATGCATGTGTAACTTTAAGACCACCCTTTTATCATACCTCTGAAATCTGCAGTAATAGTGGGGTTTTTTCCAAATTTTTTACTGTCATAATTTCAATAACTCGTAGATGCACTTTAATATTAACCATTTTTATATTGTCGGTGAACAGTATGAAACGAGTAATCAAATATTATTTTTGAATAATAATCAACTTTAGCTTGGTTTCTAGTAGTCCGTTATTTATGTTATTTAAAACTCAGACTGTTTGGATTGCATATTCATGGAGTTAGACCTATTTTAGTTCCCACTCAGAGATGCTAACAAAATTGTCCTGATATGATCTCTTAACCTCCTGACTTGTGAAAAAAATGGAGTAAGCAGCCTCTTAGAGACGTTTCACCTCCAGAACAGGAAGACTTTCATTTATCTTTTAAAAATGTATGAGCTTGTTACTGAAAAGGTTTATGTAGTTTGTAAATTTCTTCTATAAAAGAAATCTGTGAAATAATCAGTCAATCACTGTATATTGACAAAAGTCTCACAGTCTGGCACTCAATGCTTCATACAGAA
Source organism: Sturnus vulgaris (assembly GCF_052056855.1). Lineage (NCBI taxonomy): Eukaryota > Metazoa > Chordata > Aves > Passeriformes > Sturnidae > Sturnus > Sturnus vulgaris. The sequence goes on along the minus strand of NC_142248.1, from coordinate 16,534,718 downwards.
TTCTTCTGTGCTCCGTAGGTGACAGTGCCTGAGGTGCATTAAGGGAAACAGAAGGCTCCCTTCCTCATCGTTAACATCTTTGGCTGCAGACACTGCAAGGTAAGGTGCTTTAAAATGGTGTGAGACACAGTGTGGCAGTTGTGTGTTTTTATGTAAGACTGTTTATTTTTAAAGCCTGAAGGAAAGGAGATATAGGTTTCCTGTATTCCATAAATACAGCTAGGTCCCTGGATAGTATAACCTTGTGGTTGTCCAAGAGGAAATTCCATGTAACTTTATGTGATTATTAGACTCTGTCTCTCAGCTTGTTTTCATCATCTCCTGAAAGACCGTTAGGAAAAATGTGAAAGGAGAAGTTAGGGATCAGTCTCCGTGTGTACTCAATGCTTTGCATATCCCCCACTTCCTCCAGAAAAGTTAATGGAAAGTAAAGTTCAACTTTTCACAGCATCTGCTTTGCACCTATGAAGGTCAGTTGTATCTGTACCAGCAACATTTCACTCTACCCCCTGGGTCTTCATGTCATGGTAAAAAAGAAGTTAAGAGATTTCTAATGGAGATACATGGGGATATAGGTGAAACACTTCCATTGAGGACTATGTTGCTAAGGGAAATTTTAGGTAATTCAGCATCAAGCACTCTTTCTTCCGGCAGACCACATCAGGAAAAGAATCTACAAGCAGGTTTGCACTTATGCAGAGGTAACAGTGAATATCAGTGGGAACAAATAAAGATCTGGTGGTTTGTTTTTGAAAATAAATGGGTCTTAATCTCAATACATTGCCTAAAAGCTAATCTAGAAAAACTAATTCTATGTTCATAAAATCCCCCTCCAGTTTTATTTGAAAAAGACACAATATTCTCCATGCCTTATTCCACCCTTGGTTTGGGACTGCAGCTTTTATCTTGCTAGTTTTATTTTGGAGCAGTTGTCAAGACACTACCTATAGATTATTATATAGAGATAGGGAGAAAGTTTCATCCCACTGAAGTCGAGGGAAGTCCTGTCATAAAGTTGGTCCATATTTTAAGTGTTTTGACCATCATAACATTGGTGCATGTGTATTTATTCTGTTTCCATAGAACAACTTGGATGAATATGCAACAAAATTTTATAGGTAATCTACATTCAAATAATTGACACTTAATTTGCTATATCTGTCAGATATATCAATGCATATCTATATCAAATTTTTGGTAGCATTTTTAGCATGCTGTTTTTTTTTAAAGAGTAAGGAAATAGAATTTTTCCTTCCAATGTAACATACAGATTATAGTTTAGATATAGATTATATCATGCAGCAATTCCTCAAACTTTTCAAAGACCCAAACTCATTAGGATGAGAGTAACTCTCCATTTTAAAAGTGAGTAACTTGGCATATTCAAAATAATAATATATTCCAGAGCCCCCAAACCCCTAAAAAAAATTAATTATACCAGTGTAATGTTATACCACATGTTTTAAAAAACGACAGCATTAGTTCAGGGAAATTTGGATTTCCCTGAGGAATTTGACTCCTATATATTGTTTAAACATAGAAAATTTCTCTTACTTGTCTGTTAGATTTTGCAGCATTAGCCAAATGATTTAAAAATCAAACAAAAAGTAGGATTTTAACACAGGAAGGAAAACTTTGCCTCTGTTTGCAAGGCAAAAATAGTGTTTACTGAAAATACATTTAAATTATATGCTAAAACAGGTTGTAGCCGGAATTTCACTTCAAAACTTATCTGCACAGAACACATTATACTTAAGCAAGCGACTTGAAATAAATATACTATGGTTACCATTAAACATTCCCATTTGCCAAGAGTTACCACATGAAACATCTGAGATCACAACTGCTTCCCCTGCAATTAGAACAGGACATATACTTGTGATGATTTTGTGGTGACCAATGAGAATGTCTTTGCTTAAGATGTCCACAGTACTTGGACACACATTTTCGAAGAAAAGAAATAAAAACAGGAACAATGCTTGAAATTTGATTGGAATAAAATCTCCCAAAATTCTAACTTGTACCTTTAGCAGATGGCTAGAAAAAATATTGAGGTGAAGACATATATATATCTTATATACATCTTATATATAAGACATATTTTATATCTTTAGTTATTCACTTCAGCTTCTATTCTGGAAAACAGAAATGGATATATCAAAGCGACTCAAAACTAGAAGGAAAATTTTTAAAAACATTGGTTGAAAAAATCACACATTCTACAATCCCAAGAGATGCTTCAGGAGTCATATACACTGTGATAAATTCCCTCCTCGATAAAAGTGTGTCATGTAGGTCAAGCAAAGGAATTCTCAATACCTGCTGAGTGTGCTACCCCTATTTCACCACCAGGGAGTGACTGTCCCATTGCACTTAAACAAGATTTTCAGGTGCTTTTAGCAAAAATTTGTGTCCTTAGTGGCTGCATTTATCATGAGAAACAGCTTTTTTTCTCTGAATTAATTTCTTTGACTCAAAATATTGCTTTAGGCAATGAGCTGCTCTTTCCAGGTTATGCTTTCATAAGGAAATGAAAAACAGCTCATGTTGTAATGAAAAGAGGTTTCTGATGTTTTCATCTTCTGGTGTCCCAGAAATAGGTACAGATGAAAAAACAGGAAAAAAAGTTTAGTCCAAGGGGTGAGTAAAACTTCGTTCAATCTCAACCAATTCAAGAGTTCCTCATTCTTCTTATCTCACATGATTTCCAGTGGTTTCAGATTATTCTGTTTTGTTTCCCATCAATATAAACTTAAAAGATACACTGTACCAAATTTTAAGTCATTCCAATTACAAGAAATTGTTTTAATGCACAACATTGCTCTGAAATGTATCTAAATATCAAGTAAAACTGTGTAAAAACCAAAATACATAATTACACAATAAACAATTACCACATCACATGGTAACGTTCATATGGGCAAAATGAACCCCCAGAAAAAGAAAATAAATGTATAGATATAGATTCCACTCTCTGTCTAAAGGACTCGATCACCACTGAGTTCAGTATTACAGCACTGAATCTACTACACAGGTCCTGTATACTCAGTTGTATACTGTGCTTCTGTTGAGGGAGTGACAGAATTAAATTTATAAAGTGATGACTGTCACACTAGAGTCTCCTGCTATTACCAAGAGATGTGCTCTGAAGAACCCGAGGCATAACAAGGTGGGGAGCTGAAGCTGTACCAAGTGTGCACAGACACCCTCCCAGCACTGTGCTCTGCTTGGGAGTGCTGTCTTGTACTGAATTATTCTATCAGACCTATTTAGGTCTCACCCAAAGGATTTTAAAAATATGTGCCACTCCAGGGAATCTTTATGGCTGAAACAACTTTGAAAGAAGTCTGAAAATTTTACTAGCTAACGCTGTGAGGTGTTGGCTCTTGCTAAAGTTCAGTCCCTTGGTAGGCGTATAAGAACAGATGAACAAAGCACACAGAGGACGGATTAATACCCAGCTATGATTGTCTGGGATTGCCATCTCCTGAGGATGGGCACTAGACTTTCTGTTCGAGGTGGTTGCAGCTTTTTATAGAAACATAAATGAAAATAGCCTGGAAGCCATAGGGCTTAAGTTTCACAATTGGTGTTATTTGGCAAAACTCCACTGGATGTAGGACCTCCAGACAGATTTTGTTCAAACCAATAATGAACTATAACTGCTTTAAAACATCAGATTTATTTTCACCAATTGATTTATTATTCCTGCATGCTGTTGTTTTCTATTTATGTCCCAGCAGGATAAAATACATAGGAATGAAATAACCACTGCTTTAACTCTAGTGTCAAGGAATGTAATCTATACATTCAATAAAGGGGTACTCTGCATCTCTGCAGGTTTGCTGAATTACTGAAGATTAGTCACATGGCTGTCATTAGTTTCATACAGCTTTCAGTAAAGCATGGATGTCCCACCCATGTATACTGCTATTCAGAATTTGTATTCCTTTTAGGAAACTCAACACAAAGGGGAAGTCTTTCGTTTTAAAGTCTTGTTTTAACCTTAAAAATTAGCTTTGTAAAAACAACAGCACATGATCTGATTCTATATTTCAATATCTTGGACACAATGTCTTATACTGTTATAAATTGTTATCTCAGCATATATGTAAGGATCATCATCCCTGAGGCAAACTGGGTATGGCTAGACTTTCCTTTGGTAATTGTTTGCAGGCCATACTCCAGAGAAGATTCCTTGCCCGCATTACACTTTAATCAGACTAAATATAATTGAATACGTTGGAAAAAGGATTAAATTAGCCTCTTTGGTACTATTGCTGAAAGACATCATAACAATGTGATGTATGAAGACACAGCAGACTTTGCATGAAGCTCTGTAAAATCCACAGCAAAACACCTCTGTTCCATTTGACATGTCTTCTCAACCTTTTCTTCTGAAAATTTTAAACCAGGTACAAGAAATATTTAAAAGATGGCCTCACCATAATGAATATAAATAAATAAAAAATGTGTCTGCTCTCTGAATAACCTGTGGAACAGGTAAGATTTACTTTTCTAGTGTAGCAGCTATAAGCCCTGTCAAGTTAACATAACAAAAATATGAAAGAATTCAGTTGTCCCATTCATTTCTCATCCTAATATTGCACTGGATTTATTCTTTTCTATGGGTTTGAGTTATAAATTTAACCAAAACAAAATTAACCTACAAAAAAACCTCCTCTGAGTGATTTCAGGTCCATAAGTGGATTTCTTTTAATAAATATGACTGGAAAAATACATGCTTCCTAGTAAAATGGTGTGGAGACATTGGTAGAATATAAAAGCATACTGAATTTTTAAAATTTTAGATAGGCTTGCTAAGTACAAATCTAGTTATGACATCACTGCAGTGATGAAGAAGAAGCTAACAATTCAAGAAATATCAAAGGATCTTTTAAAGCATCATTATTTTCTCTATTATTGAAAATAATTTCAGAGTATTTCTTGAATATGAAGGGACAAAACTTGGTACTTTGCCCAGAAAAGTAGGCTGCAGAGCAAAAAGTACTTCAGGGCCATAGTAATGGTTGTCTACAATAAGAGGAGATTCCCTCTCTCTGAGCAGTCCTGTGCATTGGAGATCCATGCTGTGGAGAGAAACTCACATGTATCCCAGCTGTTTCTGTACATTCCTTGCTCTAAACACAAACTAAAGTTCAAAGTTTCCACTGCAGCAGCTCTACAGCAGAATAATGTGCTTTTTGACTGCACATTTCATATCTGGATGTGCTTTTTGGCTAGATATATCTGCTCTCCAGCAAAATCCTGACTAGAATTGTGTTGGACCATGAAGTCATCTGACAGGTTGTGTTCCATAGTCTTTGCATTTTGTGGATGCCTAACACGGTAGCACAGATAATCACCTTCCCTAAAAGATTTCAATTAAGTTTTATAAAGACTTTGTAAAACTGATAGTTTGCAGAGAATTCAAATGTACCTTTCAAAAGAAAAAGTGTTGCAATCAAAACTTTGAGCAAACTGTTTTATTATCTTTTTTTTCCCTTTAAAACTTATTTTAAAAGGTACTACCAATGTTTGGTCAGAAAAAAATAGCTAACTGTAAAACTATCTTTTCATTTTCAAGGAAGTCTGGTTTTAAATTAAAATGATAAACATACATCTGGGCATTCACTTAGGAGCAATTTCATGTAACCAGAATTACTCTTGCCTTGAAAGGCAGTCTGAGAAAGACATTTTGTCAAAACTTGTGGTTTGTCTCATGAAGAATACACTACCTTCTTGTTTAAATTGAAACACACATTTTGAGTCTTTTTCTATTCACATGTTCTGCCTGACTTCCTGAATGTTTCTTTACACACCTTAAATCAGTATTGTTCACTTGGTGTGAAACTAAACTGCAGTCCACTGCCTGTGGACTCTATGTCCCACTTTTGGCTATTCAAAGAAAACTTCTAGATTCAGTCATCTTCTCTTTCCCTTCCTGCACCTAATCATAAGCCACTGGGATAGACTTCTGAGTCCTAAGGCTTCTTCTGAATGCATTTCACACAGATGGGGCACAGTGCTTTGTTTTGGGTTCTCTGGGACCTTTCCTGGAGAGCCAGTGGTCATGGAGCGATCTCTTGTTTGCATTCATGGTCAAAGAGTGCTGGTTGATCCAGGTTTGCAAATAAATGTAAAATATTTTACTAGATTAAATATTATAACTGGGTAAAGCAAACAGGCTTTCAAGCAGACAAAATCTTCTTCAGGCTAGAGAGACACAAGTTTGTCCATATTTTCTAGCTATTTTTCAAAATATATTATCTCTATCTGCAAATTTTATGTGGTCTGGATGTGGAACAATTATAAAGATTTTTTACCATTTACCTTAAATCACAGTGAGCTCCAGTCAAGTAAAATCTAAATAATAGCATTCATTTATAACATCCAAAATTAGCAATGTAATTGTCAATTTTTATGAAAGAGATGAGAAAAGCAAGCCATCAGTCAGCCTCAAAAATTGATACTGGCCATACATTGGTGATTGAATCCTGATAATATTATTATCAGAACATTAAGGCAAAAGCATCAGGGAATGGAGATTATGACTTTGCCAAGTCATAATCTTTGGGCAAATATATTTCCTACAACATCCTGACTGGCTGACTGCTTTGGTCCAGATTGTGGGCCAAATGTGAAAGCCAACAATAAGGAGCTTTCATAATGTGGAAAAGGAAGAAAAAACCAAAATCAAAATCCACCCAAACCCAAACATAAGTGAAAATAGAATATACAATCCTTTCTCAACCTTTGCTCAACTTATATTTTGGCCCTCAACATAATGGTTCAGTAGAGGGTAAACAGTTAATTTAAGAATAATCCTCTGCACCAGTACAGAGAGCTGGAAAGCAGCTCTGTGGAGAAGGACTTGGGGGTGCTGGTGGACAACAAGCTGGTGGACAACAAGTAAACCTTCAATTAGTGACTAATAAGTTATTACCTTACATAGAACATTTTAAAGTACTTGGTGTTTATAACACAGTACTTGTATATATTTATGTAATAGAGGTTTTTTAGGGAGGCACTGTTGGCACTTATGGCAGGCACTGTTGTAGGCAGATATGGTAGAATTAAAAAGGAATTAAACAGTGTGTCCTTTTTTCAGAGGCCAATAACTGTGTCAAGATTTCAGGAGTATGGACTTCATGCTAAGCAATTTTAAGGATCATCCTAACCAAAATTTTCACTAAAATATATGGCTAATCAAGACTTATCAGCTTGAAGCCAACTGCAGGTGGAAATTGTTCCCATAGTTTGTACTTTGCTCAAGTAAAAAGTAAAGAACAATTGTAGTTTTTTGATTGATTTTTAGCTTAGGATTTCTATTTCTCACTTTCCATCTGCAGCCCTTACAGTAAAGTGAGGCACAAAACTTACAGTGGGTTCTACTGGCCACCATGGCACTCCTGGGTATCCATAGATGTTCTTTGCTCTGTATCTTAGTTAAAAAGAGGAAGGATGTGATTTCAGTGTAACTGAACAGGAACTGTCTATGCTAAAACTCCTTTATTTGATCCAGCCACAAAAGACTCTGAGGAAGTACGTTCTTTAGAACTCAAAGTGCTTTAACAGTGGGGACTGTAAATTGATAAAACCACTCCTAAGTATGTGTTTTCCTTTCTTGTTCTTACTAATTGTGTCTTTAAAATTACAGTGGTGGGATTCAGCAATGTACATCTTCATCCTTGTGAATCTATGGCACTTTGAGTGGCTGAGATTTTTCTAAATAATTGCCATTCAAAAATCACTTGTTAGGTTATTGCAAAAGACTTCATCTGAAAAAGTTTTAAAGCAAGAAAAATAATATCACCTCATAGCAATAATTCATCTTTTAAAATGCAAGACATTTCAAGTCATTGAACACACAAAATTATAATCTTTAACTATTTTAACTAGTCATTCCTTCCTGCCTTCTTTCCTTCCTTTCTCATATTTTGGAAACCAACTAACATTCTTCCTAAAAAAATTACCTAAAAACTGTTCTTGGCTAGCCATTATATGTGCCGAGGTTTTGATACTGAGAGCATGTTAATGGCCAAATTATAAGCCCTTGAGAATTAGAATTCAGAAGACAAACATTAACAGACCCTTAACTGCAGTAGCACAAACCAAGATGCTATAAATTACAGGGTGGTAGTGTTAAAAGCACTGGCTTCCTGGTGTCTGGCACCTAAAACCTTTTCATTTGTGTGTATATCAGGCTGCGGAGAGGTTGCCACTTGCCATTTGGCCAGTATTCAGCTGGCAGAGATATTTGTTTAAAGTTCAGGCCAATCAATGGCTCAGGCCTGCAACTAAATATTTTGTTGTTATGCCATCAGAAATATTTACCCTTCTCTTTTTTTTCCTCTTTCCTTCACTCTTCTGCCTTTCTATGTGACATAGTACTTGCCAGTTTTTTCAGCTATATGTATTAACAATTCTGGCCCAATATCTTAATGAGCTAATTTCTGTCTTTACAAGTGAACTTACAGCCAGGATAGCTTCATGGACTTCTCACAGATGATGGTATGCCTTCCTTTGCATGGGCACATGCTATGTTTGATGCCAAAGTCAAGGACAAATTTGAACACAGGTATCTCAGAAACTTTATAATTTTCGACTTCATTAAGGTGAAGTAGCCAGGAATTTATATGTTCTCTCTTGACCAATAGCTACAATATGACACAATTTTCTGACCATGCCTTCTACAATTGTGACATAGTACAGGAAGTTTAGCATCTCTGTTTCCACATGCTGCTGCTGACTGTGAGAGCAGCAAAGCTTTTGGATACAGTCAACCAATCCAAGTATGGGGCCTTTATCATGTTCTTTCCTGGGAGCCTTTCCTCTATGCTTAGCTCTGCCTTAGGTGAACTTTCATATATGTGCAATGACTGTCTGCATACTGAACTGAAATTTATCACACTTAGTATGGTTGTTTCCTGGTCCGATATAATTGTGTTGCTTATCACTAAGGGACACACTCTTCAAATTCATTGAACTAACCAGACAAAAAACGTTAAAGGAAATACTATAATGAATCACAAACAACTTCTTCAGCGTTGCTCTTGTACCTATTTATTCCTTCAATTGTATCTGAAGTGTAAGAAAGCAGTTGTGATACATATTAACTCTTTCTAGTGAAGAACTGCCCAACTCTTGTAATTTCTAGAGTGCTGAAGCCTTTTCCCCCAAGAAACATCTCATGTCCACCAAGCTGACATTGGCAGGTGCCATTCAGCCTCCTGAGAGCTGGATGAAAACATTCCACAAGACAAAACTTGTCTAAGCTATGATTCTTTTTCACAAATGATTTAGGAGTGATGCCTTAATAGTTTCTTTAAACCCCCAGGACCAAAAGTTAAATAAATGATGCTGCAATGTGTCAACAGGTCCTTCCTTGCCCCTGTTTTATTGTTTTGTTATTATCTTCCAGTTGTGTGTCTGACTCTGAAAACATTCATTAGTAACAACTGAGTATGGCCACTACAAAATGAAGTGTCCCTTGGAAACTTCCAAAGGGATAAAGAGACAACCAGCTTTTCACTCTGCATATAACACTAGACCTGCACCCACTCTTTTTTGTTTGAAAGTATGCTGGACAAAATAAACTGGACTAGGGGAGAAAAATACCTATTTTAAAAAAGAGATTTGTATTTATTGTCTCACTGCAATAGTAAGATACTTATTAAATGTACTTATTAAGGTACTTATTCATTGCTTGGGGCCAGACTAGCTCTGGTGAAGACTGTTTCTCTAGATTAGATTTCATTATCCTTCCTAGGCTTTAAATGTGTCCATACAACTACACCTTTGTCCTTCACCTACACCTTCTATTGTGGAAGGACAAAAATGTTGCAACAGAAGTAACACAGAACAAGGTTAGACAAAACCAATTAATATACTGCAAGATTTCTCTGAAGAATTTGAGAGGGATATGTAAATGCAAAAATAGTTAACAAACCTAAACAGTCAAGAATTCTAGCCCCTGAGCCCTTCTATATTTAATTCTAGGATGCATCTCTGACAAGACATATTACTTGCTCCCAAATGTTGAGAGAATATTTGTTTGCAGTCTGCTGTTTGCATGCATAAAATTATCCTTCAGACCTCAATGTAAACAACTGTGATGTCAGTTAGCAGTGCTTTAAATAAGGATGCACTGAAATTGGTTAAAAATTCAGTTGCTGTAAGGTGAAGAGGTTGCACAGGAGAAGAACACTGAGGAATTGGGGAAAGTAACATGTTAAACTGCTCTGTTGTCATCTTCTGCAGCATACCTGGACTCCATCCATATAAACAGCAGTCTGATGAAGAGCCCTTCTCCAGAAACAGCCTGTGCCCTTAATTCAAGGGCTGGTATAGGCCACAGAAAATTAAGTGTGATAAGCAGTTGCACTCTACACAGTCCAATAGGAAGCTGTAAAAGTGGTAGGTCATATGTAATTCCTCACTCCAGCACGACAGACTGCTTCGTATTGTTTTGTTTGGGTTTTGTTTGCTCGGTTTGTTCTCTTGTTTTCGAAATTACTGAAGTGCAGAACTACATGCCTAGTATTTCATTAGGAAAAAAAAGCTGAGGCTTTCTGTGAGAATAATGTGGGAACATATACAGCTTTATATGTAGGGATTATCAGCTATTGTTCTATCCATTATTTGTAGTATGTGACATTCTTGGCACGTGGACACACAATGCAGTAAAGAGGCAGGAGGAATGGTAACATTTCATAATGACCCTTGTACCTGATGTATTCCTATGTATGTTCACAGGGCCAGTAATCACTGTTACTTGATGAAGGGAAGTAAAGAAAACAAATTTAGACTGCTTATAAGGAAAATATCACTTAATTGCAGCAATATATTAGACTGTGTGGCAGCTTCCCAATGGGAAAACAGGAGGCAGTCTGAGTAATTTAAAAATAATTTCCATAAATCTCTGGAAAATATAATGTAGAAATAAGACCATTTTGGCAGAAGATGGAGCATATACCTAACACATCCTTCTCTTCTTGACTACATTTTTGTAATTTTGAGCCAGATTATAAACCTGACAGTTAATATCTTCAGTCACTAGGACCTGCAAATTTTATCTCAGTGTGATTCTAGTTTAGAACTGGACTCTGACATTAGAAAACTTTAAGGCAGAATTTTGTAACAAGAAAGCCCAAAGTCAAGGTTATTTCTTAATTTGAAAAAAATTTAACAGGTTCTTCTCTAGTATAGGTATATTTTGCAAACTTATGCGAACCTGAACAGAGTCAAAAGTGGTTTGGGGGTAAAGTTGAAATGTTACGAATTTAGGAGAAAATTTGGCATACTCAAATAAAACCTGATTTGACAGTACACTTCAATTTTGCCAAAAGGGAGTAAAAAAAAAAAATATATATATATATATAAATATATATTCCAAAACTAGAACATACACAAAAAGTGTTGAAAAGCCAACACATTGAATTTGATCAGATGTATCCAATACTTCTATATAAACAATACTATGTTTCCTTTGTACTAGTAATTACAGATACAGTGGTAAGAAAAAATTCAGAGAGCTGAAACAATGCAAAACTCAAGCAGAGTTCATAAAAAGCCATGACATCTTGATTGCTACAACATTTCCATTCATCTGTGGGATTTTTTTGTTTTGGTTTGGGGTTTTTTTTGTTTGGTTGGTTTTTTTAGTTTTTGTTTGTTTTTTGTTTGGTTGGTTTTTGTTGCTGTTTGGTTTTTGTTTGTTTGTTTGATGATAACAATGACCAAAAAATAAAATAAGTAATAACTGTCACTGGTTAAAACTTAGAACTTCAGAAATGTCCAAAAGGATCCTTTCCATCAAATTTCCACACAACATTTTAGAAAACAAAAATGATCCCCATACTTTACTGCTGTGGCAGGATTGCAAATTATTCTGGAAACTTCAGAAGTGAGCTATAATTATGATTACTTCTAAAGGTTTACAGTCTAATTTAGGTATTAACTGAAGAAAAGTCAACATAAAAATAAGGCTAGGGATAGGCAGAGGAAACACGAGAAAAACCTGTTTGTCTTGTTTCTTATAACAGATTTGGTATATGTTTTCTTTTTAAATCTGCACAGCCATAATTATAGAGGTGGACTTCTTTTCGTTTTTGCTTAGTTAAAACTGTAAAAAAGGCCAGCTAAAATCGGTAGAATTTTTTGCTTTTCTTTTAAAAATGCAGAAGATATTTTCCCCTAAATTTGCAACTAATCCCTATGTTATAGTTTAAGTTGATTTTTTTTTTCAGATTTTTCTCAAAAGCTACCTTTTTCTAGGAACAAAATATTTTGAAAATTATAAGCTATTCTCTAAAATTCTTTTGAACTTTTCTTCTTTAATACTGAACCTCTAATCAGTCTATCATTAAGTACTGGCGAGAACATCTGCAATAAAGCATAGGTTCATTTAAAGTTACAAAAGACTTTGTGTTTCCATGTCTTCTTCCTTTCTATTGAGGTATATAAATTTACAGTAAGCCAATTTGATGAATACACTTTGCTATAAAGATGGAACATCTTGCTGTGAAGAAGAAAACCATTTTAGTATAATGACATAGACATATGAAAGGAGTGAAAGTATCTAGGGGAAAAAAAATTGTAATAAGAATTCTATTGTCGTCCTCATTTTAAATTTACTTGGAAATATTGAGCACCATCTCAAAATAGAAGTGTTAACATGCATTTCGTGTTGTTTACAATTCCTGACTAACAGAGAGACTGGAAGGTCAGGAAATCTCAAGTTATGACACTGACTCCTTTCTGATCTGTTCTATTTCTGCCACTCACAATTTAATCACATAAGAGTAACATCTATTAAAAATAAAGATGAGTGAAACAAATTGCAAAAATAACTTTTGCTCTGAACAGAAGGCAGGGACATACACAGCTATGAAGAGAGCACTCAAAAAGCTAAACAGAACAGCATTGGTATAAAATTGAAAACAAATGCTTTCAGCAACTTGTCCTGGGCAGGGCTAAATATTCTGCACAGATTTCTTTAATTTCCCCTTTGCTATTGGGCTTCTTTTTGCTGTCCAACATCTTACCTAATAATGAGAAAATAAATAGCAGCCCTTAAGAAAATTATATCACATGAACCCTCAAGGTTGTATAGGAATTCTCAAAATCAAACTCAGTCTTTCTCATGCATGCAAGTAAATAATTGATTTCCTGACATCAGTTAGTCTAGGGTACTGTGGTCAGCCCTGCCTCTTTTACTACAGGCAGGGTAGAGTCCTAGCTGTGCCAGCTGGTCTCTCTGTAATAGTAACAGTCACTGAAGTAGAAATTAGCTGGACTTTCAATCTGTGATCCTAGAGTTAAAATGCTAATAAGATGAATATTACTATTCCTCCTACTAGTAGTAGTAGTAGCAGTCGTAATTTTAAAAGCCACTTCTCCTGATATGGAAGAGAATAATAAAAGACTGAGACCAGTATGTAACTTTTCTACTTAAATATTACAAATTGTTTGTTGATGTGTGTGGCTTCCACCAGTGGTGCACAAGTCTCCTTTGGTTTTGGGATTATAGGAAACCAAGAAAATGTGCTTTAAACAGCATGGCAGTAAAACTGCACTTCAAACAGCAGAGGAGAAATTTTTGTTGCATGCTGTTTGTTATCTCCCTTTCAGATCTCAGCAGGAATATTTCAAGAAAACCATTGTTAACGTTAATTGTATTGTTTTGATTTCAATCAGGATCAGATTTAATTGGAACCTAAGATGTTGCATAAACCAAAATATCTGAACCATGGAGAAAAATAAACAGCATTCAGAATATATGAGGGTAAGTGCTGTTGGGGAAGTTTTCAGAGATTATTTATCAAAACTTTAAGCACATACATGCCCAGTTCTGATGTCTACTGAACATGTTCTAATAGAATATTTATCAAAATTGTCACTATGATTGTTCATAGGTATGAAAGTCCCTCTTTTTAGGGGACTAATAATGTTTTAATTGCTTCATAGATTTATATAGAAAAAAGATACTCTGTCTCAAACAATTTACTATTCCAACAGGAACCAATGCAATTCAGTTTCTTTTATACCAGCTGGATTGACCATTCTGAGATGTTGCTCAGAAAGCAAAGCATTTTTCTTTAATAATGGGATGTAAGCACCTAGCTAACTTTACACCTCACAAATAGTCATGTCTTTAAGTATTCTCCTAAATAGGAGCACTTGAATGATTTACTGAAGTGGACTTCAGATTCAACTGAATCTGAATTATTCGTGTTGATATCTCATGCAGAAAAGAGAGTTAAAGAGCCTGATTTTGGAAAAATTATGGCTTAGACACTGGATTTTAAAATGAAAATAATGTACAGGTTTGTACAGGTTTGACAGGTTTGTGGAGTTCTCAGAAATGTAGGTTTTAAAGCAAGATATTTGCATTTAAAAATATGTTTTATTTAGATATTTAAAATAAATCCCCCAAGTCTGTATATAGAAATTCTGTTTAAAGTACCTACAAATTTCTATGTATGATTGCCATTTGAAAGAAGAGCAGGCATTAGGAATAACATTCTCTTACTGCCAAAAGCTAAATCTGTTAGAGCCATCATTTGGTCCACCACAAATGCCCTGCTGCAAACAGGGCTACTTTGTGTCTGTGAAATAGGAAATGGCTGTACTGAAGAAATCAGCAACTACTCAATAGCCTTTTCTCTTTACACGCTGCCTAAACAAGGAAAATACCCACCAAGATTTACAACAAAGAGGCTTTGGAGGAATGTAACAAAGGTTAGTCCAAAGTCAGCAAAAAAAAGGAACACGTGAAAGACAATTTCTAATATGTTATTTATAAATGATCAGGTAAACTGACAGATTAAATAATTATTTTACAATTTCAAGTATCTTACTTGAACTTTTGTCAGTTAAATATTAATGAAAATAGCAAGCAGATTAGATATTTGTTCAATGAGTGGACAATATATGGAGAATGACAACTAATCATGCATTGTAGCCAGACATGCCCCCAGACAGGTCCAGTTCCTCTTCTGCCTTAATGCAAAATGAAAAAAAGATTATACACTCAAGAAGATAGACTAAGTAAAATAAGTAGTCATTATATATGGTAGTCAGTATTGCAGAACCATCTCTGAAATTTCATTTAGGATATACAATGTCATTATAATTATTCTGTGAAATATAGGATGGAAATGTTGTTATTCCAAGGACTGCATATATGAAGACATGACCTTGCTACCTGATGAAATCCTGGTCAAGATATTCTTGAATGTGTTTTTGGCTGAAGCAGCTAAAACAGTTTCTGAACTATAACTGTTTAGAGATACATCCATTTTCTGAATAAAAGGAGCAAAAATGGAGGAAATCCCTTCCGAGGTGGTCTGTGCATCCTTCAAACAGTAAATTGGCACCAGGAAAGGACAAAAAACCTTGTCTTTTCAAACATATTTGTCATGCCAATGTTAAATACAGTGTAGAATTTGGAAATATGTGGAAAAAAAAGCCCTATGATATAGTTGCTGTATTATAACACTGAGTTTCTAAAACACAGCAGCATGTTTTTTCTGTGGCGCAGCTAGCCAAGCTTCTCACTGCCAGGTTTCCATGATCTCCTAGGGTAAAACAGCAATCATTTAAGAGTGAGTCCTCAATTCTGTAACTAATAAGGACCCACAGAACGCAGAGGGAGGGTAGATCTACAAAATTCACCTGTGGAGGAAAATGGGGAAACTTCTGTACACTCCAGCTTATGGAGCAAACCTACTAAACTGGCTCTTTGTTTGGTTTTGACACAGTGCCTACTAGCATAGCAGTACAGCCTGAAGGAATGTTTTTGCTATCATATGCATAAAAACATCCAACCAAAAATATAATGAATGCATGCAATTTATACATAATACACACATTTGTATATATATGAGGCTATATCCTATTTTTGCGTCCAATTCACAGTCATGAATGCATACATGTGTGCAAGCATATGTGCAATTTTGATTTTCTGTTTCTGAAAAAGTCACTGTGGGAGAATTTTATGAACAGATACTAACATGTGGGCCTCTCGAATGTTTCATACAAGTGTTTCACTTCATTTGTACTCAATGGAACATTCAGAATATAGGAATCTGACATAGCTCTTCACCACATCTACATGTAGATGCACTTAGCTTTCTAGGACAATATTCCTTTTTTATTTTAATTTGAAAATTTCATTCTGTCTACTTATTTTGTTCAGTTTAGTGCCACAAAACTGTGTGATAATGATCAGGAACTTTGAATGTTTGGGTCTTATTTTTTCTAACATCCATGAAACACCTTTTTCCTTCCATTTTCCCTAACTGAAAATTTTAGTTGTTCAGTTGTGAAAGTGGAAAATGGTAGCACTCAGATTAAAAATAAATTCTGAGCAATTTTCTCCATTATTCAGATGAATGGTATGAGGAGTAATCAAGAACCAGTACCAGCAAAAGGAATAGGAACCTCTATCAGACATTAAGATGCACAATATGTCTGGGAAAAGACTGATATTGTTCACTCTTTCTCTTAATTATAATTGAATTCCCATGTTTTGCCTTGATACTTTCCCTGCTCATTGTTTTAATAGAAGGAGTAAAACCTCTAAGAGGCATCAAAAACTGAGAACTACATTAACAGTTTGGGTATAACCAAGCTACACAGACAATAAACATATTCATTCATCTATGAATCACTGCAACTGGTGGGCTACTTTGAACACTACAGATCAAAAATCCTAGGGAAAGGGAGTGACAGCTGCTATTAAAATCATCATTTTACAATCAAACAATGAAAGAAAGAAGAGAGTATCACACTTTGCAGTAGAACTTAGTGGAAGAACACAGTTGACCATACCAATTGATGGGCAACTCCACCTTCTCACTAATTTTCCATTTCTACACAATCCATATAACTGGACCATTGTCTTATGATGAAAATTTTTGCATGGTCATATTTTCAGTTACAAAATATGGAATTCTATCTATTATTATGTTCCTGTAATGAGAAAACTTAGTATTCTGACCGAAGAATGTTTGACTTTCCATAAACTTAAAAACTTAGTGAAATATGAGAGGTTTTAGTCCAGATGCATTGCCCAAAATCAGGAAGCATTTTTCCAATTTGAATGAGTGAAGTCAAAAGTAAACTTTCTTCTCTAGTAAATCAGCCTAACTCTGTTTATGAGATCTGAAGGGCTGATTCAAGATGAGAAATCCTTGTATTTCAAGCAGAGTGAATAAATGGCAGGAAACCGATGATAAGTCTGAATGTATGAGATATAATTCCAGAGTGGGTCATTGACAATGATGGAGAAGAGACATCCAGAAAAACATAGGTGCCAAAGGAAGAAATGCTGGCAAATAACTGAGAACCAAACTACGTCATTTAGAGCTGAAGAAAGTGGTTAAGATTTTGGATCCCTCCTGTCATGGGAGCAACAAGTCCCCTTGTAGGCATGACCCAGTAAAACAGAGGAGATGGAAACCTACCAATTTGTCCCTTGTGGCTTCAAAAGAATCCAAGGAATGTTTGGTAGCAGCACAGTGTTTAATCGTTGTTTGCCTTCAAAATTCCAGTTCTGGTCATTGCATTTAGCCCAACTAAATTACTTACATGTTTTCAACAGGCAAAAGTTATTCTTCACTTCCTTCTAATTTAATTACAGAATTTCTCTGTTATGGAAAACCTATTTGGGAGGGTCTTTTTGTGCCAAAAGTGGCAGTATTTCAGGTGAAACAGAATTTCATCACTTCAAAATACCTCTGAATCTTTGTGAATTACAGCCCCATATAGACATAGCAATAAAAGAAAAATAAACTAATTTAAAATGAATGTTGACTGCATTTTGAGTGCTCAAAAAGGCACAGTTACAGCTGTCTTTTTATTATCTAGAAATTTATGAGGAACCTATTACATATCTGATTCCAATATTCAGTTGTTTTTTTCATTAAGTTTATTTCTGTTAATGACTTTGGATCATATACCTCAGAATTTTGTTGTGGTTTTATTTCCTTCCATTGGCCATTCATTTTCAGTCACATATCCAGCTATTACTATGGGGGCCACACCTCAGGTATTAATACTAAACTTCTCAGTATGTCTTTGGCAGAATGTAATTTTTAAATTGATGTTATTAATGTGGAAAATGTATGCACTGCTAAAGTCTATTAGCAGCACAGACAAAAGCCTTGCTTGAATCCCAAGGTGGGCTTATGGGACTCAGGATAAGCAGATGGTTTTGAGGGAATGCAGGACCACACAAACTGCTTGTCTCCTACCCCGCTACACTAATACCAGGCATTTGAAAGAGGACACTGAAACAGCCAGAAACTTTTCATGTGGTATCATCCTGACACCTCCTGATTGCTATCAGGATGGTGGATTTAGATTCATTGTGTAGAACTCCACCACTCAAATAATGAGTGCCTGATGGAAGTACTAAGATATCACATTTGTTCAGCAGCAGTTGAAGCATGAATTCTACAGACATTTATTGAGAGTCAAAACATCTTCAGTTTCAGTAATTTTTTATTTCTTTCAATTTTTTGCAAAGAAATATGAACTGGCTGAGCCAAACCTCTTATGTCCCGCCTGTCCAGCAGGTTGTGTCACAGACCCATTTCTGTCTCCAGCTTACTGTCCCACTTGCCCACTTTTGTTACTCTGACTCAGCTATATTCTTCATGCTTATCCTTCTCACCACCATCGTTCACAGTGTCCATGTGTCTTTCCCACATAAAGTCTCCCCTCTCTGGTCAGCTCACACCTGTTCCAGCTTTAGCCTGGGTGTACAGGTGAGACTGCCCTTAACTGTGGCTGTGTTTGCCAGTCCTGAGGGCACCAGCAGGTCCTGCTGTCCCTGCCCACAGCCTAGAGCCCGGTGTCAGCCCATCCATGGCTCAGCAGACCCTGCCCAAGCCATGCCACAGCAGGGCCTGTCTCCAGCTCCCCATGGTGCTGTTCTGCCTGGCCGTGGGCTCTGAGCTGTGCCCATGCACAGCCCCACATCCTGGCATGGCCCCAGAGAGGTGCCTGGTGCCAGGGCTGAGGCCACCCTGGACCCAGCCCTGCCTGGGGCTGTGCCTTGGGGAACCCCTTCACCCCCAGCCCTGACCCTATGGAGCTGCTGCACCCCACTCCATCCCAGCAGCACTGATTTCCCCATAGGAGCGTCATGGGAACCCTATTTCAAACATTTGAACATTTTTCAGTCCACAGCTGCTGCACATTCAGTGTAGGCAGAGCTTTTAGGAAACATTTTCCAACTAGCAAATACCTACTCTACAGTTTAATGTATTCATTGTACCTTCTGAAATTTTTGTCATTTGGACAAGCTATGTATTTTGAACAGAGTTAGGAACAGGACATCCTGCATCAAAACAAGGCAACACTTCAGTACCTTAAATTGCAAAGGAATTTATCACTTTGGACATGAAAAGCTTTTTTTGATTTTCTCCCCTCACTTGCCCTCAGAAATTGCTGAGCTGTTTTGACTGAAAATTCCCCAAATAGCTCAAATAGCAGATAACTGCATGGAAGGCTTGTAACTATAATTAGAAAAAAACTGAACTGGAAGTTAGAATTTGGCAAAGTTATAGCAAATTACAACCAACTGGAAAGGGTCAAAGCAACTGGAAGAATATAGGTGGTGCTCCTTGCCACACCTATAATACATGCAGCTTATTTTTCTTAAGCTAAATTCATCCATTGACAAATTTATGAGCTGCTGAGTGTTGTGTCTGGGCTTCAGAACACTTTGAATTAATACAGGAAAACCTCTTTTACACTGAGCATGAGACTTGTTTGAAATGCTGGCTATAACGCATTTTCCAAAAATTGTTTAAAACAATATAGCCCTATAAACACTGGCTAACCATGCCTGTACTTGCCTCTCTCCCTTTTATGAAAAGTGTCTCAAATAGTTTGCTAGTATAACGTTACAGTACATATGATGTTCAGAGGTAAAAGAAATTAGATTATATTTTTTGACAATTAGATCATATTTTTTTCTCCATTGGAAAAAACCTCTGGGAGTAGAAGCGTGAAACTTCAGATTTTCTGAGAGTTACTTTTGCTCTGATGATTCACTGCAGTCACAGAACCAGAAGTCTGGAAATTAATGCTTCCAGTCTCTTTCATTTTCCTCTTATCCCTGGGTGCCATGACTCTCTACTTCCCTTTCTTCTCCAGCCCGTGGATCCTTCTGTCCTGCATTGCCTCTTGTATAGCTCCCTTTTTTGTGAATTAGGATAGCTTGAATGTTGATAGACTGATCATTCATATCTTCCATAAAAAAAGGAGATAATTCTTGATGTTCAACCAACTGGTACAAATGAATAGTGCCCACTCTTACTGAAGGGAAGTATGTGTGTACAGGTTGGTCACAGCTGTGTTTCATAACTCTTTAAGCAGAAGGGCACATATCTCTTTAAAATTGGCACACATTCATCTTATTCTACCTCTACCTGCTTCACACTCCTTCAAAACCTGACCATAACCCAGTTTGTTGTCTGTTGCAGTCTGGTACAGGGCCACAAATACAAAGAGATATTCTGTTGTACCATGAACTAATTTAGGCAGAAAAATATCCATATACTGGTGCATAGGTGGTAGGCCAGCACTTTTCTAGGTCTGATTTCTTTGGGAATGAAACTTGTCTGCAAACAATGTGCCCAAATTTTGCATTCTCCCAGCTGACTATGTTCACATTGTTTTCAAAAGCACCCTTACTCCACTAATGGTGTCCAAAATCTGACCTATTATATCTAAAGGACTGAGAGCTGTAAACAGAGAAAAGGAATGGTAGGAGACTGCTAAAGTTAAAGGCTAATGAAAGCAATGTGAGAGGGTGTTATGGCCTTCCACAAACACTGAGCAACTGAAGAGGCAATGGAAGGGATTAGTTGTGCAGCAGAGCAGTTTCGCCTGAGGTATGCCAGATGTCTGAACTGCCGTGGAGGACAAAGAACAACATTCAGAACTCACTGGGTTATTGAGAGTATCCTTCAGACTTTGCTGCCTCCCACACTACTTTGTGGAGAGAGGAGTAAATAGGATGGCTTTTTCGCTTAATGTCATCCTCAGTATAAGCCCAAACCAAAGTGTATTATTATTGGTATTATTATCCAAGACTAAAATCTTTCCTCTAGGAAATATTGAAATGCTTATTTTTTCTGACAAGGAATGCTGTTAATTACTGTGGCAGGACCATACTGCTTTGGTGCACTGATTTAGGTATGAAAATATTAATATCTCCTAAAGTCTTGACTTTGGTGGTCTCAATGTTTTTTCTGTCCTCATCAAATGTGGCAAATTATATTTTGATAACAATTTTAGGAGTATGTTACACGGGAATAGTACTGTACCAGAGATTCAAGCAAGGTCTCCTGAAAACTTGCTTGAATGGCATGGCTGATGTAAGTGAGTGAAAAATTGGCACTACTGACTAGTGGAAACAGCAGTACTTTCACAGATGAAATGGATTTAGCTGACAATCACTGCTTTAAACTATTTCCCCTTTTTTGGTTAACAGACATAAAATTGCTACTGTATTTCGTTCATAGTAGGTTATTTTACAAAACAAATGCCAAAAAAGCAAATACAGAAACAGAAGATGGGCTTGGCCTTTTAGTTGTCATTCAAACCCTTAAAATGGGCTGTTCCTGTTGCACTACAGGAAAAAGTTTTAATGTGCTTTTATGATATAAAGCAGAAAAACGCAGGTGCGACTTTAATCTGTCCATAAAAGGAAAACTATCTCTGCGTTCAACAGGAAGCATTTGTAATAAATTGAGTGATGTGCAGAAGAATTTTTATTTGTATCTTAGGAATGCATAACTAGAAACATTATGAGCAATTCCTTGACAGTTCCTATTCTCCTTAGAAAATATGCTAACAATTTGTACAGTCTCTTTGTAATATCTTCCTGGATGCTTCAAACAGAAATACATGCAGAACCAAATATTTGTTCTGTTGTGTTGCTCATGCAGACTGTTTCAGTATCATAATATTATTAATTAGTTTTATGTGAATTCTATTTTAAGCACAACATTTTTGGAACATTTGCTCAGAGGTTTAAAAACTATTAAAAGTTTGCAAGTGAATATCAGTGTGTATTCCCAGCATGGAAATGGCTTCCTTTTAGAAATTATTCTCTACTATCTCAAACCATTACAGCTCCATTAAGAACAAAATTAAAATTAAAAAATTAACATACTCTGCATCTTCCGTAACAAAGAACATGCAGATATTCATGTGTGCATAAGTTTGGAAACTCTGTAGGATTCCAAACTTTCTCTTAAAAATCTCTTTCCCTTGCTTACAGAACAACTCACCTGAAAACTCATATCATTCCCCCATCAGAAGAACAGAGATTGAGTGAGCACTGATTTAATTGGGAACAAGCCCATTAACATCAGTAAAAATTAACAATCTGACGTTTCTTCTAATCATGGAGAACATTTCTCTGTAGTGCTAAGCTAGTCTGATTTTTGTTCAGTTTCAGTAATCAATACAAAAAGACATTTTATTTTATTTGTTCAAATAAATCGTACTCAGAGAAAGGGTTCTGCAGAAGTTAACACTGTTTAGAGCCATGTCCTTAAAAGTACAAATCATGCTGCACCTGGTGTTACCTCCCTTGATTCTTTAAGGATTGGTTAGAAATGAGCTATGGTCTCTTTTCTTTGTGGGAAGGTAATTTCTGCCTTTCCACTCTACTGTCTTTTCTTGGGACCTCTTCTACTATCATTCCTACTGTATTGAAAATATTTTTTCTGGCTGATTACCGAAGATATTTCTAGATTTCTTGCCCAAGGACATGTTAGTTAAAGAAATGATTGGTTGGCTTTTTAAAATTTCTCCTTCTTATGTAATAGAGTCTAGAATATAATAGAAATCATGCTATGTTAGTTTTCCCTCTGAAATCCCTTTCTCACTACTTCAAGCTAGTTTACTGTATACCCTATCTTTTCATGTCAGTAAAAAAGAAAAAAAGGAATGTAACAGATTGACCCCAGCTAGATGCCATGTGCCCACCAAACCCAATGACTTCTCTCATCATCTGCATAGGGGAGAAAAAATACAGCAAGAGCCTTGTGGGGTGAGATAAGGACATTTAGAGATCACTCACCAGTTATTGTCACAGGCAAAACTAGTTCAACTAGGGGAAGATGAATTTAATTTATTGTCAATCAAACAAGAGTAGAGTAATGAGATAAAAAAGCCAACATTTAAACACTTTCCTTCCACACCTTACCTCCTCTCCTCCCTTCTTCCTGGGCACAACTTCAATCATAATTTCTATAACTCCTCCCCTGCAGTGGCACAGATGGACAGAGAATGGCAGCTGAGGTCAGTTCCTTACTCACTCTTCCTCCTCCCTCTGCTCCAGTGTGGGGTGCCTCCCATGGAAGACAATCTTCCATGAACTTCTTAACATGAGTCCTTGCCTGAAGCCTAACATGAAGCTGTAGTTCCTGATGAACTGCTCTGGTGTGGGTCCCTCTCCTGTAGTGCAGTCCTTCAGGAACTGACTGCTCCAGCATGGATCTCCCACAGGGGTCATGAGCCCTGCCAGAAATTCTGCTGCAGCATAAACTCCTCTCCTAACAGATTCACAGTTTCTTCCACATGCCTGTTCCAGCAGGTTCCCCTTCTTAAATGCTTTCCCCGAGGCACTAGCACCATTTCTGATGGGCTCAGCAGCAGTTGGCATTGGCTCTATGTGTCGTAGGGGAAGTTTCTAGCAGCTTCTCACAGAAGCCACCCCTGCAGCCCTCCCACTACCAAATCCTTGCAATGCAAACCTAATATAGGCAATTAAAGTAACCATGAAATGCACCCATCTCTCTGCTCCTCACAATAGCCCACACCAAAAGGAAGTGTGATCACTCCAGAGAAAGCCACCAGAAAGAAGCAGGTGGCAGGGCTGTAACAGTAGTTCCATCAATCATTCTTTTTTTACACAGTCTAGTTCAACGAATATGACAATTTAGGGCCAGTCATTTAATAACTTTGGCTGCTGCATATCTCTTCTGGATGAAGAAAATGATCATGGGAAAAATCTTAATAGACAACTGCATTGACAGAATAACTTTGGGAAGATGTAATGACCGAAGATGTGAGGAACAGAACTTTAATTTCTTTTCAGGCGGAAAAGTCTGAAAAAGTGTAAGAGCAATACATTGATGGATTTGTGTAAAATTCTAGGAGAGTATGTGTACACATATGTCTTGGAATGTAAGGTAGCTAGGACATGAGAAAATAATTAAAATAGCAGGAGGAAGGAAAGTTTAGCTATAAAATCAAGGAAAGCAAATGAAAGCATGTAAACTCTGAATAGAATAACTAAAAACACAAGGGGCAGAGTAATCGTAGGTATCTTCACTCTGATTAGAGTCTAAATACCTCTGGATTGGTGGGAAAATTGATGCAGAAAAAAGGACATGGGTATGTGCATCTATTATAGTCTTCTCTCGATTTCTTTTCAGATTCCTGTGAAGGGTCTTCCTCTGCCTATTTGTCTCTATGTTTCTACATCCTTGAAGAGTTAAAATCCCAAGGTGAAGGGTTGAGTGTGTGGAGCTCTAAGAGAAAGTGCATTTCCTCTTTGTTACACAATCTATGAGCAGAATGGAACCTTGGCCCTCTCAAATAGGGAATCCATGTTTCAGTCTGGAACTACCCAGAAACTCTCTAGCTGAATGAGAAATAGATGGTTTTTTAGGATTATGAGACAGTCTGAAGTCATGGATGCCATTTCCCATTGAAAACCCAGGATATTCTGGGAAAAGGCATGTGTCCAGTAAACTTTCTCTGAAGGGCTTGAAAATTGGAGCTGTTCTCCAAGTGTATGTTCAGAGGCCCCTGCCAAAATCCTGTATCTGGATTTTGTTCAAACTTTGCAGGCTCCAATGATCCTCTGAGTCAGTAAAGTATATTCCAGCACAGAAGACTGAGTAATGTCTCTATCATGAAATTTCTGCCATGGATGTCTGTGTAGATCTGCAACTGACCCAGTTATGAAGTGACATATTTGCACTTGAACAGAATAATTGCTTGCTGTTTGTTTCCAATATTGCCTGGCGTCCACTTTCTTATATATTGTCTTTTTTTCTAGAGGCAAGTAATTTCCTCATTTTTTGCCTAACCACATCATTCATGTAGTTGGGAAAGTTTTCCCTATTTATGTGGTAAAGAAATCTCTTGCTTTCCTTTATCATTGGGAGCTTCTTTCTGGGTGCATTGAACAGAAAAGTGTTGCTATTTAGAAACAAGTTTGTTGGAAAAACACAGGATCACTACTTCAGAAATATCTGAAATCTAAGTATTGCAGGATATTTTTGTCACTAGAATATGCTGAACATGTAGGAATATAAGGTTCCCGCATTAATTTTTGCATTTTTATTAAAAATTCTCGTTTTCATAATAAAATTTTGAAATGTCATGCATAACGCTAAGCATAGATCACTCTTCAGTCTACATGCTGCTCTGGAAAATCTGCTACTGGCAGCTTATATAAATGTAGGAACTTCATAAGGGCAGACTTAAGGTTTCTGCTTCATTGTCTGCAGATTTGCTGTAGCCTATTACAAGAAGAGACTGAACTTTTTTTCCTGTTGAAGACCTTGCCTTTTTGTTGTTGCTTTCCAAAGCCGGATGTTATACAGTCTCACAGTCTTATGGTTAAGTCTTCATTTTTGTAGACACATATTTATAGAACAAGTAGGGTAACATACCACATCAGGAGAACAACCTTTCTTGCTGCTGTCACAAATGCCACAATATAGTGTAACACCTAGTTTTGAAAACAAATCTCTTAATGACAGGAAGAATAACTCAATGTAGCACAGAAGTTGCATGATCTTTGGACTTTTTGTGGTATGTCACAATTACAGAATATGTTGCCAAGGAAGCTCCATCGTGGCTTGCAAGCTTCTAAATTATTCGTTGTGTTTCAGGCCTTAAAGTATAATTCTGCTCATGCTTCAGATAAAGACAGTCTTATTTAGGACATTAAAAGTACACAGAGTTCAGCTAGAACTTTGCATCTCCATTTTTTCATGTAAACTTATCAAGCCTTAATCCATATCATATATAGATGAAATGAGCAAATAGGTTGCATTGTAATCTGATCTAAATAATAGATGTAGCTGAGGAAAAAGAAAATGAGGCCTATTAAGTAATCTTAATGTTAATACTGTTGTATACAGCTCTGTCTGACACAGCTGGGAAATGTTCACAAAGTGTTATTATTGCCAAGGGCTGAGTATTCCTTTAGTGATAAATTGAACATCAGTTCTTGTTTTTCAGTTCTTTGTTAAGTCTCTTAGGCTGTTCTGCCTCTAAATGTTTGATCATACAAGGAAAATATTGCAAAGGCATTCAAGTAACAATAGAAATAAGAGACTTGCCTTCTCAGGAGGGACAAGTGGCAAAGCAATGTGCAGACAGCCACACTGACACTAAAGTGCCATCATGGTAGGTGTCATATCAAACCCATCTAATTAGGATACATCAATCTAATAAACAAAAGTCACTCATATAAATCTAATTCTAAATCAGTAGCAATTCTAGAAGTCCCTTCAGTGGTAACAGTCATACACTGAGGTGAACTGTAGCTTATATTCTATGTCTTGCTTTCACACATAAGCCTTCTGAAAAACTGGAGAGAACCTGGGGGTGTAATGGCATCTTTATAATATTTCTCAACTGATGGAGGCAAAGAAGTGTAAAGCCAAACTGCTCTTACTTTGTTAGCTAATTCTTTCTCTAGGGATGTCCATACTTGGGAGAAAGGCAATTGAGCTTCTTCAGGCAAAAGGTTAGAATTTGACACTCCTTGCTGTTCAAAAATAAGAAGTAAAAATAAAAGAGAGAAAATAAGATTTATTATGTTTTGAATCTGCTACTGGGTGTATTATTGCCGTGTTGTTTTTCCTTTCCGATCAAAGTCTAACAGATTTTTTTATTTTTGTGTGGCTCACCACAAAAAGTAATACTCTTTATTTTCTTTGCTGAAATGGAACACAAAAATGAATCATTTTTAGAAACTTTGTGGTTAAAAATAGATATGCCCCAACCTTTTTTCTCTTCACAGTATGTGAAATCTGGTCAAAGTGTAATATTTTTGCCTACTGTTACCTAGATTAAATTTCCCAGGGCAGACAGAAAGTTGGAAGCCAGAAAAGGAGTATCCTCCTGCTGTTTCATAAACAATGTCACACCTAGCTGGGAAAGACAGAGCTTTATAGGAATTCTGCTTTTAATGGTGTGTCCTTATTTCCCCTGTTTTTGCTTTCAGTACTGTTACTGGAAAGTTGCATGGGCTATTATAGTGACCATAGTATAACACACATACCTTTGCAGTGTGTACACATAACAATATGGTTAAACAAAACACCATGAGGAGGGAGGAAAAATTAAGATGAGGAAAAAAAGAAAAGGGGGAAGCTATCTTTGGAAAAAAATCAAGCAGCTGTCCCTAAAAACAACATTGCCTTGATTCAGGAAAAATCAATGTAGGTTTCTGTCTCTAACCTCTCTCTTTCAAAGTACTAACCAAAGCTGCAGTTTCTGATTTTTAGATCAGTTGCATGACTGTTTTGACTAGGTCAGAAGGTAGCTTGAAAAGAGGAGTTGGGATTCACTCCATCATTTGTGTTGATGCCCAAAGAATTTGTCTAACTCCAGAAATATCTTCCAGGGAAACAGCCTGTCATCCAAAACGGACATTTCTTTTGTGCACAGTGACATTAGAGGTGTGGTAGGAAACTATCTTCACATCTATCCCATGTTGACTTGTTCCTGAATGAAAACATCTAGTGTACATTGCTAACACCACTGTATTAACAGCTGGCATTTCCTTATGTCTAAAAAGAAATTTCTTGTTATTCTCTGAATAACAGCTAGCATATTCAGTTCTTAATGTAGTCAAACTATCAACAAAGATGTGATAAAATTAAGGACTGTGATTGATTTCTGAAACAAATATTTTATGAATTTACTGAATATGAGTTATTAATCCCCTCGCCATATCTAACTGATGAACAGATTACAAAACCCAGAGGACTCTTGTGAATAAAATTTTCCAGTGGAAAAAAATCCAACAAAGTACTATCATAACTAATCCTCATTTGAGTTGCAGCCTTTAGTTTAGAAACGAGATAACAGACATTTACGGTAAACCTGCTAAAACCTTAGATAATCCACTATGTATTAATCCTCACTGCTTAATAAGAATCTGAGTTCTAATATGACTTTTTAAATTTCTGTTTCAAGTAACTGATAGATTTTGCATCTTTATTAAATATATTTAAACCTAAAGAACCTCCAGTCACAATTTTATTCCAATACAGATAATCACACTCTGTGTGCAGGTACCTCTTTGATAGGTATCACAGTATTGGTCTCAGTCTCTCTCCAGTCTTTTTTTATATTTTCCCTGTCTTTTAATTCTCTTATAACTTTATTTTTTATTTTAGGGGTGGGGGTTTGTGGGAGAAGAAGAAGAAAGAGGGAAAGCAAGCCTTGGTAATTCATCTAGGTTCATGCCCATACATATTCCAGAAATTCGTAGAGCCATAGATCCTGATTTTAGGTATTTGAATTTTTAAATACACAAATGTAAACCTGAAGACTCTGCAGATGCCTCTCAAACAGCCAGAATAATAAACCGCATAAAATCCAGGATCAGGAGACTTTTAGGATCATAATGTCACATTTTTAGAGCTTTCTATCCCATGAAAGCTTATGAAAGAATCCAGGACTTGCAAGGCAGTAAGGCAGTATGCAATCATTCTCAGCTCTTTATTCTCTGATTTAGACAAGCTCATCATAAGGTACAATGGCTGTAACCAAAGAGCTCACCTTTTTATCCTGGTTAAAACATGCACATGGACCAAGGAGAAATAGGCTCAAGGAGTTAATTCAGTTTGTTCAAAAAGGATCAACTGTGCATTTCTAAATTCCGATGAACATGTAAACTCTGAGCTATTTACCTGAGTGAGAGGGATGATGGTAGTGCTGCATTAAATAAAAGCTGGTCAGTTTTTAATATCTTAAACTGGAGTTTTAGCCATTGTGCTTATGTTAATTTATTGCATGTAGGCTATAAATTAAAACATAAAACATCTTATGTCTGGTCTGTAAAACTTTGATATCAGTGACGAACATCATAGGGAAAAATTTCAGAGTTTAATATAAACTTTGTTTGTTTATTTTGTTTGGATGCGGATAGTACCTGTCAGAGAAGCAGAATAAATGGTGTCGATCATGGCACCTTTTTCAACATATTGCTAGAAGCAAAATGCTTAACTCAAAGCAGTTTTTAACTGATTCAGACCTTGACTTCACAAGACCTGCTCTAATGAAAAATTAATCACCTGCTGGTATGACCACTTTACAGCAGGGAAGCTGATTTGTGAAATTCAAGCAATGGCTGTCTCCTTGTGCTTTGGCTGAATTCTTGTTTCCCCAGTAAAGACAGAAGTTCTGTCATTTTCCAGGAAGGAGTACATTAGGTAGCTCTACTTCTTGTCATTCAAACAATCCTGGGATGTGTTCTACTAAGCATTAAGTTGCATGTGGCTGAGATTCAGTCCAAAGCTTTTGCTAGTGTTTCATTTAGCCATGCCCATTCTATTCCTCCACCATACAAACAGGAGCACATCTTATTTCTAAGTTACTACAGCTGGGCAGCCTCATCCTGACTGCAATAGGCCCTTTTGAATGTGTGAGGGGAACAAGATACAAGATCCTTCTTGACTCATTAACCATATGGCAAAATGGCATCATTTTAAGATACATTCTGCAGGTTCCTGCTAACCCGGAACTGCATTCAACTGAATAAACTCTTTTTGCTACTATTCTGTAACAGATGTTGTTTAATGCAACTGCAGGACAGCACAGCTGTTCTACATTTGATTAAAAACTTTTTCCAGAAAGTCACAGAAAGTCTTGTACTGAGCTAAATTCCAGTCTTAATAAACAAGTTAAATAAAACCTCTTAGAAGCTCCTTCATATCTTGATGCACTCTCACTTGTCTCCAAGTATTTCCCTCGTCACGCTCCTTTCAATGCAAAACAATAAAAAATTATGTTCATATTTATTAGGGCTGCCAGCAATTGGAATTGTTCAACGGTCACTGAATGCACATTAGCTGTGAACTTTGAGGTAGCAGCACCTGAAAAAAAAAATTTTTTTTTTTTTGCAGTTATTTCTGATTGAGAAATTTGACGTATGAAAAATTCACTGCTGGGAAACATTACTGCGGCTCAGCTGTTCTGCTTGTTTTCACAGTCTTAATCTGCAGTAAACGTGAAAGATTTTAGTAGAAGAGAAGTAAATAACCGCATGTTTATGATTCAGTGTCATGTGGACAAATGGTGTGGGGATTGCTGCCATGCTTTATCTGCTCCAGGGTGGTTTTTTGTGTTTCAAAACACTGAGATAACAAGTCTTCCAATGTTCTGGCCAATAATCTCTTATTTTTGCACAGAAGAATAATTGCACAATAAAGTTTTTGTCATTCGCACTTCACTGATTTATGTAAACTGACTTAGAATATTTCCTTCTTTCACAAACCAAGTTGCTGCTAAGTATCTCTGTATCAGAGATGATAGCCTTGATAACGTTTGCTTAGCTGAATGAGATATTTCCTTGAAAAAAAACCGCTTGTCTCTAGACCTGATGCAAATTTGAATGTTCACTGAGCAGAAAATGTCAACATTTTATTGCTTGATTTCAATTCTTATCAAATCAAGTAAGTGAAATAAAATTTTTATTCTTGTTTGCAATGAAACATTTCAAAATACATATGCAAAACTAACCACAGCTTGTGGTGTTTTTTATTTTTAAATTGAAATTACCTATCCCCGTATTGACAAAGGTAAATGTTTTGATCTGGTGTGTTGAATTAACTAGAAATATTTCTTTTCATTTTCACACTGAAATGTGATTTTTTTGGAGGTGTAAATGATCTCCCAGGTATGCAAATTACTTCTCAAGAATGGAAGCATTACCATTCTACACTCTGTGGTGGCTTCCTAGACCTAGAAATTTTCCATGAAGCATTAAAGCACTTAGTTGAATAACTGCATTGTATTATGTAAGACTTGGTCAGAGCCATGTTTCATATGTGTGAATTAGATGTGTGAGCCTGGATTCTCAGGAAATACTGTGTACTGCAGTTAGCCTTATTTTTAGAGTTTCTCTTCTTATTTTGATCCTTTTTCTGTGCTTGCTTAGTATTTTATTTTCTGTAAATTCAAACCTATTTTCAAAGTGTCTCCCTCCCTCTTCCTTTCTTTCTTCCCTCCTTCTCTTTCCTCTTTCTCTCTTTCTTCTGTCCTTCCCTCACCATGTGTAACTTCAGTATTGATGGGGAATATAACCATTTGGCTGCCTTTCTTGCTAAACGTATGGGTTGTAAAGCTCTCACTGACTCTGGTTTTCTGTAATAATATATCATGACGATTTTTTCGACATTTACTGGTACCATGGCATTGTCTGCTAACCTGTTGTTGGGGTTTAACCCCAGCCAGCAGCTAAGTACCACACAACCACTCCCCCACCAATGGGATCAGGGAGACAATTAGAAAGGTAAAAAGTGGAAAACCCGTGGGTTGAGGTAAGGACAGTTTGATAGGAAGGGCAAAAACCATGCACACAGGCTAAGAAAAACAAAGAATTCATTCACCGCTTCCTATGGCCAGGCAGGTGTTCATCCCTGGGAGAGCAGGGCCCCATCATCTGTAATGGTGGCTTGTGAAACACCATCACTCCAAGTATCCCCCATTCCTCCTTCCCCCTCCACTTTATATAATGAGCATGATGTCATATGGTCTGGAATATCTCTTTGGTCAACTGGGATCACCTGTCTGGGCTGTGTCTCCTCTCAGTCTCCCAGCTTCCTCACCAACATTGCCATAGGAAAAGCCTTGGCTCTGTGTAAGCCCTGTTCAACAATAACAACTCTATTATCAACTCTGTGTTCATCAGAAATCCAAAACCCAGCCCTGTACCAGCCACTGTCCACCCCAGCCAAAACCAGCACACCTGTCCAGATACTCTCTTCACTCCATACCCCAGCACACTTCATTGCAACTGCTCAGCGCTGCCGCCTGTTAGCGTGGGGGGAGCATGGAAGAAATAGCACAGAGTCTTTCCCCAGATCTTGAGACACCCTTCTACCAGTCTGTAGCTCTCTGACTCAGTTGCCCACAGCCTTGGGCCCAGATTTCACAGTACCCTCTAGTTAATTTACTGATCTTCTACACTACATTTCTTCCTGCAATCATGATGGTTGTGTATAATGTGATACTAAGAATTAATAAAATATTGCCTGCTGCCTAGACTTACAGTCACAGTATTAATGGGCAAAACTGCAATAACCATTAGATTTATTAGATTCTGCCATGCACATTTGTAATATGGAAACAAAAATTTGGAATATAAAAACCACACAGATGCAGAAAATTTTACAACATCTATTTGAGGCAGTTTAGAATTACTGCTAAAATATTCCAACATGTGGAAAAAGACAGATTGTCTAATTTCAAACAACACTTATGAATAAAGTCATAAAAACTTGGTTATATGGACTGTAGGAAATCTTAGCCGTGGTCCCCCAAGGGCTTGTCACAACAGAAACGTGATTAAATCTGACCAGGAGCTTCTGTGTGACTGTATTAGACAACTAAGCAACCAAGGTCCATCAAATGAAGAATTAGTTCTGTGAAAAAATTATGGTTTTAAAAGACCATCAGCTGTGTGGCATGTCAAAGAAATATTATTATTTTACAGCAAAACAATCCAGTGGATAGACTTCTATGCTGAAGCACACAGCCATAAACCTGATGCTCCAAGGATTAAACCTTTTTTTACCATTAATTCTTGGATAAGTAATGCCACATTAGGCTATTTCCTCTGTTTCTCTGGTTGAAATGAGACAGTGGGTATTTTTCTTGCTGATTTCAAATATTCTAATTAGTTAGTAAATCTGCCATCTCATGTGTATGCCACTGAAAGAAAGAGTACAGTGATGAGTGTTTGTAGAAGCTGCCTAGTAAACAAGCTTTAAAACACAAAGCATTATCCAGCTATTGATGCCAAAGGAGAACTTGAGCAAAAGTCAAAGCTCAATTCAGCTCTCACTGAAGAAGGAAATGCTCTTTCAGACTGCTGGTTTAAAAATCAACAGGAGAATTTATCTGAGCTTTGTTTTTCTTATTATTAAGTCAAGATACTAAAAATATCAGAGCACTGTCACAAATAGAGCTGGACAGTCTATTTTTAAGGAAAATTTATTTAACAAAACCTTTGGACATTGTGACTGACCCTTTAAGTTCAGTGACCACTCTGCTGCCTTTGGCACGATCTCAGGAAGAGAGGGAGGGCTTAGCAGATAGAGAATGTCTGGAGCTCCCAGAAATACTCTTTCAGATCTAGTGATTGGTAAAAGAGAAAGAAATGAGCAGGGCTATTTTAAGACTCTACTTGGGGCAATCTGAAAGCAAAAACTGAAAAACTGATGGAAAAAGCAGTGGAAAGAAAACTTTGAGGTGGAGAAATGTGTTACACAAGGAAGGCACTGGAGAAAACTTGCTAAAAGTTTGACAAGTAGGTGAAACCTGAGGAATAGAAACTTCCAATGATGATAGCCAATGTTTTCAGTGGGTGACATGTAAAATGGGAAACTGGAATAAAAGCACAAACGGATGGTAGGCTGCAAGAGCCTAAAAAGCGTTTTCCTAGGAAGGGCTCCACAGGTCCTCGGTGTGGCTTTGTGTACTTGCAACTGTGCGCTGACAACAAGGGTAGTGCTCACACAGGACTGTCGTGTCATGCTTTTCCTGGTGATCTGGCCTCATAGCCAGCCTTCTGTCAGGAGGTGTCCTCAGCCTGTAGCAGCTAAGCAGGACAAGGATCCTGCTTGCGGGCTGCCTTTGGGATCGTGGCTGCTGCCTGACACTGTGCCTGGCCCAGGGCAGAGCACGACTGTGCTCCCAGCAGCCATCCTCACACAGCCTTTGCAGCACACCTGCTGATGGGGATGGCGGTCCTGGAGGGCCTGGAGCTGCTCTGAAGGAGCAGGGCAGCCCCTGTTGTCACCCATGGTCTGTACTGTGTCTCTGCAGGCTGAATGCGAGCTGGGCTTTTGTGTGTGTTGTGAAATGTTAAAAGCATATTTGAGTGTCCCAAGAGGGGCTCGCTGATGGGTCTCCATCACCTCAGAGACTGCTGTTTGTTACCGTGTGTGTTGGAACTGCACTGGCACAGGCTTTGTAGCTGCTCCTTGGCTTGGGAATGACAGGTTGGCTGTGCTCAGATGTTGAGCAGTTCTTGTGAATATGTGCGAAAAACACCTCCTTCCTGTGAACTGCCTTCTGGACAAACCCTAGCTCATCTGCTCTTATAGACAACATATACCATGGCATTTCACATAGATGTTTCCAGAGAAGAAAAACAAAAGGTTTATGTGCTTCATAAAGATATAAAATAGGGTATTTTTTGTAATGACTATGAGTAGGTGATTTTCTTGAAAGACACATATTGGCAGTTTATGTCACATTTTGTACTACACTTTCAGACCAGATTAAAAAAATATAAAAGTCCAGTCTCTCTGTGAGAATTCGGGGCATAAAGCTTGATTAATGAGTTCTTTAAACTCTGAGATCATATTTTAAGGAAAAAAAACCAAAACAAACTAACAACAAAAAAACAAACCCAAACAAGCAAAAAAAGGGCACCAAAAAGAAAACAACAAAGAAAAACAACTCTAGAAGACTGTCAGGGGGAGAATATGTATTTAATTTGTATAATACTTGTTTTCATGTACACAGGACACTGTATTTCTTTTACTCAAAAGAGACAGAGAGGAGAAAACCAAGTTCATCATGAAACTTGAAAGGAAAGGCTGCTCCAGAAAAAATATTGGTTCTGAAAAATAATAGAG
Source organism: Sturnus vulgaris (assembly GCF_052056855.1). Classification (NCBI taxonomy): domain Eukaryota; kingdom Metazoa; phylum Chordata; class Aves; order Passeriformes; family Sturnidae; genus Sturnus; species Sturnus vulgaris. The sequence continues at coordinate 16,499,775 of NC_142248.1, read as the reverse complement.
TTGTCATAATGCTGACACATTCTTAATAAATTTTAATGTGGTGATATTTCAGACTATAGAGAGATTGGTCTGCAAGTTGTTGGGCCCTGCATCTGAATATCTTCTGGAATGAAGGGCAGAAGAGGTAAAAGAGCAACGTAGGCCTCTGCCTACTGTCTGTTCTCTGAGCTGTCTACTTCATAGAGAAGCAGATAAGGAATGCTTGCCAGTCCTGCTCTGCTGAGTTTATAATCTCTGTCAGGAGAACCTAATAGGCTGCTGGGGAAACAGCTACGTTTGTCAGGCATAGTCTGATATCCAGCTGTGTCTGATCAAGCCTTTAGAATGCTGTGCACTGTTTTCACATCTGAAAATCTTTTCACATACTTAAATTCTCTCACTTTGTCACTTTTTCTAATGGAGACAGACTGTGGTTTGTGAGAGGTTCTCACAGATCTCTCAAAATCTGAAATCATGTTAGATTCCAAATCCTATTTTGTTTGGATTGTTCATCCTATTTGTTTGTTCATAAAATGAACAATGTAATCGGTAATTTTGTATAGTTCGGATAGCTCATTGTTCAAATAATAATTAAAAAACCCTCACTGCAGAAAGTTCTATAGAACAGGAAGGAAAATATTTGTAATTTGAAATTTGGAGTTTTCTATCACATCAAGAGAATTGCTGTCCTTCAGCATTTTCACCTTGGAAATACCTGGGGCATGTATGTCAGTCACTCAGCCAGGGCCAAACATCATGAGCCTGATGCTGACCTCTTCCTTTCTCTCAATGAGGGGCTGACCTTTTATCACAGCCTTCTCTGCTGGGTAACCTTATACTACTCTTTAGCATCATGGCCCATGACCCTCCAAGCCTGGGAGTAAAGTTCTAGTCATGGTTTTAGAAATCCCAGTGCTTTTTTATCATCACCTTTGCTATCTTCCAGTGTCTTCATTTTCAATCTGAAAGTAACTGCCCTCGGAATCCAGTGCCAGCTTCTAGGACCTCCAAACTTCTTGTCTTTTACAGTATATAAATGCTAAACATACCGAACATGTACTTTCTCTGTAAGAACATTATTTCAGATGACTGTCTGGCAAAGAAAATGTTTCTGGATTGGAAAAAACAGACTAGCTTGCAAATGTTGCCAAAAGTACTGAATCTTTCTTGAGGGCAGACACTTTGGATACTTCAGCTGGCAGAAAATCACTGAGGGCTATTTTTTAAAATATAAAGTTTTGTCCCTTTGAAAAATGCTCTGTTCTTTAGAAGAAATTAAAGTGTATTCACACAATACTGGAACCCAGCCACCTGACACTACTAAAGTAGGAATAGTTCTTTTAAATCAAAATTGGACTTTGCATTTTAATGCTACTAATAAAATGGACTGAAGGAAACCCTTGTAATTGAGTAAGAGTTTATTTTTAGGTAACCTATTAACTGAAAACATAATTTCATATACATAGGAAACACATTTTGCCCCTAATGTGTATGTTTATGTCTGGGCAGGCTTGGATTTGACTACTGGTGACGGATGAATTATCAGTTCTGCACTCATAGCAAGCCACACTCATATTGCACTGGAAGCGTAATGATGAACTGCTGAAATGCTGAACCCAGACTCTTAGACATAAACCCAGAAAAAATAGATATCTGTCTGTGTTGTGGGCACCAATTCTGTAGGCATTCTCTGAATTGCTTTTGGAATGTGGCATCCTTGCTGGTTGCTCTCTTTGGACTTTTAGAAATGTTTTTCAATGAATTATATAAAAATCTGCCCTTTCTCCCTTTTGTTCCATATTTTTGTTCATGTATTTCCTTTCATTACACACCTCTGTGAGGAAAGTTCAAATAGTCTGGGGGAGAGAAGTATTATAGGCTGTTGCATTTGTGGACAGGAACAGTAAGGATCATGTTGAATACTGTCTGCCTGGTTCTGTCGAGCTGACCTATAAATTATCATTACACAACTGCGTAACATGAGCTATAAAAATAAGTATTGAGAAATGAATAGGTCAGAGAATGAGAGTGAGTTCATTCTGTTGTGATTTCAAAACCACAATAGTTTCCCCCTTTCCTCTTCTCCCCACAGAAGCAGAAATGAAATTATGTCATTTTACCTAGGTTCGTCTGTCAGTTTTTCCATAATTCATTTGTAGATTCAAGAGTTCAAGCAGTTCAAGGGTAGCTTAGCCTCTTTATTCTTAACTGGTTCTGTCATCTTTCTTTTTCTAATTTATTGAAAACCTGATATTTTTTTAAATTGGATTTTTCAAAATTGATCTTGTTTTGTAGATCCCTTTGAAAGACCTTACGTTGAGAACTTTCCAGACAATAGTCTAACTACACAGAAGTTACAGTATATAGATATTAACATCAGAGCTGCTCTATTGGTATGAACTCCGTTTTGCACAGTCTGGATGGACTCTACTCAGAAAGTGATTTTGTTTTTGGAACTCACCCTTAACTTTCTAGCAACAAAAGGTGATAATGAAAAACGTCTCTTGTACATTTCTGTTGCTTAAAATATGAAAACAAGAAAAGATTAATGATTTAACAAATGGAAATCCAAAGATTCTTAAATGCTTAAATCCATAGGACTATGAAATAGTGTCTTCTAGAAACCAAAACAGGTGAAGTCCCTCAGACACACTCAGAGCACTGAAAATATATCATATGCAAGTCACTGTAGCTTTTGAAGATAATTTAGTGACATAAAACATTCTTCTGTGATATCCAGATGCAGAGAAAGCAGGACAGTGCAGTAATAGAGGCTGGTAGGCTGCCATCCACATGGAATGGCATGGCTCAGGGAGCACAGCCCTTGGAGCAACACAATTGGGTAATACTTGACCTGTGTGGATGCAGCTGTAGTGATTCTGCTTTTCAAGCCTCCTCATATGGCAGCAGTTTAGAAATTGAAGTGTACAGCTGAAGATGGGAGATTGAAGATGAGGAGACGGGAGGTTAAAGCCCTTATTTTGGAATATGTAGCACTGCAGGAAGCAAGCTAAGAGGAGAGGAAGAAGTATCACTGCCCAGAAAAGTTATTCTGAACCAGAAGGAATTTAGACTATTAAAACCACAGTTTAAAAGCAGTCTGATATTTAAGTGTCCTTTTACATTAGGTCCTGCTGGTTATTCAATGATTTCTTTCCAAAATCTGGTGACTACCTGGAAATACAAATGTCAGTACCAAAGAGAGGCCCATCTCAGTGCATCTCCAAGTAACAAGACAGTTTAGTTACACCAAGTCACCATCTAGTCTTGAAATGCTTGCTTCTCTTCTTGTGAACTGTTTTATAAAACCATACTCATGTCATAAACTTGCTCCAACAGAAATTCAGCATTTTACTGTTACCACTGAGTGCCATAAAACCTGAGATAGAGAATTTTCTCTGGATTACTCTATGTCCTCATGATTCCAGCCTGCACAGCGTGGGCACCAGGCTTGAATAGGATTGTCTGTGCCAAATGTTCCAGGTCAGGCACACTCCTATCAGTTATGGAGATGGAACTGAGGTCCCTGCTCTGTGTGCAGAGATAGCTGGCTCTTCCCAGGTCACATCAGCCACAGAGAAGCCACCTGAGTGATCAGGTCAGCTAGGGCTCAAATGGAAGATCCTGTGGCTGCTGTGACAATGTCCTTAACTGGCTGAGCTTTCACATGAAACGTGGAGGGATTGATTACCCTAAGACTGATGCCAAGAAACTCAGTGATACTTCTTAGGCACTTTTTCAGTAGTGGACAGGCAGAGATTGGCTCCTTCAGAGTGCAATTACAGGAATAACTCTCTGATGCTTTTGCTCTGACTCATTCTTAAAAGCAGTCTATCAGTCTCCATTGACTGTTTTGTGAGCCTGGCAATATGCATACCCCCAAAAAATCCCTCTGCTGAATGACTAAGGGGAAAGGTTCCTAACTGGCACTGTGAATCATATGGCTGTGGCCAAGCATCTTTTAGCTATTGAAGCACCTAAGGTGGATATGTCTTAAGCCAGTCTCTGATAAAATCAGGAATAAAACCAAAGAATCTAAGTTCACAGATTTTTTTTTCCTTATAACCATTGGAAAGCACATTTTACTTTTCTACCTCTAGGTATTTTCTGTGATTTAAACTTCCTTCTGAAACTCAGACACAAAGGTATTTGCAGTATATGACTTTCAGATATACAAGGATTTTCTGATATAAATGTGGAACCAAAGAGGGTTTGTAATTTTTAAATTTATTTAACTGTAAGGAGCACATTTGCAATAATTGAAGATTTGGGTCAGTGAAAAACTTTTTTCCATAAAAGATACTCGGACACCTTAAATCATACCAGAGGGAGCACATATGCAATTCTGGGAGCTGTGCCAAGGACTCTGCCTTTGGCTTGTCCTTTGAAGAGTCCCTTCAAAGGGGAGGGACTCCAGAATGTTTAGAAATGGAGGACACTTGAATGTTTAGAAAGATTTTACATGATACAGCGTCCTCTGATTTCCTTTGTCACTTTTAAAGATTTATCTCTTTGTGTTCAGATTTTCTAGAGTGACTAGTGTATGCAGTCCCTTCCTGGTCTTCATTAAATTGAGGAATGGCAGTTTGATCAGGAAATATTAGCTCTCCAGAGAATAAATAGAAGAACAATTCTTCAGAATGCTTATATTTTTAATCTACTTCCTTTTCCCAGGCCTTATCTTCCTTTGACAAGGCTTGTGATTCCAGCCTCGAGAGCTTCTGGATTGTTGCCTATCATTTTCTTACGGGAGTAGTTGTTGTGAACCTCCTGCTTTATCTCTCAGTGCCTCGATGTCTCCTCAGCTTTTTCCAGTAAAACATGCTAGTTCTTAACTTTAGTGAAAAGCCAGATGAAATTATCCAAGTGCCACATGTAGTAAATTGTGGCCCATTTTTCCCTTGTGGAATACCACACTCATTGTTTCTGGCAGATAATGCTCAAGTTTTCTGTACCAGGTTTCCTGTCCCTGGCAGTGTTTATGCATGCCCTTTATATGTCTGGATATTTTTCAGTTCAACAATCACCTACTGTTGTAATTGGTGTTACTCAATGTGGAACTGTTATTTTTTAAATAGGTATAAGTCTTATAAAAATTACTAGTAATGTGCTATAACAAGGTCAAAATGAGAAAGGAATATCCTGCTATTGCTCCTCTAGAGAAAACGAATAAAGATTAATCTATTGTGCAAATACTTTTGTATGCTGCTACATTTAACCATTAGGAGGTTTGTTCCTCTTCCTACCCTATGCATATTGCAAGCTTGTGTCTAATCCAACCTCCCTACTAAACTTATGGTTTCCTCCTTAGATTTTAAAATTGTTTTATATTTTCTCGTGAATTCCAAAGGGCTACTTGCCTGCATATTCATATGTGTCTGTCTAATAAGAGACAGGGATGGTTTGATCTGTGTAAAGTTTCACCACATACTCTTATCCCTCTGCATCTGAGGGTCTCACTCCAAATACTAATGGTCTCCAAAGGAAGTAAAACAGTGATAATACATGTTCCAGCAGAGCACAACGGGTGCTAGATGCAATTAAAAAAAAAAATTAACATAGTATTCTGGAAAGCAGGATTGATTCCTTGCATATTTTCCAATGACACTGTGTAATTCCTGCTTAAGCAAACAGGACACGAGACAAGCCCATATCTGAATAACTAGAAAGAAAATGGTCAACTATCTGAAAGAAATCCTAGATATGATCTAGACTAAGAAGTAATTCCTAGCGGACATGAACTTAATAAATAACTATCTAAGTAACAATAAATATCTAGACTACTTTTTTAGTAAAGGTAAAAGATAGTTTAGATATAATTTTATGACACACCTCCTCACTTAACCTTTTGATTTCATATAATTTATCTAGCATGAATTTCAGTGTGGTAGAAGGATATGTATTGAGATTTTTAGTCCCAGTCAGCCACGTATAACGGGACATCTTGCATGTGATAGGATTATTGTCATAAATGTGTTTCAACTACATTTGAAAAAAAATTAAACTGTGGAGCTGAATTTTTGCAGTCCCTGATATATATCTTATATTACTTATATATCTGTACTAGCAACTTTAAAAGTTGCTAAGGAAAGTTCTACAACTGGAAATGAATTAAAACCCTAGCAACAAAAATAGTATCTGGATTTATGGGGAACAGAACTGTAACACTGAGTCTTAGAGGAGTTGGAGACTGTTTGTTTCTCGGAATCTGAGTATGTAAGATCTATACCTAGGTACATGCTCAGCAATGTGCCTATATTTTCTTTTAACGGTTTTAAACATTTCTGTGGTCTAGATTTAACTTCTGGTGAAGCTGATGTTACTTAAATAAGATCCATAGCCTCAGGTAGTGAACAGAATTTGTGATAGTTCACTGACGGTAACTGAAGAGGTGGAGTACTTAGGGGTATAAAAAGGAAACCTTACCTAAGACATGAGATCTGATCTGGATATGAAGATATAAAGTCATTTCTGTAAAGTAACCTGGTCATTTCTGTGATTGTCTTTACAAATATTAACCTCTGGAACAGAGTAGTTCCCATCTAAGTTGGGCAGATGTTCTCCTCCCTTGTGAGTTCTCCCACTTCTACCCCAATCTGGCTAATTTGCTTGCCTTATAAATAAAGTTACATATGTATTCTAAAATCCTGTTTTGACTTAAAATTCATGCATTCCAATAAGTTACGTGAAGAATCTTTCAGTAAGTTATTTATTTTCATAAGTTGGATGTGCAGTCTGTATTGGATTTGGAAAACTGCTATTCCTTTGAAGTGTTAAGGCACTCTGAGGAGTGTTGGTAGGTGCTGTCTGTCTGTACACAGTGCATTCCAGAATGTTGCAGCAGTGTATAAGAACAGCAGCTCACAAGGGCTGCAAAGTGCACAGACCTACAGCTAAAGGGGGAGAAAACTTGAATTGCTCTAGTAGTTTGAATGGGTAAAGTAACTTTTCAGATCTGTTTCAGCAAAGTTTTAAAACTACTTCTTGATTTAAAGCATATGAATGCCTTGCTGAAATTGGGAGATTATGGCTGAGAGAGAAATTCAGAACAAATTTAAGGGATTTGTCAGACTGGTGCTTTGAGGTAGGCTGTTCTAATGGAGCTCCAGAATGTGCAACTGAATGCTTTTCCACTTTCAATTTGCTAAGATTTCTACCGTAAATGCTGAAAACCACCTAAAGTGCATAAGCACTTTTGAAAATGTATACAAAATTTCCAAAGGGAAAAAAAATCATAACTGTGAGAAAAAATTAAGCTCAGAAATCTTGAGTTTCCAGTCAAATAAAAAAGGTTGACTGCTTCAGTGGTTGTAAATACTTTATCTAAAATTGACTTCAAATCCATGTTTGCTCTTGACAGGATTTGTAAAAATGCTTCTATTTTGTATTTGCAATGTGTCTTCTTGATTTGTGTCACTAATGTTTTAAAAATTGTGTTGGAAAAGGTATATAAGCTTGAAGAATTATCTGGGTAATCAGTTGATACTAATTCCCATTTAATAATAATATCCTGTTGTTCCTGTTTATTACACATGTCCTGTCATAAAAGGGCACCTCTCTTTGGGTTTATATGCACAAATTTGACACAACCTTCCTCTGGTGTGAATAGATATTACAGAAAAAGCACACTCTCAGGTCTGTTTGTATGCACTTCAGTTTAGAACAGTCATCCCCAGTTTGGGGTTTTTTTTAGTCATTACTGTAGGCAGAATCATTTCTAAATCAAGATACCATATATCACTTTTCACCAGAACAGCTTTCTCTCATAGCTTGTCCTATTAGCACGGGTATTTTTGGACCCAAATTGCAAATGTGTCTGATCTTTTCTTTGTGTATTGATCACCTCTTGCTCCATCACTCCCATCCCTTTTATTAATAAGGTAAAATAACTACTTGAAAGTCATCTTTCATCTCTCTCATCATTGGATTCATCAGCTAAAATGGAAGAGATGCCTGGGGAAAAAAAATTAGTCTTTCTCCAGTTAATTAAGGATGCACTTTCTATAATTAATACAAATTATCATTTAAATAACGTTTAGGAAAGGAAACAAGGAAAATTTCTTGGCTATGAATATCAGAGTTCTGCCAATACACTTTAGGAGGTCAAATGACCTGACAACATGCCTGAACCCTCATATGGTAAAATAATAAAAAGGAGCAAGTATTCCTGTATAGCATTCCAATTTTACTCTGCTGAGAGATTTCTCAAAGAGAAATATGGTGTGAGGGAGGAAGTAAAAATGTAAGGAGACAACAATTAAATTATTTTATTTGTGTCTTCCAAAATGAACAGCTGTAATATGTTAATGCATATTTTCCTCTATTGCATTCTTTCTCAACATAGATAAGTTTCTGACTAATGGAAGGCTGATTAAAAAGATTTTTTGTTGTCTGCTTTTCCTTGCTTATGGTCATGGCCATTCTATGAAGCGATGACATATTGTAAAACCCATTGATTAAAAAAAAAGTCATCCTTATTTTGTTTTGAAAATATTCTGCATAAAGACACCATTAGCATTTTTCAGACCTTCACAACAGGCCTCATTTGGTAAAGTCAGTGCAAGTCTTTCCACTGACATCAGTGGGCAGTGGATCAGGGCTCATTTATGTCCTACTTCTAGCTGTGTTTTCTCCATTCTTTTATTCTACAGTGTTTTCATGATGAGATTTGTTGCAGTTGATACAGGTAATTCTTGCATTTTTTTGTAATTCTGCACAAGTGGCAAGTATTGTTTTTATAATCATCTTTTAATGCAGTGAGTTTTCCCAGTTAATTAACAATCCCATAGAAAGAAAAAAACAGAAGGAACTGTATTTGCAGGGAGAGGATATAGATCAGCAGGATAACTGTGTAGGAACAGTTTTGGCTAAAGATCACCAAATCCCAGAAACTTCTAATATAAAAGCTGCCATGGGACTTCAAGGTTACACTTTAAATTTTTGTGTGCAGAAAGCTGCTGCTGTGCTGTCAGGGCTCTCCCCATCCACCATATTTGACTTAATATTAAGTCTAATAGGCACTGTTTTATTTTACTTTTGCCAAACTCTAAAAAAACCCTCTTTTTCCTAGAGATATTTGATACATAGTAAAGCACACTTACCTCAGTGTGAGTGCTCTGCCCTTTTGATAAATGATATGGCCTGTAGCTGGCCAAACCTACTCATCCTAATTATCTATTCTGGAGTAATTTTGGATTTAAGGAAGGAAGAGCATGTTGACTGCCAATTTCTGCAATGGAGGATGGTCATATTTTTCCTTTGGAGGGTAACTCTGGAGAAGAGGGAAAGGAAGCACAAAGAGCTAGAGCAAGATACAAGAGAGTTGCAGCATCTGGGGCAGATTAGCCTAACATCTCTCTCAGTTTTGCAAAAATCTTGATAATTCAGTTATTAGAAGAGCCTCAGGAATGACAGAAGGAGGAACTGAGACAGGGACTTGCAGCTTCTCTCACAACAGTGGTGGGAGAGTGGTAAACAAAGGTCAGTATGGTTCATCCAGTCTTCCTGTTATAAACAACTTATTTTTTCACACTTCAGTGTTCCTGTGCATCACATTTTGATTGCCTCTAAAAAAGGAAAAAAATACCTTCCCCCCATCAATTCCCCATCAGAATACAGTAATGAAATGCCCAGCTGCAGATACAGCAAAATTCATTCCAGTTCTATTCGGTTATTGTCTGTCTCATCTTTAGCAGATGGCTGGACGATGATGTCTGAAGTAATAAAAATATTAAAAACAAAAACTGCCAGCTGAATTGGAAAACTGACTAATTTCTATTTTTATAATGTGGTACATGAAGCCATTACTTCTCAGGCCAGTAATGGCCATATTCAACAACAGCTATGTGAGAACACTTAGTGGAAAGAAGCAGTACTGGGTTTCTCCCTTTCTCCCTTTTTATGCCTTCACTTCTGGGAAGAAATGACACCTTACATACATATAAAATGTATTCATTTATTTATTTGTTTGTTTTCTTGTTTGTGTGTGTGTATGTGTGTGTGTGTGTGTGTGTTTCCATGTTGTTAAGTAGAAGTGTCAGCTGTAACATACTGGTAGCAGCGAGACAGAATATTTCTGAGGTTTGCTTTGGAACCGCTTTCACAAAGCCACGTATATTGTGTGGCCAGAACTGCATGTCACCTCCATCCTCAGAATGAGTGAGATGTCTTTGGAGCAGTCAGCAACATGGAGTTGCTGTTGAAAGATTGTGGCCTACATTTGCATTTCAGGTTATCCCCTTGCTGCCTAGTATGTATTGGCTTTTTTAGCTGTGGTAATATAATGTAATATAATATAATGTAATATCATGTAATACAATGTAATGTAATGTAATGTAATGTAATATAATATAATATAATGTAATATAATATAATATAATGCAAAATTAATCAGGCAGACTTTTTTCTCATACAGGGTCTACGTTCTGAATTATACAAAAATAGAGGCTAAACTAGTCACGCACTGAGAGGTGACAGAAAGTGATGAGAAAATGATGCTGTCAGAATATTTGCTGGATAATAGTCTTAATTTTCTTTGCAATGGATAGATCTCTGAACGACAGAAGACCATTTGGCACTAATTCTTTCACTCATGTGAGCAATATTTCACTCCTGGAGAGAGAGATTTTAGCACTCTATCATTGAGATGCATTGTTGTATTGGGAACTTCTGTGAATTTTTAACCTAATCAAAGCATAAACTTTTGAAAGGAGAGGTGATTTTCAGAGCTCTGGCTTACTAGCCCATTGATTGAAGTACAGTAGAGGATTCTGATTTTTCAGGAATTACTACGCATCCTTCTTAGACTCCACAGTGACAATTGATATCTGAGATAATCCCATTGTCAATATTTTGACATCTAGAACATCCAAACAGTTTAGCAGTTGTTACATACGTTCTAGCAGTAATATTCTCAGTTAAATGTCTGTCCTAAGATGATATTGAGATTTGGGTGTTTGCTTTTTTAACTAGAGAGAGTCACTGGCTTACAAAAGCAGTTTTGTTTTCTTTGTGGAAATCACATAAAGAATCCTACATCTGGCATCTCAGATCTTGTTTTTAATTAGCATAAGATACATTATTAAAGAGAACAGCCTGTTCATCTGTTTCATCTTTCAATTTCAAATTGTGTTCAACGAGGAGGTATGAAGAAATGTGAAATATTGTCCTTTTGTAATGTGCTTGGCTCTTAAAATTTGTAGTGTAATAATTAGTGCTAGGTTATTTCAACTTCTGTGGCCAGGAAATCAATTTGTGTATTGTTCTGATGATAGAAGATGCTTTTTTGCACATCTTAACACTTACATTTTGGGGGGAAAACCTTTTCCTGAGTGTTTGGGATAAAACAGAATTTTAATTTATTCTTTTTTTAGCTAGGACTATGCACACCTTTATTGGTTTATGTTCAGACCTACCTACTGAATAAGATTTGGTCTCCCCTTGCCATCCACTGTAACCTGACAACATATCATGGTTTAGCAAACGTATTCTCCAATTTAGTGTTCCCACTGAAACTATGAACCTCTCAGTCACTTTCCTCTCCCTCTGCCCCTGCCAGTGGCTGAAGAGGAGAATTGGAGGAACAAAAGGTAAAGAGGACAGATTGAGATAAAAACAATGTACTGGAAATTACAATGAGATAAGAAAAGGAACAGTAACAACAATACCAATGACAGCAGACCCCAATATCCTGGCTTAGAAGCGAGCCCTTCCTTATTCCTGGAAAATGATGTGAGGAGGTATAGAATAACCTCCAGGTCCTGGCCATACCTTTTCTGGCTACTTCAAAAGATTAACCCTTCCTGGCCAGAACCAGGACACAACCATCATGACAAATTTAACTTTCAGTGGAACAGAGGGATGGACCAAAGCTTTGAAAATCAGAGTCTTGCAGTAATTTTTTTCTTATCCGTTCTTTTTCTTCATCCATTTTAAATACAAATGCAGAGTACTACTGGCCAAGTTTATAACAGTGTGAGAAAAAATATGTGTGAGCAACAGTGTTCCAGAACTACCAATGCAAAGACTAACAGAGGAGAAATTACTCTTAATCTTGGTTTTCTGCTTTCCAGGTGATGCTTGCCATTTCATAATCTTTAGGAGACTATAAAATACCTTTCTGTATTTTTTCCTGTTAAGTGTTATGTTTAAATCTGAAATTCCTTTAGAGATAAAAAATGCACTTGGACTTGTCCTTTATCAACAGAATAATGAAATAATCTTAAAATAAAATACTTGCTGCCTCCTGCACTTTGTCGCTAAAGGCTTTGCTGAGCCAGGCATGAAATCTACACATTTAACAGCCACTAATGTCTCCAGTCTCCTGTTTATCTCATTTAAGCGTTACACAGGCAGTTCCACAGCTTAGTGATGTATTTAGGCAAGACATATCTACCAGTGCTTGCTTTAGATTTGTCATCCATTAGGTTTCATTCATGGTCTATACTTCCCATATCTGGAGAGGAGATGACCAATCAGTCCCCATCCACCTTTTTTTTTTTTTTTTTTGCAACTCATGATTTTATAAAGCTTTGTCATATTTTCGCCCAGCTGAGTCTTTTCCAGGCACGAGATCCCCAGGACTTGCCTGCTCCATGTATGGCAGCTGCTGCCCATCCTATTGGCACTGCTGTCCCTGTCCATACCTCTCCCACTGCCCTGCATCCATTTTGGAGACAAGGGACTCATCTGTGCATAGGATTCACTATGCAGCGTGGGTCTACACTGGGGCAAAGCTCTGTTCTTTTCTTTCTCTGCCATTTTGCCTTACCTAACAATTCCAACAATTTTATTTGCTGCTTAAACTGCTACTGAGCAATAAGTTGATTTCCTAGTTCTCACACCAGTTATAGCTTCCAGACTTTTCCTGTGGTGATGGTGGTCATCTCAGAAAAGTCTGACTTGGAGTTTTTCCCCTCATTTGTGAAGAAGCACTTACTCCTGGCTATTTTTGAATCTGCCATGTTCCAGTTTCATTTGATATTCTCCATTTCTTGTATTGGAGAAATCTGAAGAAGGAGTAGACCTCAAAAAAATATGTTCAATGTATTAAATTATCCTTTTAGTATATTATCTTGTTCAATAAACAAGTCAAGCTAATGCATTCCACAATGACCTGGTGGCCAAACTGTGAGTAATTTTTCAGAAATCTTTTAGGATACTTTTTAAAATGTCAGTTTAATGACATTTTTATGCAACTCATAAAAGTGGCAGGAAATAATATTGGAAGAAGTTATCTTCATGCTTCTTAATAGAATCCCTCAAAGAAGTATAGGACGGAGTTCATGGTGATGTGTTATCCTAAATTAACAACTTTGAAGCAAGAAAATTTGCTTGTAAACTTTAAAGGATACTATGGGACACTATAAGAGACACTACTGAGAAGGAGAATTCTCAAAAACCAAGTGAACCTGGCACAGAGTCACTCTAAACATCTGTTTGGACAAACATTCACATCTCTAGCTTGCAAAATCATTAGAAATATTTTATTCATTATTTTGCCTTCATTTTAGTTTTGTGAAGCTGAAATATTAGAAAATAGTCCGATAAGCTTCTCCTTTGCATACTTCTACTGCAACCTAAAAGCCCACTATATTTTGTAAAATGAATCTTAATCCTTGATACCACATTTTCTTTTTTAATTCCTTATGTATACTTCCATCATTAATTGTAACATATTGTATTCATTCATTAGCTATAGTCATTTCCCACAAAATAAAATAACTAAACTGGCAAACTCTATTGTATTTCCTTCTGTATTGTATTTCCTTCTGACATCAAGTAGCAAGTAGACCTACTAGACTGGCGCATGCTTCCTATACTACCTCCGAGGGGAGCCATTATCCAACAGTTGTGATCAATGCCAGGAAACCATATATCTCTGCAATCCTTGCAGGAGTGCATAGGCCTGGTTCGCCTCCTGATTTTAACTTTTTAGCTGATTTGAGTCAAAAATAGGCTGCAGCCACATAGCCTTCATGGCATGTTGCAACAGAACAGACATAAAATACGACCAAAATTTTGCAGTCCAATCTGCTGTTTTCAGTATGGTACAAAAATGAGAAAAAGTTAAATTAAACTGCACAGAAAAAATAACTTTCAGTTTTTCATCATTTCAATATCTAATTCGATGTGATTTGGTAAAGCTCATTCAGGATAGAAGATATTCTTAGCTACTCCAAAGTTTAAGCAAATATAACTAAACAGGTACAGAACATTATTCAACTTCAGCACTTGTTTTAATGGTACTTCACACATTTATCTGAAGTAGAAACCATATTTTGGAGTTTGAAATTTCATTCTCAATTGAAAATTAATTTTTCATTTTCGATTCATGCTGAATTACAAGCATAATTTTTTAGCCCAAAGTTTCATTTGGAAAGATGGAGGAGAGACATAGAACAAGGCAGGGGAAGAGAGATGAAACAATTCAACTAACAACTGGGGAAATGGTATATAATCATTATTGTCATATTATTACTGGTATTCACAAAGAAAATATCCCATGTCTTCATGCACTTTGCATTATTTTTTAGGCTAGTGGAGTTCATTTTGCAAACATTTTTAAGTGATGAATTGTCATTATGTACTCTCAGAAATAGAACTTGTTTACTGAGGAGACCAACAACAATACTACTGGAAAATTACCTCCTAAATTACAGTCCTCTAAGAAATACTTTCTGAAAAACTCTGCCAGGAATGGGCAAATGTTATAGTTAAAGACAGCATTGTATGTGAGGGATTAGTGAAAGCTTTTTCTTTGCTTTGAACTATTCTCTTTACTATTGAAACTATTTCATGGGATATTTACTTTAAGTGCAGATTGAGTGTGTTTCATTGGTTGCAGCGAAGCCTAGACTGAAAGACATAAAAAATCTTCCTTAAAAGTTGAAAACTTCCTATATTTAAAATATGACAATGCTTTTCATTGTATTTTCTTCTTGACCTCTGTATTTGTTAATATATTTTATTTTATACTTCCTAGAAGACAAATGATTGAAAAGTCAGCTTTGAAGAAGCTTTAGGATACATGCTTTTCAAATTACTCTAAAAGAAGTCATAATAAGTTATTTCATCTTGTCTGTGAAGATCCTGCTGACTCTTAGCCAGGCTCAACAACAGTGTGACAATGTCTTAAGTGCTTGCTGAGATCTATAGGATAAAGACAAACACCTTAACAGAGTAGTTTGTGTGGTTAGTAGCTATTTTCTTTTATTTTCTCAGAGATTTTTATTTTCCTAATGAGGGATTGTCAAGAGATCAGAGGTAATGATGTCATTTCATGTCCCCAGTCTCCTTATTTCAGATGTGCACAGCAGACCTGGAGCAGATTAGGGGTTGTATGTCTTTCCTTCTATTTAGAGACTCTTAACAATGTTGCAAATTGTGGGGTTTTCTTAGGAACAGAGGCATTTATGTTTTGGAATTTGGACTCAGATCACTACTAGATCATTTCACGCAGACTTCCAAAAAACTAGAAACCCCAAAACCCAATCATATGATAACTTCTGGCTGAACTCCTGCCCAACTTGAACTAATGTCAAATATTGCTTTAGCTAAACTAAATTTCTCTTGGTCCTGGCTTTCAAATAAAACAGTTGTTATTTTTGTTTTGTTTTTTTCCCTGTTAAATGAACAAATCTGCCTGGGATGTCCTTAAACGTCCATGCACTGATTCACCCCAAAGTAATAGCAGATGACTAGGACAAATGATCTGAGTTACTGATTTCATGGCTGGAGAGAGTGAGTAAGAAGTGCACTCTGTCCCTTGGCTGTCATACGCTGCTTTACCATATCTCCATTAACACCCCAGTGAATGTGTTGATTACTGCTCTGGATTGTCTATTTAATAGATTGTATGAAACTCTCACTGGAAAAACAAATTATCAGTTTGGCTTATGTGTTTTCATCTTGGCTCAATAATGCATTTTTCCTAATCAGCTGATTTGAAGCAAAATGAGGGGACAAGTTTTATTTGAAGTGCACTGAAGTACCTCCTGCCTACAGCTATACAGCTCTTTGCTGACAGCTCCTGCACTCAAAATTTGGGCAAGGTTTGCATGGCCCAGTACCAAAATAACATATTACAGTAGTTTTTTTGAGCTCTTGAAAGGCATGGCGATGACCTAAGACTAGCATTTCGTCCAAACCTAAAGATCTGTTCCAGTATATTCCAGTCAATCCTTACCTTGGGATTTAGGACTAAAGGCAGGGATTCAAAGTTTGCTTTTATTTATGAAAATTGTGTGGGAGACCTGCAGAGTTTAGAGCAGAATAACTTTCGAGTCTCTAGGGATAAACATGCTATGTGCTTCTGGAAGAATCCTGATGGTTTTCTCAGATAACTGTTTATATACTCACAAATCCGTAAGTTTCTTCAAGGCCACCTTGCCATGAGACATAACGGGGAGAAGCTAAATATCTGAAGACCTGAAACTGTAACTTGTAGTTATATAGATATAGGTCAGCACTAAATTCAAGCTATAGCATATCAGAATTTACCAGATTTGGAGAGGAAGACACTGCACTTCAGATTGGAAAGAATTTTTGGAGCAATGATGAAGATTTTACTGTAATTCCAAGTCACATGCCTGTAAATTGCCTAACAAAGGTCTTATTATTCCCCTTCTGGTTTGTTTTCTTCATGGCATGAAAATTGAGGTTGAGATGCTTTATTACTTCTTAAATGTTGAGATAGAATAACAGAATGATTTGGCCTCCAGTTCAGACAGACAGGTGGTATGGATTTATTTGGTTCCTATTGAAGAGTGCTTCCAGCAGCTGCTGAAATGGAAAGCAAACACATGAATCTTGAGATGGAGGAACAGCTTAAGCCCAGATTTGTAAACATTACATTTTTATTTCTTTTCCTTTCTAACTCAAAGATTATTCTTGCCAATTTTTTAAAAGTGTTATACATATGCATGAAACATATGTATCTGCTGATTCATGTCATAAATTGCAAACACCCAACAAATGAAACAAAAGAAGGCAGTAATTTTTTACAGTGTTGTCTAACAAAGCACAATTCCATTTTTAAGAGAGAAAATGGATAGGGTCAAAATCTAAATCTCAGCTAAACAAGCTGAGCAAGCCAAATATATTTTATCAAATTGAGCTTCACCTACTGGAACATTTATTATCTTAAGACAGGTAAACAAAGATATCTCTATTAAACTAACTTACTAAAAGTGTTACAGTTTTGTAGCTATTGTTTCCTCCCTCTCATTCACTCTGTTCCTTTTATCAAAATTCTCTTCTACTTGGTCATTATAATAAAGGGCAGGAAATCAAATGAGCAGGGAAAAAAAAGGTGAAAGGAAGCAAGGTAAGAAGAAGAAAATGCAATAATTGTAAAATCAAAACCTGAAAAGTATTTGATTAAAAAATGTTGAGTAAACATTAAGTATTTGATTTTTTTCTTGAAACATACTTGCCATTTTTCACCCAGTCCTGCTGCCAACTTTCTGACTGTGTAGTACAAACAGCTTTTCAGCTACTCCCACAATGGTGCATTCAGAAAAAGATGCATGTGCTAATGGCACCTGCACAGCCACTCATTTATGGCAGTCAAGGAGCAAGTGAACATGCCAATCAGATAATATATGCAGGTTGGATAACTATATATCTATCTGCCTGTGTGTGGTACCACAGCAAAAATCAAGGCACTAGGGTGACATGGAGGCTGATGTGTTCTCAGGGTACATCCATTTTCTTCATAGCAGGAAATTGGTTTTGCAATGGTAATGTGTAACTGACACTGCCAGTATAGTATAAAATAAATTGCTAACCTTCTTAGCTTTAGTTTCAGATTCAAAAGAAGAAAAATTAATCTGAAGCAGTAGGCTTCTCAACAACATATGCTTTTAATTATTTTCAATATAAATATATGCAAATATATTAATATAAACTTATCTTCTTGCATTAATGAGATAAGAGGTGTGTGTATATATGCGTATATATGTATCTTTATATTTCTATGTTTGCATGGTGAGTATATTTCTTCAATGCAATCAGAATTCTACAGCAAGAATGTTAATCTCTGAAACTGAAAATATTAAGGCCTAGGGGATATTGACTAGACATTCTATTAGAGCTGTGAAATAACTCTTGCCACCAGTATTTCTAATGAAGACCATCTGCAAATAGCTTTTCTTTTTGTTCCAAAAAAACATTCAAATTGTTTTTAATCCAACTGAACTTTTCAGGGATTAGCTATTATGTTCCCATTACTCCTTTCACTGACAAATAACTTTCAGGAGCAATTCCATCGTCAAACCAGTTCACCAAGCAGAATATTTTGTTTCATAAGTGGGAAAAACAAAACTAAAGAAAAAACCTATAACTAAAACCTCTGAAGAAATCACAAAACAAAAAAAATCAAAATCAATCTTCAACTGCTCTATAAATTGAGCTAAAATCATTTTATGTAGTGTGCAATTCTAACTAATAATAATAATTTTTACAGGGTAGGATATCCAAAATATTCTGGATATAATATTTTACTACTCTTTTTTAACACTAGGCTGAAAAATCTGGGAGAGTCAAAATCATATTTGTAGGGTTTCTGGTTGATTCATTATTGTCTTTTAGGAATGTACTTGTTTTAATTTTCTGCAGAGGAAATGCAAGTGAAATTAGCAAATGAGTGTATGATGCATATGAAAATCTGTAGGCATTTCCATTCTGACCAAAGGAAATTTAGCTTACTCTTTGACTAAAGGGTTTTCTGGATTCTCCATAACTGTATTCTTTACAGAAGATTATATCCTTTTATTGATTCACAGGAAACAGGAAAGGTGGCATTGCAGTAGAATGCATATGAAAGGCAAAATAATCAACTGATGGCACATTTCTTTTTTTGCCATGCAACTAACCTCTCATGTGCTCAGTTCTGTGCTGCTGTTAGAGGAAATATATACTCAGAGGTACAATGCTCCTTCATTCCATCTGTGCCCATTTTCAAGCAGATAGTCTGACTAAATGGTTATTATAGTCCCTTTTGAATTAAGATCCAGAAATTTTAAACCTAAAATATTATTAATAGTCTTCCGGTAGGTTTCTAATTAATTCAGTATTAAAATAAAACAAAACAACAAAGCAAAACAAAAAAGAGAACCAAATAAAAACAACTCCCTGCCCCTAGCCTTAATATTTCTATATCTAGGGAAAAGCTGTTATCTAATGGAAATACGCAATATTTCACTGAAGTCAAAATGAAGTTATGATGATGTACTTGAGATGATGCACTTCTACCAGATTGAACATCAAAATCGGTATTTCTGTTATGCATTACTGCAATCCTCTTGCAGTGGAGCGTTTCTGATAATTATCCCAGTAAGATCCATAGAGAATTGAGAAACACCCTGTTTTAATTTACCTTGCAGATCCATAAGCCATCTGAAGTTATCCAGGGCTGTTTATGCTGCATTCCGCCTGGTGTGCCTTTGCAGTATCTGCTCTGCACTTCTCTCCTGTTCTTCCCTCTCCCATTCACACAGCAAGAGATTTCTAGTAACAGCCCTGCCTGACTTGACTGTGTCATTCATGCCTTGCCACTCAGCATTCTCTCTCCATGGATGCTGCTCGGAACTTGGTCCAGAATCCTGGAGATCAGCAATGTGGTGTGGCACAGTTCAGCCTGCTGGAAATCTGGGAGGAGAGAGCACTGTAGTGTACATGCTTGTGTGAGGATGCGTGAGATCCTCTGCAGCGTGCTGTGCTGGGAGGCAAAACACAAGTCAAAACCAGACACTTAATTGTAAAAATCAAACAAAAAATGCTGTGATAGGTGAAGCAAGTGCTTTTGTCTCCTCATTTTTGTGCAAAAAGCAAAACTCTTAGTGCCAGTCCCTGCAGATCAACATTTGTAGGTCCATGGCTGCCTAGAAGCCTCCCACCACATCATATCAAGTAAGTGCTCAACAGTCCTGGGATATTTGTTAATAGAAACCACACCATGCTTTTCCACAACAGCTGAGCTATGTGTGTCTGAACTGCTTCCCCTGGTTTTGTTAGCCGTTTCCTGGCCTGGGAAAGAGACATAGCTGTGGGTTTGGGGGTGGGGGTGGGGGGGTTATTCACCGTGGGGTTTCCCTACCACATCACAGTATTGTGGATGGGTGGCACAGGGAGGGAGAGGAGCCGTGGGGCCATGGAGCACAGGGAATCTAGCAGGGACTGGCTCTACCACAGCAGCCAGTGGTAGTGGCTGCTCCAGGCCCACTGCTGTACTCCACTGTGCTGTGCACAGGCTGGCTCATGGCGGCTGTGTAGAATAACTGCTAACAAAATAGCTTTGGGTGAAGGTGTGTGCTGCCAGACATCATTGCAACAGGGTGGCTGGTGCCTGCTGTTCTGGGTTTTGTGTGTGACGGTTTGCTAGGCAGATTAGGTCATCTGACAACCTAGAACTTGGCATTCCATTTGCAGTGGTAGAGCAGTCTTCTCTAAGGGAAAGAATTCACTGAAAAGCAGGGAGTGAGGAGGAATGTATCGCTTTTTTTTAACACAAAGAGCAGGCCTGCTGCTACTCTGGAGCTTTCCACTCTTTTTATAGGTTACAGGAAGTTCCAGTTTCTTCAGGGCTCTACCTAGATGCAGGACTAGTGTGGGAGCTCATGCTGTAGCAGGAAGGATAGAGGTTGTGCCCACCATACATGAGGTGTGCATGTGCCACGGCATTTTTAAACATTTTTGAGAGCGTGGAAAATTATTGCACACAGTGGCGCAGAGTCTGTCTTCTGTCCTATTGGATATACACTGGCAGACCAGGAAAATTCCTGGGGATCATCCACACTAGTGAGCATACAGAAAAAGAGGTTTCCTCCCTGGGATTTCAGCTAGGGCACGATACTGTGTGCAGAAAGAACCGGACACTATGTGCATTGTCAGAGAATTTGGCCTCAGGGGAGCTAACAGGGATGCTGTGACAGGATACTGCAGACACAAAGACTTATATTTCCAATCAGGATTAATAATTGTTCAGGCCATCAAACATAAATAGGTGGTGTTTAGACAAATGAATTTTATATTAAGCTTTTGGTCATATGTATTCAGGCGCTGCCACATCAATTGAAAGCAGGATGAGAGCCATCAAAGCAGCAATAGGTTATGGGCAATCTGACCTGATGGGTCCTGGGAAAAGTGTAGGTTTCAGTGCTGAGTACACAAATCAGCTATGCTAAGCCTGCATGGGAAAAGGACAGCCAGAATATATTGCTCATCACTATGGCATGAGACCAGTCAGTCTGAAGTTCATGCACGCACACAGTGGGCACATGCATACTCTTCTGGGCTTGGGGGTTGATTTCTTTATTGATGTTCTTAGGGCTGTGTTAGCAACACCATGCTTCAAAGTGTCTGAATCTGTTGTCATCACTGAAACAATGATAACCAGATATGGAACTCTGTTTCTCCAGAGGAGATGGATGCCACAGGGAGAGAAATCACAGTTCTACAGACCATCGAATAAGGCAGAGGAGAATTCACTGGTTCTGATAGCTCTCCTCCCTGGCAAGCTGACTACTCGGTCCAGAGGTCTGATGCTTATTTTCCTTTTCCTACTTTGGAGTCATAAAGATTCTTTCCCAGTGTGATTAGGTGGGAAGCACACTGCCTGGGCTGACATGACACTTGTATTGATGGCAGCTCTTCATGTTGTCCATACTCATATTGGCTTTGGAAGAACACAGATTTAATGTGAAAATTTGGCTCACACATATATATCTCATCTGCAACTTTTAACATTCTATGGAATTAAACTCTAAAACATTTCAGTACTTCTGTTAACAAACAAAACTTAGAATTTTTGTTTGTCACAGTTATAAACAGATTACAGATTAAGCTGATGACATTTTTCAAACTCCTGATTTTTAGAGTAAAAAAACTATGAGCAGCACGAAAAGTGTATTTTCCCCTCTGTTTGCTATCTCATTCAGTAAAAAAGTTTTCCAGAGCTCAGACAGGCTGCCAGATTGCAAAGGTTAAGCAATTCACAAACATGGGCACACCACCTGTGCCTCTGCAGTCCAGGCAGGGCATTGGCATCCAGTTTAAAGGAAAAACAAGAGGAAACCATTTCTGACTCACTGAGACAGGTGGAGGAACAAAGCAGTGGCTTTGGCATAATCATGGAATTGACTAGAGGAAAAATTTTATTGCCAAAGGATATGCTCTATTTGTGATCAGCTCCACTGTTCTTGGCTAAAAAATTGATATTTCTCCTTGATATTCCATTGACTTATCAGTACATGAGTGAAGCTTTCTGGTGTTAGCTTAGTTAAGAGAGCCATCTTTCTAGGCTTGATCCAAATCTTGCTGAAGTCAAGCAGATAGGAAAAAGAGTTGGTCACCAAAGAGCCACCACACAACACAGAGAGTTCATTATAGACTTGAGTTATGACTCAGACTGATGGCTAAGAAAAAGATCCCTACATTTCCCTTTGTTCTTTAATTATTAATTTTTATGAGAAACATTAAAAATAATCGTTTTAGCCTCTTGAATTAGAAAGCTTTCGTTTCCATCAGGATGGAATTTTTTACAAAAGTAAAATATTTGAAATATTAGCAAATTTAATGAAAGTATTGAAATTAAATGCTCTATCTGCACTCAGCTCACACATTTTTTGTATTTTCAATTTGTGGAAATTATTGAGATTTTTGACTTTCATCCTTACATGAGAGGAAAAAAATGCAAGCAACTTAGAACTATCTGCAGTAGGAAAAGGGAGTTTCCTATCCTGTTTCAGTCCCATTTGGTTGCTCTCTGTTGTGAAGATATTTGCAATGGGTGACTTATTCCTGTAATTTATAAAGGCCTTCTAATAGAAGAGATGAGATGAGGCAATGGAAGTTGGTAAGGACTTCCTGAGTATGAAGACCAAAGCAGCTCATAACTTGTGTTCCCCCCCTTCCCTTCTGCTCTATTCATTCCCTAAACTGGCATTATTCCTTGTACTTTTACTGGGCAGAAACAAGCTAAGCACCTCCTAATACATAAGTCTCAGCCACACTCAGAGACCTTAATGAAGGTTAAACTTCCTGCAGACTAGATTTCAAAACACAACTATATTTTTGAATGCAATTAAAAGTCTTAATAGGTTTCCCAAAGTCAATCCAGAATAAAGAACATTCCTCTTTGGCAGCTTGCAAATAATGGAGAAAATGCTAACCACAATGTCTCTGAAGCTATCCCTAGAGTCAAACTGGAATTTTTATTGCTGCACTGGCTTTTTAGTCATGCCACTTTTTAGCACTGTTAGTTTTAGAAGTGAAGGATAAATCTATGAGCAAGAGTTTCTGATGCCTTTAGAAGCAGTTTATTCAGCCTGTGTTGTTTATGAACTACAGGTCATTCAATTTCTTTCAAACCTCTGCATTGCTAAGGTTTCCAGGAAGTTGTCAGTACTGTGGCACATATTAAAAAGTAGTGTTATACACAGCACTAAGAATGGCTATCATTCCATGCTGGTGGAACTTATCCATGTTCATGTGTGGTGGGTTGACCTTGGCTGGACACCAGTTGCCTACCAAGTCACTCTATTGCTCCTCAACAGGACAGGGAGATGGAGAAAATGAGATGGAAAAAACCTCATGGATCAAGAAAAAGTTCAATGAGGCAAAAGCAAAAGTTGTCCATGCACAGCAAAGATAAAAAAGCAAAATACTTTATTGTCTGCTTTCCATCATCAAGCAATATCCAGTCACTTCCCAGGAAGTAACGGTTACAATGGAAGACAAATATCATACATAATGAATGGCCATGCTTCCTCTTTTATTTTATATCTGAGCAGATGTCATCTAGCATGGAATATCCCTTTGGTCAGTTTGGGTCAGCTGTCCTGGTTATCCACTCCCAGCCTATGGGGAGTGGATCTTGCTCAAACCCAGCCTACTGGTGTGGGTGCAGAATGTTGAGAGAGAGTGCTGATGCTGTGCCAGTTGTGGGTGTCCTTGCAACCAGCCCAGCACCTTTTTGTTTCTATGCCATATAACTGCTGATACCAGTTATAACCCCTTATATGTATATAGCAGCATTTCAACTGCTACACCTTAAATCTGGAGTTTTCTGCATTATTGAGTACACAAAACTGTGGTTAGGCATTTATAAGACTTTCCAGACTCAGAAAGTTGTAGTGTGATAAGTCTGCTTAAACTATGTGCTCATGAGCTGAAAGTGAGTTAAAATGTAGCTCTTTTTGAGAACCAATATAGAAATATTAGGAAAAAAAATTCTTTGGTTGATTAGCAGCATTAAATCTGCAAACACCCTCATTTCTGGCTGGGAATATGAGTAACAACTACAACTTTCTCTTTCCTGGTTCCCATAAATCTGAATGTCCTATGTCCTACAAGTGAACAGGTTATAAATAAAACGAACATAAATATATGAGTTCTCTACACAGAATGTTTTGCTCTCATATGAGAATCATTAATAGCCATCAAAGCACAAATAACATGATTTCATCCTTATGCTAAGCAATACTCTTTCAAGTTATCAGATGCTAAACATTGCAGTTAAGATCTATCAGAGTAAAGGAAGTCAAAGGGAAAAAAAACAGTGAGTTCTGCTTTAAGACCTGCTGATCTGTAAAAAACAGTATTAATTATACCTAGAAAAGATTCGTTCCATGTGCAAGCTCTCATGTATGTAATGCCTAGAAGTTCACATGGACAAGCACTCCCCAGTAGATATCAAGTGTCAAAGCTCTTGTAAGAAAGTCTTAGATGACTAAACTCCAATATTACATATGCTTACTATTATCCCCTGAGTTTAGAGGGTAAAGTATTAAAAATCAAAACCAACCTACTCCCTCTCTGACCAAGACTATCCCTTTGGTATGATTTTGGACGATTTTTGCCTCGGTGTATGCACATTTTAAATACCACGTCTTCCTATGTACACATATATTTTCATATGTGACATATACGCACATACTGATGTGTGTGTATAAAATGTGTATCTGCTACATATATTTGAAGTATTTATTTGTATATAGTTTGTGATTGGGTTTTTTTTGTTTGTTTAAACCCATTATCAAGTTTTGACATTCTAGATTTTTGTTTTCAGGAGTCCAAAGACGAGTACTGAAAGGTGCATGCAGAGTACAAAATGCATTTCTGGGAAGAAAGAAGAAAAACAATTTTACAAAAGCAAACTGCTTCCAAGACTTATCCCTCTGTCCCCCACCAAGAGTTCCTGGCAAACACAATGCATACATTTGTTGCAGGGCTATGTCAGGCATATCAGAGTCTTCAGGTCAGGATGTGTGCATACACATAGCCATGCACACAGCCAGCGTGTCAGTAGGTACTGTGATTACAATTATGACAAGAGCTGACTTGGATGTATGCTGTGTCAGAAGTCTGATGGGCCAGGCTTGGAGAGCTGTGTTTTGGTATGCAGGGGGTGTCATTGCAGGGCTTTCAGATGTGAAGAGGTGAGTTTTGTTTGTGACTGGCTCAGGGGAAGAGGGAAGAGCTCTTCCCTCCCTTTTCCTCTTTGTGGATACTGGAGGAAGTTATTCCACATACAGTGCTATATAAAAGACTGCAGATGAGGACAGTTTGAAAAAGCAAGATAGAAACCAAGGCATTGTCTTTGCTTCTTTTACATATGGGTAAATACCTTGCATTGTAATTGTTTTCTCAACGAGATTTCTATTAGACGTTTATGTCTCATTCATTTTTGTTCTGATAGTATTAATCCAAACCTTTTAAATTTTCATTAATTTCCTTTCACCTTACAACTATCTATTATATTGATTTTGTTATTTTTTGAGACTTACTAAATAAAAAATTATCCCCAGGCTGATTTCATATGGAAAACTCCCCACCTTTCTCTCTATTATGAATGACGTTCTATTTTTCCAATTTATCAAGCAACGAGATTAAATGTAGCACCAAATTTTTAATAGTAAAAAAATGAATACAATCAAAGTATTGGAGATGACAATTAAAGTATATTTGAGAATATACAAAATTTGGCAGTGAGTAATTTAGATTTCCGTCTGAAAAACCATAATAACAAACTTTTGTCCTACCAGTGGAGACAAACCAAAGTTGCTGCTGTGGCCAGCCCCAAACAGCACCCACGGGCACACTTGGTGCCAAGGGGCTCAGCAATGAACCCCATGGAATGGGATTCAAATGGAAGTTGAGTTTAAGAAGTAGTAGTAGTAGTAGTTAAAAAAAAAAAAAAAAAAAAGAAGAAGAGAATAAATGAAGAAGACTAGAAGAAGACTAGAAGATTAGAAGAATAGAAGAATTAGAAGAATAGAAGAATATAATAAAGAAGAAACAGTAGTAACAAATAAGAAAAAAATCAAAATAGAAATAAGAAGAATAAGAGTAAGATGAAGAAAAAGAGTAGTAGCAATTAAGAAGAAGCAAGAAAGGAAAGAAGAAAGCAAGGCGGAGGAGAAGAAAGCAAGGAGGAAAAGAAAAGCAGGGAAAGAAGAAAGAAAGCAGGGAAGAAAGCAGGGAAAGAAGAAGGGAAAGAAGAAAGGAAAGAAGAAGACTCAGATAAAGATGAAGAAGTAGTAAATATTTCCACGTCTCTAGTTCCCATTTCTTGTTCAATAAAATCTATGTCCAATAAAAGCCATTTGTTGTCCTCCTATGGTCTCAGTGCACCTTCACTGGGGCACCCATGCCTCTCCCTCATGGCATCCTAATCCTGGATGGAACCACAGGCAGGCTTCCAGCCACAAGCATTGCAGGATTCTCTCAGGGACTCCCTTCCCTACTTCCCTATGCTTCCATCTTGAGAATATGTGGTAAAGCAACCTTTGCTCTATGCTCCGGGAGCCCACCCAGCTACTGGACCTTGACCCTGCCCCTGCAAAGCTCCCTTGGGAAGCACAGCAGGAGCAGCACCCTGGCAGCCTCCGGAATTGCCCTCTGAGATCCATGGCACACACAGCAATGGGCTGGAATTCCAGCTCCCAGCAAGGAAAAGGTGCTCCTGCCCTTCAAGGCAAAGCTCTGAAGGGGGCAAGACCCAAGTGGAGAAAGATCTGACAGTGACAGGGTGAAGTATGGTTTGGAAAATGCATTTGGGCTTTGATGCTATGAGTTGTCCTTTCCAAACAAGAGTTTCTGGGTGCTATTTTGAAGCTGCTGTTTTCCTGGATATGATAACATTGCAAAATGCCTGTTGTGTTTGAGGTCGTGCTGTATGAACACTGCACATTTAATGAACTCTTCTTATGACCCTTTTTCTCCAGAAGTGGAAATAATAACAAATGAGCTCACACTTCAAGGACTTGTGTACCTCAAGGTGCCTTGAAGCGCAACCAGGGCCTAGAGAGGAGCAAACCAGGCCGACAGTGGGAGCTGCCAGAGAAGAATATCTCACCCTTGGCCTCTCTCACAGATGACCCTTGGCCTTCCAGCTGGTTGGCTGGTGACAACCTGAAAATACCACTTCCAGCCTTTTGGCCCAGGGTTTAAATGTGAAACTACGTAACTCTCTGCTTGCTACAAGAACTTTCCTGCATTTCTGGCAGGGGCCATGGAGAGGACACTGGCTCCTCAGCAGTGCCCCCAGCACATGCCACCCACAGCCCTGTGGCCGATCACCCACCCAAGGGTTTTGGTGCAGCTCAGCACATCATGGGCTCCCACCTGCTGGAAGAGAGTGAAGGGGGAATGCATGGAGACCCTGGGCTGTCCCTTCCCCTGGGACACCAGCGAAGCAGGGCCTTCCCCTGAGCTCCTGCTGCCTCTGCTCCTCCTGGACATTTGGCCTCCCCGCCAATGCCTCTCACAGGCACGACATGGCCCCTGGTGGCCAGTGAGGAGCAGGATCTGGGAGTCCAAAATGCAAATGTTGCCATTGACTGCTAAAATGTTGGCATGTGCTGAAATGGAGAGATGGTGAAAATGACACCTTCTTGGCGGGGCCTCACTCAGAATCACTGTGCTTGCCCTTGTAGCTTTGGGAAACTTTTTTCCTCACCTTTCCAATTACACTTCCACTTGCAGTACAAAAATCTTGCTCACCCAGTCCTCAGGTACTGAAACAACTTGGCCTTTTTTCTTTAAGTCCTGCCTGATTCAGTTTTGTATTCTGTCTTCCAGACAGAGTTGAGACAACATCAGCCTGCAGAGTAGGTCCTCACATATCCTGGTCTATTTAACTTTTGCCAGCACAGGATTACACAGGGCCCTTCACTGTGGTGGGGCAGCAGCGTCTCTCATACAGGAGACTAAGGTTGCAATATGCTGGCTTCATACAGGGACTCAATCTTCAGCAGTTAAGGATAGCAAAATTTTTTTCTTCAGAAATGGACATTCAAAGGAAATTTTGCTTTGCACAGCCACTGCAGCCATGAGTTTCAAAGGCAGAGAGAGGGGAGATAAGATATTATTTAAAAAATCCCAGGACTCAATTTGGCATTTCCAAATGCTAAGAAAAAAGAAAAAGTAAAAAGAAAAAAAAAAAAGAAAAAAAATCTGTATTTTTCAACTCAAATCTTCAGGTTTAGCTTTAAAAGCACTCCATCGGAGAAATTCAGCATTTTACTTCAAGACAAGATTTTGCAAAACGTTTTTTCAAAATAGTTCAGGGATGAAATAATGCAGGACATTTTTATGGCTTTAGCCTATGAATTTTGAGATACATCTTCGCATAATAGTGTATTGATGATCTGTATTTTCAAAACCTAGATGCTCTCTCTTTCTAGATGAAATTTGAGCTCACATCTTGGATAATGCTGTCTTGTGAATTTAATTTTCATATTGTATTCTTAAATGTACATACATTTCTGGTTGGAAAGTAGGGAAAACAATAAATTTCAATGCAAAATTTAGTACAGTTCCAGCATAAAATACCTAATCATGCCAAGATCCAGAAACTTATATATTCAAGTAACTCTGGGGAAGTAATTTTCCCATTTCTGCTGCTGGTGCTCATGAGCAGATCTACTAAGTTCATACCTTACTATGCCAAAAGACTGCTGGCAAACATTTTTTTATATGAAACAGACAGTCTGTAATT
This sequence comes from Sturnus vulgaris, assembly GCF_052056855.1. Lineage (NCBI taxonomy): Eukaryota > Metazoa > Chordata > Aves > Passeriformes > Sturnidae > Sturnus > Sturnus vulgaris. The sequence goes on along the minus strand of NC_142248.1, from coordinate 16,470,794 downwards.
AAACACTTGTAGATGACTGAACTCAGTGAGTTATGAATGCTCTGGGACATATAAAGAATCCCTACAGCAAGAATTGATTCCATTATTTGAGTCAACAAAGCAAATGAGTTCTAGGCACAATTTAATGAAGTCTGCAAGACAACATAGTTATACTTCTCTTTCATTTAAATGCACTTACGAGAACACTGCACTTGCAAAATGTACTTTCTTTTAAAAGGTGAGGAAATGAGCAAGAAAGGAACATTCTTCATGTTTTAGTCAAAACATAACAGTTAATGTTCCTAAAAGAATAGCTCAGACCAAAGGATATGTGTGAAGCCTGTAGAAAATACCATAAATTCTTCTGGAGGCAAGATCTGAATATTTCTGCTTTTTCCCTCTCTGAATAATACCATCCCTCATTTCCACAGATCTTGAGGGACCATTTAATTCCTCCTCTTTAGCTCTGCAAGTGCTGGTGCAACTTATATTAGTAGGTCTATGGTAAGGTTGACCCGCTGCTGACTCTTTGATTGTGATTTTGTCTTGTGAGCCATAGATGTTTTGCAGCAACAGATAAAAGTCACAGAATTTTTTTGCTGTTTGGTGACAAGAGTAATCAAGGATTTGTGGGTTCTGTGCCACAGTAATACAGCTAGGTTGCTTTGGGAATCTTCACATTGTGAGGATCTATCAGTACTGGTCCAGGATATAGATTCTGGCCAGTTCTTTGCATATATAGCACAGGTGCAAGACTCCCACCTTGATTCTAATTTCTGAGCAACTTTCCATCACTTCAAAATATAATGAGATATTTACTGTATAGGTATAAATATGCATGTAATGCCCTTGCCACTCCCTAGGAAGACAACATGACTCCAGTTTATGTGTGAGCAAACTTAAAACAGTTTGGGAAACGTTGAATATTTGGGTTTGATTTTAAAAAAATATTTTGACATTTCTGAACTGATTTTTTTCCTAAACATATTGGTCTCTGAAAATGCCAATTTGGGATGAAAATAGTTTGGAAAATATCAGCCTTTTTCCCTAGGAAGGAAATTTCATCTGTCAACTCACTGTATCATCCAAAACAAGTCAAGGGCAGAAATAAGCAGAAAACACATGTCCTAAATAGGTACCTTTCTGTCTGTTGCTGAGCCCAAGGAGTTTAGCTCAAATGGGAACCATTTGGCATGGGCTGCTTGCCTTTTTTTTAATGGCCTAATTTTTCAGCAGTAGCCATGACTATCATAACAATGAAAACAAAGAAAAACATGGATTTGGACTGAGACTTAGCACATTCTGTCTGCCCGTTAGGGGAAAGTCCAACCAAAACCTTCACTCCCAAACACACGCTAAATTTTCAGGAGGTTTGCCTAGGGATTCATAGCTTCTACCTCAATTTCATCTCTGCTACCAGTAATTGTATCAGATCTGTTTATGAAAAACAAACTGCAGGCTACCATATTTTTCTAGCAGATTTATGTTCTACATCACATTGGAGTTATTCAGTTACAAAGGAAGAAAAAGAAAGTGTCTTTAAGCCAAATTCTTTGTCCTCATAATTTTGGCAGCAGCAGGGGCTTCTAAATTAGCTTTTGTAGTTAATCCCAACAGGTCATGCTGCTCTGGTTTCTGACTTCCTTTCACTTTGTGTGATCACTGACAGTTGTTCAGTCAGGAGGAAACCTGTTTTATCCTTTCAACCTACCAGAAGCAGGCTCTGCCCAGTGCTTCCCTCCTATTCCTAATGCCAGGGCCTGCACAGTGCCCTGCATCAGTTTCACTGTCAGCAGGTCTTGTCAGTAGTTGCAGCAGAGGACTTCTTCCTCGGACGTGTATAGATACTCACAGTTCTTGTTTATTAATGCACTAAATAGCAGTCAGAGGAATAAAAATGTATGACCCACCATCCTGCCTGATTTTTCCTTAAGGAAACACTTTTTCTGCTTATCAATTAAAAAGAAAGACTATGAAAGAATGCACAAAATAGGGTAGGCATGATTCAACCATTTATGGGTCTCTGAGAGTAAGTATGTTAAAATTAGATTGCCTGCTTAATGAAGGCTCAGGCTTTGATCTTGGACACACGTCTTAGTAATTTCCCATTATTGCAGCTGATGATGAAAGGCAACAGACCCTTTCCTTGGAAAGGTGTCTGAGCTCTCTCCTTCCTTCCTTCTGCTTCTCCAAGGTCTTTTGCAAGATAGTTTTGTAGTTACCTCTACAGCTGTTGGATGAATTTTTTTCTATTCCACATATTGGGCCTATTTGCCTTCTTCTCCCACTTGAAATAGTAAGGATTTTTGAATAAGTCTTTCTTGTTTTACAGTAGGGTTAGCATTTGAATGGAGAAATACTTTAGGCAGAAAATTATTGCTAACAATCCTTATTTTCTTAAAAAAAAAGAAAAAAAAAGAAAAAAAAAAGAGGTTCTTTCTTGGCAGTAACATCTGTGAGAAATGGGATCCTCGCAAACATTTGGGAAAAATCTCTACTTCCAGCTCCACACATCACTTTATTTTTCTCTCTGTAATGTGTTGCCTTTAAAACTAATAACTAAATATGAAGATGTAGAAACCAAAAGATTGAACCGCAAACTTTACTCGTACTCACCATGCTGGAAGTGAGTGCCACAGCCCTGCCAAGGTAGAGGAAAGCTGGAGGCACGTGTGCTTTACTGAGGTCCCCAGCACAGCAGCCCATTGCTGGCTGGGTAGCATGGATGTAGCTATGTTAGCTGTGTATTACATACCTGGGATGTATGGAATGGCCTGGCACTGCTAGGCTATTCCTGTGTGCAGAAAGCTGGAGGAAGAGGGTTCCCATGGGAAGAGTGATGCTATAGATGATGCATCTCAGTCAGATGTGAGACTGTTCATAATTCAGAGTAAAATGAAGGCTAATATGCTACATAGAGCTAAATATACTGAGTTCGTTAAAGACCGTTTCTGGACACAGTGCTTGATATTAGTTTCTTGCACTCTGTGAATGAAGTATTTATTTTTTGAAGCTTGAAACTAGTGCACTGTGCATGAGGGAGAGAGATGATGGACACAACCACAACATACCCTTTTCCCTCTCAGCTGTCTTCCTTCCAGTAAAAAAAGTATACAAGAAAACCTAAAAGGAGCTGCAAGTGCTTGCGGTGCCAGGAATTAAAAGACTTTTCTTTTAGTTAATTTTCTATGCAGAATTTGAAGAAGAAAATGGAAATAATTTTTCTGGAGAAAGGCCGGCTCTTTTCATCTCCTCTGAGAACTAAAGAAAAATTGAGCTTTAACTTCTAGCTTGGAAGTATCTCATCTGTGAGTGATCTGATAAAATTTTAAGGGACAAATTTGAGCTGTGATGGATGACTTGTGGTTGTGCCTTTTCAGCAGAGAGGAGGAAAGGACATTTATCATTTCAGACTCATGGAAAAACCTCATAAAATAAGGACTAGAGTGGTAAACACGAATGTGAAATGACTCAGGTTATTTAAAATGCAATGCAACGCCTAAAAATGTGACCAGTGACAACCAGGGAGAAAAACTATAAATATAAGTAGTCATGAGAAGCTGGCCTGTTATAAATGGCTTTAGGAATCCGTGGGGGAAAAGTACATTAGAATTTTGAACCCAAGTCCTAAATAAATGCTTGATACACTCACTGGGTTACATATTTCTATTTTTATAAATTTCCTTCTCAGAAGAGTCTGTTCTGGACAGGATGTCTGACCTCCTGCATAACTCAGGCCACACAATTCCACCCAGCCATTTCTGCATTAAGCCCCAAAACCTGCAGTTGAATCAGAACCTGTCTTTCGCAAGGGCAGGACTTCTTACACAGAAGACTCCACCTGATGGTGAGAACTGTGGCCAGTTGTGCTTGCTGTTGAGAACTTCTGTCCTGTTTCCAAGTTGAACCTTACTTCAGCTGGCCTTTATATTCCTTGAAATACTAAATTTAAAAGCTCTTAAGTCTCAATTAGTTATTAGGGGTGACTGGTACTCCACATTCTATTAACTGAATGTAAATGCCAGTGAGGATAGATTACAGCATGAGAAACATCCCCTCTTCACAGACTTGTCCATTGTTTGGGATTCTGCAATATCTGGTTCAACAGACAAAGTAATCTGTAGAGGATGAAGATTTGAGGAATGGAACTGTGGTGTATAGAAATATTTTCTCTACTTTTATGTGACCCTTATGACAATCAGAGGTGTTTCTGGAACAAAAAAGTAGTTTCTATAGTATGACACATACGTTATCATGTTTATTTAGAATCAATAATTGTAATTATTTAGAATCATTAAGGGGATTTTCTTTTTTCCACAAACTTCACTATGCACCTATCTACATACTAGTAATTAAAAACATCTTTTAAGGATCAGTGAAAGAAAGAAAGATATGTCAAGGTCTAAACATCTTGTGTTCAGACTTGTTTAAAAAATTAGTGGCTACCCTGCATTTTGCATGGATTTAGAGTCAAACTAATTTGACACAACTCCTGAGTTACCCTGTGATCTGCCAAACTGAGGCACACTGATCCATTTTAGTTTTTCTCTTTTTTTGCACAAACTTCCTTTTTTTACCTTTCCAAAGATGAAAATAAATAATTTCATATGATCTAAGATATTTTTTTTAAATGAAATTCACATCAATCTTGGGGATAAATCTACTTAAAAAATACAGTTGTAGTTTTGGCTATATGTGTAAAGGTTTTGCTACTACATATTTTTCCCTCTAAGAAGCACTCTAGTTCTCCTGTCTGTATTGCAACTCTTGCAAAAGAAATGTGCCTATTTATTTTCTCCTAAATCCTAGAAAGACAGCTCACATCTAACAGGAGGATTTTTCATCTTGCTCCGTAAAAATGTACAGTATTAGTATGAAATAATGTATCATGAGCTTATTAGTGTGCCTGCCTCAGACACTGCAGACACTGCAGCCTGGGAAGATGCCTAATGGCATGCAGACAAGTTTCCTGACAAATTTGTACACAGCCACAGAAGAATCCAAAAGAAAAGTATAGGAATAAATTCCTGCAGATGGATAGACGTAAAAATTCAAAACAGTATCTTAAGAAGAACAGGCATTCTGAGTGTGTATGGGGTTTTTTTGGTCATTGATAGCAAGCCTTATGTGGATCCATGAATCGGATTCTGTGGAACCATTCCCACTGTTTTAAAAACTTTGAAGTTTCTTCTCATCATGCAAGAGGATTTCCGCTCTATGGATTTCATTATTGAAGGGTACCTGCTGCAGGAACTTTTCATTGTTCACCCCTCAGTACCCCTGCAAGAGCTTCCCATCAGCTTGTTACCTATTGTCAGCTTTCCCATAGAATGCAATGGGGGATGGGGACAAAGCCTTTACTACTAAAGATAATCTGCCCTAGTTTTGCACCAGTAATACCCTACTGAACTGCGGGCAACTGTGCTTATATGGAGGATATAGAGTAACAATTAAATCAGATTGATATGGTGGTAAAACATTTTCATCAGGTTTTGTGTTGTTTAAAGTCTCATCTTCCTGTTTTACTGTAATAAAAACTGGTTTAAGTTTTCAGATGGCTGGAGACCGTGGACCTGTAAGACCATGGATTTTTCTTCCTTAATGTTTTGGTAGACTTGCTACAGAAAAAAAAAACAGGAAAAGCATATTAACCACTTTTGCATGCCAAGTTTACTGATCCTCTATTGATTATGCTCACAAAGAGAGATGAAGTACCACCATGTTTGTTTATTGTGTTAACTCTGCTTGCCTGAGAGTCACTGATTCTCTCTGCTGCCTATATCATCTATCTGACACTGTGAAATTCTCTGCAGCATTCTGTGGAATATTCACAGGAATGCCCATCAAGCAAACATGTCAGGAGAGTATAGAAAATCAAAATGTGTTAAAGATTCAAAGAAACTCCTCTGGCTGAACCAAAAAATATACACAGGAAATGTATGTGTTAACTAAACAGCAATTTAAAAGCATCCATGATATAGTAACAGATTACAAACAGCAGAACAGGTATACTGGGTAATGGAATGAGGGACAGTACTGGTGACATTTTTCCTCAGACCAAAGTTGTCACAAAAAATGATTGATGTTGAAAGTTGGATCTGATCAAATAGGACATTCTGATGAAATTTTATTTAAATAAACAGCAAGTTATAGTTTTTCGCTTCAGAGAGCATTTTTAGTTTTAATGTAACCTGAGGTATAATAATGAAAAATTCAATTACCAGGACATTAGCTTGTTTGGAATAATTCCTAGCATTTTCCAATAAGGAAGCTTCAAGTTTCTAGAGCAGTATGTAGTTCAAAAGCAGTTGTTGGATGTTCTGCTGGGTTTCACTTAATCCCCGGTTGGACTTGTTCATCTCCATTTAGTAGAAATAGAGACCAAAAAAAAGCAAGGGATGTCCTATAATTACTATGTTAATCCAAGGGGTTTAGTTTAATCCTGTTTTCACTCTCTTTCTTAGATACTCACATTATCCTACCTTACACAAGTGAGCACTTCCATGAAAAGGCTTTCTCTTTTCAGTAGCTTGGTATATGTTTTGTTATATACACTTGTGCTGGACATTATAGAGATTCATGCATAGGTATACCTAGATAAAAGAAAATAAAATATAACAAAAGAAAACATTATTTCATTTGCCTCTCTGTATTTAAAATACTGCTAGTCTTCCTAGGGGCTCCTGATCTTAGCCATTGGCCCACTATACTAAGTACTAAAAATATATAGCGAGAAGAAAATCTCTGCCTCAGAATTTAGAGCTGCTGGAGGAAGTTCAGAAAAAGACCAAAGAATTGGGATTTATTGCATAATAATAAATAGACAAATTAATCAATTGTTTCACCCTTGTGTGTGTAGATTTTTCAGATTTTTAATTTAAATTACTGTTCTTAAATACTTTGTAATGGAACAAAAAGCTCAGTATTGTAAAGCCATATTTTATAAAAGATATTTGGATTGTTTCTGGGTGTTTTAACTGTGAAACTTGTAGTTTTCTCATAACATCTTTTATATATACTTTATCGCTATGTTTCTGTTTTACTTCTCATCAAAACTAATAGACTCTCTTTATGACCCATTCAGAAGGAACACAGGGAAAGAAACAGGTCATGCTAATGATATACTTTCATGGGTAATTTACAAATTTTTGTGTGCTATGTAAACCCCTTGATTCTCCTTTAGCTAACATATAAATGCAGCTGGATGCTTCTGCATATAAACAATGGCTTGAGGCAAATAGTGTCAGGATATGCATTTGAGAAAAATCAGTATTTGTAGCATATCTCCAGTTTGACAAGGCTTGGTCCATGCTGGGATACTTTATTTTCTTTACTTGACATTTTGACCAGAGTCACCTACAGCAGCAGACCATTCAAGTAACATTCAGTATTATTCCATAGAGTCCACACTATTGGTCCTGCCTATTCCACATATGCAACATTATACAAGAGTTCATGGAAATCATGACAATGTAAAAGAGGAGTGGCAATTTATATATATACTCTAGCTTGAACGCAAATACTAGTTGCTGTTGGAAAAAAAATAAGAAACAATTAAATCCCTGGAAGAAGACCAAGAAAGTGGTAGTGACCTTCAGCACAAATACTGTCAGTGCAATGTAGGGAAAGAGCATAAATAACAAGGTAAGCCTTATACACAAACAAAACATGGAAACAACACTGGGTCTGAGACAGCAAAAGAGGAGAGAGGGGCAGGAAGGACGAATTTTATTATTTGAGTCCTTCCTTACTCAAAGTAACATGAATGCACTTTCAGAGTAGGCAGGACTTTTGGGAAGGAATGAAAGAAATGGGTAGTCAGTACTTGTTGAAGAAAAGGGTGTCAACACATTTATAACTGGCTGCCAAAAATGCTCTGTTGATAAAGAGCTTTTCATGCACATTTGATACTTCTGCCCTCCAAAGAAAATTTACCAGTGACTCTGAATGGGAATGTTCACTTTTCTAAGCCAAAAGAGGTCATAAATATACCTTTATGACTATTCAGGAATTTTGTGAAAACTGTAGAATTCCACAGACATGTGAGATGAAGGTGTAAAATCAATGCTTATTTTATTTTTCTGATTCCATTTAAATCAGACTTGCAAAGGTAAAGCATTTTGAAGAAAGTAAAAGTTGTTAAATAACACAAGTAATAATTTTAGACAGTTTTCTGAGAAAAAAATACCACTTTATTGGAGATCCAGACTATTTCTGTCAAAAGCTTAGAAAAAATAATAAAATTATCAAAATTTTTGAGTAAGTTCCACCTTATTAAAAAAAATTCCACTATCTTAAAATAAACAAACAAACAAACAAACAAACAAACAAAACCCAACAAAACTAAACAAAACAAACATAAAAACAGACGAAGAAAAAGGGCATCTACCCTGCCTTGGTGATGTAGATATGAAATTAAAGCACTGGATTCGTGTGATTGACTCATTGGGAATCTATGACGTGAGACCTCAGCACGTTCCAGTCCCGGTTTGTGTGGGGGGGTGAGGAACACCCTGTTCACATATGAGTCTTATCCATATATGTCTGGAAATTCCGGCGTGTGCTGACACGAGCTGGCTGAGCATGGGTGCAGCTCAGCACTCAGTTCAGAACTGGGATGGACACAGCTGCCAATGCTTGGCCAGGAACCTCCCTCGAGGAATGTCAGGAATGCCCTCAGCATTTATTCAGCAGGAAGCTATTGGCTAAAGTCACACGTCAGCAATTGCATAAGTTTCTTTAACAAAGCAATCTGGGTCTCTTCTGAATAGAGATGGGCTTCTTAGTTAATGGGTAGCAGATTATTTGTTTCAGTTATATTAAATGCTCTAAATAAGAGATCAGCTTTTGCATGCCTATTTCTGTTTGCTTTTTGCATATAAACTGGTGTTGACTTTTGGCCCCACTGTAGGTGATATGTATTGCTGAAATGATTTTGGTATATTTGAATCTAGCAATAGTCACAATTTCTTCTTAGAGTTACCTAGGTGGAATGCCAGATAAGAATGATAAGCAGTGATAGGTTTAAAGAGCAAAATTTTACTGGCTTGCTGTTAAAAAAAGTTAAGGTAATAAATGATGCATGTAAATGCTCAGTGACAGACAGTACTGAAGAAGGATTACAAATTTGCTTCTGAGATCCTGTTACAATCCTTTCAGAATGTGCATATGTTTTGACAGTGAGAAAAGAAACATAAACCTTTAACTTTGGAGTTTGTTTGGTTTCTTTTTTTAATAAATATCTGTATCAGTAAATGGGTAAAGTAAGTTAACAAGAGATGTAAAATTTTGAGGCTGCCATTAAGCAGCTACATTAGGGAAGTGGTCAAAGAAATACAAATAAATTTTCGGTGTCTTACAAAACTGCCTTCCTCCAGCTTGCTCAGGGCTTGTTACTATAAATGCTGTGCACTTGAGCCTAAAGGCACTAGTGTATTTACTTCAATGTGTTAATTGTGTGCAAATCTAAATAATCTACATAATTCTTCGAAGATTTCACACCTTGCAAGTTCAAGCATTTGCAGCAGCTGGTATACAGCCTGGGACACAGAGAGAACTATTGACAAAACCAAGTTTTTCTGTCCTTTACAGTGATGATATGATCCACAGCGACATTTTATGAATTAAGATCATACTCAAAGGCAGTGGTTAGTGAGGCACACACACATTGCTCTTTTCTCATCTCATAGGACATGGACTTATAGCATATTGTTCCTTACCATGACAAGAGGTTTGTTTTCAGTGTTCGTGGTTTTGTTGTCTAGAAAGTAGAATCCTATGTCTGAAAGGACAAGATTCTCCATAACAAAACATAGTACTCCGTCATCATCTCTGCTTGAATGCATCTTTAATTATGAATTTGACAACTGGCATATATGCATAGAATAGCAGAGCAGAGCCATATTCACTGAAGTGGGTTCCCACCACAGCTGCCTGTTGAAAAGTAGGATGATTTTCTCTCTTTATTCGGCAGCTTCTAAATTTGTGTCAAGTTCAGGTATTTCCTCCATTGCTTTTGAATCACACACACATGCACACACACATTGAAAAAAAAACAACAAAAAAACCAACAAAAAAAGCAAAACACTCCCCCCCACAAAACAGAAATAAAACCAAACAAAATCAACAACAACAACAAAAAAAACCCAAGCCCAAACAAACACACACACAAAGAAAAGCAAAAAACAAAACAAACACAAAAGAGAGCCCACATTTGTCTAGTGAAGGTTCAAACATAGAAAATCTTGTTATGGTTGAGCAGTAATGTTTTAATTGGGATAGCAGTTTTCTTCAAATCCTAAAAAAAGGTATTACCTGGGGAAGAAATTGGCAGCACAGATGTACTCATGGTAATCCACACCTTTACATACATTTATTTCCTATATTTATACATAGATGTGTGTTTGTGGCTGTATACGTGTGGGTTTTCCTTTTCTGTGTATAGAGTACAGCTGAAAAGAGATAGATGACATTTTACCTTGCCACAGAAACAGTACACTGTATTCTCTGCTTATACAAACTATGACCCAATACCTGACCTAGAGTTAAAACTTCAATGAATGTTCAGATACACAGATAGTAGCTTTATTTTACCTATTTTACTTAGGCTGTCAGTTCCTCATAATTTGACTGGAAGCCAGACATTTTCCACATTAGACAAAAGGTGCCTAAATGTCCAAACACAAATGAAACAAATCCATTTGGCTTTTGATCAGCAGCATTGCATTAAAATACAATATACATAAACATATGCATGTGGATGTTTTTGACTATAGCAATTATAGGTCCAATTTTTGCTTGGTCTATACTTTGAGGAAAATGATTCTTACTCCTGGGATGAAAGTATGTATTTCACACTCATCTTCACCTGGCTGGATTTTTATACACCGTTTCTTCTAATTACACTGGGTTTCCTCTAAAAAAGTAGGACAGTAGGTCATGAACGGCCTAAGTTTCACTAACCAAACAACTGAAATAATCAAATATTCCTTTATTGTTAAATTCTGTTTAGATTGACAGACCAAAAAGAGGCATTAGGGAGATGATATTTTTTTATTTATTTCATTATGAGACTAGAAACCAGGTTAGATCATCTTTGCTGTGTCTCTTTTCATTGGTAGAAATTAATGTAGTTTACAATTTCGTAATAGAATGGTGAAGGGTCAACATACACTCCTTTACAGTAGAATGGTCTCACATGTTTTTAATCTTCTGGTTTAGAAACTCACAGAAATGCTACCACTAGCGTATAAGTAAAAAGACTGATATATCTTTGGAAGCAGCCTCTGCCATCATCTTTTACCAAATAACAGTACAAATCCCGATTAAACACTTTTCATTAATTTTCTTTTCATAGTCTCCACTTTTAGAGTAGGAGAAAAGAATGCAAGATAATTATTTGAAAAGATAAAATACCACGTGCTGTTTTGCATGGTAGCTCTAATGGAACATCTTAACTGCAGGAAACCAAAGTAACTGAGTAATAAATTGTGTCATCACTATCTCTCTTATGCCTTGATAAATTTCAAAGATCTCACCAGACATTATTTTTTTTAACAAGGTGAAATTAGCAAGAAAAATGCTGCTTCATTTTGCATTTTCTTGGGAGAGCAACATTGTTTCATATTCTTGGTGTAATTGAGACAGCAAACAAGTGGTATTACAGGAACACTGGAAATCGCTCTAGGTTTAAAAATAGTTGCAGAGTTTCTTAAAGGTAGGACTGCACACACCATAAGTACTCATGCATGTAACTGTAAGATGAACACAGAGATACAGAACTATGCACTCTGGAAAGGATGTCTGGAATTCACCTAGCCCATTGTAGTCAGAGCAGGCCCATTGCACAGTAGCTTTTGGCAGCATCAGCAAGGCATCTTTAAATCTAAAGAGCACTTAAAAGTCAGACCCAGTTCTGTTGAGAGTATTAAAGGGTAAATTATTTTCCCATAGTCAGCCCATCCAGAGAACACAAGAACATTACTCAAGTGTTAGAATATTAATGAGGAGTAAAACAACTGAGAAATTGTTAGGGCTGTCGTGTTGCTTCTGAGCTAGTGTAGTAAATAGGTAAAAAAACCCCAAAAATTTAGCTTGTGCAGAGGACTAGTATCAAAGCCAACGGTAAAAAACATGGAAGCTCTTACTGTTTGTTAGAAAACAAAACATCAGGCAAACCAAGTAATATCAGCATCCCCATGTACCACATGAATTATGTTTTGACATGTTCAAGAGAACATACATTAAAATATCTATCCATTCCACAATATAGAAGCTGAGAGCTTCTGAGATACCTTAATCCGTTCTCTAGCTGAGAGAACTAAAATAATCTATTCTGATTTGAGGTAGAATAATAACGTTTTTCATTGTTTTGGAATGTTTGAGATACACTATTAATGGGAGAAATCCAGATGATCTTAGAAAATGGCATGGAATAGTAGTTTGTTATAGGCCTTTTATAGATTTGGCTGCTGCTCTTCACGTCGTAAAAGACAAAAACAAAAATGTCTGGAACACAGATCAGTAAAATGGCTATTGCTTTTAACTCGTCATTGGGTACAAGACTACAAGAAGATAATAAAAAACTATAAAACATCTGCTCTTATATGAGATTGTACTCCAGAAATTGCCAGAGCTGACCAGAGTTGAAGGTTAGTCAAACTTTTTCTTCTACTTGCTCAAACGCTAAAATGAATAGAATTGCAAGGATAAAGATAACCCAAGAAAATTTTGTCTTAAATTTTCCATATATTTGTCCCTTATTTCTCGGAAATGTAAGTGGTCTTGCTATAAATATACAGTAGTCAGCATCTAATTAAAAAAAATATATACATCTGGTTTCAATATTAAAGTGACATTTATATAACCTCCAGCGTATTATGTAATGGAGGATAACAATGATATGGAAATAAGGACTATCAAAATGGTGGTTTTGAGATATAAGAAACAAATACATCTCTTTTAAAATTTTACTCCACTATTCTGTGTAGATTTCTAATAACTGCTTGTTCCATTCATTTGCTCCATACTGAAATACATATACTCATAGAAATATTTGGGTTAGAAGGGACCTTAAAGATCATCTAGTTCCCAGCCCCGTTCCACTAGACCAGGCTGCTCAAAGCCCTGTCCAACGTGGCCTTGAACACCTCCAGGGATGGGACATCCTCAGTGTCTCTGGGTAACCTGTGCCTGTGTCTCACCATCCTTACAGTAAGGAATTTTTGTCTAGTATCCAATCTAAACCCACCCTTCTTCAGTTTAAAAGCAATCCCCCTTTTTCTATGCATGCAGGGATTTTATTATGTACTGTTTTAATGCTGCTTATCTGACTTATTTTTGCAGTACCTTTGTCCTACTGGAAGTTGAAGATGGAAATACTTGTTCCCAAGAAGCAGAAACTGAGCTCTTCCAAATGTTTGTAATGTAAGATATAATTATCTCTCTTTTACTGTGGTTTATTGAATTTTGTTTTCTTTCACATTTCATAATAAACTGTGGCATTTAACAATGTCTTCAAAAGCCTAACTAAAATTTTTCTTCTTTAGATGCCAATTATTAATATTTTTTTTGTGTATTCAAAGAATTTGTTTTTTCTACTACCATAACTACATCTTCACACACAAAAAAAATCCTAGTTAAACCCTCCTTTTACTCTTGCTTTTATTCAATGAACAGTTGTCTATTGTCCTGCAAGCAACAAAGTGAGTGTGTTCATCAATTAATGGATATATTTAGATATCTTTCTTTAAAACTTCACCCCCTTTGTTTGGTTATTAAGGAGAAAAAAAATCTTAAATACAAAAGAAGTTTCTTCAATGACGTGTTGCTTATTTTTTAAAATAGGTTGGCAAAATGAGACAGATGTGTAAGCATACTGCAGTTACACCAGTCAAGGCCATTCTATGTCCTTATTTTCCCTGTAGAGAGCAGTGTTCCTCTTAAGGCAGGAATAGCTCTTATAGACATTTCCAGGCCACATATATCAGATGTTTGTGCCTAAATGATCAAGCATTGCCACTTGCACATGTCTGATATTCAAGCTTGGTGTAATTTTTCATGTTAAGTAGGTGGTATGTTCTGGGAAAACAAAACATCGTGCTTCTTCAGTGCATCCTGACCTTTTCAGCCACCCTTTCTTTGGAGGGCCTGACACAGACTAACAGTGTCCACCCCATCTGACATGACAACATTAGTGCCTGTTTCAGAAAGAGTTTCTTCACAGTAAATGTGCTTCTGTGTGTTCCAGTAAATCTGGTAATGCCAGAAATGAATCTTTTCCAGTCTGGTTTCCTAGATGCATGACTGTGGAAGGAGGAATTTAAACAGAAACCAGAGCTGCTGACTATTCATCAAGGAAATATTTTATATACACAGTTAGGATTCCTTTACCAAGCTTGTACATTAGTATATTCAGTTTACTTTATGTAGAGCTTGCTTCCCAAATATTGTTCAGTCCAGCGTCTGGACAAAGACTTTCCTACCTTTGTTTTTCATCGAGCAATAGAGTAAAAACTTCTCATCTCTCATATTAACTAACTGCTTCCTATATGGTAGAGCTGCAAAACTTACATATTATCACCCTTTATTTCCTATGAGTTACAAGAAATTTTCTTTATATTAAAATTAGATGACTTGATGAAGTAAGAAAACATATAGCCTGCTAGCAGTGTTTGAAAGGTTTTTTCAGTCCTTAAAAAAGAATAGGGTCCTCATACACGCTCTGTGTCAACTCATAAAAAGAATGTGCAAATGCAATGAGAGCAAAGCCCGGATGAGGTCCTGACATGTTGGATACTATGTCCTTAGCCAGAGAAAACTTTCACTGGCTTTCATGCACTAGAGAGAACATGCATGGTGCCAGTTTATAATCTGCACCAGTTCAAGAGTCCTGAAATTACACTTCTTTCAGCTGCTATTAGAATTAGAACTGATTTCAAGTAACAAGGACACGTATTGCAGGCTTGTGATGCAAATTGTTTCAGTAACACCAATTTAAAGCAATGAGATTTTGATCCAAAAGGTGTAGAAAGCAAAAGAGTTAATATATTTTACACTTATTTTCCTCAAGTTCAGTGACAAGTAAAATCTGAGCTCAGCTGTCAAGCAGACAGCTCAGCTCTGTAATGATGGAAGATGGAACCCGTTCCTTGCATTTCTCGTTATGGCCAACAGTTCATTTTCTAAAAATATGACTGTGGAAAAAGTTAGAAATGTTTCAATTGATTCAGTTCTCATTTATAAGTCAGGAATTTACTCCACAGCTATAAACAAAGTCTCAGCATTATGCAATCACATAAATCAGACTATAACTAATACTCTACATTTATTTCGTCCTGAATAGTCTTACATTACTTTAAATGTATAAATTCATCAGTATTCAGATTTTGCATTGCTTTTCAGGACTTTGTATCTAAAAACTACAGCAAGGAATTTATCAAGGAAGCAGAAGTCAATATTGAAATTCAAATCATTAGAGCCGAAAGGATCCTCTGCAGCTTCATTTAGTTTCTCTGACTTATATCCTAAAAATAAAAAATAGTAGCTGCAAATAATAGGTTATAACAAAGCCTAATAACTTTGCCTCTCATATAATCTCAGTTTTGTTGTTTTGCTTGGAGTCTCAGTACATGAAATTTTATCTATAAATCAAACTCTTGGAAATAAACTTGCTGAAATCACTATCAGAGACAAATATTTATGTGATGATTTTTGTGAGAAGTTCAGTAAATATGTTGTCATCAGTTAGAGTCTCGAGAAAACATCTCAGTTTTTTTCTCTTCAACTTGGAAAAATATGATTCAGTCATGGACAGGAAAATTATGCTTGAAAAAACAGCTTACTAGCAGGTCTGCACAGGAGCACCTTGACTGTGCTGCCCAGTTTTTAAAAGTTTCATAGTGTGCTCATATTTCTTTGACACGTCCCACAATTGATACTTGGACAGTCTTTTAAAGACTCCCTCTGGCTTCCTTCCCCATACTGATCCCATTTGTTTCTTTTCACCACTCTCTCCTCCCTGTTTCCCTATATTTTTTGAAATTTAAGCTTGATCATGTTATGCTTTTTATCTTAATAATGTTGTCTTCTCCCAGCTGAAAACATCCAGATCCCATTTCCATACCCTTCTTTTATTACCTTCCTCTCACATTACTTGACTTCACACTTTTCCTTTCACATCCTGCCTTGTTCACCATTCCTGTGCTCATTTCCATACTGTCTTACCACCCTTCCTAATTTTCAGCTACCTTGTCTGGCCTAGGAGTGCTTCTGCACTCATGTCCTTTGCCATGGATCACATCTTGCTTGGTTAGATGCTGGAAGTGTGTACACAGCCAACAGCCATTGTCCTGATACTGGCAGATGGATCCCCTTCAGCTCTCCAGGAGTCTCTCTTCAACAGCCTCTCTTTTCCCACCCTTTGACTTCTGAGATATTTGGGTCCTTGTTTTCTAAATACGTACATACATTGGCTAGCAATTGACCAGTGTTCCCTGGGACTACTGCAGCACTGATAAACCCATGGCTAAATAAAGAAATAAAGAAATAAATAGCATATATCATATTCCATTGTGAGTCAAAAACAAGCTGCTATTTTTTAAACTTTTTCTTAAAAGCCTTACATGCCTATGAGTTAGATATAAATCAGAGTTTAGAACACACTTGAAATCTGAGAGATTAAGAAGTTTTTTATTGAGTGTTATAGATAGATAGGGAACCTTGGTCCATGCTAGAATCCCTCCTGTTTTTGTAGCTTAGCTGAATACGAAGACAAACGAGAATTGATTTTGTATCATTTACAAACAAGGAGTGAAAAGCAAAGGGAAAAAGTAACATTTCCATTAAAACCGAAAGTCTTCAAGTTTGTGCAACGTTCAAAGCTTTAACTGCATTGTCAGAGATAACCTCTGCTCATGTTCAGCTGCTGACAAAAATGGAAATAAGATGTTTATAAGAAATGAGTCAGGAATTAATGGGGGAAAATAGACAACTCTATGGTCTAAAGTAGTGGTACAACCTCATTTACATATTTTGATTAAATCTTCATATTCCATCTCAAAAAAAAAGGAGTTACAGGATTATAACAAGTCTAATAAAGAAGAGTATACAAACTGTTTCATAAAGTTTTTAGACTGCACACAGTCAGAGTGGTTTTTATCTTCATGGCTACAGAAACCAGGATCTTCATGAGAACCTTTTCTGAGTGTAGCTCAGTTTGGATAGTTAGGTTTTCACACAGGCTATTAGTTTGGTAAGGTCTAAAGAGATTTTAGAGATCTTTTGAAATAAAGGGTGCTGTGTAAATTTAGATTAATACATTTTTCCTGCAGGTAATATTTATGTTAATTTTGCCATTTTTCAGGTTTCCAGGGAAGGAACAGCTACTGGCTTAGTGTTTAACTCCGCATATTTACATAAAGCTTTTCCATGTAGCTCCTCATTCCGAAGAAATAAAGCATGCTTGTTTAAAAAAATTCTGAGGCACATTCCTGTAAATTTTCATTTTTAACCTTTTCTTTGCTTTCTATTTATATTACACAAATACAAAGTTAAAAGCTCAGCAAATGTATGTAACTGCAGTAAAAACAACTGCATCATATTTATTCTTCTTATGTTCTCATTGGTTGTTTCAGAAACTCACTTCTTTGAGAGTGAAAAACTTTTTAGATTCCAGTCTAAATTCATGCTTTATTCTTCATGTTGTATGTCTCTTTCCTTCTCACAGATGCTTATTCTGGCTATGTTTCAAGAAAAGAACTGTCCATCTTCTCTACTTCTGTTTATCTAGATTTGATAAACTGTGTAATTTTGTTACAGTTACCTAAGTTTCCACAAACACGAGAGAGCAGAATTGTACACATTTTTTCATTTTGGATATGCAATCCAGGCTGTGTGGAAAAATAAATTTATACATTCCCTTGAAAGTGCCTTTCCTAATACATCCTACATTTGCCTAGGTGTTTTATTTTTTTTCCTGGAGATTTAGCTGTTGTGTTTAACCAATCCGATTGACTCCTACAATGGGATAACTGGATAGAGGAGAGCAGTGGATGTTGTCTACCTCGACTTCAGCAAGCCTTTTAACACTCTCCCATGATATCCTCACAGGCAAGCTCAGGAGCTGTGGGCTAGATCAGTGGACAGTGATGTGCTTTGAGAACCGGGTGAACAACAGAGCTCAGAGGGTTGTAATCAGTGGCACAGGGTCTAGTTAGAGGCTTGCCATAGGTGGTGTCTCCCAAGGTTCAAACCTGGCCCCAGTATTGCTTAATTTATTCATTGATGACTTGGATGAAGGGCAGATGCCTCCTCAGCAAGTTCAGTGATGACACAAAGCTGGGAGCAGTGGCTGATAGCCCAGGGGCTGTGCAGCCCTGCAGAAGGACCTCGACAGGCTGGAGAGATGGGCAGAGAACTGTCTGAGATTCAGCAAAGGCAAGTGCAGGGTCCTGCACCTGGGCAGGAACAGCCCCATGGAGCAGCACAGCCTGGGGCTGACCTGCTGGGAAGCAGCTCTGTGGAGAAGGACCTGGGGGAGCTGGGGGACAACAAACTGTCCATGAGCCAGCAGTGTGTCCTGGTGGGCAAGAAGGACAATGGGATCCTGAGCTGCATTAGGAAGAGCACGGCCAGCAGGTCGAGGGAGGGGATCCTGCCCCTCTGCTTACATGTGGTGAGCCTCACCTGGAGTGCTGTGTCCATTTTTGGGCTCAATATAAGGAATACAAGGAATGACTGGGAACAGTCCAGTGGAGGGCTACAGAGAAGATCAGGGGACTGGAGCATCTCTGTCAGATGGAAAGCGTGAGTCCTCCTTGTTTGCCTTTCTTGAAAATGCGGACAACGATTAAAAATCATTGAGAGAGACTTTAAAGTGGCATCAAGCCAACCCCTCAAGGATTTACAGATCAGACTCCATAGATTTGTAGGGATCCAACTGTAGCAGCAGATCCCACACAAGTACTACTGGGTCAGCCTGTAAAATGCTCCTTAAAAAATTGTGAGAACTAACGTGTCAATAATGCCTGGAATTTTATGGATATTTAACACATAAAAGAGAGACCAACTTCACCTGTCTTAAAGCACAAAAAAATCACCTGAGATTTGGAATAGACAAGATAGCCTTACTCTGTGCTCTTTTCCATAAAGAATGAAAAGTAATTTGCAACATTTCAGATAATTCTCCAGTCTTCTGTGATTTAGAATGCCATTCCATTCAAAGTCTTCATATACATAATTTAAATAATAATAATAATAATAATAATAATAATAATAATAATAATAATAATAATAATAATAATAATAATAATAATAATAATAATAATATTTTAAAAGCACAAGAGGAATTCCAGTACACATCTGTTGTATTTCAGACTTGAAGTCAGAATAACAAAGACATCAGCACAGCTGTAAAAGGTCACTTATGTAGCAGGCCTGTGGATTTCTTTCTGGCTGAGTCAATAAACAGGCATATTTAATCATGGGTTAGAAGTTGTGAGTGACAAACAGGACAAGTTGTATACGGAAAAAGAATCCCTACATTACAGGAGATGGTAAAAAAGTACATTCTGAGAATTTTCTGATTCCCCTGTGAAAGAGTCACTAAACTTTTTATCAGGGAAAGTTGAGTCATCCTGTTCTAAGTGAACTAAAGTTTGTTTTGGAGAAATTTGTGCCTGGTATTGTTTGTCTTTTCATTTTTCATATCATGGTTTTCCATTAGAGTAGGCGATAGAGCTGACAATTTGGAGATAGTTAGGGAATAAACGTATAGCACTTGCAATTTGACCAAAGGAAATAAAAATAATCATTTTCTTTATGCCAGGTTTCTGATCTTACTACTACAATAGGAAAGTTCAAAAGCTGATTAGTTAAGACCAGATGACAGGTAGAGTACTACTGGAAGGTAAACTTTTTTAGGTCCATGCTTAAAACCAAAAATTCTATTAAATAATATATATTATTTAATAGAATTAATCAGATTTAGAATTTGTTTGCCTTTCATAGTTCATGAAACTAAAATAACCATATTTAAGATACTCAGGTACTAAGAACAAAAAAAGACAATGGTACCATAGCAATTGAGAATAAGGTCTAATGCAACCTCTCAGCAGTTGTTAAGAATTTGAACTTTATTTTCCAGCTTCACAAGCTCACATATATTGCAGCAATTGCCATAAAAACATTTGCTACTCACTAACCAATATTGTCTAAGACTTCCCCTAGAACAACTGTTTAAATCAGTATTGATAAAAAATCCTTGCACAATAAAAATTGATCTTTTCCTAAAATATTAACTAAAGTTTGGCCTTAAAAAAGCTCTACTACTGTATGAGTAGAACACAGGACATGGATGAAACCCATGGCAGAGAAATAGACAGCTGAAAAAAGGAACAAAGAGGCAGACGTGGATTCCCTCCCTCATAGTTACTGTAGTATATCAGTATAGTGTATTGAGGGATGTTGTTCAGTTAGGGCCAAATATAATTCCTTGACCTCATACTGCTGAGGGGCAATATTTCACTGTTATTGCCTTGGGCTCTTCTTGCTAGAGGCTGAGGTTTTTCTGGTCTCTCTTTTCACCACATTAACTTTAAAACAAATAAAAATAAACGAATAAACCAGAAAGTTTGCTTTGTACTAAAAAAAGGAGAATCTATCATAAATTTTATCATTAAACTACGTTGAAAATTCTCTAAGCATTATTGCCACATTTTTCCAGGGAATTTTTTAATTGTGGAGGAAGAATCCCTGGTGTTTTGGTTCCAGTCTTAGAAGATGTTACAAAGAATAGATGTTGGAAATGCCCAGGACATCCAACCCTAGCATAGCTTTTTCAAAAATAATTTCCAATCTAGTTTGGTTTGTTTTTTTTTTCTTTTTTATGCCTTTTCATAACCTTCATCAATCTTCTTGGCATTCATACAGAACAGGAATTTTGTAAATTTAAGTGTTCAAGGCCAGGTTGGATGGCTCTTTGACCAAGGTGTCCATGCCAATGACAGAAGGATGGGATTTGATGATTTTCAAATATCTTTTCCAACACAAACCATTCTAGGAAGTCTAGAGGAGGACAAAAAGAAGTACACACGTTTCTGCCTTTCACTGATTGGAATCGAATGCTTTGGGACCAGATCCATGGAATTACCACAGTGGAATTCAATATGAAAGGAAAAGAAACCTTATTCAGGTAAGGTTTATTATTCTGTTTCTTTGCATCATTGATAGTTGAAGCATTTCAAAGATTTAGAAAGGGGAGACTCTCCAAAGTAGTTAACTCCCTGTGGGAAAAGCAAGCTTGCAGCTATACAAATGTAAGGAATCTTGTTTCTCACCAAGTCAGATTTTAAAGCTTATGCTACCTAGCTGCTTACATCTGGAATATAAGATATCAGTGTCAGCTAACATGGTAGGCTGGAGAAGCAAATCCTGTGATGTCAAAGATAAAGCGCATTTTATAAACGAAGTAAATAAAATTAATTTTAAAGCCAAAAAATATTTAGCCGTTGTGCAAAAGTCATAGTACTAATTATTGTTTGAGCAGAGTGGTTGGGGGGTCCAAGCAATGCTTTGGCAGTCTTGCTTGGAGGGCTGACTGCCAAGAGCAGCTGTGCAGTGACAAGTCTGGAATGTCCTCTGAGTAAGGCTGGCTGCAAATCTCTGAGGACTCTGAGAGGGGGAGGTTCTTGAATATCTTGAGAAATATGAAAGCCCCATTCAATAATATTAAAAAAAATTATTAGTCATATAAGAAGGAAACATGAAAATAACCTTGTAACAATGTTGCTGTTTATTCACCCTAGAAAAACATATTTCATGTGTGTTCCGTACACTTCCTCTAAGGCTCACTTTTTCTGATGAGTAGCTTTATGAGGTTAGGGTTCACATAGCAGATCAAAGTTTAATAGGTTTAACTGCATTCAGGATTCTGATTTCTATAATGAAATATAGTTCCAAATTCCTACACACTGTAATACAGTATTTCAACTTCCTTATTGGCCAGAATTAGAGTTTTCTGTATATTTCAGAAGTGTTACTGTGCAATGTGAACACCTAATTCTGCTCTCTAGGCTCAATACAAGGGGTCACTGATTGAGTAATGAGGTTAATTACTGTAACATCTGTGTCACTCTACTTCTCAGATATATAAAAACAACTTTTGTACTAGTGTCCTGCTTTGCTGTTTTGAAATCTAGTAATAGAACATTCCTAAAGTTGTCTTCATACAAAAACTTAAATCTACACCACAAAAGCCTTTAGAAGAAAAATGACACAGAATAAAGGATAATATATTTACCTGGGTCTTCCATAGACTTATTTTTAACAGTATCAATTAAGTGACGAAATAAAATTCCTGTTTATGAAATGGAACTACTTTAAGATGCAGTAGTGTTCAAACACAAACCAGATATATTCAGGAACAAAGGCCCCATTTAGAAACTGAAGTTCAGCTGTCTAAGTTTGAAACTTCAAGTATTTAGTGCAGAGTGATCTTCCTTCTAAGGGTTTCAATGAACTGTTCCACAAAAAAAAAAATTAAATTTTAAGGCATTCCTCCCACATTTGATTAAGTGGTTTTAATAAAATTCTTCTACAAAACTCTGTCCTACAGGACTCCATGTATCAATTTAAGGCATTTGCAGATGGCATCAGCTGATGGGCAATCTATTGAAAACACCTTGTTCATAACCAGCCTGAGAACAGACCTCTCTATCACTAGACAATGGTCACCCACCAAGGCTACCACCTCCAGCTCCTCTCTCCAAAGTTCTGACTGACAGCCACTAAAAGCTGAGATGAGGCTTGGGTCTAGATTAAACATTAGGAAAAACTTCTTTACTCTGAGAGTGGTGAGGCACTGGCACAGGTTGCACAGAGAAGTTATGGATGTCCTGTCCCTGGAGATGTTTAACCTGGAGGTTGGATGGAGCTCTGAGCAGCCTGGTCTAGTGGAAGGTGTCCCTGTCCACAGCAGGGGGGCTGAATTGAATTTTCTTTAAGGTCCCTTCCAACCCAAACCATTCTATGATTCTATGAATTCTCTTTTTGTTCATGTTTTGTTTGCAGATTTTTTTAAGCTCAGACGTATTTACATATATGAGGTTACAGAGGTCTAAAGTTCATTATTTCATCGAAGAGAATTTCAATCTTTCTGCTTACCCCCTACTGAGATTATTCATGTTTTTACTAATGCCACATCTTAAAACCTTAAATGCAAGAAAATTCCAAGTTATAATATTACATATAATCTAATATCTAGTGCCATTCTTGTTTATTCTTTCTAACATCAGGGAGCTCTACAGGACCTTAACATCTAATAGGCAATGAAACAGATTATATTCAAGAGGTTGATCTCCAATTATGTTGAACACAACCTCACCAGAATTGCCAGGTGTTCAGCACTGACATCTTCATGCAGGTGCTACAAGTGGGAAGTATGTGGTCATAGTTTCAGCTTTGCAGAGAGAACTAATTGACTTTCATGCAGGGTTTTGATTATTGCGAAATCTGAGTTTGTTCCAGTTGGTAACAAAAGCCAAACGTTTCATATTTATCTGTGAAAGGCAGTGAAGCTTCAGTATGGGAGCAGGTCAGCCCCTGGGCTTCCCCAAAGCATTAGTAGTGTGAGTGCTATTTTCTTAAGACAGATTAGGAAAGGGATTGCCCTGGAGGCTGCTCCTGACAGACCTGTTCCAGAGCTGCCCTCTTCAGCTGCTGGAGCCCTAGACCCATAGCAGCTCCCCAGCTTCCAGGCTTCTGAGGGAACCAGGGGGAGATATCAGTGTCTCAGAAACAGATTTCAATCTGCCCGAGCCAGCTAATTCCTACCGGAAAATATTTTGTCAGAACTTTTCCAGTCTCTTCCATTTGCAATTAAAGGCTCATGTTTTACTATAAAAGAGATTATTGTGCTGTGTGTAGCATGTTTCTGGGTACCAGTGCTGTCATTTGGATATTAGGGGAGGTGAGATGGTATTGGTGCTGATCCTCTCCATCCCAACTTTGAACCATAAAATAGCAAAGAAATTTCCTCTTGCTTTAGAATTTCTTCCCATAACTGAAATGAAGGTCAAAATTGCTTATAATACCTTCGACACTGGGACAGGATTCTGTGAAGCAATCACAGCAGAAAAGGTATCAGTCTGTGGCAGGAGTAATAATGGTCTGGACCTGGCCAGGCAGGTAGCACCTGGACCCTGGTCATGCAGAGAACTTTGTGTAATATATGGCAAGAATTTCTCTCTTGTAATGATGAAGGAGAACTGTTCCAAAAATAATTAAATACAACTTTTATGAAACTAATTTTCATGCCTTTGCAAACTTATTATGCCACTTTATTGTTATATAAGAGTGATTGTTATGAAAATTTGAATATGCTTTTCCTCCTCACAACTAGAAAATTGGCATGGCCCAATAGGATGCAGATGTAAAACATGCAAGCCAGACTTGGACTTCAGAACCATACAGTTCCTTCCATGTTCTTTTTCACCTGTGCATTGCACAGAGAAAGAACAATACATTATAGAGAACATATATCTTTGGGATACTCAGCAAAATTTCTTATGGACTGCTTAATAGACTCCTTATGGACCCCTTATGGAGTTCTTATGGACTCCATTTCTTTTGTTTTCTGTTCAAAAAATTAAAAGTACTAAGATAAAAGTTTTTAAAATAGGAGATTACATTTTTTTATCAAATAAATGTGGCAGTGAAAAGCATCTCCTACACCTGAAATATTTTGTCTTTTTCCAGGAATACATTATTCATTTTTAATTTGTGGACTTTTTTTTTCTGAATGGGAAGTCACATTTTTCTATAGGAAAAAAATATTAGTTCATAGCCATTATCTAACTCATGTATGGTATTTGTAATATATGGCGTCTATAAGATGTATACTGTGAGCAAACCTCCCAGTCAGAAAACAGGGAGCACTAGAAGAAAATACTTTAAAGGCACAATGCATCTCAGTGCAGGATGCTGCAGGAGCTGCTCTCCCAAAATGCACATTGCATTAACTTGTTTTCTGCAACAACAGTTTATATATTATCCCTTGGTAAGTTGGCCAGTGGATGTGAGGTCACAATAGAAACACATTTTAGCTTGTTCTAAAGACTTTTTAGTGTGGGACACTAATCAGAGTTGCAAGAGACTGAGACAGACTAAGAAAAATAGGGCCCCATTAACTTGCTAATTGCTAAATTGCTAACATACGTAACTTGTTTAACCATGGTCAGAACTCAGTGATCCCCACAGGCACTTGACCACATTTGTCACTTTTTAAGTATTAAGGAAGGGAGGGATGAAGAGGCAACAGCAAGCAGTCAGGTTGTATCCTTCAAGGACCTAGATTTGATAGGGCTGAAGCTGTAGTGAAGACAAAGTTTTACTAGTTTCAACATTTTCCCTCGAGGTACCCACATAACAACAGATTTATTTTCATTTGAGAGCATATTGAGCAATGTCTCCTATTCTTGCCCAGTGAAGAACAGTGGGCCCTATCCACTGCTTTTCACTAAATAACTAGATTCTATTACCAAAGAATGGACAAATTCAGGCTAAAACCTGTCAACCTGCCATGGACTTGTGTTCAAGATATAAAGAAAAAAAAGGTGTACAATTTTGGGGAAAGGTCTGAACAATTTCCATGGAGTTCAGTCACTTACCTCCTAAGCAAACCCTTATTACATACCTGAGATGGAAAAATTCAACAACAATTCAGTGCTTCTTCTGTGTCATGTTTGATGTCACAAAGCACTGAGGTCTCCCTAGAGGTGGTGATGGGATGAGTTTAGGCTTTGGTAGAAAGATAGTAAATCCACCATTCACCCAAACTGGCAGCTTTATTACTTTGCCACATCTTTTATGGCCAGGACTTCTTTTTAATGTACTCATTATGCTGTTTCTCATGAGCTTTCCTGTCAGCTGCTTAAGGTGAGGTGTAACTCCAAGAAGGACAGTTATCACAGGACTGGTGGTGGTGTCTAAAGCAGGATAATTACTGGACTACACTGCACTGTAGAAGTTTAAGACCTCCTGAGGAGGTTTTGTGAAAGACATTTTGCATCCCAGTGCAATCCTGATGAAGCTAAAAGGAAAGAGAGGTTCCTTGCCTTACAGTAAATTATACTGGAGCAATAGCTGTTTACTGAAAATGAGACTTCAGGCCAGCATGGGCCTCCAGACCAGCATGCACAACAGAGCTTGGAGATGACAGAAGTGAGTGAAAGCAGTCCTGCTTGTTAGAGAAAAGAAGTTCAACTGTGAATCACATAACCTAGATGAGACGTTTTCTTTCACAGAAGTTAATAAACACACAAATATTTTGCCTCTGTGCCCTGAGATCATCTGAGCTGAAATGTGATGGATATAAATCCTAACTGGAGCTAGCTGAAAAAGCCTGATAGCCATGAAGTGCTTGACTCACTATACAGCTTTGCCAGACAAGGAATGAGGTCAAAGGAAAAATACGGTAGAAAGTGTGCTAAGCACAATGTCAAAGTGCTGCTGAAATGACGAGACACAGGTAGTCTCCTTTGGCCAGTCCTGTTTAATGTCAGTGACAAGAACCACGTAATAAAGATGATGTCAGGCTAACATGAGAACAAGTTTGTTCACAGAACTGTGATACCATACACAGGGAATCTAGATCAACAGTGAGTCATTCTGTTGAGAGAAAGCAATGCTGACAGAATTGGATGAAAGGAAAGTTTCTATACAAGTTCTTAGCAATGCGGAGTGGGAGGAAAAAGCCACCCCACAGGATGAACCAAGGAAGACTCTAAAATGAAGAAGTAATGCTTATTTACTGAAATCTGCCAATTTGTGTTCTAGCTTGGCATGTCACTCCCCTCCAGACCCACTACACACAGAAGAGCACTTATCCTGTGATACAGAGCTGGGGAGAGGAAAATACTGAAAAACACGGAATAGTGACAAAAAGTACCATCTACTTACACCACTTTGGATCTGTTCCAAGAAAAAACCTTTTACTCTCATGCTGTGAGGCCTAAATAAAACAACAAAATTCTCCCCATTCTGCAACAACTATAATTTGAGAACAGGTATGTGAACTTACACTGCTTTAAAAGAATTGCACTTCCATTGAATTAAAATCTTGCTACTTAGCATATAGTATTTTTCTAGTCGTCAGGAAAATTATTATTTAGAAATATATATACTATTGATTTTTGTGAATAATGCCAACAAACAGGCAGACACACACAAGCACTTGTAGCCTTCATTTCCAAGATAGCTGCTAACTATGCTGATCCAGTTATTTATCACACTGTACAATCTTACTCTCTTGTACCCCCTTCTCTACCTACCTGAAATCCTCTTTCTTATTTTATTCCAAAATTAAAATTCTACTGAGACCAGAACTAGCATCTTCTTCAAGGATGCAGAGTCCACTGGAGGGAGTGTGCTGTCCACAAAGGATTACAGCTTATAGAAAAGATAAAAACATCAGCAAACAGACCATGAGTTGACAATGAAACACACATGTTTATTATAATGAGATATCTTCAATTAAAAAAAAATAAAAAATAAAAGGCAGCAAAATACTACTCTCCCAGTAACATAAACAACCATAATTTTCTTAAGGGGAGATACACATTTTAAAGAAATGTGATAAACTTCTTGCATACTTACTAGACATTCTTCAGACTCTGAGGGATAAATCTCACCCATCTAGAACGGCTGTGGCTGTCAGATAGAAAACATATGATGGAAATATGAATATAGAAATACAGGCAAATATAATGAAACCACTTTTGACTATATATTAGACTATGTCTTTATATATTATTTTCTGCAGGTCAATTGTTTATAGCTTCTGGATTTTAAAATTAGATAAGGAAAATCAGAGTGCCAAAATGCTGGAAACAAGGGCTTTGCTGTATGTACCATGTCTTTAGTATATTTTACATTACTTTTTTATTCAGATTTTTTTCCTAATGGGTGTAAGCACTGTTACATCACCTAACAGCACAGATTTCACGACAGGATATTACAGCAGTGATGGACAACTCTGATAGGAGATTTCTATTAATGTGATAGAAATCACAGTATTGTGTTCAGTACTTTAAACATATTAGTACTGCAAGAGAAAATGCAGCCAGCCTTAGAATTTATTATATGATATGCTAATCTACAGGTAAAAAAAAAAAATCCAACCAAAATAAAGGCATCCAACTGGAATATAAGCCTCTAATTCCTTACTATTTTAAAGTGTTGCTTTTTAAAAACTTGTTGAATGTGTAGATCCTAAATCAAGGTGTAAACCTCTGCGGTTTTTCCTTTAAATTAGTAAGTGTTCCTGTCTATCTAGAAAATAAAAATTACCATAGCCTGGACAATTTACTGAGTTTCAGGGATTAAGAGAATCCAAATATGTCAGCAAGGCAATGAAAACCGTTTCTCCAAGCTGGAAATCAAGCACCTGCAGCTTAACACAAAGATGTTCTGATAAGATCTTTTATTTTACTTGGCTTGTGGGCTGTGATCAATCTAAAAATGCCTGAATGGCAACTTTGTTCCTCTTATAGCAGTCCTTGCATGCTTTTGAAGGGTGGCATTTTAGAGGTCATGAATGAATAGGCTAACGAATACTTCTTTCCAAAATTATGTTTTTTCAAACACCTTTGCAGGTTTGAAAATCTCAGTCATGACAGTACTCGTGCTCCTCTCTCCTGCAGGACAAATTTTTTCTGCTTTGTTTTTTTATCTTCTGAGGTAAAATTCCTTCTCTCTTCTTCACTAAGCCATGAATGTTGCAGAAAGCTGAAGTAGTGGTTTCCTTTCTCTTTTTTTAAATCTAGATCCTCACATTAAAAAAGACCAATACATTTAGCAAAAAGACTAGGTTGAGCAAAACCGAGTATCAAGTAATGTAACATTCACATCCAAATTAAGTCTCACTCCTCATCTTGCTTTTTACATCTGTTGAAATATGGTTTCTATTATGGTTTTGGAAGATTTCCATTTACTGTAAGTTTCAGACGGTATTGATGAGGTCACTGTTTACTTTGAATAGCTCTTTGATAGGAAAAAAGAGAACACAATGGAACATTCAGGAAGCATGGCATGTAATACATTATTAAATTAATCATATGAGAGTTGTATTGAGACATAACCTCTCTTTAGCCCTAGGGCATAGCCTTAGGGGACAGCTGTCCCACAACTCCACATGACAGCAGGTTCTCATGTAATTGCAACAAGTGATGCTGATTATTGATAGATAACAGCCATGTGAATTCTGCCTGCTCAGGCCACTGTGTACAGCTGTATAAACCAGAGAAGCAGACTGCAGAACAATGGGCTGAGGTGTGCTGCCCACACACATGCCTTTTCAGAGCATATTTCTGCAGCTAATACTCTGGTAGCAAAAGGCACACTCCATATTAACTGGAAGTGTCTTTGCATGCTTTCCTGATAGGCTTCTGAGAACAGACTTGGATTATAGTCAAAAGCCTTATCTAGGTGTTAGTCATGCTTAGACATTCAAGCTGAGGCTTCAGAATCAGTTTGTGGTTACATGCTGACATGGAAGGGGCCACCGTGCTGTTTCCAGTGTGGAAACTGTGCTGTTTCCATGTGCCCAGCATCATCTTAAACACTTCTCACTGGGAGCCCTCCAGCAGCTAGACTGCTGTGCTGGGTCAGAAGGATAAGTTCCATGATTTTTTTAAAATCTGACTTTTTTTTGTTTTTGTTTTTTACAGTGTAAGCTTAGTATATGTGATTTGTTTCTTTATTTTTAATGTCAAACATACCTGAGAACATGAATTGAATGCAAGCAGAGACCCGTGATCACCTGGTAATGATATGGAAAAAATGTGAAGTACAGCTGTACTGTATTGCTCTGCAAAAGTCTAGATACAGAAGGATATTCATGCAGCAAGAATATTTCATACAATTTCTGACTAATTCACATACTGTGAGGTGTACAGTGAAGATCCCTTATTTTCAGGGGCTCATAACTTCTTTGTTTGAAGAATCATCTTTTAATTTCAAATATAACCTGCAGCTAGATAAAGTGGCCAGACTTGACAATCAAATCACAACAAAAAAACCTCTTTTCTTCATGAGAATGTAAATTTGGCTGAAGTGAGTTAATAAGAATCTTAAAAGACAATTGCCTCTGAATCATATGTAAATGATCATGTTATGGAGAAGAAAAAAGAGATATTTAATCTATTTTCTCTATATGTTAAGGCATTTCCAGGAACATGGTTTTGGTTTGTTAAAAGATATTTTAGGAAAAATTGCTGTTTAACTGGTGACCTTTGCTTGACAGAATGTTTTATGTATAACATGAACTGCTTGTTAAGTACTCTAAATTAAATTTGTCTCCAACACTTATTTCAAAATGTTGCCTAAAATGTCCTGTTATCCTTTGTCCTTTAGGTACTGAAGTATTTCTGTCAATATGTAAAGCATATGTAAGTATTTACACCTCAGAATTCTTTTTAGTGATGCTTCATGCACTGTTTGGGATAGCCTATGAAGTGCAGTGTTTGGCAATCCTTCATAAAAAATAATTCTATTTGTTTATCATAGTAGTGACTTCTGGTTTTGTCTGTGGGAAATTACAAACTGCTCAGTACTTCTGAAGAATTTAATTTAGATCCCTACAAGGTGAAAACCAGGTATAGGTGCTTCAAATAAGAAAATTAATTTTTGTATTTTACATAAATTATCAATAATGTAAATTTAGAAACACACTCATAATGAAGCCAAGAAAAGTATATTTAGAGGCAAATACTGAAGAAGAATAAATAAGACGAGGATGTTTAATACAAAGCAAGGCCATGAAGAAGCTCCATGTGTAAAAAACACCTTTTCTGGAGGACCACAGATCCCTAGGGATGTGCAGATTCTTGAAGTGGTTTGAAAGGAAGGCTGATGGATCCATCGGCATATACACAAGCACAGCTGCATGGTAGAGAGTTTTAGAGGAAGTAAGATTATTTTTATAACTTGAAACTTCAAGACATGCATTTCAATGATAGGGAATGACCAAGAAAAAAAAATACATAGTTCCTCCAAATAAAATTATTACATCCTGCATATGTGCTGTGTATGTATTCCTATACAGTCAGAAGCATACACAGTTGTACATACCAAGATGTAAAAGTAAATAGAATCTTATGCATGAAAAAAATCACAAAAAGTTTTTATAATAGTGAACTTGATGAGAAAATTGCAAAAGACAATGTATTTCACATGACACAAACTCAGTTTGAAATCATTTGAAAGCGATCAATACTTTTAGCAGAAGTAAAGGAGCATATAGCTTTAAAACCTGCTGGTTTTGACACTAATTTTTAAAAATGCATGAAATCCGGCTGATTCTTGCTACTAAGTTTCTCTGCTCTAGTCAGAGGAGAGGAAGAAAACTGGCATGCTTAAACATAAATTTGGCTGCATTAGTAGGAAATCTACTGTAGTCATAAATGGAAAGTATTCAAGCTGAAACGCCAGTAGTAGAAGATGACAGGAGTCAGTGTTAAAGGTCCAGATTTCAAATATTTACGCAAATATAACGTAACAGCAACGTGGAAAGCAAAGACATCAAGTTTGCAGATAGCACTTAATTAGCAAGTACTGCAAATAATGAGGGAATGTACAGTCAGAAATCAGAGATTGAATGGATGAAAAGTTTGAGCTGTCAGGTGAGAGTAGATGTAATAAAGATGGAGTTTTGAAAAGCCAACATGCAGAATATTTTTAATGTTACAATTTTAGGAAAACCGTAACCTTTCGAAATTTTGGTAATAAGTAGATGTGTAGCAGTTGCTGTTCATTGTTTTAGTGTACTTGTTTTTCTTAGGAACTACAGACTTCTAGCTCTCAGTAGTTACAGAGTTGCAGTCATTCCACTGTCCCTTGCAGTGCCTTTGCCCTAGATAGACCAAAACACTTAGGAATTTACAGGAATTTTGCCAATGCAGAGCCTCAAGCCACTGTGCATCTCTTCCCCAAGAGAAGAACCTACCAATGGTGCTCCCCATATTGCCTGGCCATCTGTTCCTTAGCACACTCAGCACAGCCTCTGCCTGGACAGGGAGCTGCTGCCTAGGTCTCACACAGCAGGAGGAGTGAACTTGGTTCTCAGTCAGAACCAAGGAGGCAGAAGTGCATTCCCATTCCCTCTTCAGCATCAAAATCCCCTGCTTAGTTAAATTAAAGTCTCAACAAATATAGTAGAGAAATGGGTTCTTTTTGCTTGTCTGAGGACACGTCTAAAATGATAAAAATTCTGCTTACTCCAACCTCCTTCTCACACCCCTAGCTCAGGTTGGCTGTTGGTTTCATTTTAGTCAAATCTTGAAAATCTCCAGGGATATTGCATCCTCTTCTCTGGGTACCTGTTCCAGGACTGTGCTACCTGATTTAGAAAGTTACTCCTTCCATTTGGTCTGAGCCTCTTGGGCTTCAGTTTGTGCTGGTTTTCTACACTGACTGCGACTATCTAGAAGACTTTGACTGTTCCCAATTCCTCTTCATCTGCTGTAGGTTGCATTTAGATCCCTTTCACTGACAGACTAAGGATCTCTCGCTTAACCAAACAGGTTCTCTGCTGAAATTTCCAACCTTCCTGTGCAACAGGAAAATTTGATGGATGTTGGATATTGATGTTTGGATTGTCCTGGGCCAAGGAAAACAGCAATTCACACAAATTTGAGGATGCTGCTCCCCACTTCTCTGGGGAGCCTGTTCCAGTGCCCAAACACCCTCTGGGTGAAAAACCTTATCCTGATATCTGAGATAATCCAACCCCAACCCCTCCCCTCCCAGCTTCATGCCATTTCCTCAAGTCCTGTCACTGTTCATGAGAGTGAAGGGATTGGAACCTTCCCTGCTCTTTCTCTCGTGAGGATGCTGAAGACTACAACGAGGTCTCCCCTCAGTCTCTAATCTAAACTAATGGATGCATCTGACGAATCTGGAACTAAATTACATTAATACCATCACAGCAGCCCAATATCCACAGTGCAAAGCACCCACTGCTAACACAACCTCCAGATTCCCACTTTATAAACTGTTGAGTGTTTGCAGCAGAATAGGGTGCATGCAGACCCATTATTATTTAAAAATCAACCATGTTGAAAACATGGGCCACACAGATTTATTTGTGCCTGACCAATAGGAAAGTACCTGGGGAAATTTTTAGCATAAACTTTCATGTTTATGCTTGCTTTCATACTGTACTAGCATTTTTTTAAAAACTATGGTTATCACAAAGGTAACAGGGTTTTAAACTATCCCATAATTTTTGCTACATGGCCAGCTGATAAGTCATAGCAGAGATTTGTTTTTAAGCATTATTAACAGTTAAATGTTTTTGAAGGCTTGTATGCTATGATGTTTATATTACACTATTTGATGCTTACATGCTGCTGCTAACATTCTTTTTAAAGACAAAGCAGAAGCAAATAGTAGGGAAGGATTTTTAAGTTGCACAGAGGTGTCTCCATATATAGAGCATTTGGATG
Organism: Sturnus vulgaris; assembly: GCF_052056855.1. Classification (NCBI taxonomy): domain Eukaryota; kingdom Metazoa; phylum Chordata; class Aves; order Passeriformes; family Sturnidae; genus Sturnus; species Sturnus vulgaris. Next base: position 16,437,315 of record NC_142248.1, on the reverse strand, counting down.
GTATGACCAACTTCTCAGAGACAGAGCCTGGATCTGTTACAAAACTTCTCCTCAGATGTTATTTTATCATACCTTAGAAACAGAATCTTCCCTTTATATTTGTGCAACTGTGCAAAAGACAGTATAGGTGAACTGCTGCTGCTTAACCCAGCAGTTATTTCTGTCTCTATTGCTCTCTTTGCCATCCTGACAATCTGACAGGGTCAAACATTTAACCTTGCAGGTCACAGATCAGCTAAGACTTGCCCTCGTTTGACCCATGTGAACAATAATAAAGCCTTTTTTCCAATAGTCCTTGTCCTACCCAACCCAGCTATAATGTCAATTAACTTGGCAAGGCTTAAAGCCACTTTGAAAATCATTCAGCGTCTGAGGAATGTTAATAGCACAACAGCTGTTTTCAAGAATCTCACACTTTGTGTTTCTTGTATTAAGAATTTTACTAATTCTTCCCTCATTGTTTGCTCTCATATGACATAAGATATAAACTGATCTGCTGACCTAAAAAATGTGTTTTTCTTGCAAAGGGAGTAATTTCTTATAAGAAAAACAGTACTTAGCTAAAATATCTAAAGTTTTGTTTAGTTTTCTGCATAAGGACCTAATTTGGTTTCTTGTATTTCTACTAACACATGCTTCTAGCAGAGGTTTAGACCATATGATCTCCAATGTCCATTCTAACCCAAATTCTTCCATAAATGTTGTTGAATTTAAAGCTAGTTTAGACTCTTTTCTGCTTGATTCACCCCAGGCTGTGAAGGAACCAATTTCAGCAGTTGAGTGGAGCTAACCCTGACTTACTTTTCCATCCAGTTCTAACCTGCTTCCCACAAGAGAGGTTTATAAATAATTTATCTCAGCACTTTAAATTTTTTGCATCCAATAGGAGCCCTTTCTATATTAATGAACTAATAACTAAATTAATGAACTAATGAATTAATTAAAACACTACTCTAGCCTAGATAAATGCCTTTAAATTTAGATTTTAAAAAATTTTGTTTATTTAGCTTTTGTCTTTGGAAACAATATTAACCTGGAATTTCAGCCCAGGATAGCACTTTCTGTCATGAGTGAGATGAAGTCTGATGTATTGCCACTCAAATGGGTTATGATGATGGGACCTTATATAAATGAGAAGTAAATTCTACCAGTCTTCCAGTGAGGTATAAAGTTCAGTTTTTCAAATATAGAGGGCCATGAGAGCCTAACACTGGAAACTATGGAATTAATTTACATTGCACATTAAAATATAATACCCATTTCAGTAATAAGCTTGCACATATTAGTAAATGTCAAAATTGTACTTGTAATGCAGCACTGTTAAATTTTACAATATTTATTTACAGGACTGCACAGTACAAATTTCACAGGACTCCTTCAAGTTCCCTTCATGGTCCTTTGGCACTCAACATCCAGCCCAAAAAGTTAGTCCTGCACAGGACTCATCGGGGTTAAAGAACTGGGTCATCCCACAGCCCCATTGTCCTATATCCCAGTTCTTGTGATCTCTATTTCCCTCCTTACAGGCGGATGCTTCAAGTCTCAGTCTGGTCCACCAAACTCTTTGTCCTACCATACTCCCCCTGCAAACACGTCTGGCCATCTATGTACTGAAAACAGAGAGCTTTGTCCCTTGCACAGCCTGAGCAAGGACACCTGGAACTTACAGTGCTGAGCTCTCATCACATGCACTCTTGGTACCATTCCCTGACTTGATCTACTCCAGAGAAAAGTTCAGCTCACTTCAAGCTGAAATCTCCATCAGTACATGTAACAGCCTTTTAGAACTGTGACTTCAGAAGCCTCACAATCCTCTACTCAGTGTTTGCAGACTTAGATATTTGCTTTCTAGTTCTTTTTTTTCATCTTTGCCTTTCTTTTTTTTTATTTTAAAAAGTCTTAAGTTGTTCAAGATGCAGTTCTGCGTCAACAACAAAGAGCACAGGCTGGACACTTCAACCACCCCTTCCAAATGTCATGTTTCTGTTTCGAATCATTAAAATTTCACACAAAAGAGGTAACCAGAACATTTAGATACGGACAGAATGATGTATTTTCTCCTAATTTAGTGCTTGGAAATAGTAATTTTGACTGAAATTTTCCAGAAAGGTTCAGCCTGAGGCAGATTACCCAGTATGCAAAATTTCAGGCCAAATAGTTAAAGTTTGGCAAAGTTATGAGCTACAGAAAATGATTTTGTAATGGAATTTCTGGGCAATTTTAATAGATGGTGACACCAGTCCAATCTACCACACATGCAAAAGGTACTTAAAATTTTATTAATTTTCTGGAAATCACTAACATTTTTTTCACCCTAGAAATAGCTTGGTATGAATTTTCTGGATTTTCTGATGAAACAGAACTAAATACATCATTTAAAGTCTGAGTTTCAAAGAAGACCAGAATGTCTTACAGGAATGAGCAGTTGAGGGACTGGGCACATGCAAATGCACATATTCACAAGCACTTCCATGTCCTTTACACTGACAAACAATTCCATAAAAGAAATTTCTTTTGATGCAATTCCAAGAGTAGCAGAAGTTTTAATGTTACTGTCAGAGGCGACTGGACTAGAGATAGTCTGGATGCAAACATTATTTACACTCATACAAAGATGCCAGTGACAACATTCTTGCTACTTCAAGACATTTGTATAAATATCATTTCAATATTAGCAGCATTAGTTTTGAAATTACAATTTTTGTTCATACGTACTTAAATAAGTACATGCACCCACTACACAGAGCCTTTATGCTCATGTGTGGCAGATTTGAGAATACAATTTTTAAAAATCACTCTCAGCTTCTCAAACAGAAGCGTTTATTCAGGCCTAAGATTATACTTTTTCCTTATGATGTCCTTGAAATGGAATTTTCTTGATAAACTCAGTATGTTAGTGCTTAATCTGGTATGATCCATAGTCCTTGAATGTATTTTCAGCACTTGTCAGCAAACTGAGTGATGCTTTTAGTTTCAGAGAATTTCAGGCATCTTTAACTTGTTCAATATAAAGTCAGTGTAGTGAAACTAACTTGAATAATTTTGAATTCTTTGAAAATGAAATCTGTGGCTTAAGACCAAAGCCAACTTATACTAATTATTCCAGTTGTGAACTTTGATCAGAAAGAGCATATTGTACTGATAAGATTGCTTCCTCACCCTGCCCAAAAATGTCTTCTCCTCCATGCATCAGATCTGCTGATGCCACATTCCCCTAGCAAACAGCAACTGAATCAAGAAACTTGGTTTGCATTTGCTTTGCACAGATCAGGTGGCCCTGAGACAAAGCAAGGTTCCGCTTCCTGAGCACATGCAGTGACACTTTGGCTGAATTCGAGTATGCTCACTAGTGTTTCATGAAGCTAGCCAGTAACAAAGAAAATGTTATTTTATGCATTATTTTCTACACTTTAAAATAGTTAAAAGTAAAAAGTGGCTGAAGTCTATGGCAATCTACACAAAAGGAGTTTGGGTGTTTCAAAACTTCAGTTGTTAAACAGGATGGAATAGGCAGCAGAAGCCACACACTGGGCACAGTTTTTTTACTGTATCCTGTGAACAACTAAACCACTTCAGTTTCCATTCCCACATCTTCTTTTCTCTTGTAGAGCCATTTTAACCCATTCTTTGCTAATGCCTCCCAGCAGGAACTGCTCTCACAGCCTCAAGAGACAGAGCTGTGCTCGAAGGATGCCAAGCAGCAATGTGTCTGCCCACACACACTGGCAGCACCTGGCCCAGACGCCGCTGCCAAGGCTTGAGTCAATGCTGAACCATTTACCAAAGAAACAGATCTTTAACCTGGCAGTGCTACCGACAATCAGCTTGTGTTTGGTAAAAATGGTAGGAGTTTTGCCATTTACTCCACAGAAGCAGCACACCATAAACTTTTTAAGCTGAAGGAAAATGCTGAGGTATCCATACAGGAGCAAAACTGATCAGAAAAATTGCAACATGCTTTGAAGTTAAACTGACTTGTCATGGATAAATCAGTGAGGTGTGGCCACAGGAACCTCACCTGGGAACATTTTGCCATGTACTGTTTCAGATGATGGTGTAGATGAAGAAGGATTAGCAGTGCATAATCTTACTTATCCCATATTTAAAAGACACAGTTTGCTGGCATAAACACAGAAGCAAGCATGGATGGCACTGAAGGCTGGTTGAGAGGTTCCAGTGGGTGTCTGACGTCAAATACATGCACGAAAACCTTCCAGCAGAGAGCAGTGTGTGCACTGGAAGAGCATTGTGACAGCATGGGAGACAGCTACAGCTGGGTACAGCTCCCATTCTGCTTTATAAATCAACATCTTGAGTCCCTCAAAAGAACACCAGGACTGAACATTTCCTGCTCTTTTCAAGATGAACCTTCAGAATGGTGATTTTATAATCTGAGCTAATTTGATACATCAAGATTTACGTAAATAATTTAAACGCCTAATTGTTGAAATTATTGAAAATGGAATTAGAGTAAATCTGCATTATATAGAGCAGTGTTATATTTGAGACATCCAGATTATCACCATCCACCATGCACGGTGCACTGCTGTCCTGCCCTCAAAACACAGCAGCTTTCTGGTGATGCTGACTCTGATTCCTGGTCTAGAAGATTCTGTCTAGACTAGGGAATCTCAGAGTAGTACCAAATATACTTTTCGATGCCCTTATCTACTCCTCACCAATAATAAAATGATAAATTAATTTTCAAAATTTACATTAGAAAAGTAATGTAACAGATTTTGACAAGGTGCTGTAGAAATTTTAAAAACAAATTAAGACACTGCGAGGCAAGGTAATATCAGACAGGAAGGGATCAAGGGCTAAATGAGTGAGCTTTAAAGGCTTCACCAGGCAAGACCTTTGCTGTCATGTTGAAATAGCATGTCTTGGCTTGGATTAATTAGAATTGTATCTCCAAAACGTAGTAGCTGCATCTTGACCTGGGAGCCTGGTTATTTTGGGAGAATTGTTAATAGTTCCAAAACTGCTGCTAACTGTTAAAAACACAACGTTCAAACAAAATTCCCACTGACTGGCATTCTTATTGGCACTTTTAGTGAAGCAACTCAGTATTGAAATCCATTTCTGAGGCTTGTGAGAGTTGCTAGTTATAATCTTTCTTGTGTACACCTCAAAAGTCAATCTACATCCAGTGATTTATCAAAGCAATCAGAGGCTGCCTACTCTAATTATTGGGGGTACCCAGAAACAGAAGCAGAAAAAAGAGGCAGTTTCCAAAGACTAGAATCAAACAGAAGTATTCCTCTTCTCTGAGAAGATGCTGCTGTATAGCAACACATTATGTGAGTCATCAGTAGAAGAGAGAAGAAACACTGCCTTCTGCCTTGTCTTCTAAAGACATTATTCCTCAATGATTTTTGGTTTTAAGTATCTAAAATTAACATCCATCTTATTTTAACGTAGATAGTTCTTTTGGAAACAAGGAAAGGATGTTATTAATGGTGTGTTTTCTGAAAAGTTTATTTCATTGTCATCACCAGTGAGAGCCTAGTGAAAGGGCTGTTTGTGTTGGAACTATCTTTTAATCTCTGCAGAAGTCTGTAAAAGCAAAGTTCTTGAACCACCATGAACTCTTGGCAGTTATACTCTCCTTTAAAACTGCTCATTGTGATGGGCTTAGCTTCATGATTCAGTCTGTTAATATTTGCGTAAGAAATGAAAAATGAATCTATATCTGAACACAGTGAGTGCCTTTCTGAGAAACTGAGAGGGAGAACATAGAGGCAGAAAAAAACTTGAGGCTGAATTTTCTGCTTTGAATTGGTGTAATGGAAAATGTTATTCCCCAGTCACCTTCTCGACTCCTATTTATTACACAATATCCTCTTGCTTTCCAGTTCAGCTCATGCAGGCTTTCATGTTTCTGCTGAACAATTTCTGTGATACCATGGGCCAAAAAATTAGATCTTCTTTTTTATCATCTAGCCAAGTTCAGACTAGACTCTCAGCTGGACAAAACCACAAATTCTCAGAAGATTCAGTATCACAGAAATTGCACTTCCCGTCTGCCTACCAATTAGAAAAGTGCCACATCTTCAGCCATATTCATATCTTTTCTTTATTTTCTAACAATGAAACACCAGAAATCCATATCCCCAGGTTTTGTTCTTGAACATTAGAAGTCTCAAAAACCCTGAGTTTCGGATGTTTGTTTGACACAATCTTTTCTCAAGCTATATTTTTCCTGGATAAAACTGAATCACTTTTTCCAGGGGAGTTGAAGACACTCAATAATTCTGAGGACTATTTGGTAAGAGTCACAGGAAGAAGGGTTCTACAATCTGGCTGAACTCTACAGAAGGCTCTGTGTCACTTAAACATTTCAGATTATATCTGATAGACATGTTCCTTTTCTGAGATTTCAAAAAGACCTAAAAGTTTTGATTGGAAGGCTTAGCCAAACTGTTTTTTTTCCCTAATCCAGGTTTTTCATAATAAATTTTCTGTACATTAAATAGAGAAGGTAGAGTTTCTTGAGACAGTGGAGATTAAAGAGAAGTTAAAAGAAACTGGCATCTTCCCTGAAGGTTACCATACTTACTTTAACATCTGAGATACCAGCATGGCATTAATCAGAAATTATGCATGATACCAACAGAAATAGGATAGCCATTCCTGAAGAGACTCAAGAGGATCTGTAGCTTGAATCTGTGACTTGTGTCTATGTCTGTGTCTGTGTGTGTGTGAATGGGAAGACGTATAATATTCAATATGTTTATTATTAAAATAAAACTGGGAAGGATCAGTGAATATCGATTTTGGACAGTAGAAATCATATGCCTATAGTAACAATAAACAATATTAACTTTTTCTCTTCTTTGTGATGTTGACCTGGGGATTTTGAAAAGGCTGAGATGGTCTAATTTTCCTCAGGTAGTAAGAGAGTCATCCAGCTCCTTCTCCAGCAGTAATGGTACCATATACCTGAAAAATATACTGTAGTCAACATTCAAAAATCCTCCCAACAACATATGAAAGCTGACATAAAATTCTCTGACCAGAATAGAATTAAAATGTCTTGAATTTTATCTAAAGCACTGGACCTTAATATCAGGCATTGCACAGGTGTTCTTCATTCACCTCAGGAAGAGAGACAGCAAGGCACAAATAGCTCTAAGAATTGATAGTGGATTATTGGCTGCTCAGAAGTTGATGGGAAAATCCTACTAAACTTCAGTAGCAGCAGAATTTCTTCCCAAAGTTATGAGAGTTCATTAGGTGAACAGCCTTATTACTGTATTTCTTTGGAGACTAATCTGCACTTTTTGTTCTAGTGTGTGTAGAACTCAGAAGCAGTTTTCCTGCTGACTCAGACTGTTGGGTGTTGAGGTTGTCTAAGGTAAAATCACTTCTAGTTCCAGGCAATGTAATTTCTCTTTGCAGTTCAGGTTGCTGTCAAAGACATATAGCAATCTTTCTTTTATGCAAATATTTTTCATGTTTGAGAATGCCCCACCTTTAAGGGGGCTCAGCCAAAAATGTGTTGGATTTTATCCTTTGTTTCTGCATCAGCTGGCACAATGGGGTTAAGTAGTGTAATACAAGTCAAAAAAGCTAATGAGAAGACAGTAGTACAGCTGGCAAGGTGTTTGCTGCTTTTGTAGGAAAGAAATGTACTAACACCCCCCACAGTTTGCAGTCTCCAGTTCCTCACCTTATTGAAAAACCTTCAGTATGGACAATTTTCCTTTTAGGAAAAACACTTCATGGTGACTTTGTTGCCAGCTACAGTAAACATAGATAATTGGCTCTATAAACACTGTCCTCCATAAAGGTAAAGATTTCCTCTGCTGCAGGATTCCTGAGAGCCAAGATTTAATTTGAAGGGGCAGGCCCGGTCTTGCATTCTGAAGCTTATATCTTTGTTGATCTGAAAAGGAGCAGCATCTTCCCTTATCTAACAGACATATTTATGAAAAAGACACCTCCCAGTTCCAAGATATATATGTGGCCCGTCAGCCACAGTGAGATGATAGATACTGCACTAGAGCAGCAGAGAGAAAGATTTCAGTCTAGCTGGTTTGCTGCCCATCCTCTCTGCATTCTGCACCAAATCAGAGCCATAAAGTCTATGCTATCTAAGACTTCTCACTGAAAACATTTTCCACAGAAATAAAAGCTTTACTTCTGACAGCTTTAGGTGGAACAGGAAAAAAAGTTTGGGAAACAGACCTGTTACTTTGTCTGTTTTCTCATTCTTTGGAAGATGCTTCTAGTAGTTCAGATTGCTAAGGACCTATGAGAGAAAGAGCACTTTTAAGTGAAGGGGGAAGAAAAAAGCTGCTTGTGACCTGTATTTTTTCCCATAAACAGTAATACATGCTGAATTACTGCTTGATGAAATCATCATATAAGCTTTGACTGATAGTTTGTCAGAAAAGAAAAAAAATTAAATTAAAAAATGAAAGAGAGGAAGAAAAAAGATATTTTAATTTTAAAGTTGAAACCATGATAATATTCCATTCCAGCTTGACTAGAACAGGTTCTGCAGGACCATATTGTAAAAAGGTTTTTCTGCTTTTAGTTTTGCTGCATTTGAAAACAGCTAGGAATAGATGTTTACTCCACATATATTTTACAGTTGATATTAATCAGTGCTTTAAGTTTCTTCTGCAAATTATTCTAAAGCATTCAGTTGTCTGTGAAGACTCTAAGTCTTTACAAGCAGCCATGTTTTAGGAAACTTCTACATAAATTAGCTCTTTAATGATCTCAGTGTGCCTAAAGACTAGCAGGAAGGAGAAAGTACTGTAAATAACTGTTCTGATCAAAGAATTGGTCAATTATTATTATAATTTCAACGTTGAAACTATGATTCTTGTCAGAGACAATGCCTCTTCAGGCAACAGGAGACATTCCTTTTCACTGTTGTAGGGGACAAGTTTGAGGGCAGAATGTGCCTGACACTTTCTAATACCCTCAAAGGAGTAGAATAATAGAAAGACTCAAGGGTAAGCTAGCAGAACCCACCACCAGCAGCTTATCTCTATTGCTCATGAAGAGCAGAAATTTTCCGTGCATGTCTGAAATGCATCTACAGAAGAGCACTGAAGGCCACTACTGAACTGACTGATACCTGTGCTATGGCATAGCCACTGCCTTGGGAAATCCTCCTTTTCTTGTTTAATCTTCAAATTACTGGAACAGTAGCTGACTGAGCAGGAAGTAGGACACAACATGGTGTACTCTGTCCCTCTATCTTTAGCATAAACACAGTTATATCCTTCTGACTGCACAGGGAATTTGAGGGAGAGCCTGGTCTCCTCATCTCTTATGAATGAAGCTTTCCTTAAGGCTGATAAAAATGTTGAACCCACATGAAAGAAGATAAAGCTCTTAACTTAAGAAAAAAGTTTTCTGTCTTTCACCATTAGCAGACCTATGAGAATATTGGCCTATGAAGTCATGAAAGAAGAACTCTGAAAACAGGAGGTCGACTCAGTCTTTGTTTTTTCCTGCCTCTGAACTCTTCTGTTGTAGCTAACTATTGCCCCTTGATGAATTCCTGACCTGCCCTAACCTAACTCCCCTACTCACTCTCCCTGTCATTAGAAGCTGATAGAGAAGATCTCCAACTGGAGAGAGGAGACCTCCTCCCCCTCAATTCTTTGTCAAACTGAACTCTTACAAGCTTCCTCGATTTCTCTACTACTCTCAGGGTTTAGTGAAGCCATGAGAAACCACTAAGTCAACCCAAATCTGTTTATATATTGACTTGGCAAATAAATGATAAGCATAACATTCACTATCTCCTTACCTGTTTGTTTTTTTTCAAAAGGCTGCCGAGTGGCTGTTACTGGGTAATGGCAGAGATGTTGATTTCTTCATCAACTATACAAGTGTCTTAACCTTTATTTTAGTTAAGTAAAACAGTAGGATTATTAAATTTTTATGAGTTGTCTTCAAAATGTTCCCAGTCAATGGAAGATCATTTCAGCCATGCTATGGCAATTTGTTGTCTATTGTAAAAAGATCTTGTCACAAAGTCTCATTTCTAGATAAAAAACATCCCACACAACTGACCACAGCGTTGCTGTACAGGTAGTGTATATTGTGTGTTCTCTAGGTTGATTTAGTTTATCAAGAAAGTATGTGAGCATTATGATTAAGTCTGTTTGGTATTGTCGGTGTTTTGAAACAGAACTTCTGATTTCTGGCTACAGCTGCAATGTCTTTGGCTTGCTCTATGTTCATTGTCTTTATAGGTCATTATGTAGCTTTCTCCTCAAGGCCCCTTGACTTAGGTCTTTAATATGAAACAGTCCTCAGCTTTGTCAGTTTTCATTTTTCCAGAACCTTCCTCTGGAGAACAAGTTCATGGTTATATGGGCAAGAGGAGAAAAAGAAGTAAGGAGTTCCTGTCTGCAAGATAAGAGATACTTATCTCTAATTTTTTGTCTCATTAATGAAAATTTAGTTAAGCTTGTATTTTGCTTTGACATCTGCTACTTCTGTTTCGATCCAATGTGTGGTTTATGTGTCTAATATTTCTATCTGTTTCAGTTTCTGTAATAAGAGGTATTATCACTACTGACAAATCTGATCTTGCTTAAGGCCTTGGACTATAATAGCTTCACCAATAGTGCCTTTAAATACAATAACCTTTCAGAAATTACTGTTGCATCTTCTACACGTATCAAACCAAATATTTTAAAAATATGTTGTTATGGTGGAAAAATAGCTCATGAATTCACACAACCATATGTTGCATCTCCACTTAAAACAAAAATTGCAAAGTAATCTACCAGCTTCATTCCAGAAATAGAATTGCATGTGTGAGTCATGCCCAAAAATACAACACCACAACACTGACAAAAATAGGTGCATGACAATCCCATCCCTGCACTGAGACATACATAATTTTCTGGTAAGTCATTGCCAGCCATTAGTACAAATCTACTGCTTTAAGTGAATCTTGTCTATGAGACATAACTATATGAAAAGCATCTTCTCAGTCATCAGAATAGTTCACTGTCTGCATTCAGCATCTGAGCTGCTTCATTCCCAGATAAAAATGGTATCTGACTACAATTAGGTTCAGTTAGCACTGCAGTGTTAATACAGAGATGAAGGTTCCTTTCTTGTTGCATTGCTTTTGGTATATGTAAAGTGGTGATTTAGCAGGGCTTTATAGACAGTTTCCCATAGCTCCCTTTTAGAGACATATAGGTCAGATGAGTAAACTACCAGCAGACATCATGGATGGCAATTTGAACAGGAACCAGCAGCAGATCAACACCATCCTGGACTTACTAGCAAGAATGTGCAACATTCAGGAAAAGGGATTATTCCCCTCTATTTGACACATCTGAAATTGGGTTTGGAGCTCTATGTCCAGTTGAGGTCTTCCTTGTAAATGTTAAAGTCCAGTGGAAGACCACCAAGATTATCAGGAGTTCTTGGAAGTACAGACAGAATCAGAGACAACTTTTACTCAGCCTGAAGATCAAAGGGGAAATCTAATTGTATTCTACTTGCAGGGGAATGGAATGGCTATAGAGAAGATGGAGCCAAATTTTTCTCAGAGGTGTATACAGTGGAAAAGTGAGATGCAATGAACACAAATTGCAGCACAGGAAATTCTCTATACAATTAAGGGAAAAAAATCCTCTCAGTGAAAGTGATAAACCACAGAAACAGTTGTTCAGATAGGTTATGGGATCTCCACCTTTAGAAACCTTCGAAGTTCAGCTGCATATGACACTGGACAATCTGCCCTAACAAGTTTTGAGTTGCTTTGAGAAGCAATCTCAAAGAGAGATTCCAATATAGATTACTAAATGATTCAATAAGATATATTCTTCTCTTCAGCATCTCCTATTGACTATTATAAATTACTTCTACTTAAGCTCCTGTGGCTCCCATTTGGAGAGGGCTGTAAGATACAGAGCAATTACAGAGCAATTCAGACATCGATGTTTTATAATGTTTGGCTTCTTGAAAAACACACCTCTATGTTTCATAGTATTCAAGTATTCATAGTATTCTGAGAAACTATATAAAATGTACCATAACCACTGGTATACTAAACCAAAGTAATTAAATCAATTCTACTATATTGCAGCCTAAGTGCATGGATTCACAACACAAGCATTGTAGAATCACAACCTGTAGCATAATTTAATTTTCAACACCAACACTGAGACTTATTTGTATTTTTCTGGCCATATACCCTAGGTAACCAGAATGAGGAGATTTAAAGCAGCCACAGTGGTGGAAGTGGGAAGAAAGAGAACACTTTTTAGTTTAAAAACACAACTTGAGGGTGTTTTCTGTTAATTAAGAAATTGTTGTGGTTTTATCTGTGGTTTATCTTCTGTTTTCTTGGTTACAAAATTTACTTGCTACAAAGTCTTGGCAACTAAAACCAAGCCTGCAGTTATCTTTAAAATGTTAAATATAACAAATGAAGCCAGATTCTGGAAGTTTTCGTTATCCTGACTAGAGTCTAGATAGAGCAATTAGAATTGAAGGCGTGCCTCGATGAGGAAGGTACAGTTCAGTTTGAGCCACAGGGGCAAAATGAAGCTCAAAAAGACCAAGAAGTAAAATCTTGGCTAATCAGCTTTACACTATATAGCAGCTCATTTTTTGGGAAACATATGCAGTTTGTGTTTTGGTTCAGGACTGCTACTTTTCACCAAAATAGCTATGTTTTAAAAGTCAATTTCCCTTCCCACCCTTTTCTGCATCTTTTGATTACAGGGAGCGCCTAAAGAAAAACATTACCTATTAAAATGTTATAAAATAAAAAAGAAAACTGTATTGGAATTTTAAAATTATTTCGTGCTTTTTTTTCTCACTTAATTGATGAAATTTATGTATTTAGATTTAACATACAAACCAGAACACTCTAGCAAGTTAATTTTAAAAAGAGGGGAATTTTTTTGTCAGCACATATTAAACGCTAAACTTAGTAGACTTCTGGCTGGGTGCCATTCAGACATGTAAAGGCAATGAGACTGAAATAAATAACCTTAATAATTTTATCAGGTATTTTATTTTGCAGCACGTTTGAAGATACTGAAGGAAAGTAGATTAATGGTTCTTTTTATCTAGCTGCTTTTAAAATAATTTCCACATCAACAAAGTTAAATGAAGGTTCCATCTTAGAAATCTGTGTTAACCCAGCCATTTATCCATTGCTATTCTTAACAAGACCAACAGTGATTCAAAGCTATTTTCCTCCTCAGAATTAGAAGTGGAATCCATGTACAGCACTTGTACACAACTGGAGATCTCAGGGTCAGACTTTAATTCTTGGTTCGAATTCTCTGTTGTGCTAAGACCAATAGGGATATATCATTTGAATCCATACTAAGCAAGCTTTAAAAGGATATCAGCCCAATTCTGGCAATTAAATGTGAAGGTGACTATGAATCAAATGTGCATCTACTTACACAACTGGTTCATCACATAATTATGAGACTGGAGATTTTGTCACAAGAATATTGAACACCCACTGATGTTTAAACTGTTGCATCTGCATTGCTTTGTAAACTATGCCAAGGGGTGGACCAAAGACTGCAATAAATTTCTGTGTATGATGCTTACCTGAATCAAGGTAGAATCAAGTGAGAATGCAGGAAAGCCACAAACTCAGTTACAGCGCTGCCAAAACACAGCTGTAAGAGCTATCCCATTTCTCAAAGATAAGCTCAAGCAGAAGTGCTAAGGATGGTAATGCCCCACAGAATACTTGAAGTCCATTCTAGCTCAGACATTACTTAAATTTTAGACAATCTGAGCTGAAGCTAAATGCAGACTGTTGTTCCAGACACCAGGCTAGAAGAGTACATCAAGCATTCTAAAATTCATAATGCAGCTATGGTGTAGATACAACTTCTGAAGTTTGAATATGGGCCAAAAAAGAGAGGAGAAAACCATTTATTTTCCCAAAATGTATTGAAACATCACAGAATAAAATAAACACTTCATTTTACATATTTTCTGCTCTCTTCATTCTTGTGCATTTGGGGTTTTTTAATGCTTTTCCTTCAGCTGGCAATATAATTTTGTTTAGGCTCATACAGCTATTTACTTTGCATAGTAAATGAGAAGTAACATAATGAACTCATTCTACTCTCATTTAGTTTGGCTTGACATTAATGACTCAGAGCAGAGAAAACTAAGTAAAGATGATGCCTAGACATTTAGTATTGCTTAAATTGCACAATGGATCTGGATTTGCACCCAGACAATAAACTTCCATTTTCTTTTGGTAGCTTGCAACATCCACTTTCACTGATGCAAATGACTCTATCAGATGACAACATTGTACCCATTCAGGCTGGGAACAACATGAGAGAGAGTTCTCTTGGGCAGTCTCCTGCTCAGAGCAGGTCAACATTGGATTCAAATCAGGCTCCTCAGTCTCTCTAGTGTACCATTTCCAATGAAAAGCTATCCCGATGGAGACAATATTTCCTTATATCTAATTGGACTCTACCTATTTCAATTTGTCGCCATTGTCTCCTGTTCTCCCCTTGTGCAGCTCAGCCTTGTTCTGTCTTCAGAGTAACTTCCTTGTAGGTTAGAAGGCAGCAGTGCAGGCTGAACCAGCCCAGATCCCTCAGCCTTGGTGGCTTTCTGCTGAGCTTGCTGCCATTTATGTCTCTCTTGCATTGGAGGCTCACAGTGGGATGAATTCTTTCAGATGTGAGTTAATGAGTGTTGGCCAAAGGAGTATAATCCATTGCTGTGGCTCTGCTCCTGTTCCTAAAGGCCAGTATATGGTTAGTTTTCAGCTGGCAAACAGGTCAAGCCTCTAACTCACAAAAGGCTACATCAACATAAGATATTTGTGTGCACAGTTCCATCATGTGAAATCTTTCATGTCCATATACCTGTTCTCTGACTAACCAGAAGGAATTGAAACTTTCAACGTGATATTACACTACTTTTTTCTCCTTTGGGAAGAGTAAATGAAAACTTTTTCTAACTTATAATTCCAAGAAGCAACACTAATGTGCTGCAATTGGCTACCTTTTAAAGTGTCTCCTAATTTTTTGCTAATTAAAGTCATAGTTTTCCAGACATGCTACAATATAAGTTATTAATGCAAGGGAGACATGGACTTTGTTTGGCAAGTCTCAGGGTGTAAAACTCCTTAACTGTATTTTACACCTACGGTTTTCAAGCCTTGGCAAACAGTTTAAAATGGAGAGATCTGAAAGCAGGTAAAATTTCTGGCATTAGACTAGAGTGTAGTGTTTAAAGCTCAGATCCACCAGCAAGCTGAAACATGGTTTAAGAAGGTTAACTTTGTTGTTTTTTCTTACAATGTCCTATACAGTACATGCCAACACATATAGAGTTGGATTCTGCTGTCAGCTATACTAAAGTAAATCCAGAAGTACTTCAGTGAAGTTCACTGAATTGCACTGTATTCTTATTTATGTTCAGAAGAAAAATGCTCCATAATTTCTAAGACAAGCTTGTCACAAAGTGTTATGAACACACAGCCTTTCAAAGACTAGAGATTTATCAAAAAGGTAGGTCCTGCAGAGTGCTACAAGAGTTCCTTGCTCAGGGCCTAGACTGTAGATTACCCAGTTTCCATCTGTGAGTTAAGGCAAAACAATTATCCCTGTTCAGAAACTCAGACAGCTTTGGCTGTAGAAGGATGAACCACAGTTTGAGCCCTTCTCACACAGGGTCTGACATGTGAGGAGTTGGCTGGGAGCATTCACAGAGACAGACACCAGCAGCTACAGACCCAAACTCGACAGCTACTAACTTCTTATGTCACAGTGACTTTGTCGTGCCTCTGATTCCTGAATTTTCTCCTCTAGAGATATTGTCTCAATTGTGCTCTATTTCTGTCTCTATATCTCCCATAAGAAGGCTTGTAACCACAATGCTTTGTAGGTTGTGGGTATACCAATGTGTAGCTGTACTACCTGTAAAAAGGTGGAGTAGAAGGGGTGCTGTTAAATTGAACACCCAGAGACAAAAATACCCTATGTTTTAGGAAGAAAGAAGGACCTTTGACTCAGCTGACTGAGCTCCTTTGCCTGTATGTATTTGGTGTGTTGCCTGCTCAGATCTGGTCTAGCAGCACTCAGTGAGTCCTGTGCTGTCTCACAGTCATTGCTGGTGAGCCCTGTGTGATTCATTAGCGCTCCTGGACAACCTGGGGGCTCCTTTCTGTCTTGGCCTATCCTTTTCTGTTTCTTCCTACCCGTGAGGAGGTTATACCACACTAATACCCCCCACCCTGAGATATCCCACTATTCTTATCCCATTACTGAGCACCATATACACAGCATGTAGAGAGATGAGGCCAGTCATAGAGGTGTCTCTTTTGAACCTGCTTTTGGCAATGCACTGTCATGATTGCTGTTACAAAAGTTTCAGGCCAGGGAAAGAGGACAGCTAGGGAATCACAAACATATGATAAGAGAGAAGACAGGGGTGCCAGGATGAGGAAGATTGATGCACAGTCTTTGTCAGAGGCACTTTGCACTGAATCCACTTTGTCCCAAATACTGCTCACTGCCTTGCAACAACCCAGGTGGCAAACACTGGAATCTTTTGCCCAAGGGCACCCAAGCCTACGCTGCCTGGAGAGTGTGCTCATCCTCAGACAGTAGGCTGAGCTGGGTTGGGCCAGGGAACGTGAGGACTCTCCAAATATGCTAATGAACTTGGGCTTGTAGGCAGCCAAGAATGAAGAATTTGCAATCCATCCCAGCCATGGACAAGGTTGGGGAGTTTGGTGTCCAAGCCTCTGTGCCTGAGACTTCTATCTGCAACTGATCCTCAGTATCCATCTGCATCAGCAGACCAGCAAGAAAGAATCAGATCCCAGGACACTGTTTTGATGAGTAGCCAAACCACCAACCTACAGAAATACACTTCTTTTAATGCTTCCTTTCTCTCTGTTTACATTGCTCTCTGCACGATAGAAATGAGGCAACAAATGAGGCAGAGCTCACTATTGGAGTGATTCACTACCCTATCCAGGCAACACTCTCCCAGATCTTTCCATTTCAATGAAGTCCCAAATATGCAGCCAATATAATACACTACTTACAGCTATATCACGTTGAGTTGCTTTTGTAGCATGTCATATTGATGGATTTGTCAATAACAGCAAGAATTTCTTTTTAAATAGACTGATGCAGGAGGGGCTGTTTTTGATAACTTCTCATTTAAACCAAGGTGTTGAACTAGCCTGAAGGGTTTAACAAGAAGCAGCATTAGTGAACTTGCTTTACTCTTAAGAACAGGCAGAAGCTGCACACGTGGCTGCTTGCATTAAAGGGCATATGTCTCTGAACTCTAGTCCAAGACAAGTCCAGCTCAGACAATTGCCATTAATTAACCTTTGTCTGCTGTTAGACAGCTGAGCTCATCTAAAACATTTGAGCAATCAAAACATCTCCAGAGGGGTGGTTCAGCTTCTTCATCTCCCTTCATCAGGTTAGGACCTGTTTGTAGGTGCAGTGTCCTGTCCTACTCTTTGCGCCAGCTCTGACTTATTGTTGAGTCACTTCGGCTTATAAAACCAGATTAAAAAAATTTCATTCTTTTGCTGGATGAGTTTTATATCCCGTCAGAAGCTGAATTAGCTTTTCACTGGGGATTCAGTGTAAGGCAGAGCTGACAGAAGTGAGAAAGTGTCCACGTGGCTGGGCACAGAGGAAGGAGTAGTGGAGCAAATGGAATAGATAATTCGGTGCTTTAGAATAATCTCAGCATTCAGTAAAAGACTGCATTCAGCTGGGTGCTTAGATTGAGAACTCTAACGTAAATAAAATAGTGCATTGCAGTTTTTCTGAATGAAAGGTGTATAATCAATCATCAACGAAAACATAAGGCCAGAATAAGCAACAAAGATGTTATGAGAAGATCAAATGCAACAACTTCAATGATGTAGAGATTCAGGTTAAAGAGAGACCTAAGTGAGTTGGTACACATCCCATGGCTCCAGACTTCTTTCATCTTACCCTGGTGGGAGATAAAAACAGAGAAAACACCAACCTGTTCAAGATGAAATTAAATATCTGCTTAACAGCTACACAGTTACTCACAGTTTTATTGGCTGGCTGGAAGTAACCCTAAGAATTAGATAATGCCACATTTACACTGTAAAAGCCTCTATTCAGTGCAAAAGAATGCAATAGTGAACTTCTGTCTGAAGCCGAAAAGCTAATGTGTATAGCTTTTTGACTCCTGAGAGTCCTCTGTTACAAATAAGATCTGCAAAATGCATGAGACAAGTGTCTAAAATTCTTGAGGTAACCAAAAGATCACTCTACACAGCAGCGGTGTTACAGCATCAGTAGGTGCCTGTGCTGAACTGGAAAACCATCAGGCTGACTCAGCACCCATGTCATTCTATCTTAGATGTGCTATCTTCTGGAGAATAGAAAACCTTTTGAGGTAAATCAACTTCTGTTGGTCTCAAATAACTTTTTTGGTTTTCTTTTACCTCCTTGTTACATATGGGAAAAACCTGAGCTGAGTGTGCAAGTGAAGCTACAAAATGTCTTGCAGAATAGCATAGAGAGGAAGGATTACACCTTAGGCATGGCTGCCACGTAAAACCCTGCTGAAGGGTTACACAGCTATAACTGTCCAATAAAACTGTTGCAAAAGTAAAGGGCTGCAAATATCAAAGCGTTTAATCTTTAGGAATTTGTCATTGAGTGCACTGTTAAGGGATTTACTAAGCAGCATTTGACATACTTCCCCGTCCTCTCATTCCCAGAGGGAAATGTTGCCAGCCTGCCTGCATCTGCCTGAGTTGTAGGCAGCATCTTTGATTTAGATCTCAGTCAGATCTCTAAGTCCAGTCAGCATCTTAAACATGCACCAAAGTACCTTAGAAACAAAAAATTGCACAACTTCTCATTCAGCTTCTAATTTTCTGTCTGCAGCATGAAAGTATCACGGTTTTGTTTTTTTTTTCCTTTTCAAATGCAGTCTTTTTCCTCATTTTGACTCTTCTGAATGCTCCTACATAAAGACTCTCCTCATCCGTGCTTTTGGTCATATTATACTTTTTGGAGTTTATAAGTCATTAAGTATTATGCCCCACCTGCCATCTCTCATTCAGTGTTGAAAACAGGGATCAGCTCCTTCTATCACCCATTCCAGATGATCATTTATATTATAATCTGGAATTTAAAGCAAGCACTCTTTCTGTTTTCTCCCATTCTGCTTTGAGGATTGTCTCGTGCTAACCTGTAAAGCTGTGTTGGTACCATCCTTCAGTTCCTCAGTTTTTGGCTAGTGTGAAGCCTATGAAAAATGTCAAGAATTAAGGTGCTAGCACTAGGGGCTGTACATTAACAGGACTGACAGCATGAGATTTCCTTACCAAACATTGTCTTTTTAGGCACTGTGCACTTTCTCCTGCTGCTGCATAGGGATGTCAGAGTCACCCTAAGTACCATGTCAGACTTGTGTAGTTATCTTGAGTGGTAAAACACATCCTAAGTGACACTGGACACCTTCATTTAGGCAATTGAATCCCTCTTATATTGTCTTGTTTCCTTATTCCATATATGTCCTAATCATAGAATTATTGAATGGGTTTTTATACAGGATTGGGTTGGAAGGGACATCAAAGATCATCCATTTCCAACCCTCCTACCATGGTCAGGGATACCTTTCACTAAACTAGGTTGTCCACCCACTCAAGAGGTTTGGGAAGAGAGCTTGTCATTGAAGACTGAGGCAAAAAATTTGAGTACCGCAGCCTTCTCCTCGTCTTTTGTTACCAGCTTTCCAGCACTGCTTATCAGGTGGGTAAACCTTTGATCTTCCTTTTCTGGTTAACATACCTGTAGAAGTCCTTCCTGTTATTTGTTGCATCCCTTGCAAGGTTCAGTTCAAGCTTCACCTTGGCCTTTCTCACTCCATCCCTTCACAGCCAAACTTCACCTTTTTTCCTCTTCCAGGTTTACCTGTCCTCGTTTCCACAGCCTGTGCACTTGTTTCTTGCACTTTTGTTTGACCATCAGATCCCTGCTTGGCTATGCTGGTTTGGTGCCTTCTTTGTCTGATCTCCTGCTCCTGGAAGCTGTAGGCTCTTGCCATCTATGGAAGACTTCCTTAAAAATCTGCCAGCTCTGTTACACCTCCTTGTCACTGAGAGCAGTCTGACATGGGATCTTATTGACTATCTCCTTGAAGAGCTGGAAGTCTGTTTCCTAAAGTTCAGGGGCCTGATGTTACTCTTTACCTGACCCATATTCCTCAGCACTATGAACCCCACTGGCACATGATCCCTGCAGCCCTGGCTGCCTCCAGCCCTGACATCCCCAATTAGCTCCTCATGTCTGTGACTAACAGGTTGCACCCTCTCTGCTAGGGTCAGGTAATAACCAGAAGTTATGCATTCCAGGAGCCTCCTGAATTACCTGAAGCTCCTGTGTTTCTGTCCCAGCAGATGTCTAGGTGGTTCAAGTCCCTCAGCAGGGTGAGAGCCCAAGAGCACAATGCCTCCTGTAGATGGAACAAGAAGGCTTGGTCAGTAGGCTCCTCTTGATCAGGCATGACCATTTTTACCCAATATTTTAGCTAAGTGTTTTATTGATAAGGAAAAAAAAGCAGTGTAAGAGTGTTTGAATAAGTGTTTACAGAAAATAACCTCTAAATGTAAATATGTGGATTTGGAATTAAAACCTTGTTTTAGGAGTGAAAATAATTTAGCCATAATTCAACCAAAAGATAATCAAGCTTCACTCTTCCAAGCAAAGAAATTGAAAATTCACACTAATAGCAGTGCACTGAAATTTACAGTTTTTCACCTACTTTGTAATCAAACACTCTTTGAAGCCTAATTGTTTGATGTAGGCATTGATTTTGTTGAAACTGTATGTACAGCCAGTGCAAACAGTCCAATAATCCTGAGCCTTTATTGGGCTCCATAACCGTTTTAATGGCTTTTTCCACATTTATTGCTGGCAGCAGCATACCTTCACAGAAGCTGAGTTGTGCTTTTTGTGTTGGTTTTGTTCTTGATTTACAGGCAAGCTCTTTAATTGAACTCTTAAGAACAACTGTGCATTCAGAACTTTTGCAAATAGAAGATGCATTTAAGAAGTTGTTAATATAGTCTGCATGGTGGAACATGGGTGATCATTCTCTGGTATGTAGAATACTCAATTAAAATAGCAAAAATGATCAGGATATTTGCAGGTCTCTGTGATATGTTCAGATAATTCAAGCACCAAGACAAATAGAGAATGTCTTACAGTCTCAGAGCAAGTCCCTTTGATTTCCTTCCTCTTTAATTATTCAGGAGTTTGCCTCATTACTACTTCATTCATGCCATAGATACATTTCAGCTTTCCATACCAGAACATATTAATGTTGTTTTCCTGAAAGTGAGCCAAATACACAGACTCTGACACAGATTTCCAGTATACTGCAGGAAAATGAGAAGGGGATGTGTGAAAAGAGAACAATATCCTTCTTGTATTTTCCAAGTTGCACTACAAACTAGATGATAAGCAGAATGTTTGTTTTAATGGTTTTTTAAATGGAAAAGATAACACATTATAAAGAAAAAAATTCTGGGTAATAAAAATATTTTCAAGGAATATAAATAGCACCAAAGGGATGTCATAAAAAAAAAAAAAGAGAAACAAACATGGAATTAAAAATACAGAGTTCACAATGAACATTTTTCTGTAAATAGTTACCTTATTCCATATAGGTCTAAACTGCACATTGGTAGATGCAGTCATATCTTTTCACATTTAGCATTTTGCTGTTTTTCACTACCAACACCAGATAAGCCTCAGCAGGGAAGGAGTGGCTTGTAGAATTAAGGATGAAGTCCTCTGTTGTAAAATGCTGAAGGAAATTTTGGGTCACTAGTATTTTTATATAATCAAGGTAGTTGCTTGATTGTGATGGTTCTTTTGCTCATTCTTACAGCACAGGTGAGATTCTATACATAAATGGACACAAGTATTTAAATTCAATATGAAGTATGCAGTAAGGTTCATATCAGCATTTTGGGGCTTCTCACCAAATCCCAGCCTTTTTGCACACATAACATGGGTTAATTCAAGTTAATTCAAGTTGTAAACCTGTATATAAAAAATTAAAATTGAAATTTAAAATCTGACTGTAAAATGTTAATTTTATCCCATTTATTTGGATTCAGACTTTGCTTACAAGACCACACAATTTCCCACCCCACTTCCCCCAATACCTTTTACCTGTAGAAGAATCCTTCTTTCTTTTTGCAGGGGATGGAGGAAGGAAGTGAATTAAAGTGTCACAAGTGACGCACCTCATATGCAGAGCCCTCGGCATAATTTGTCATCAATAAGAAGAAAGACTGGGAAAGGAGCCAGAAGCCTTGAAATTAACAAAAGAAGGTCCTTTGACAAAGGGAGTTACGCATTTCCCTGGAGAATGGCTTTCTATCCTTTCAGCTTCCAAAAGGTTGCTGAGTAACATTTATATGCAAGGACTAAGGCTCAGATGAGACTTAGATATTCCTGCTGACACTAAAAAGGCTGCAAATCAGCCGTGTGGCTTAGGAGAGAAAATCAAAGTTAGATCCATCTGTGAAATGGGGAGCCTGAGGCAGCTGGGAGCAGGCATCACAACACCAGGCAGGCAGAATGACACATCTTCCCCTGCAACTCAAATCTGACTTTCATTTGTTTAATCCTCTTTTTCTCCAACTTCTTCCCATTTAAATTGTAAGATTTCATTCCCTTTCCTAAAAGGAAGAAGAAAAGGGAATGAAATATTGTGATTTCAATGAGGATCAATTGGGCAAGCTTCAGTCCTTTTCCCTGCACTTCAGGTCATCCCATTCACTTTTGGTGTTTTCTCTTCCTTTTCCTTTCCTTTCCTTTCCTTTCCTTTCCTTTCCTTTCCTTTCCTTTCCTTTCCTTTCCTTTCCTTTCCTTTCCTTTCCTTTCCTTTCCTTTCCTTTCCTTTCCTTTCCTTTCCTTTCCTTTCCTTTCCTTTCCTTTCCTTTCCTTTCCTTTCCTTTCCTTTCCTTTCCTTTCCTTTCCTTTCCTTTCCTTTCCTTTCCTTTCCTTTCCTTTCCTTTCCTTTCCTTTCCTTTCCTTTTTCCTTTTTTTTTTACCATTTCATGTCTTCAATTTCTTCTCCTGTCTCTTTGTTTGCCTTCCTTCCCTGACTGACCTTACCCTCATCCCAGGTGTGTTTTCCCAGTCAATTCTAGGTTCCAGGACCAACATCATTCCATTCTTACATTTCATCCAGTAATTCATAGGGCCAGACTGCTTGGCCAGCTACTCCCCAGGCATTGATTTGCTGCTAAAACTTTTCCGGCCTCTGCTTGCTTCAGCTTCCAAAACATGCATTTCCTTCTCCATGTTGTCTTTACCTAACTTAGAGGAGACATGAAAAGAAAAAAAGGACATCCTCTGAGCTCTCATGTAGGCAAATATTTCCTTGTAAGTATTTGTAAATACTGGGGACATTTTTGGTAGCATTTCAGACTGTTTAGTTTTCAGCAGCCTGAAACTCCCATCTCTGTGGCTTTAATTTTTTTCTTTCAATTTCTTCAAGAATATGTTGGATTTGGGGGATTTGGGAGAAGTGTCTTCCCGGAACAAGGAATTTGTTCATTGTGATCACACAAATGAATGGGAGCCAGAAACAAATAGAAAACAAACACTACAACTCATGCTGCAGATTTTTTTAAATAGCCATGTAATGGTGAAAAAATTCCATGTATTCTCACCCACTAAATGTATGTTTCTTTGCCTGTGATTTTCAATCATGTTTATTGCCTAGAAACCATAGAGTCAATGTCTACATGAGGCACAAAGTGACAGGGCTCAGGGAAATGCATACCTGAGGAAATTTATGTAGTTAGGCATCAGTAATTCCAAAGCATCACTGCACCTCCAGTGACTGAAATTGTCTACTTCACTAACATGAGTATAGAACAAGATACTGCATGTAGAACAAGATATGTGATTATCATAGACAGTAATTTCCAAAATCAACGTGTCCTATGTTGTGTTGTCATGTTTTCACAGCTGAGTGCTCATGGCAAAGAAATCACGCTTCCACAGAATGCCCGAGCTCAGGAGACAGTCGGACAGGACAGTATATTCCAGTCACAGAGTAGCAAACCACACTGCAGTAATTATAAGGAACAAAACAGGCAATCTTCTGCTGTCTCTCTTTGCCTCAACTGCTTCTAAGTTAGGTTGAGGGAAGAAATCTACAAGATGGGACCTGCCCAGTATTGAGCATTATTTCTAGGAGCGTGCTTTCCTTATTCTTTCATCCTTGGTTGACCTGAAAACATACTGCAGTAAAGTTTTGCTTCTGGGTGTTCAGCTCAAAATGAGCTTCTAGCATTACTTTATACACTGCAAATGAGATTACAGGAAATGTAAATTATTTCTGCAGCCTAATCTTTTAAGTGTTCTCAAAAAAAAGAAATAGTTCAATGTGTATTAGTTCAACATCTGGCGTGTTTGATCTTTCTGAGAAATCATTATGTAAAGCAATATCCTACAGAACCTTGCTATTTCTTATCTTTCACTGATTACCTGCTGCTGGGAACTGTTGGAAGCACCATTGCAAAAGGGATCAAATGATATTTTATATCTATAGAATTGGATGATTAAATTAATGTCATTCTGCTCCTCAGGTGTGAAAACAGGATTGCCCTGCAATTCATACATGGAAACAGAATGGTGAAGAAATCTCAGTTAACTGAGATGTAATAAATTCACAGTATAAAGCTGGCATGAAAACCATTTTGTCTTACTTCAGTGGCAGCATATGATGCCATTCTAAAGACTGATTTTCCATATTAGGATTTTCCATGTTAGGATTCATTTACAGAGTACATTCTTTAAATAAACCACGTTTCTTACTCTACCACAAAGTAATTAGTTGTGGAAAACTCAATTGTGCCAGCCCTGAATTATATTTATAAACACTGAAAATGCAGGTACCCATCTAAACAAAAGAAAACTAACTGTTCAGTTGTGTGAGTAATCCAGGAAAGAGATTTCTAATAGGTGTTCAGACTGATGGCCTTTCCAAGGGAAACGTTATGCACTGGCACTATGCCAAAAAAAAATGTTAACTGTACAATATGAAAATTACTATTTTTATGCAATATATTTCAAAGAAAATACTTTAACTTGGGTCCTTGACAAAGCATGCATTTTTCTTTTATAGTTATTTACCTGCTCCAGAAAAGCAGCCAGATTTCAAGCTGTACTCAAGAAAATAAATTATTAACTTTATGTTTGTGATTATTCTAAACTCTGATATTTGTACTACAAGGCTTAGAAAGCACAGTCATATATCTCTTCTATTCTGTGGCTGGTTATACATGAGAACAGTGCAAAATCCATTACATTTTTAGATCATCTGAAGGCTGCAGTAGCAAGAATGTCATCAATTAACATTCCAGGGAGATTATCAGTTTGGAAATCAAAACAGTAATAATAAATATGTAAACATGTATATCTATACACATAAAATCTTGAAGTACAGCTTGATCTTAAAGTGTGAAATTAGATTTGCAGACAGATGTGCAAACTCCATAGCGTTGTGTGCAAACTCCATAGCGTTGTGTGATCTCTCCTTAAGCAATGCAAAATCTTACACAAAATTTGCCTCCTAATCACTGTTTATCTGCCTTATGCTGCACTTTATCTCTGAAAAGGAAGAAAGAAATAAATTAGCAATTTTTTAAAAGTGTGTATATCCACTCAAGGAACAGGGACTCCATGTTTTCCCTAGTTATACTGGTAATTTCAATAAAGTGCATTTGGAAAAAGGCAGCAATTAGTCTTTAAGGTTCATGTCTGCAAGTCATATGGTTTTAACATAACTTTAGAGGCATTAAAAAAAAGATAAAAATAACAACTCAGCTATTTCTGGTAATATTATTAGAAAAAAAATACTTTTGTGTTGTCATCCTAGTAAGGAATCTCTGTTATAGTGCTTGAACTTTATTTTACCATGTGTGGCCCCTCAGTGCCTGTGGAATGATGGCCAGAGAGTCCAGCAGCATTAATTGATTTAGTGGACTGTCCCCATTCAGTGCTTAGTCTCTAGTGGATACTTCTTGGACAATAGCTCCTGACATATTAAAACTTTTGATTTGAAAGCAGCAATTCTACCTGACACAAAAGAAATCCTCCCTCCTGATTGAATCAGTGAGATCTGTGTTTAGTGACAGCTCGTCTTATCTGGCAGTTTCTCCTTGAATATCTTGCCGGTCCCTCCCAGAAAACATAGAAATATTTTGGCAAAGGCATGGGGCTGAAGAGAGGGTTCTTTGTTCTCTGAGATTGTGTATGGCTTGACAAGAAAGATTTAAAGATGTCTGTAGGTCACTGAAGGTTAGTATTTCCTGACATTATTACTTTGACAAATGAAGAGAAAACAAACACCCTAACCAACCATAGGAACAGAATGTCAGGATCATTGCAAATCCAGAAGCAGGCAACACTAACAAACAACTGAAGGTAAGCTTTCCGTGGCATCCAAAGCAACATCCGACTCAGGATCTGGATGAAACTTGCTCCGGAGATTTATGTAGGACAAAGAATTTTTCTCTTCTTTCTTTGGGCACCTGATGCAAAATCCAGATGGCTGACTCCTGGTATTGCATGCAGTGGCTGACCACTAATTCTTTGTGCAAATATTTTCCTTCAGCCTAAAGCAAGCCCACTTTGGCCCATTACAGAAGGCAGTTTGAGAAAGTAAGCAGCCATGTTACTGGTTCATTCATTCGCTTACCCATCTGAGTAAACTGAAAAAACACTCATCAATTTTTCCTCAATCTAATCAAAGCAAGTTAATAAAATGGTTTTAAATAAGCTAAAAGCTATGTCCATATTAAATACAACACTTTTAAAGACTTTTATTTTTTCCTGTTTCTTTGAGTTTCTCGGTGTTGGTTTGTGATGGGATTCTTTTCCCCAAAAAAAGGATGCTGCACAGACTGTGCTCTGCATGAAATTATTAGATGGAATTATTATTCTTATCTGAAACCCATAAATAAACTTTCCTTTAATGCAATAGTTGTTTCATCAGTTTTCATTTTAGTCTAGCGTAATTTATTGTAAAATACTTGTAAGAAGGGGTACTTTTTAAAACTTGCCACTTGTCATAATGAGAACAAGGATTGGATATAGGTCCTGTTCCTATCTCACGACTGTTTAGCTCATACATGATGGCCACTGTCTAATCCTACCTCCCAAAGACTGAGGTTAAAAGAGAGAAAAGACTAAAGCTTCCACTATGCAGAGCCAGAATGTGTAGGGAAGAGACACTTTGACACTTATTGGAAAGAAAAGATCTCCCATGGATTCAGGTAGACGTTGCTTGCTCCATCATCCTCCTTATTTTGCTTGACTCTGCTCTTTGTGAACAGAGTTCATTTTGCCTTTTTTGCTGCAGTTCACAAGTCTTCCTTTAATATATCTTGCTCTTTTTTCCCGCACCTTTTATCTGCTCTCTGTCATGAATATTTGTCTCACATAATTATGGATATGTGAATAGAGTTAGATTTGAAGAACCTACCTGGAACACAGCTCCAGCAGGTCATTGTGTCACTTTAGCAGTCATTGTATGAAGTTAGGGAAGAACTAAGAGCAGTGAGAGCTGGTCACAAAGCACTGTTTCAGTGTGGACATCTGATCACATAATAATAACCTTCGACTGCCCTAGTGGAAGGTGTCCCTACCCATGCCAGAGGAGTTGGAATCAGATGATCTTTAAGGTGCCTGCCAACCCTGACCATTCTATCATTCTGTGATATGTTGTCAATGCTTAAAGTGTGCATGCTCCTTTTAACTTAATTGAGGAGTTTAAATCCAGATGATCGACCTCAAGTTTTTATGGTCCTCAAGATTAATTGTAGTGGGACAGAGGAGAGGAGAGGAGAGGAGAGGAGAGGAGAGGAGAGGAGAGGAGAGGAGAGGAGAGGAGAGGAGAGGAGAGGAGAGGAGAGGAGAGGAGAGGAGAGGAGAGGAGAGGAGAGGAGAGGAGAGGAGAGGAGAGGAGAGGAGAGGAGAGGAGAGGAGAGGAGAGGAATGAAAGAATCAGTCCATAAGAAGTGCCGTGTTGGGCAAAGCAAAGAAGTCTTCCCCAGCTGTGGCTCCAGGAGTGAGTATGAATAGAAGAGGTGTCACCATGCCATATTGTGGGGTGCATTTCTCTTGCAATCTCCCAACATCCAGAGTAGATAAAGCAAGGATCCACACTGTCACCTCTCCCCATATTCCACATATGCACTGGCCATTTACAGAACCAGCTAATGCTCTCTGTATCCACACAATAGTCTGTGGTGTCAGTGGCCAGTAATTTAGTACCTACAGTGTAAAGAAGTGTTTTTAAAATTCTTTTTGTTTACTTGAAACCAGTCTCCTACTATTCCTTTGAGAGGCCTCTGCTTTGTACATATCAGTGACCATGTCTGTCACATCTTCATTATTTTCATAATTCTTTGAAAGTTTCCCAGATGATTCTCTCATCTGTCTCCTCTCCAAACTGAGCTGTCACAGGTTTTCTACTCATTTGATCTGTTATTAAACACTGGGAAATGAGAAAACCTTATGGAAAACTTGGGTGGCAAAGATATCAGAGTGCCTAAGAGGTCCTGGGAAAGGAAAGGGTTTGGAAAAATCCCAATATATTTCCCTGAACTGGCCTTCTTTTCTAAGCTTGGTAAGTAAGGAATGCTTAGTCACTAATCATCCAAAAGCCAGGTTCTTTCTTACCTTTATAGGACACACATAATTTTCTGATTCTTCAGACTTTGAACAGACTTTAACAGAACATATTCTGTTAAAGCAAGTGATGTCAGTGTCTAGAGCACATCAGTACACTTTACCTGCACTGACTGGAGCTCTGGGGCTGCCCCCACCCATTTATCAATGTTGTGATAGCACTAAGATTCTAGCTTTTATGTCTGTAACTAAAGCCATTATTATAGGTTTTTACTGAGCCATTGTAATCAAAGGAAATATGAAGACTTAAAAGAGAATCCCAAATGAATGGATTCATTAATTTGAAAAAAAAAAATCCAAATCAAAAATCTCAGACGTTTATATTCAAAATATTTCCTGAGATACATGGCTAATGGAAGCACTTTAAAGTTTTAACTCAAACACAATTTACAGAATGAATCCTGGTTATTAGAACTGCTGGCTACAGTCAAGAAACTACCTGGGCTGATGAGGAAAAACAGAAAGCTAGAGCAAATCATCTGGATTTAGAGTTTTTAATTTTGCTGTAAAGAGTGTGGATTTTCCAAATAAATATATTTGGGAAAGCTGTTTTAAAAGACCTGTAAGGTTAACAAAGTTATGGGAATATTAGGTCACAGCTAAATTGATGAAAAAATATCCATTGGCACATGTACTGAGAACTGCAGCACATGACCAGCTCAGGAAAGTACTTTTGTATTAGTTACAGCCATTCCATACTCTTTACAAATATAAGGGTTTAAAACCACATGGGAGGGTTTTTATGGTTTTTGGTTGATTGGTTTATTTTGTGTGGTTGATTGCTTTGGTTTGGGGTTTGTTTTTCAGAAGGCCTCATTTCTAAAATATTCACCTAATGTTAGATAAAGTTGAAAGAACTCATCTGTGAAAAAAACAAAATAAATCTGATCACAACAATTCAATAGAAATTTCTTGAAGTCATGGCTGGAAGTCACTCTCATGGTTCTCTCCATCCTGTCTCACCAGCTCTGCTTTGGGCTGTCTCCACAACTAATATGAGCATTTTATGCTAACTCTGAATGGTCACTGAACGGTGCCAGCATATCCCACTGTACTGTGAGCTGGATCAATTTGTTCACTTATTACAGGAAATCAGTGTAGTAACTAGAACCAAGAAGGAAAAATCTATTATTTTCAGTGTAAAACATTTGTTCATTCAGGACCAAACATCTCATATTTATTATATCTTCCTTCTAAAAGATTACAAATCTACAAGTTAAAATGAAAAGGTAAAAATAATGAAAATTTCAGCAGGGTTAAATCTAAATATTTTTGAACAACATACTTAAGACACAAAAAGCTGAAATTCATTCATTCATTCTCACTTGGCAGGTAACAAAATACAGAAGGCTCAGGATTGTCTGGTACTGAAGTCCAGCATTTCACACAATACTGCGTAGCAAGGAGACTGTCAGGAGGGTTGTTTAGTCTTTGGGGTGCTGTGGTTTTCGACAGAGGATGGGATTTTCTTCTGTGATTATGATTAGATGTATCTTTGGCTAACTTTGTTTTCCTTACCAAGCAATTGTAAGTATCAGCAACATCAAATCTAGCAGATCTTCACTTTTCCAGCTGCTTTGAAACATTTGGTTTGTGTCTAGGCTCTATCAGATAACCTGTAAGCCTCAGAAGACAAAGATGTGAGTCATCAGAAGCAGAAAGAACACAAGCAATGTGCCATCCTGGGAAACAGAAGATGTTTTGGGCCCTTGACATTAATAGCTGCAGCTGTCAACCTCACTTGCTGGCCCTTTTGTTTCAGACTGATCCTTGGAAAGAGAGTTGTGACTCACTTCCTCTGACCCGATGCTTCTGCTGAGGAAGCTGCTGTTGCTCCCTGCCTGGCGAACGTTTGTCCATGCCATGTCTGGTCACGCTTGTCACAGGAATTTTCAGCTGTGAATCCTAAGACGAGGTTTGGAAATAACATGTACTTCAGAGCTACCATTCTCTGGCATTGCTTTCATGTCTTAGTTATGAAGTGATGGTTAATTAGACCTATCTTACTGGAAAATTTTCAATCTTTCCCCTTACTCAACTCTGTATTTCAGTAGAAAATATATAAACCACATCAAGAAGCTTCATTTTTCCTTTGCTAAACAAAATTAGGCTGCCAATGACTCAAAATCTCAGTCATAGTGGTCCAAAGCTGCTGTTTGTTTTTTTAATCTTGTGATGCTAAACTCAAGGGCACAGTATTGCAAGAACACAATCTGCTTCAAGTTTAAGCATGAACAACAGTTTTCAGTTCAAGCAATACTTCTTCAGAAAACTGGGCTCACTAAAATAATATTTTAACAGTTGTCTAAAATCAAATACTGATTCAGAAAGTTTTCCAGCTCAATTTGTTATTGGCCAAGCAGATAAATTTCATAAAATCATAGATTCAGAAAATCAGAATAGTTTGGGTTGGAAGGGACCTTTAAAGGCCATCTAGTCCAACTTCCGTGCAATGAACAAGGACAGCTTCATTTAAATCAAGTTGCTTAGAGACCCATCCAACCTGACTTTGAATGATTCCAGGGATGAGGCATCCACCACCTCTCTGGGAAACACGTTCCAGTGTTTTAACACCCTCATGGTAAAAATTTCTTCCTTAAAAGGAATAATAGTCCAAATATACTGTCTTTTAGTTTAAAACCATTTCTCCTCTTCCTGTCCCAACAAGCCCAGCTAAAAAGTCTGTCCCCATCTTTTTTCTAGGCATCCTTTAACACTGAAAAGCTACAATGAGGTGTCCTCAGAGCCTTCTCTTCTTCAAGATGAGTGACTCCAACTCTCTCAGCCTGCCTTCGTAGGACAGATGCTCCATCTCTCTGATCATTTTCATGGCCCTCCTCTGGATTCTCTCCAGCAGGTCCCTGTCCTTGCTGTGCTGGCACCCCAGAGCTGGTGCAGCCCTGCAGGTGGGGTCTGACAGAGCAGAGCAGAGGGGCAGAATCCCCTCCCTGGCCCTGCTGCCCACGCTGCTTTGGATGCAGCCCAGGACACCCTTGGCTCTCTGGGCTGGGAGTGCCCATGGCTGGGTCATGTCCAGCCTCTCCTCCAGCAGCCCCAGGTCCTTCTGGGCAGGGCTGCTCTCATCTGTCCATCCCCAGCCTGTGCTGGTACCGGGGGTTGCTCTGACCCAATCACAGGATGTTTTCCTTCAGACACATCCTGGACCACTGACCACAGATGGGGCTGGCCAGCTGCAAACGACAGAGCAGAGAGAGCTGCTGCACTCTGGTGCAAATAAAGTGTGCACAGTAGATGTGTTTCAAGCAGAATGCAGGAAATTGATAAGGCTGGCATTCCCAAATAACATTTTGGTTAAGAATTTTTGTAATCTGAAACGGTGAAATTATTTCCTTGGCAGAAAACTACTTGGACCTGCAGAACCAGTATCACTTCAGAAATCTGCTGACAAATGGTTCATTAAACTAAAGGAGTTGACTGATCTCGTGTGAAAAAATGGATTTTGTACAGCAGCATGGCCTTTAGTCAGGCAGTTCCATTTATAATTACCTGAAATTATATCTTAATATGGTTGGCCATGATTTCAATAAAGAACCCAGATACTTGAAACTATTCCAGTGTGTGCAAAACAGGATGCATGTACAGCACACCTGGGTGCTGGAACGGGCAGCTGTTAAAAGATCATTTTATTGATGTGTTCTGCAGAAAACCTCCAGCTCCAAGGTGAACACATTCTGTGCTGGTAGCCAACATTCCTGAAATACATCATAGTTCACAAGTAAGAACCTCTCTCACATCCTGTAAGTCTGCAGCATGGAAAATCATTGTTCCATAATAGAACTTATATTCACGACTATACATGAAGAAGTAATTACAGAAAAGAAAAAAAGCAGCAATATGTATGTGCTAAAAATGCCAAGCAATACATTTTGGGCAAAATGTACAAACAGCTTTGAAGGATAATTGTAAAACATATGAGCTCTTGTAACACCATGAATATATTTTATTTTTCTTTGGAACAGTGATGTTGAAAAAGTTTAGGAACATCTTCCAATAAGATGTCATATGACTGGAAACAGTTAAGTACCACAAGGATTTTTCAGTGTAGCTCTATTATGGTAAGTCAGGTAACATATCTCATCACAATTAAACAAAAAAGAAGGATGAGACTGTAGAAAGCTTTGCTGTGCCCAGAGAGAGCAGACACCTAAATGAAGCCCAGGCAGCAGGCCCTGCTCCCCATGACAGTGCTGTGTGCTTCACACAACAGCTTCAAGACCAAACTCAAAGACTTTGAAACAAGTTCTGAACATATTTAGAAAGTAGTCAATAGCACATACTTTAGATA
The DNA here is from genome assembly GCF_052056855.1 of Sturnus vulgaris. Lineage (NCBI taxonomy): Eukaryota > Metazoa > Chordata > Aves > Passeriformes > Sturnidae > Sturnus > Sturnus vulgaris. Next base: position 16,404,258 of record NC_142248.1, on the reverse strand, counting down.
ACCAATAAAGGATGAATCCAAGCATAAATGCATGAAGGTAATTTTAGAAGTCAGTCATGTTTTAAAAATGCTCCACTCCATTATAGATAAAAGTTTACATATTTAGCACTAAGGTTTGAACACGATGATGCCAGATTTAATGCATTACTAATGATACATTTACAATGTATTTTTTCAGATGTAGTACTTCAGTACAATAGTACAAGCTTGTACTGATGTAGGATTTGCAGAATTACAGTTTTGCCTCCACATCCCAGCCTCAAACATCAAAAAATTTACTTTTTCTAACAGACTAGGTGTTAGTCTATTAGAAATTATTCCGTTTGTTTTCTTTGAAGTTATCTTGCCATTATTTCTTCTACATCATATAGAAAATTTCTAACAGTGTAAATGGAAGAAAACTCTGTTTTTTACTATACAGTCAATGAAATGTTCTGTCACTGCCTCAGATATCTATCTAGACATTAATGATTTCATTACACATTCTACAGAAATGTTGGAATAACCCTGATGTCCTGATTTAAATTACTTTTTTAAAAATGCATTGAAATTAAAGCTTCTCTGGGACAGTTTTGCTGGAAACCTACAAATTATATTAGAAAAGATATTTAGTTTAAGCTAAGAATGCTTAAGCTGTGTATTTTAACTGTAGATCAAGGTGTTGATGCTCCAGTGCCTCAGAGTGGAGTTCCTCAGTTCTAATCAGTATTATTCAGGTATTTTACTGTTCCTCTAGAAATAAAGTCAGACAGTTTAAACATTTTCAGAAGGAAATTTGAATACATTTAAATTTATATGAATTTGAACAATGTACAAGTTCAAATTAAAATTGTCTTTTGTGAACTCCAGGAATCTGAGTCAGGACTGTACAGAAAACACACAGAATGACAGAAGTAGTGTTAGTAGTCTAGGAGTTATCTGGAAAGTGAATAAAGGAAAAGTTTGATATACCCTACTCTTCTGGGTATCATTTGTTATGATAGGTAAAAGTAATGCTCTTAATTCCAAAATAAGAGGCATACCTGGAAAGTTAGTCTATTGTTGTCATCTGAATTTGAAATCCCATCTAGCAAGTCTTGGTCAGTGAAGGAGAATAATCTCTGTTCATATCTGAGGCAAATCAAGCTGTCAAAAGAAAAATCACCCTTCACAAGGTCTTAGAGAAGGCTTATAGTTTGCTGAGCTTTTGAAGAATGAGTTTCCACATGATCCCAGTGACAGAAATTTAAGCAGAGTGCAATTACTTGGACAAGGAATTTGTCTATGAGCAAAGGTTATCTGTTTCTGACCCCATCACCAACTGTAATATTTTCATTCTGTTGTGCCACAGAAATGGATCTTTTCTTTTAATGCAGTTATTGTACCACAGGCTGTTCTTTCATGTATTTTACTTCGCATAGAAATATTCCAATATGGTTTAGAGAACATTTTTCATAACTTCCTCAACAGGCATTTTTTCAGGAGAGACAGCTGAAAGACAAGAAATCTCTAAGGCCATATTAGCATAACATTGTCGAGGAATGAAACGGAAAGCCTAACCTCTGATTCAACAACAAGAAGAGCATCCAATAATTAGATACATCCATCTATATATTTTCGTGAATTTACTTCCTTGTTTTGGGTAGATTTTCTAGTATATGCATTAAAAATAATAATGTAATTATATCAGAATTTCTGTATACGCTATCACTAGTTCAGGTTTTAATTCATGAGACTGATAGCAAATTTTTAAATTACTAGGAAGTGTTAGTCTTTTCTAGGAATGACTGAGCATAGTTTAGAAAAATAAGAAGTGTCTGAGAAGAAGTTTATAAAACTAAAATCAACTACTTTTCAGGGATATGAAATCCAGACAGTTCTAGAAATTCATTTCTTCACTTCTTGTTTTTCAAAAAGAATAATTTTCTTCCTTCCCATTCCCATGTATGGCAGAGAACAGAAGTTTTTCCATTTCCATGAGAAAAGCTATTCTTGAAAGTCCCTATGTACTCATCAAAAAGGTTAGCAAAATACCAAAATTTAACAAAAGAAAAAAAAAATCTCAGTTTTCCTGAAAACAAGTCCAAGCCTCCTACTCAGAAAGAACTTCTGCCAAATTACAGCAAAAAATGGTCCCATGGTGAGAATCTTCAAAAGCAAAAGTGAAGTTTTAGCTTGCACAGAAAAAAAAAAAAAAAAAAGGAGTCAGAGAAAACTTTCACATGATAATCTGGAAAAGAAAAAGTAACTTAAGCCAGAAGGTACATAAATCATAGCAAGTTTCCTTGTCCTAGGGCTCACTTTGCTATGATCTACTTTAATAATGCTATGTTTAATAATTCTCCTTAATTAATAACTCAGGCCTGAATGCATCAGAAATCTGATTCGGATCCAGTGTGAGAACATGCAAATATTATGTCATAACACAAAATAAATTAAAATGAAAAAGTGTGGATCTATCAAGATTATCTACTTTGTCCTAAATTACCTATATTGTCACATAAGATTCTATGTAAAGCTTTATCGTTTCCTTAAAGTACTTCCCATTTAACCATTCTAAGTGAACAAAACACATGATTTTCTATCAGGAGGAAAATGTACATACACAAAATCAGCAGAAAATTTGTCAAGAAGATTCTAAGTACATGAAAATCAATTTCGATATAAACTCTAAGATTTCCACAAGCAGTAAGTTTTCCTTGTGTGTCTCTCAAGAGGTGGCAACTTGCATAATTCCCTATTTCTGACCTATCTTATTCTGACCACAATTAATATCCAGATTTTTATAATTAATTGGTCCAGTAATTAAAGTACTCCCACAGTTAAATTAGAGCAGTTATACTTAATTTTGTGTTCCTTCTATTGTGTATCAAAAGTGAAGCTTGTGTGCTCTTAGTGTTTTGATTTCTTTACAGTACAAATGGATCTTTTAAAATATATTAGCCTTCTCTGCAAACTGTCACACTTGTATCCCTATATAATGGATACAACATTGTTTTAAGGACTTTTTTTTACAGTTTTGCCAGATGTAGCCCCATGTTTCTCTGTCTGTGGTTGTGGACTATTCCTGAGTCCATGAAGACGAGGTAAAAAAAGAGGAAGTCTATTAGAGGAGGTTTGAATTCTTAATGCATAGTCTGTTTTTTTCCTGAGGTGGAAGAGCAAACCATAAAAAAGCTGAACACTTGGGGTTAGCCAATTCTTGTCCCTTGCCAGCCTGCTCGATTGGTGCACTCCTGGCAGCTCCTTCCACATGAAAGCTCCACAGCACAGCCCTCGCCAGACTGTGTGAGAGGTTTGTGCACGGGCACACACACACAAACACAGATGGAGAAAGGCAACAGCAAGCAATAAGGAAGGTCAAAGGCACAAACACAAGAGCTGGAAAGACAACTCTCTTTGGGAGCCTCCAGGAATCTCCTAAGGTTGGGTACAGACCTGTGAGATACTCAGAGGCAGAACACAGATACTGAAGGCAGGGGAGACAGTGTGACAGCATTGCTACCTGACACTGCAGTTGGGCACGTCTCAGAGCCTGCCTTTGCATGGGCTTTGCATACACATCCATTATGAACTGCACTGGCTTACAGTGCTGCCAGCAGTTCAAAGAATTTCGGTTTTATTTTGGAACATGACAAGTTTCATTCTTTCACTTACTGAAGTTGGTTAAAGTGACCCATTGACACCTAAGGCATTATTATGTTATTTTAGTGAAAGTATTAATCCAAAGCCACTGAGGAGCACAGTCTGCTGGTATGCACATTGTGTGCCCAAGCAAGGGAGCAGACAGATGAGGCCTGAGGACAGGCTATTTTGAATTCCACACGGAATTTTTATGTATTGTAGTCTTTTTTCACTGACAAAACAAAGTTAGAATTTATATTCTCTCCTGAATTTGTCAGCTAATAAAAATTTAAAAATTTTAAAAATGCAAACAGCTAACAAACAAACAACAAACAGGAAGGAAGGAAGGAAGGAAGGAAGGAAGGAAGGAAGGAAGGAAGGAAGGAAGGAAGGAAGGAAGGAAGGAAGGAAGGAAGGAAGGAAGGAAGGAAGGAAGGAAGGAAGGAAGGAAGGAAGGAAGGAAGGAAGGAAGGAAGGAAGGAAGGAAGGAAGGAAGGAAGGAAGGAAGGAAGGAAGGAAGGAAGGAAGGAAGGAAGTATAGTCTTCAGGATACTCTCAAAGGACACTATCAAATTTTTCCATATTTTCATGTCGACTCTTTTGAAATTTTTTTGCTTCTTTGTGCTGAGCTGTAACACAGAAGGTTGCTGAAGCCCAGTCTATATCTCTTCTTGCTTTCGGCTAGATGACAAAATACTGTTCTGTATTTGCTCTAAATTGGTTTCTTCTGCATGGTAAAATGTAGGTTTTGTAATTCTGTAGGTTAAGTATAATTCTTTAGCTGATAAACCAAAAAGCAAGGTAGTTTGTATCTGGAGTGTTAACAAGACACAAGACACTTCTTGCTTAAACTCAAGCTGAATTCAGATTCCCTGTGGATGCTGGCTGCTTGGAACAGGATTCCTCTTAAGAAGGTCTCAAGGTATTCCCTGCTGCCTCCTCCTGGTCCAACCAAAAGGCACAGCTGGAGGCTGCTGAGCTCCACCTGTACTGTGAGGGCAGTTCTTTGGATCATGTTCACTGGGTGAATTTTCCATTTCCCTGGGGGAAATCTTCAGAGTTACGCCCGAGTTGGCTGCAGGGTCACTCAGGCATGGTGGTTGGTGCTGTGCATGCACAATTTTGTCATCTATGCCACACTGACAGCTGCTGCCCAGCACAGTGTAGATACTTGCCTAATGATCACTGACGAGGGGTTCAGTCTTATATCTCACCTAGAATATGGCTGGAGCTCTGAGAGTCTGATATTTCTCACTTCCTCATTCACACATTGCTTTTGTTGACTTTGACTTTCCGTGACATTGCGAAATAACATTGACCAGACTTAGATCCTCTGGATGATACTTTACCAAGGTCTGGACTCCTTGAAACAGTTATTGATACAATTTTATATTTATTGATAAAATGTAATAAAAGGGGCCTTAATGCCAAGAGATATCAGGTTAATTTGCTCTGGTGTACAGCAGCCCAGATGTGTAAAGATTGCAGTGATGGGTGGGATGGATGAAAGTAGCATCTGAGAATGATAATGCAGATGCTTCAAAAGTGTCCTGCTTCCTCTTTATCATGCAGCAGTGGTATAAAAGAGGCACAGTATATATATCCAAAAGGCTTTTGGCATGACTTCTCTGTAAGTGTAGTGAAGTTACAGACATTTTAAGTATCACTTTAAACCACAGAGCTGATGTGAAATACTTGAGAAGGAGAACAAAGAACTGGTGTTCTAATAACTAAACTAAGCATTTAAAAATAAATACAAAAATACAAAACACTTTCTGTGTGGTATTTGGTCCCTGAGAGGTTGCAAACAGGCTGGTTTTGTCTTTATTTTCTGGTTCTGCAGACTGTGCTCTAAAAAAAGAACTTGTCTCAGAGTCCAAGAGTAAGTCATCTGTAAAGTTCATTTTAATGATGGAATGCAGATTGTTGTTCATTCATTTTTTGTATATGTTCTGCTTATCTTCACAAAGGTAAACATCTCTGGAATGTCACTATTAAAATATTAAGAATGCTATTTCTAGCCATTATTGCCTATGATCTGTCTGCTTTGTTTACATTAAATTTCCATTTACTAAGGAAATCAGAAGTTTCTAAAGTGAACATCATGTACATCAAATGTGCTGGAGTAGTAATTTAAGTATTCTCATATTTGAGGCATTCCTGTGAAAAATATACATTTTCTGTATTTTCTACTATTCAGACTTCTCTTTTAGCTTTCTTATGTTGTGAATCAGAAATTTTTATAAGCAATGCTTTCATATCACAACCATGCTTTTATTTTATTGGACAATGTTTCTATTAGAAAAAGGTCAAATGTAATTATGTCAATTTAGAGAGTCTTTTAATCACTCACTCCAAGCTCTGCGTACATAGTTATCATTATAAATCATACCTTTCATTAGTGAAAAATAGCTACACAATTACAAATTGATTCCCCATCCTTTAAAAAGTACCTCTCGCCTCTCAACCCCCAAAAGCTCAAAAACTGATGAGTTTTGCAGAAGAACTTCCCTCCTTTAATAAAATTGATACAATAGCTCCCTTTAGTCCATGGCAACTAGGTGCAAGGCAGGATGAAATGAATGGTGCCTGCTAGTTTCTTTCTTTTTGTTGCCAGCTCCTCTAGGTGTACTGTAACACTTCAACAAATGAGGAAATCTGGAACCTCTCCACCCGACCGTGGATTTCTATTACTAAAATAGACAGACTGTCCCATGCACCGTTACCAGCCCTTTCCTTTCTCTTGTGAAAATGTTCACTGTTTAAGCCAGCAATGATCAATAGAGAAGAAAGGAAACACCCTGTCCTGTCCTGTGCCTTCCTGGTTACCCACTAAAAGCAGCATTAATAGTCTTCATGCTAGATTCCTACTTTTTGCCTTTCATTTTCCACTAACAATATTGAAAGTTTTTCTGTTTTTACTGTGCTCACAGCCCATAGATGCCTCTCCAGATATACAGGAATGTGCACACCCACGTAGTTCACTGGTATTCCTCCAGGAAAACCCTGCTGGTCTGAATACCTTGCACTTTGAAATCTGCACAAGTATGCTCACAGAAGCATGCATATCTTCCCAATCAATGCAGTTGTGCTCCACTTAAGGTACCCTAAAGGTTTTCTACAAATTATTTCTGACTGAGTGAAGCAACCACAAAGAATGAGATCTGTTCTGGGCTTTGATCTGATAAATCAATCCCCACAGGTGTCAGGACTGCTATGCAATTGTTTTTGAACAAAGTTATATACAGGAATGCCCTTTGCCTCACTGGGATTATCAGTAAACCTCAGAATAGAAATGTAAAAGTTTTCCTTTACCTGCAAGCAAACAGAAACCCTGTGATATACCATAAGGATATTATAGCCTGTGTGTAGAAGTCTACAATGGAACAGCTCTTCTGAGCCTGAGCAGAGGCACACAGAATTCACCACCACATTTTAATACAATCAGGCAGTCATTAAGCAGGTAGAGTCTCAGAATTCACTCTATCAAAAACTGAGGTAGGATACAAATAACACAAGCACTTGAATTTTGAAAGATACAAAGGAAGGAAACTTAAAGTATTTCAGAATTGCTTTTACCAGTTGGATTCGCTCTGAGAGTTTCTAAATTACAAAGAAACTTTCCTATCAAGTACTCCTCAGTTGAGCAATACTCTGCTTGGTTATCTCTCTTAGCTATTCACAGCAACGCAGCACCTTATTATTCCTGCAGGACTACTGTAACAAGATTTTACTCACAGCCTGCTTAACAGAGTTGGCACTGGGCACAGAGGCATGCTGCTCAGATTTTTTGAAAGCCAGTTATTTACAACCTCAAAATCAGTGATGAGTACATCTGAGGATCTGAGAAAATGATTGCCTAAGATCACTTCAGGTGTTAGAGAGTGCCAGAATTAGAATTTCCCAAGTCAAAGTTGGTGCCTAAGAAATCTTCTTTATTCATCACTGGACTTTTACCTGAAGGTAGCCCATTAGTTCCTGTGAAAATAGTTTTATGTTTATTTCAGTCAAACTCCAAATGAATAGATAACAATTGCAATTCTGAGTATATGAGCAAGTTACTGTGTGTCAGCAGCTTTCTAGCAATCATCCAGCCATGCTTCTTAGCCTCAGGTAAGTACCAGGCAATTCCAGGTATCTTACCTACCCAGCAAGGGAAACATAAGCTATCTCAAATTTAACCTAGAATTAGTCTTGACAAAGAAAACCTCTTCCTTAGGAAGTTGCCTAAATTCACAGCCGTTCTTACAGTTTTGCAACCCATCCATATGGTCAGGCTGTAATGCAGCTTGTACAGTCTTGGAGAGCCTGATGAGGGGAACAAACTCAGTTTGGGGTAATAGCCTACATTTGTCAGAAACTTCTTAAGCACTTTCCAGCCCTGCTTTGTGATTTCAGTGAGATGAGTGCAATGCTTGTGTATGCTTTGGCCTGCTCAGTGGAGCTATGAGGTGCCAAACTCCCAGCGGTGATTAGTCTCTAGAGAAGAGTCAAGCAGCTAAATACTCTTTTGTCGATGTAAACATGAGCTACCAAATGGACTCGTTGTGGTCTACCCCCTAGCTTAAACAAACACGAGCTGAAACTCGTCACATATGACACCTAATTTTGTCAAAGTCTGCCTCAAAAGTACTCAGCCTTCACTTTATCAAAAAGGCTTTTGCCAGAAACAGCAGGTTAGAAACTGGAATAAAATGAATCAGAATATCAAGAAAGAAGTGGTGCTTTTTTCACAGTGAATTAATAATTGCCATTTTCAGAGCTGTTGGAACATTACCAAGGATAAAAGACTAACACAAAGACTGCTACAGAGAGACCCTCTTTCATAACCCTAGTAGGAGCAAGCATCTAAAGGAGAGGTTGGATGCATTTACTGGATGTACTTTAGCAAGTTTAAAGAGAGAAACACTGAAAGAACTTTTATAACAATTTATATGAGCTCAGCAGTGATTGCATTTTAACAGCTGCCCTTGGTCCTCTGGGCCACTGCAATCTAATGGAGTCAGTTTTTCTGCTGAAAGAAATGATTAAATTGTTCTCATAGAGTCCTTCAAAAGGTGTCAGTACGGGCAGCTGGAAATTTAGGATCTAGAAACTTCAGCATTGGAAAAAGAATCATCACTGTTTTACATTCCCCTGTGGAGATCAAAAGTGAAAAGTTAAATCTGTCATAATCTAGGTATTTTCTACAACCAGACAAGCATTTAACTTCAACAAATTGGAACGTATATCTAGTCTCATTGTTTTCCATGTAAACTTTGATGCTATGTGACATTTATAGGATGGATAGAGCCATAGGTCCCTTATGATCAATTGTGACTTTTATTCAGCATAGTATTACATTGTTCTCTAGAGGTTGTACATTGCTCACTACTGAAACACAGCTACTGCTGTGGGGAGGTGGAGAGACTTGGCTGTGTTTTGGAGGGTTCTGTGGAGCAGGAAAGGGACTCAAATTCTACTTTTAACTGAAACTCCTGGAGACACCGAAGTGATAATTGACTACACTACATTATAGCTCAGTTTTGAAGGCTAATGCTTGGGTTGTGGCAAACAACACTTTAGGGCCTTTGCTAATCCCTAGGGATTCTCCCTCTCTCCTGTTTTACCCAAAGGGTTTGTGACAGCACACAGCATGCCAAAAGCAGACTGAGGTGACAGATTACCCCATAGTTTTTAATATTTGGGAAGTTACTTCATCCCTACCTAGAGCCTTGGACTGTCTTTAGCAAAATCAGAATTTGAGGGAAGAGATTATCCATTCACAGGCAGAAGTTATTTACAGCTACAGAAGAAATCCCAGTACTTCAAAATCTTTTGTGATAGGTAATCATATTTATAGGACTAGATAATACAGTGTCTGTGTTTTATTGACAAACATTTTATTCAATTTCAGCCATAACCAAAGATACAAATTCTGAAAGAAAGATGATGTAGACACATGTGAATGAAAAATAAAAGATAGAAAAAACTGAAATATGTCCTCACCAAAGGTAGAATAGACCAAACTTAATACAGAGCCTTTCCTTGAAATTATTTTCTCTGCAAATAAAGTAGATCATATCTCACTAAAACTCAGTATAACATTGGGTATAAGTGCACTCGTTAGCTCAGATGGAAAACTCTATTTCATTTTCTCGACAAATGGAGTAGACCTTATACCTTTAGGTTTAGATGTCTGAGTTAGGTGAAAAACTAACTAGTTAAAAGAGGAGGGAGGAGTAGCAGACAGTACAAGGGAATTTCCTAAAGCAGCTCCTTAGGGCCTGTTTAAGTACAGTGTCTCATCTGTGCTGTTGGCAGAAAGAGCCTGGCACAAGGTTATGAGCCATCATAAACACAGGGTAAGGGATGGCTCCTGGGATTGGAATAACAGAAATGGTGTAAAGTCAACAGCAAAAAATGAAAGGTCCTGAATACAAACACAAATAAAAGGAATGAATTCTATAAGCCAAGAAATCACAAGCTGTTAAAGACCTAAAGAAAGAGTGCAGTGTTCAATTACAGAGTGAGTAAGACTGTTAGTGTGATGCAATGGGGAAAAGAAAGATCAATCTAAATCTGGGAAAATGTTTCCAGAGCTGAAAGAAGTGTACCTGAGCTGAAATCCTGCATACTTCTTCCATCCTCCTTTTAAAAATATATATTTTAAGTACAAAATGAAATGAGAGAAGAAATAGGATGACCAGAGGATGTATCCGAGGATGATGAGAGACTGGATCCTGAGCTGACAGAACAAGCATTGAACGAGGAGTAGTTACATGGGCCTTGGTTCTACCCAGTCCAAATTAATTCATACCCATGCAATGAAATATTTCTTAGAATATTGTCTGAAGTTCCTGCAAATACAAACATTTATACAGAAAGACGAAGAGATTTTTGTTGTTGTTGCAGAAAAGATACAAAAATCTGAAGAGAAAACTAATTTTAAAATTGCATTAAAGAGATGCTGAGGTATTTTGCTGTTCACTGTGGTTCTAATCCTTCTTTTCAGATGCACACTACCAAGCAAAAACTTGATGGTTACCCATCTATGCCAACCACAGAACATATTTAGAAATATTTTTTAGTAATTTTTTTCCTTGAGTTGAAATATTGCAAACAATGCTACAATCCAGTTTGGATTTTCTTTAAATGCAAACTGACAAGAAGAGAGGCGATTGTGAAATATGTATATGGAAAGCAAAAAGTTTACAATTCCTTCAACTCCTGTTGCATCTATCTCTGATTATCAAATTACAAAAGAACTTTGATTTAACTTTGGAATCAGTGGTAAAGCAAACAAACATTGAATAAAAATACTATGCTTGGGTTGCTAATAAATATAGTATACTAGTCTGCAATAATTTTTTTTAAGAAGGAAGAAGATGAGTTTCTTTTTAGTAAAGTACAATGTCTTGTAAGTCAAACATAGAACAGCAGTGAAGAGAAGCACCTTATTCCAGTTTTGCAAGGAAAGTTTTGGAAGACAAATGAAATCTGTAACAACATTGTAATACTTTGTCACAATTTTTGACAATTTTTTTCTCCTTTTTTTAGAATTTTTTTTAGTATGAACTCATTCATAAACACCAACTAATATCAGCATACTAGAAACACTATATAGCATCCTCATCCAAAGTACTTCTGTACAATAATTTCTTTTGCAACATTGCAAATCCTAATCTGATTTGTTTACAGATTTCAAACTGAAGTCAAGTACACTCATATACAAATTATGTATAGTATAGTATAGTACAGTATAGTATAGTATAGTATAGTATATGTATACTATATCCATATAGTATTTCTATATGGATAAATAATATTTAAAATATATTAACTGATAATAAATATGGAATAAGCAAATACTACATATAAAAATATTTTAACATTTTTTAACATTGTTCAGAGAACAGGGAAATCATGAATGTTTTTGGATTGACAAATAGCTTCTAAATGTATAATGTGTAAAATAATGTGTACAGATATGTAATCACAATGTCTAGAGGAAAAGAAGTCTATTTTCCTACTATTTTTAGAATTCCTCTAAGACTAGCTTCCTCAGCAAGAGGAGAACTTATGCACAGATTCTGGCATGAACCCTAGACATGTGGATTCCTTGAATCACAGTGTACTCAGTAAAGATCAGGTGTCATTCCTGGATCAGATTCTGGTCTTAAGAGTTCTCAGGAAACTTGAAGAAGTTCTAAGAATTCTAGCTGACAGATAAAAGCAGACTTCACAGATGGTCTCTGCTGTCTGGACTTTCTCTCTCCTTATGTGATACCTGGTTGGCTGTTGCAAGAAAGGTTTTTATTTTGGAAATTCTTGAGGATATGGTACACGTCTAAAACTGTGGTGAATAAATTAAAAATATTGTCTAGAAATTTGTTCTAAGACTCTTTATGTAGAAGCTAAAAATAACATTAAAGTACTTCAAACACCTCTGGATATCACCATTATAAAGAAATAGAAAAAGTCTCACTTCTTTTTTGAAAACAAAACTAATCAGGAAAAAGTCTTGAATAAACATTGCTCTCTTCAGGTAAAAATAGTGCAGCCAAGCAGCAAAACACAAACAGGCAAAGTC